>NC_084795.1:43323482-44002857 GCF_963169125.1 Humulus lupulus
AAACTATGTTTGTGCGAATAAACAAACATATGCGATGCTTTAATATAAAATGTACAAAATATTTCGAACCAAGAAATGTAAAGCATATGTATTAAAAGAAAAGAAAAAGAAATTGTAGCAGCCCCACGAGCATAAATTAAAGCAGTTACAAAAATAAAGGGACACAGCCCCGAGGTGAGATTCAGGAAGGAGCAGTTTCCTTGGCCTTCTCAGCACCAGCGGCATTAGACCCCTCAGGACGAATAGCATGAATATCCTTCTGAGCAGCCTCCTGAGCAGCCTCCCGAGCAGCCTCCTCCGCCTCAAGTCGAGTAGCCCACTGATCTACGAGCTTCGCCTCAAAAGGACCTAGGAAGGTATCGAGGTCAACATTGTTAGCCCAGATCTTGTACATGGCTTGATCGACCACTTTGTCTTTCTTCTCTTTGAACTTGTTAAGGATGCGGGCCTTTTCATTTTCGATTATCTCGAAAGTGGCAGCTTTCTCCTCCTCGAGCTTGGTGTTAGCTTTCTCCAGCTCCGCAAGACGAGCCTTCACCTTTTCAAGCTCTGTCTTTGAGTCCTTGAGTTCATCAGCCGTTTTAAGCTGCAGATCCCTCGACTCCTGGGCCAGAGACATGCTCGTATGCACCTCATTGGTCAGCTTATAATTAAGCTGTGCTGAGACGACGAGGGCCTGAAACACAAAGAGATTGAATTAGAACATAAGCCAAGACATAAGCAATTAAAGGTAAGTTACGAAAATTATCACGGCAGTAAGTTCAATACTCTTATCATAAAGAGTATTGCAGTCTCGGGCCTTATTCACAAACTTCCAGTGATCAGCGTCGAATCCTGAAAGACTCTGACCCACCCGAGAGAGGACATCCGAACCAATTATGGCTCCGTGGGCCCCAGCGGTACTATCAAGTACGAACTCATCAACGTGAGGTCGGGCCGACAGTAGCAGTGACTTGGAGATTGAGGGTTTCTTTGGGGGTTGGCCAAGTGTTGGAAGAGTTGTGGCTGGAGGAAGCGTGGCAAGTGCGGTCGAGACAGACGCATCGACCTGGGCATTCGGGCCCTCGGCTGTGCTCGCAGTAGTTGGGGCCGGAGGGGTCTTCTCAGCGAGCTTGGGGATTTTAGACGGTCTATCTAACCTTCGCGAGCCCCTCGGGCGCTTACTCTTTTGAGCTCCCTCGCCCCCACTAAAGAGCACTGCGTCAAGGTCGGAGTCCATAACTCTTGCACAGTTGCAATCAAGGTTTAGCATGGTGCTAACAAACTTAGAAGATATAAAAAAACAAGTGGAGAAAAACCTAACTGGAACTTCCCTCTGAGCTTGAGCTCGGTGACCATGAAATTCCCCCATCTTTAGAAGAGGACGGGGGAGTACCTTCCCTATAGGTGGACGTCAACCTCGAAAGGTCCCTATAGTCATTGGTCCCGTATTGGACGGCTATTCCGTTCCATACCTCGTTCAGGCTACACATAGTATCGTATTGCCCGAGCCAGCTATCGAACCTATGAACCCATTCATCTACCCAAGTCCACACATAAAAGTGGTTCCCATCGTCTTCGCACAGAACTAGCCTATCGGGTTTGTGCTTTAACAAGGTGGGGGGCCACATTTTCGAGCTTAGGATGACTGTACCTTGATCATCCGAGCCCGAGCTTGAGGTTTCATTGTTGGCCTCGTTCCCTGACTGCGGGCTCCTTCGGCGAACTGGAGGCGGGGCCCTCACCTCTCTCCTCGGGGGGAGGATGACTGTTGGCAAGGGCACAAGCTCCCAGTGGTCATATTTTTTGTTAGACCAGTCTGAGGTGGACTGGCCATCTCCCAAGAGCCCGCACGCTCGAAGTTTACCTTTATGCAAAAGGTATGAGAGCGATCTCCTGCCATAAGGGAGTTGGAGCAGGGTCTACCTGCGCTCCTTCATCTCGTCAGAAGGAGTGGGACGACGATATTTGGCTGGAAAATAAAATACATTTCAACTAAGTATAAGCCTATAGACTAAAGTTCGATCACAGAGATAAAGGAGGTGGGATACTTACGGATCCGTCTGAACGAATAGCATCGTGACGGAGACAGGCCATCCGTCCAGAAGAAGGCCTTCTTAAAATCAGGAGGATGATTGGGAAGATCCTCAAACATCTTTTTCTCCTTCGGATAGCTCGAAAGGTAATAGAATCCGTCTCCTCCCCGAGCTCGGGAGGGATTTCTTTTCAAGCAGAAAAGATACAGGATCTCCTTTGACCTCGGTCCTTCCCATTTCAGTTCGCAGTATATCGACTTCAGGGCAGATATAATCCTGTAGGAATTAGTGTTGAGCTGGAATGGAGCCAACCCAACGAATTCCGTGAAGTCCTTGAAAAAAACTTCAAAGGCAGTATCGCCCCTGCCTTCATATGCTCCTGGCTCCAAGCCGCGCACCTCAGCTTGTTGTCAGGATTTCCATCTCCTAGAGCGTAGCAGCTTCACTCGCTGGAGGTAGGGGCTCGGCACCTTAACGAGCTTGACAGTCTGATACCGTGAAAGGCCGGCCAGGATATAGTTTATCTGACCTAGCAAGGTAACTGAGCTCCAATAGTGCTCATCCTCGAAAAACTCCCTCCTCGGCTGCGAGGTAGAGGGCTCCCCCATCAGTGAGAATTGAAGCTCTCCCGGGTTGTATGCGATTGTCACTTTTAACCTAGGATCAAGGGGGATCAGTCTAGGCCCTGAACCAGATTCCGGATAAAGAGCCTCCCGAAGGACTCTTCTCTTCCTTTCTATGACCTCGACAATTTGGCGACAATAATGAGCTCGGGTTTCTTCCTGTTCGCACGCGAGATCGTATTCACGAATCAGACATTGGTTCCGAGCAAACAGCGATTCTGGGGTCGGATTTTTTGGCGAATATGGGATGGCACGCAGCGACCCCCACCGTCTTTCCAGATTCTATGACATCTAGCGAGAAAGAAAAAATGGTGAGGGCCATGCATGCAAGGAGTCAAGAATAATGAGCGTGGTAAGACAAGCTCGGAAAGTGCTTGGGTACGAGACGAGCTCGATCCTGGAAACCCGACTAAGGGTCAGAACGTGTATTCTACGAAAAAAAGGAGGGAAATGGATCCAAATCTTTGAGAATCCTGAAATATCAGGGAAAAAGGTGGTGGTTGTTCAAAAATGGAATTCTTGGGTATCGTGCATTCTTTAAAACCAAGATTTTGTACCCAATATCTTGGTGTGCAAGATACGTCTTTTAAATCTTGAAAACCTAGAAAAAAGAAACCATTTTTGGGTTTCTTCTACATATAAACTGGATTTAGAACCAGTAATGGGAAAACCTAAACTTGAATACCTATGGGTCAAAGCGTCCTAGTATATCAAACTACAAAATGAACCAGTGCATTCCCAGAAACTAAAAAAAAATAGTTGATTGAAGAAGAGGCTGCAGATATAATCCCACGATCTCGAGTAAGTTGGCGGTCTTTTGTTTCTTTGGCTGGGAAAACATGCAAAAGCAAGAGCTTTCTGGGATATCCTATGATTTCTCTTTTTCTTCTGATGAGCGTAAAAATAAAACGGGAAAGATGACTAGAACCTCATATATAAACGATCAGAGGTGGAAAAAAGGGGTTGATCCGGGCCATTGATCAGGATCCTTATCAAATCTGACGGTCAGGGACAAATGACAAGATGGCGTCGAAAAGGTGGTAGGTGAACGATCGTGGGTAGGTTTCCAAGGCACTCGAGTACCTTGAGTGAGCAATACCCAACTGTCATGTGTCCATACTCGAATGTGTGTGACGATACGGTTCCCGAGAAAAGTAGTTCAAAAGTTTCCTCCTCATAGGATTCGAACAAATACTTTTGAGGGGGCAAAATGTTACACCCAGATTTCGAGCCTTGAGAATTGTGATCTCGAAAGCTGGATTCTTCAGGTGAGAGCTTGTAGTATCTAGAATACATGTTCGCAACCTAGGCACCAAACCTACAAGTAGGTGGCAACCTCGAAGATGGGTAGCCTCGTAGTCCTTGCAAGCTCGGAAGACAGAACATCGGAGTATGTCTATTCTCGGGTGGCCTCGAATCAGAGGTTCCGAGCTTGACATAAGTATGAGCTCGAAACCACGTGATCTCGGGGAAAATATTACATCTCGAAAGTCACTCAGAAACCTGGGATGGCACGATGCTGACGATGTAGATTGCTGACTTCGAACTTCTTAGTGAGTCACTTGGAGAGACGCAGTCTACATTTATTGTTGTAACTTCCCTATAATAAAGGGATATTTATTATTCAGTTATATGCCCCCTGGTCTTCAGGGGACGTTTCCTTGTATATAGGAGTTACAAGCTTTTAAAGCTATTAAATTTATTAATGTAAAAGATAACTTCCCAGAGACGTGTGGGAAAGTATCCTGAGACTTCCTCTATAAATAGAGAAGTCCTGTACCTTTGTAAAGGACCAAAAATTTGTGATCTTGAGAGAAACTCTGGAGAATTCGTCTCTGAAGAATTTCCAGAAATTTCCTAAGTTCTAATAACAAAGACTCGTGGACTAGGCAGAGTTAACTGCTGAACCACGTAAAAATCCTCCTTATTTTATTGTATTTTCTGGCCATAAATATTTACTGTTTACGTGCTCTACATTTCAAGTTGACGAAAAATGGCGTCAACAACTACAGCACCACTGGCCACTCTAGCCAGTGCATCTGCCGTGGTGTTCTGTTCCCTTGGTATCTACTAGATGGTGTATTTCTTGAACTAGGCAAGTAGATCTTTAATTTTGCTAAGGTATGACATCATTTTTTCAGTCCAGGCCGTATACTCTCCAAGGATTTGGTTGACTACAAGCTGTGAATCGCTGTATATGTCAAGAAATTCGGCTTTTACTTCTTTTGCTAGCTTCAGGCCTGCGATTAATGCCTCATACTCTGCTCCGTTGTTAGATGCATTAAAACCGAAGTGGAGTGCGCAACAGATGCGCTATCCCTCGAGGTTTATTAGTGTAAGATCGGATCCAAACAACTGGTCGATAGATAAGCCGTCGACATGCAGCTTCCAGATTTGTGGTTCATTCTCAGAACTGTGCAGGGTATTAGACTCTGATACTTGCTCAGTACCCTGATTAGTGTCAGTATTGGCTGTGGTCCAGACTCTGATGGCTACTCGACCAGTTCTGGTACACCTGTACTGGAACATCCCAAATTACCTAATAAGGCTTAGGGTCTTGATTAGGGGGCCAGGATGGCAATTTATGGAAATTTATGTGTTTATGTGAAATATATGTGTGTAAATATATGATTTTGTGAGTTGTATTATAATATGAATAGATTTGCATGTTTAGGTGTATTAAATATGAATGTAAGCCTGTTTCTTATTAGAATGGGAATTTTTCGTAATTTGACCCGTTATGGGTATATTTGGAATGTATGTGCATATATGTGATATATGTGTGAGACCACATTATTATGCGGATATTTATGGGTTACTCGGCATGAGACGATCCTGTGGAGCAAGTTAGTGGGAGTCACAACGGGACCTAATACCCGACTCGGGGTGAGTCAATGGGTATTTTTGGTATCTAGTACATTACCGAGTTATCAGGTAATGAGAATGAATATTTGAGGATATATTTGGAGTCAGTGAGATTAGGAGGGGATTTCAGGGATTTTGACCATTTTTCCCTCAAGGACATTTTTGGTACCCTGAGCCTTGGGATTTGCTTAAGGTTACTTATAGTCTAAGTAAACCTCACAAATACTCAAACAGAAGAAAAACACGTTCTCCTTCTCTCTCTCTCTCTCGGTTACACACACTCTCTCTCTTTCTCTCAAATTCTTTGGGAATTCTTGCGGTTTAAGGAGAATCGAGGCTAGATTAGGCTTGGGATTGCTTGGGGAAAGACTTACCATCGATTGGGTCATTAGAGGTAATGATTTCTAGCTCTAAATCTTTGTGTTTCTCTAGTTTTTAGCTGAGTTTTTGGAGTTTTAGAAACTCAGTTCTGAGATGGGGATTTGATGGGGTTTTGTCCAAGCTTTTGCTTGGGTTTTGATGATATTGGACTGCTGAATTAGTTGGGAACATTACTTTTAGGATTTAGCAAGGTTTGGATAAGTTTTTGGTGGGTTTTTGCTTGAAGAAAATAGGGAAATTTATGAGTTTTCATGGCGAGCTGTGACCTTGTTCTTGGGGCACCGCGACTTTCATGAACAAGAAGGAGAAGGAGGTGCCGAACCTCCATTTGAGTTGCGGCGCCAGTAGGGGCGCGCCGCGACGCGTGTCAGAATAGAGGAGAGCCTCGGGCTCTCTGACTTGGGCAGGTCGCAGCTCCTTTGTTTTGAGTCACGACACTTGAAGGGTTTTTGAGCCTTGGGAGGGTTTTGAGTGCGGGAACTCAAACCTAAGGGCTTGGGATTGATCTTACTACCTAGTTTAGTAGAATTTGACGTTCCCGAGGCTAGGACTCGGCCCGGAAGCCTTTATTTGCTCATTTTGACGAGATTATCTATTGGTTGTGACTAGGTTATTGTTAGGGGCTCAGAACCAGGATCGTGCTTGAGGGTCAAACTTAATATACTTTGCACTCGGACCTAAGGTAAGAAAATTGCACCCACTACGTGATATATGTGATTAGAGCTTGGCTCGGTTGTTGATTATAATTATGAATAAGGCTTGGCCCCTGAGAATGAATGTGATTTAGGTTATGCTTGAATGCTCTATGTCTGGATAACTATTTAATGAATGCTTGCCTTGTTTCCATAGGTAGGGCTCGACCCCGTTAAGGAACATGGTTATTACCATGTTTGTGTTTGATTGGTTAAGATACCATGATTTATATATATATATATATGCATAGTTATATTGTATGAAGTATGCTTATCTGTATCTGTATTTGTTTGTCTGGTTATCTGAATGTTCGATTAAAGCTTTGACTTATTAGTCAAGGGCAGCAATAGTGCGTTGCACACTGGTCGAGAGGCTTAGGCCCAATTAGGGACGTATTATTACATTGACCGACCCTATAGTCGTTGGAAAACAAATCAATTTGCTAGCTCTATGGCTAGTTACTCAAAGCTAAGGGCAATGGCCCCAGTGACTCCATGTTCACATAGCTAGGGCATAGGGCCTCGGGTTGACCCTATGGTCATCTATTCAAGGCAGCGGGCCCCAGAATGATCCAATGATCATTTATTTGTAGTTATGAGTAGGTTATTACTATTGGGCATGCTAGATATGTATTTGGAATTTGTATTTACTATTCATGCACATGTTTAAGTTTTCTTGTTGAGCCTTGGCTCACAGGTGCTATGTGGTGTAGGTAAGGGGAAAGGAAAGCTAGACCAGCCAAGAGTTGGAGAGCTTCAGTGGCGACGTGTACATATGCGGCTACTCGTCCACCACGACCGAGGATGTCTCAGAAGAATTAGGGTTGCATCCCTTATTTTTTCCCTTAGGCCGACTGGTTGTAACTTTTGATTGTATATACCTGTTCAAACATCTGTTTGTAACTTTTTGGGATCCCATGTATGTATTAAACTTTAAAATAAAAAGTCAACATTTCCTTTGACCAAATTTTTTAACCCTAACCCTTGACATTAACCTTAGTTACACGTTTATAACCAAATGTCTTGATTAGCAAGTCTGACACTATTTTAAGTACATAGTGTAACAATCTTGGATGAGGAGGACGTTACATGTACACTCACCTACAAATTCTGTTAGAGCCTAACCTTTATCTACTATTCGGGGCTGGTAGATTATCTCATATTGTCCCAGCTCTATTTCCCATTTGAGTAACCGACTAGAGGTGTTTGTCTTCTGCAGGACTTGATTTAATGGTTGGTCGGTAAGGACCTTGATAGGATGAGCCTGGAAGTATGAGTGAAGTTTTCTGGAGGACAGGAGTAGGAAGTAAGTCAAATTTTCAATTAGAGGGTACATTCTTTCTACCCTGATCAACCTTTTACTAACGTAATAGACTGGATGCTGGACTCTGTCTTTCTCTCTGACCAGGACTGCACTAACAGCGTGCTCCGTTACCGCTAAGTATATGCACAGTTCTTCACCTTCCAATGGTTTTGAAAGGATCGGGGGTTGCGCTAGCTGCTGCTTTAGATCTTGGAAAACCTATTCGCACTCCTCAGTCCATTTGAATTTCTTGCTCCCTCTAAGGATGTTAAAAAATAGAACACATTTATCAGTAGATTTGGAGACAAACCTGCTTAGTGCTGCTATACGCCTTGTCAAGCTTTGCACGTACTTGATCCTAACTGGTGAATGCATGTCCAATAAAGCTTTTATTTTTTTGGGGTTTGCTTCTATTCCTCTGGTGTTCACTATAAACCTCAAAATCTTGCCCGACCTTACACTAAAAGAGCATTTGAGAGGATTCAAGTTCATCTTATAATGCCTTAGGATGTTGAAACATTCCTGCAAGTTGTCGATGTGCCCCCTAGCCTTCTTGGATTTCTCTAACATATCATCAACGTAAACTTCCATGTTATTGCCAATCTGATCCTTGAACATATAGTTTACCAGTCGTTGATATGTGGCTCCAGCATTTTTGAGGCCGAACAACATGACCATGTAGCAGTACAACCCTATGTTTGTGTGGAAACTGATGTGCTCCTGGTTGAGGGGATGCATGCTAATTTGGTTGTACCCCAAGTAGGCATCCATAAATGTTAAAATCTCGTGACCGGCTGTAGCATCCACCACCTGGTCAATTCTTGGAAGTGGGAACCAGTCTTTTGGGCATGCTTTATTTAATTCTGTGAAGTCAATGCATACCCTCCATTTGCCATTAGGTTTTGGTACCAATACGGGGTTGGACACCTATACCGGTGTAATGCCCCAAATTTCCTAATAAGGTTTAGGACCTTCATTAGAGGCCAGGAGGGCCATAATTGATTTAATATGTTATTAAATGATTATATGCATGTTTATGTGAATTATATTATTATATGATGATAAATGCATGCATATGGGTCCACATTTAATTATAAAGGCATTTTGGTAATTTGGCACGTTGAGGGCGTGATTGTGTATGTTCATGCATGTGGGTGAATTATAAATAATACCACATTATGTGTGGATTGGTTCGAGCCATTCAGCATGAGACGATCATGGAATGCAAGTTTTCGGTCTAGTCATAACGGGATTAAGTTCGGGGCTCGGAGAGAGTCTCGGGGAAATTTGGTGATTAGAACGTTGCCGGGAATTAAAGGGTAATAGGATATGAATTATTGGCATTTGAGAATATCAAGAATAATGGGAATTGGAGGGTGTTAATTATAATTAACGAAATAGGCGGGAAATGATGATTTTACCCTTGGGAGTCTTTAGAAGCCTTTATTTGACCTAGGGGTATTTGAGTCTTTTCACCCCTAGGATTGATATAAGCCATTAGAAGGCTGTGGAATTGTAAAACAGAGCATCATTATCATCCTCATCTCTCTCTCCCGTATATGTTCTTCTCTCCTTCTTCCTTTTGATTTTTGAGAGCCAATTCGAGGATCCAAGCAAGGAAAGCAAGGCTTGAGGGCTTAGGACCTTGGTTCAACCATTGAAGGGGATCTAAATCAAGCTTGAGGTAAGATTACATCCATGAATTTAAGCTATACTCTATTTTTCAAGTAAGTTTTCAGTTGAGAATTTGAGGTGTTAGTTGTGAGAATTCATGAAAGTTTTTGAGTTTGATTGCTGGGGTTTTGATGAGGGTGTGTTGTAGATGAAGTTTAGGGGTTGAATTGGATGTTTGGGTGACGTTTGGGATTGGTTTGGATGCTTGGTTTTTAAGGGGTATCGCAGGGGAGAAGACCAGAAAAGCATCTGGTCTGCTGATGGCGCCCCAGCGCTAGGCAGGGCAGGAATTGGGCTTCTCTGACTTTGGGGCAGCGCCCCAGCGCTAGTGCATTTTCCAGCAAGCCTATTTTAGGGCTTGGGATGACTTTGAAGGCTCAGGGGTTGGTTCCTTTACCCCGTTTGGGTAGATTGAAAGTCCCGAGAGTGCGTGATGGATCCCGGGAGTGAGGTTTTAGATTATAAACCTTTTTATGATTTATTTTATTGATGGGGTTCCATATTTGGTTATGACTAGGTGACCGCTAAAGGATTGATCGTTCTCAAGGGTCGTTCTTTACTAATTCTTGCTCGAACCCGAGGTAAGAAAACTGCACCCCATATGTGACATGCATGGTTATTCTTGATGCATGTTGGATGCTTAAATGTGGACATTGATAGCATATTGAATGCTTAGAAATCTTGCTCATTTGTATATGGTTATTATTGAGGCATGCTGGATGATTAAGTGTGATGCACGAGAAACATATGATTAGGGCATGCCATGAATATTGACTATGAGACTGATCAGAGCTTGAGTCTCTGTGTTTGTGCATGATCATAATTATGCTAGCAACTGTTAAGTAAGCATGCTGAATGCCCTACTTTTGGATATTTGACATATGATATATATTGGTAGCATTGCTTACTTGTGCATGGCACTGACTAATCAGTCAGAATTGGCAAAGGTGTCAGTATCAACTGTGAAGCTTTGACTCATTATTCAAGTTCGGCAGTGGTACTGGGCACTGGTCACACAATGCTGACTCATAAGTCAAGAACGACCTTAGCGTGTTCAACGCAAGCCAATAAAGATTAGATCTAATCGACATTTGCATTAAATGACTCAGAAGAGCGTTAATGCCAGACCGACCTCAAGTTCGATGAAAACTAAAAGCGCTTGTGTGACTTACCCATCAGTCACTCATCTGTTTAAGCTAGTGACTACCCATCAGTCACTCATCTGATAGAGCCATTGTAGGAAAGCCCAGGTAACGGTTTTGTTACACGGCTATGGGCACCGAGCCCCATAGTGACTTGCTTGTCAGTCACTCAGTATGGTTAACAGAACCTCAAAGTGATATTCACTCATCTGTTCAGGGCTATAAGCTCTGTATGGTCATTCTAATCATCATTTGCATGGCTTTGGGTATTGAGCCCCGTAGTGACTTGCTTTTCGGTCACTCAGTATGGTTTACCAGAACCTCAAGTGTTAAATCACTCATCTGATTAGGATTGACTTGATAGTCATCCAATCAGAAGGGTAGGATTTCTTATCCTTGATTCCCCAGTATTATTTGAGTTTATTTGCATGCTTGAATAGAGCTATGTTTGCTAGGCATGCCGGATATGATTTGATATCATGATATGTCTGTTCATGAGCATATTGGGTTTTCTTGCTGGGCTTTGGCTCACGGGTGCTATGTGGTGCAGGTAAAGGCAAAAGAAAGCTGGACCATCCTTGAGTTGGAGAGCTTAGGTGATGATGTGTACATATGCAGCTGCTCGACCGCCACGGCCAAGGTTTGAAGGAGAGGAACTAGGGTTAAACCCTGTTTTGCCGCTTAGATTGGCCTGTTGTAAATATTTTCTTGTAATAGACCTTTAAATTATATTTTTGGGATTCCAATGTATATAGTAAACGTTCTAATGAAACGTTATATCTTAACCAAAATTTTTAATCCCTATACTGGTAATCATACTTAGTTACACGATTTTGGCCAAATGACTTGATTAGTGAGTTTAGCACTATTTATAAGGCACACCGTAACGGTCCCTGGAGTTTAGGGCGTTACAACCGGGTAGAAAGCTTCCTTAATGAAATTGTTATTCCAAAGTTTCTCCACCTCCTCCTTCAACGCCTTACCCCCATCTTTATCAAGTAACCTCCTCTTCTGCTGTACAGGCCTGAAGTGATCGGTATTAATATTAAGGGCGTGGCTTATAACAGTTGGGAAGATTCCAACCATATCCTCGTGGGACCAGGCAAAAACATCCTGGTTGTCATGAAGGAACTTGATCAAAACGGATACTATGTCCCCGGATAACCTTTTCCCCACCTTGACAACCTTGGTCTGGTACTCTGGGTCAAGTGGTATTTCTTCTAATTCTTCAACTGGGCATACTCCTATACCAATATCCCCAAAACGGGGGTCTATGTCCTTCCCCTTGTTTTGGGCTGTATCCTATTTCTGGTTACTAGGACCTATAGGCTCTGTAGTGGAGACTGACCACAACCAAATGGTCATTATGTGGATGACGCACATGACCAGTGTCTTCCTCGTTGAATATGATGGGCTCACACTCATAGCGAGGTTGTTTTGGAGTACACTCTTGGAAAACCAGTACGTCATCGTTCTGCTCGTATCTAAGGGAACGAGTGTATTTTTCTCGTGCCTTGTTGGTATTACTGGCCAAATGTGGTCCTCCACAGATCATATCTAGCCGACCAACAACTGGTGGTGGTAAGAGAGGTTGGTTACCTTGATACTGCTGTGGGGATTGCTGCTGAGGATGTTGGTCGGCAGCCGATCGTAAATACCTCTTCAGATGAGCATTATTCTGCCGTATGAGGAATTCTATCTCTTCCTTCAGGTGGTTACATTCATTGGTTTCATGACCATAGTCATTGTGAAACCAGTAGAATTAAGTCATATCCTATCTGTTAACATCCTTCCTCATCGATGGAGGTCTTTTGTATGGTACGACCGTCTGGGTAGCATTGAAGACATCTTCTCGGGACTCCATCAAGATGGAGTAAGTAGTAAACTTAGGAACATACTCTCGTGGTTTGGGCTGCTCGGTAGTTTTAGGCTACTTGCTGTCATTCTGATTATTACTACTTCCAGTCCCATTACCACATTTGTCGTTTTTGGCCCTATTTTTACTTTCTCCTGCTATGTTAGTGGTGTTCCCAACTTCCGTTTTCCCCTGCCCAGCGGCTGCTTGGTTAGGGTTATCCACCTTCCGCTTAGCTTCCTCAAACTTAATAAATTCTTCTGCCCGGTCAAGGAATTCCTGGGTGGTACGTACAGACTTCCTCTTCAAGCTGTTCCAAAATGGACTTTTTACTTTGATTCCTGAGTTGATGGCTATCAATTTACCATCACCGCCCAGAGATTTCACCCTGGTAGCCTCCTGCATAAAACGTTGAATGTAGTCCTTTAAAGGTTCATTGTCTCTTTGTTTTATGTCTGCCAGGTCATTCGACTTGGTTGGAAGGGGCATTTTCGAAGAAAATTGGGAATAAAATATGCGTACAAATCCATTCCATGATGTAATTAACCCTGGCTACAGCTTGAAGAACCACTGCTGGGTGGTTTCTGATAGGGTGGCCGGGAAGATCCTGCACCTAACATAATCTCAAATTCCCTGGAGATTAGTTTGTAGTTCAAAGTTATGAACATGGGACACTGGGTTTTCTTGCCTAGTGTACATTTTCCATGTTGGCATCTTGAATTTTACTGGTATGGGCAACTGGTTAATATGTTCTGAAAATGGGGAACCTCTCTGCCTTTCCATTTCAATATCCATTAACTTGGGAGATGTCAAGTCCTTTACAAATTGCATTAATAGATCCAAATAGATTTGGATGTTTGGGTCTGCAGCTGCCTGAGGCTGTGTTGCATTGCGAACCTCATCCATTCTTGGGTCCTGAACAGGCTCAGGCGGAGCTATGTTATTCGAGTCTTGGTTTTCCCTGCTGCGATTGAGAGCATCTCGCGGGTCTTCACCTCCCATGGGGCCCATTCGGTTGAATACAGAGTTTGGTTGTGGCCTTCCCCCAACATTTCGGCTATCTACTCGACCTGATATTGGAGGTACTTCCTGGAACCCTCCACCCTGGGGTGGCTGGTTGATCGGGACATCCTTCCCTTGTGGGACAAACGATCCTTTGGGCTGGTTACCCCTCTGCTCCTGATTATTCTGATGGCATCCTGATTATGTGTAACATTAGAATCAATAAAACAGTATAAGGGGTTCCAGCACTAAAAAGCTGACCTGTAACTACTGAGGGACAAGCCTCAGCTTCTGCCTGTGTCAATGCAAACACTCAAGCTGGGGTCGAGCTATCTGCCTTTCTTGGTTCTTCATTTCTTGCCTTTGGGCAATCTTTCTTTAAGCGTCCCACTATCCCACATAAAAAGCAAGACTTTGCTTGATACTCCCCAATATGGCGCCTCTTGCATCTAGCGCACTCAGGAAAAGTCCTCTTGCCCTTATTGCCGCCCTGGAGGCTTGTCTGAATACCATGAGGGCTCTTGTTAGGGCCTGGAGCTGGAAAGGCATCAGGAGCCTTCCTTTTCTGATCACTGGGGCCTCTGCCCCTACCTAAACTCACAAATGGAGGTCCCACCCTCCTATTATCTCTCCTGGCCGCGTTCTCGAGCCAGATTTTGTTTTTTGCTCTCTTAGCTGTGAGCGTCTTTTCAACAACCTGTGCATAGGTAGTCACCCCAGCACAGTGATAATGTGAACATCCTGGGCTATCATAGGCTGTAGCTCCTGGAGAAACCTCTCCTTTTTGGTCCCATCAGTGGGTACCAGTTCCCCAGCAAACTTTGCCAACCTATCAAATTTCAAGGCATATTTAATCATTGATGAGTTTCCCTAAAGTAATCTGCTGAACTTTTCAGCCTTTGTCACCCTGATGGCATAATTATAGTACTTTTCATTAAACAGAGTTTGAAACTCTTCCCAATTCAGGGCATTAACATTTCTGGTCTGGGATATCACTTCCCACCAAATTCGGGCATCCTCCCGAAATATATATGTGGCACAAGCTACCCTCTCATTACCAACCACCCTCATAAAGTCTAGGATGGTGTTAACCATATCTGCACTACCCTCAAAGACTGGAGGGTGTTGTTTTTTGAACCTTTCATAAAGAGGTTCCCATTTATTCCCAGCCTTTGGCGGCTGCTCAACTGTTGGCACCATCACAGGTGGTGCCTCTGGTAAAATGTTCCATGCAGGAACCTGTTGTTGTCTCAGGAGGCGGATCTCTTCTTCTTGCCTCAATACCCTGGCTTGCAAATCAGCAAGCACTTGCTGCCAGTTCTCAAGAGCTGGCGGTGGGGTTTGACCCTAGTCATTACCTAATGCTATCTATCATTCTGGCCTTGATCTCCCTGGTAGGTTGATGATTCAATCTACCTTAGAAACATACTTCCATGCTTATACCTCGTTGCAATAATCAATTCAGCCAGTTAGGTAGTGATAACTAAACCTCTTGTTGCCTCACGGTCCAAGATTAAGCATATAACCATTCACATTCAACTATCATGCTAATAAGCATGTCAATTCATATTCATATTCAAGTCTGGTGCTAATAAGCATGTCCTGATATCCATAATAATTAACAATGCTAATAAGCATCTTCTGGCATACATGTATCTATGACAATGCTAATGAATGTGTCCTGACCTACATGTCCATATTACAATGCTAATAAGCGGTTCCTTTGCATTCACAAGCAATATCAGTGCTAATAAGCACATTCTATTTAAATCATGTAGCAGTCAAGGGCCAAGCCCTATCAGTATATCTCATGCTACCTAATAAGGCATGCAAATAAGACATTTATATCCTATTTAAGAAGTTAAACACATAACCACATAAATAGTTACCGAACCATGAATCAAGCTTGTCTTTAGTGGCGAGTGTACATGCCCAGCCTGTCTTCAGGAACCCTTAACCTTGGCACGCTCTGATACCAAGTTGTAACACCCTAGTTAGCCAAGATCGTTACATTGTGTATTTTAAATAGTGCTTAACTCGCTAGATGAGTCATTAGGCGATAAACGTGCATCTAAATGTGATTAATGGTTCAGGGTTAAAATTTTTGGTTAAAAGGAATGGATGTTTCATTAAAACATTAAACTGTACATGGGATCCCATAATAAACGTTTATAGTTCCAAAATGGTCATTGCAACTCAAAAGTTATAATCCGCCAACCTAAGCAGCAAAAATAGGGTTAAATCCTAGTTCCTCTGAGAAACCTTGATGGTGGTGGTTACACGTCGCCACCTAAGCTCTCCAACTCATGGCTAGTTCAACTTTTCTTTCCCTTTCCCTGCACCATGTAGCACCCGTGAGCCAAGGTCCAGTAAGAAAACTTAAACATGCACATAAGCAATGAATAACACATTTCCATAACTGTTACACCCAGATTTCGAGCCATAAGGATTGTGATCTCGAAAGCTGGATTCGCAATGAATGGACTCGTAATGTCTAGAACGTGTCCGTAACCTAGGCATCGAGCCTGCGAAGCAGAGATGACTTTGAAGATGGTAGCCTCGACATCCTCACAAGCTCGAAAGACAGACATTGAAGTACGTCCGTTCTCGGGATGACCTCAGATCAGGGGCTCCGAGCCTGACACAAGTATGAGTTCGAAGTCACATGATCTCGGGAATATGCTATAGCTCAAAGGTCAATAAGAGACCTGGGTGAATATGGCATTGGCGATATAAGATAATAAATTTGAATATCTTAGTGAATCATCAATGAGAGACGCGGTCTACATTGATTGCTATAAATCCCCTATAATCAAGGAATATTAATTGTTCAGTTATACGCCCCCTGATCTTTAGGGGACGTTTCCTTGTATATAGGATTGCAGGCTTTTAATGCCATTAAATTTATTTGCATACACAGAATAAATTCCCGAAATATGTGGGATAGTATTCCGGAATCTTTTCTATAAATAGAGAGGTCATGCACCATTGTAAAGGACCGAAAAATTTTGTGATCTTAAGAGAAAACTCTGGAGAATTCATTCTTGAAGAATTTTTCAGAGATCATCTTAAGTTTAATAACAAAGACTCGTGGACTAGGCAGAGTTAACTGCTGAACCACGTAAAAAATATCATTTGTGTTATCATATTTTCATTGCCCATAACCGATTATTGTTTTCGTGCTCTTATTTCACTGTTGACGAAAAACGGCGTCAACAGTTTGGTGATTTCATTGAGAGCCTTAAGCATTCAGTCCCTGAACAAGTTATGGCCGCTAATAATCAGAATGGTCCTGAAGAAAATTATCCAAGACGTCCTGGGAAACAGCCGATGGAAAACCCAGATGTTGAAGAGAGAAGCGGATCTTCCGATTCTTGGGGACCACCCGCACCACCAAGGGATGAGGATATGTATTACAATCCTGAGCGGTACGTTCCCATCGTGGAACTTGAAAACCGGCAGCTAAAACAGCAGTTGGCAGAAGCCAACAAATAGAATGAGGAGTTAGCAAGGATAGCCGTAGAGGCGTAGGCAGCTCAGCCCCCGCCTCCGCGTGAAAACCAAGCTCCCCCTCCTAGAGACGTGCATGTTCCTCCCCGCAGGCCTTGTGGGCATCCACGAAAGAATGCTGCCACAAGAAGGCCGGAACAACCTCCGGTACCAGCAGAGCCATCCACTCCCTCAAAACCCCAGAGAAGTACCCGAGCTAGAGCCCCGGTTAATCCACTTGCGGAGGTACCAGCGGGAACTAAGAACAACCGAGTCCCTGCAGAGGCTCGGACTCAAGTCCCTGGGAACACGCAGAATGCAACCAACCCATCTCGGGCAAACTTCGGACCATCTAGACCGCGAAATGGGTGGCAGCCACCATCACCCATTCGGTTCCCTCCATCGCCTATAAGGTATCCTTCACCTCCTCGCAGGAATGCTCAACCAGTTCGAGATCAGGACGAAAGGCGTGCGGGAAGGAGACAAGGTAATAGGGAGACTTTCCAGGAGCGGAGAGGTGCCCTATCTGAAAGAAGTCAAACGTCTCGGTCTCGCACGGCGGAAAAAAGACGGCATGAAAAAGACCCATCTCGAAATAACCATGCGACAAGTTTTACTAGTGAAGACTCTGGAGATACCAGGTCGGTCAGCATGCATGATCGAGGTCGAAAGAATACTGGGAGCCGCAGGAATCGCTCCGACCTACGGGAACACTTGAATCAAGGTCGGGATAATGTTAACCCGATAAACCCAGACCTGAAGGATCGCTTGAATAGGCGTAAAGACCCCCTACGAAGGCGCGAGCCTGGAATTGTGATCGACGACAACCGATTCTAGACAGTACCCCTCGCGGAAAGAATTGATTAGTTGGAAAAGGCCTTTAGGCTTTTGAAAAACGAGCAAGGTCAGGATCGATATGAAGATTATGATGAAGAGCTTGAATCGTTTGCTCCCCATATTTCTAACACTCCATTTCCCCAAGGATTTCAGATCCCTCACGTCCCAACGTTTGAGGGAAAGTTCGACCCATACAGCCATTTAAGTACGTTCAACACCATAATGAGAGCAAGCAACGTGGGTTACGAGCTCAGATGCATGTTATTTCCAGCATCACTGACAGGACCAGCCAAAAGCTGGTTCAAAAAATATAAAAGACACTCGATAACCTCTTGGGATCAGCTGTCGAAAGACTTCAAGAAGCAGTTCAGAGCCATGATGGGGGTTAGACCTAAGACGTCAACCCTGACTAGCGTTCGGCAGTAGCCAGGAGAAACATTGAAAAGTTACCTTACAAGGTTTAACTTGGAAGTTGCCCAGGCTCGGAATGTGGATGACAGCGGTCACTTAATGGCTGTCCAAGCTGGAGTTACGCCAGGAAGTGCTCTCTGGGACGACATGCAGAGAAAACCGGTGAGGTCCCTAACCGAGTTTAACAAACGGGCACAGAGGTTTGTCAATGTAGAGGAAGCGAGGTCGACACTTAATGTGACTTCCTAGCCCGTAACTACAACGATAAACGTGAACTCTGCCTCAACCTCAGCAGACCCATCAGCTTCAAAGCCTGCTGCGGAAAACCCTTCCAAGAGAAAAAAGAACGAAGGGAGCAACCTCGAGGCCGAAGGAGGAAAGAAAAAGAAGGGGGAGAGATATTTCTCCGTGTACAGAGTGTACACTGAGCTCAACGAGTCTCGGGAGAACATATACCTAGCTAATGAAAACCAGGTCCCCTTCAGGCATCCGGACCCAATGAGAAATCAGAAGTCCAAGAGGGACTCCAGAAAATATTGCCGATTTCACAGAGACACCGGGCATACTACCGATGAATGTCGACAGCTAAAAGACGAGATCGAAGGATTGATCTCGAGGGGTTACTTCAGACAATATGTCAAGAACCAGAGTACTAATCAAGCGACCGTGAGCCAGAGAGCAGCCGCGTCGCAGCCCACACAAAACAATAATTCCCGAGCTAGGGAAGAGGATAGGCCCCCGCCGATAGATGGAGAAGACGTGATAACCATCTCGGGAGGGCCTCATCCCGCGGGCATGGGCAGAAATGTCCAAAAGAGATACGTTAACGAGCTGAAGATTGGGGACGGGTCTCCCTATGAACCCGAACCTAGAGCTCCAAAAATTCAAAGGATTGAGTCCCAACCAATAACCTTCACTGAGGAAGACGCGTCCCATGTTCAGTTTCCTCACCATGATCTGCTGGTCATCACTCTCCAGCTGGCAAATAAAAGGGTCCACCGAGTTCTCATAGACAATGGGAGCTCAGTTAACATTCTCTATAAAGCAACCCTTGAAAAGATGGGACTCTCCCTTCGCGACCTGAAAGCATGTGTGACTACTTTATACGGCTTTTCAGGAGAAGGGACCGCCTACATGGGATCCATCGAGCTCCCCGTAACCTTGGGAGACTACCCGGTCTCAGCAACCAAGATGATGGAGCTCGTGGTAGTGGATCTACCTTCAGCCTACAATGTGCTGCTCAAGAGACCCGCCCTGGTTGGGCTGGGGGCAGTCTCATCAGTAAGGCATCTGGCCATTAAGTTCCCGACCCCTAGCGGCGTCGGGACATTGAAGGGAGATCAGTTAGCTGGGAGGGAATGCTACAACATTTCCTTAAGAGGAAAGAAACAGACGAGCGCACAAGCACTCATCATTATTCAAAGTAAAGACGGGACGGTCTTAGAGATTGATGAAGAGATCGATCCAAGGGTTGAGGAGAAAGCTGACCTCGAACCCTTAGAAGAGCTCAAAGAAATTCAACTCGAGGAAACCGATCCCTCGAAAAAGGTAAAGGTTGGAAAGGACCTCCAGGAAGAGACAAAATAGCAACTAATTTGCTTTTTAAAGAAAAACCAAGATGTCTTCGCATGGTCACATTCGGACATGGTAGGGATAAGTCCGAATATAGCAAGCCACGCGCTAAATATAGACAAAAGCTTCCCTCCGAAGTAACAAAAGCGAAGACAGCTGGATGACGACAGAAAGAAGGCACTGAAGGAGGAGGTCGACAGGTTAAAAGCAAACCGATTCATTAGGGATGCTTTTTACCCTGACTGGGTAGCCAATCCGGTGTTGGTCCCAAAACCTAATGGGACGTGGCGGACCTGTATTGACTATTCGGACCTCAACAAAGCTTGCCCGAAGGACTGTTTTCCATTACCAAGGATTGACCAGCTCGTGGATTCCACGGCGGGGCATGGACTGATGTCATTCATGGATGCCTATTCTGGATATAACCAGATTCCCATGCATGCCCCCGACCAGGAACATACGAGCTTCATAACAGATAAGGGGCTATACTGCTATAATGTCATGCCATTCGGGCTAAAAAATGCTGGGGCTACGTACCAGCGGCTCGTGAACATGATGTTTTCAGAACAGATAGGGAAAAACATGGAAGTTTATGTTGACGACATGCTTGTCAAGTCTCAACATAACAATAACCATGTTGATGACCTCGAAGAGTGCTTTGGCGTGCTCCGAAAGTATAACATGAAACTAAATCCTCAGAAGTGCACTTTCGGAGTATCTTCGGGAAAATTCCTGGGCTTTATCGTGAACGCTCATGGAATAGAAGCCAACCCTGACAAGAACCAGGCCCTGATTGACATGCCCTTACCTCGAAGACACAAGGATGTCCAAAGTTTGATCGGCAGGATGGCAGCCCTAAGTAGGTTCATTTCAAAATCTACGGACCGTTGTCTTCCATTTTTCAACCTTTTGAGGGGAGGTAAGAAATTTGAATGGACGGAGGAGTGCGAGCTGGCTTTCCAGGAGCTTAAAAATCAACTCGCAGAACCCCCCATCTTATCAAAACCTGTTACGGGAGAAGTACTGTACCTATACCTTTCCACCATCGAACACGCGATAAGTGCAGTGCTCGTGCGAGAAGAAGAGAAGGTACAGAGACCCGTTTATTACATCAACAAAAGGTTATTGGGGGCAGAGTCGAGATACCCCTTGATGGAGAGGCTGGCTCTCAACTTAATTCATTCATCTCGTAAACTGAGAGCCAGGGCCTAAGGCCTAGGTGACTGCTTGTCACATGGCTAGGGAACGATGTTCCAGGGTTGTGACTCTATGGTCATGAGGAAGGTTATGTTGGTGACTAATCATCATGCACCTATCCTATCTAAGCTAGTGAAAGGATCACTTATCTTTAAGCCCCGGTGACCCTAACGTCACAAGGCTGTTGGGAGCGAAACCCACTCTAGTGACTGTACCACTGTCACTCTTCTATATTGGGGCTAAAAGCCATGGATGGTTATTATGATCATTGGTTGATGTGTTATACTCAACATTACGTGAACTCATTTGCCTGCTGAATAGGGCTATCTCTGCTAGGCGTGTGCCTTATGATCTGATGACATGTTATAACTGTTCATGAGCATATTAAGTTTTCTTGCTGGGATTCGGCTCACGGGTGCTATGTGGTGCAGGTAAAGGCAAAAGGAAGCTAAACCATCCTTGAGTTGGAGAGCTTAGGTGATGATGTGTACATATGCAGCTGCTCGTCCACCACGGCCGAGTACCTTGAATAAGCAATACCCAACTGACACGTGTCCATTTTCAAGTGTGTGACGGTGCGGTTCCCAAAGAAAGTAGTTCAAAAGTTTCCTTCTCATAGGATTCGAACAAATACTTTTGAGGGGGAAAAATGTTACACCCAGATTTCGAGCCATAAGGATTGTGATCTCGAAAGTTGGATTCACAATGAATGGACTTGTAATGTCTGGAACGTGTCCGTAACCTAGGCATCGAGCCTGTGAAGCAGAGACGACTTCGAAGATGGTAGCCTCGAGATCCTCACAAGCTTGAAAGACAGACATCGAAGTACATCCGTTCTCAGGATGACCTCGGATTAGGGGCTCCGAGCCTGACACAAGTATGAGTTCGAAGTCACATGATCTCGGGAAGATGCTATAGCTCAAAAGTCAATAAGAGACCTGGGTGAATATGGCATTGGCGATATAAGATAATAACTTTGAATATCTTAGTGAATCATCAATGAGAGACGCGGTCTACATGGATTGCTATAAATCCCCTATAATCAAGGAATATTAATTGTTCAGTTATACGCCCCTTGATCTTCAGGGGACGTTTCCTTGTATATAGGATTGCAGGCTTTTAATGCCATTAAATTTATTTGCATACACAGAATAACTTCCCGAAATATGTGGGATAGTATTCCGGAATCTTCTCTATAAATAGAGAGGTCATGCACCATTGTAAAGGACCGGAAAATTTTGTGATCTTAAGAGAAAACTCTGGAGAATTCATTCTTGAAGAATTTTCAGAGATCATCTTAAGTTTAATAACAAAGACTCGTGGACTAGGCAGAGTTAACTGCTGAACCACGTAAAAAATATCATTTGTGTTATCATATTTTCATTGGCCATAACCGATTATTGTTTTCGTGCTCTTATTTCACTGTTGACGAAAAACGGCGTCAACAATAACATAATAAACATGACAACAGTAATAACCTTACTCATGCACGTATACCATTCATATAAGTGACTACAATGTCATATGGGATAAAATGCCCTAAATAAATGATTAACTGATTCATATCATGTCCCATTGCCCAAGTACATGACTAATAAGTCACACTAGGGCTCAACGCCCTAGGATCTGGGACTAATAAGTCACCCCGGGGTCCATTGCCCTATCCTTTGTATAACCAGCCTTAGATCTAGCCCAACATACTTGGCGCTGAGTTTTCCACGACCCTCAAGCACGATCTTGATCCTGAGCCCCTAGTGGTAACCTAGTCATAACCAAATATAGAATCCCATAAAAAACGAACAAATAAAGGCTTTCATACCAAGTCCTAGCCTCCGGGACCTCGAATTCTACTAAATTGGGTAGTAGATTCGATCCCGAGCCTTTAGGTTTGAAATCTTGACAATAAAACCTAAGGTCGCCAAAACTGGCCATGTAACGCCTTAGTTTCTCATAGATTATCGAGAACATAGCATTGGGTCATAATCGTAAATATTGCTCTTTATTTAATAACAACTTAAAAATAAATACATGGATCCATGGTTTTAAAAAAATAAAATACTTGCCTTTAACATAAAAATGAGCAACATTTAAATAAAACTTTAAAAACATAAATAAATAATTTGGCCCGCTTGATCTTGCTTGTAATGCCCCAAATTTCCTAATAAGGTTTAGGACCTTGATTAGGAGGTCGGGAGGGCCATAATTGATTTATTGTGTTATTAAATGATAATATGCATGTTTAGGTGTATTAAATATGCATGTGAACTCATTTATGAGTAATTGGGTGATTTTCATATTTTGGCCATTTCAGGCATATTTGGTATATATGTGATATGTGTGTGGTGCTATATTATTGTTTGGTTATGCCAGGGTTACCCAACACGAGACGATCCTAGGAGATAATCTAGTGGGAAAGTCACCACGGGATGTATGCTTGACTTGGAGTAAGTCAAGGGGTATTTAGAGCATTACCATGTTATTGGGTAATGGGAATCAATATTTGGTGATAAATTGGGAGTTAGTAAGATCAGGGGGAAATTCTGGAGGTGTTGACTATTTTTCCCCGGGAGTGTTTTTGGGATCCCGAGCGTTAGGATTTGTTTGAGGCTACTTAAGCTTGAAGTAACTTTTTAAAAGAATAAAAGAACGTTCAGGAAGTTTTCTCTCCCTCAAAGTTCCATTTTCGTCTCCCGATCGTATTTTCGAAGGTAACTTGAGTCGGAATCAAGCGAGGATCGAGGCATAGCGATCCTAGGAAAGATTAGAAGCTTATTAGCCAAAGGATTTAGTTGGAAACAACTCAATTGGAGGTAATTCAAGTTTTAAGTTCTAAGTTTTTAAAGTTTTTAAGCTTGAATTGGATTTTGTGTTTTGATGAGTTTTTGATAGATTTGAGACTTGGGTTTTGTTGGTTTTGGACCATGGAGATGTTTGGGAACTTTGATTTTGAGATTTGGGGATGTTTGGATAGGTTTGTGGAAGGTTTTTAAAGGGAGAAAATGAGGTTTTTGGCTGGGATTGTGGTAGGGTCGCGACTCTGTTCTAGGGCGCCGCGACCTAGGCTTGATGAAGGAGGTGGCTCGCTGTCTGGCCTGTTAGGGCTGCGGCACAAGGTAGAGCACCGCGGCGCTAGGCTTAGGCAGAGAAGGATTCTTCCTCTGTTTGGAGGCAGGCCGCGGCGCTTGGGAGTTAGGGCCGCGACGCTTAAGGGTATTGAAGGCCGAAATGATGTTTTAAGCTTGGGAACTCAAACCTTAGGCCTCGGGATCATTCCTACTACCCAAATTTGTGGGGTTTGATGTCTTGGAGGCTAGGTCTTGGTTTCGGGATTGGTTTTAGAACTTGAACTTATTGGATCACCATTTGTGGTTGTGACTAGGTTATCACTAGAGGCTTAGAATCGGGATTGTGCTTGTGGCTCGTTTATTGGTAACCTGTGCTTGGACCAAAGGTAAGAAAACTGCACCCTATGTATATGTGACATGCATGGTTATCCTTGATGCATGTTGGATGTTTAAATGTAATGCACGAGAAACATGTGATTAGGGCATGTTATGAATATTGAGTATGAGGTTGTTCAGAGCTTGAGCCTCTGTGTTTATGCATGATCCTAATTGTGTTAGTAATTATTGAGTAAGCATGTTGAATGCCCTATATTCAGATATTTGACATATGATATATGTTTGGTAGCATTGCTTGCTTGTGTGTGTGGCACCAACTGTTCAGGATCGGCACTGGTCACGTATTACTGACCTGAGTGTCAGGAACGACATAAGCGTCGAGGACGCAGGACGCAGGGCTGCATGAAGATTAGATCTAATCGATATCAGCGTTGAATGACTCATATGGGGTATTAATGCTGGACCGACCTGAAGGTCGATGAAAATTATAAGCGCTTGGCTAGTCTAGGACTAGTTACTCAGAGCCAGGGCCTAAGGCCTAGGTGATTGCTTGTCACATGGCTAGGGAACAGTGTTCCATAGTTATGACTTTAGGGTCGTGAGGAAGGTTATGTTGGTGACTAATCATCATGAACCTATCCTGTTTAAGCTAGTGAATGGATCACTTATTTATAAAGGGAACGGAACCCACCTTAGTGACTTGTACCATTGTCACTCTTTTATTCAGGGCTATCAACACGGTATGGTTACCGGAACCACCAGTGCTAAATCACTTATCTGATTGTGACTGACTTGACAGTCATCCCATCAGGAGGGAAGGATTCCTTATCCTGGATACCCATCATTACGTGGATTTGTTTGCCTACTTGAGTAGGGATTTATCTACTAGGCGCGTGCCTTATGATTTGATGACATGTTATTACTGTTCATGAGCACATAGAGTTTTCTTGCTGGGCTTCGTCTCACGGGTGCTATGTGGTGCAGGTAAAGGCAAAAGAAAGCTGGATCATCCTTGAGTTGGAGAGCTTAGGTGATGATGTGTACATATGCAGCTCCTCGACCACCATGGCCGAGGTTTGAAGAGGAACTAGGGTTAAACCCTGTTTTGCCGCTTAGATTGGCCTGTTGTAAATATTTTCTTATAATAGACCTTTAAATTATATTTTTGGGATCTCAATGTATATAATAAACTTTCTAATGAAACGTTATATCATAACCAAAATTTTTAATCCCTAAACCGCTAATCATACTTAGTTACATGATTTTGGCCAAATGTATCGATTAATGAGTTTAGCACTGTTTACAAGGCACACCGTAACGGTCCCTGGAGTTTAGGGTGTTACATTGCTTGACTATATGGTCCCCAACGAATACATCACGAAGCTCTTAGGTCCCACTCGCCACCGACCTTTCTATCCTTAACTTCCTAAAATAACAACATCATAAGGAGTGAGCTTCTAAGCCGAGTAAGGAAAATACAAACAAGGGTTAGTCATATAATCAAACATAACATATATTCACCAAAGTCATACAAACACAAACATCTAGATCATATCATATCTTAAGTCATAATTCTAAATCATAAATCTAAGTCATAGATCATAGGTCATACTCTAAGTCATAAGTCATAGGTCATAGGTCACAGATCATAAATCATAGGTCATATATCATAATCATAACTAAAAATAACAAGTCAGATATAATAAAAAGATAAGTGCTTATACAGGGGTGGCAATTAAGCCCCGGACAAAAGTCCGTCATACACCGGACATAGGTCCGTCATAAAGTTTTGGCAACCGAGCCTACCAGACATAGTCTGTCATACATCATTGGACACCTTAGGTCCAGACACACTTACCCTTTTATTGTACCTGAAATGTTAGATCATACAAACATAAACTATATCATACATTACATAAACTAGATCATAATACTAAACTATCTAATTTTCCTTACCAACACCAGGATAATTGAGAACAAATGCGGGAATTAGAACACTCCTAAAACCAGCAATAAAAATGGTGAGTATTTCTACATGAAAGAGATTAAAGGAATAGAACTAAACCACCAAGAGGAAACTTACCGAAAAGACACCTTAAGTTCAAAGAACTTAAAATCCTAACCACAAAACCATAACAAAAGTTAGAACTTGAATGAAAACTAAAGAAACTAAGGAATCAAACAGAATGAAACATAAGAATAAGGGTACCTTAGTTGACCTTAAGGATTGGTCTAACTCCAATACTGAAACACTCTAATCCTCACTTCCCAAGTGTTTGATAAATCCTAAGAATAGAAAAGTTTTTTCCCAACCCAAGTGTTTATCACTCTTATGGTCCCACTAGCACCTTGGAGTCTGATCACAACTGAAGAGTAAGTGAAAGGGCTGGGTACTATGTCCTATTTATAGAGGTAATGAGTGAAACTAATCCCATTTTTATTTGAATAAAAATAATGTTTTTAATTGGAGATAATTGAATATTCGACAATAAGAGGCTGAAGACTCGGTCAAAACTATCAGAGGTAGGTCTAAGGAGTCAAAGTTGGCTTTTAAAAATTAAAACAAAAATAAAAAAAATAATAATTAGGGCGATATATCGCCCCTATGTGGCGATATATCGGCTTTGCCCTAATCCCTAGCCTCCGTTTGTACGATCGTGCGACGTCAACGTGTTTTCCGTATTCTTCGTCAGGCGATATATCGGCTCCACTGCTGCGATACATCGGCATACGTGAATATTTTAAACACGTAATTGCACTTTTTCAGCATAATTAAGGTTGGATAACTACTTTGACTGAGTCAAACTACAACCCTAACAGTTTCTGGTGAAGACTAAGTCTTATATTCCCTTATTTTATCATTAAAATAATAATTCCTTAATAATCATGCTTATGAAGAGTGTCATATTCCTATTGGCTCCATCTAAACCTTAGGTTAAAAATAAGAAATATATTTAGGACCAGCAATATTAATCAAACCTTATGTTATAATTAATATTCTTAAACTATAGGTTAAACTTATAAAATTCATAACTATTGCTAGGAGTTTCCAACTAAGTCCCGGTTTGAACCAAAATCCACGAAATCTAAAATACTACAACTACTACTATCTAGCTAACTAAGTAAAATTCTGGGACACTACAAGCCAGGCGGGCCGCGACTTGCCCCTAAGGGCCACAACGCGCCTCCCAGACAGAAAGTCCCCTTGTCTGGGTCCAAGGGGCGAGCCGCGACTTGCCCTTGAAGGCCGCGGTGCGCCACCAAGACAGAACCCCTCCTAGGCCCTGGGGTTCACACGCGCTGCGACGCCCAAGAACAAGGCTGCGACGCGACCCTGCGAACCCAGCCATCCCTGTTTTCCCGAGCCCAAAACTCACCAAAAATCATTACCAAACCATCCCAAACATCACACCTTAATCTCAACAGCAAAACCCAGCTTAAACACATACAAAGCACTGCCAAAAACTCAAACCAAAACCCAATTCACTACCTTAAAATTTCAAGCTTAAGAACAACCAAAACCACAACAAAATATCAACTAAAACAGTGTTTATAATCCTTACCTCAGCTGTGAATTGAATCTCCTTTAGCTTCTGCAATTAACACTAAACCTTAAGCTTTAAATCCTCAAGCTTCCCCTAAAACCTCAAATTCAATTGAGAGAGAAACCGAGAGAAAGAACGATCGAGAGAGAGAAGAGGGCTGAGAGTTTGAGTGTTTCATTCCAATAGGTTCTGAATATATCCTCCCTTAGGCTAGGAAATGACCATTATACCCCTTAGTCAAACCTAGGTCCTTTGATGCCCCAGGGCAAACTTGTCATTAGCCAATTGTCTCGTTAATCATAATTAATGTCTCACAATTCTCATTACTCCCAATATCCTTAAATAATTACCAAATAGTTTTCCATTACTCGCTCAACCCCGGTAATGTACTAAATACCAAATTACCCCTAAGCTCACCCCGGGCCTCGGTATTTGATCTCGTTATGACCTAACCTCTAACTTGCCTCCTAGGATCGCCTCGTGCCGAGTAACCCAAAAATATTCACATAATAATGTGGTCTCACACATATATCACATATATGCACACAAATATACAAATATGTCCTCAACGGGACAAAATTACGAAAATGCCCTTTTAATAAGAAACGGGCCCACATGCATGCAAATACATCCATATAATAATACAACTCACATAATCATGCATATAATCACATATTAACACAATTAACCAGTTATTGCCCTCTTGGCCCCCTAATCAAGGCACTAAGCCACATTAGGGAATTTGGGACGTTACAGGAGTGGGCCCTGTAGCTTGCCCCTGGCGCCAGGTGGGTTTCTGGGTGGAAAATCAACTCACCACTCGTTCAGATTGGTCATTGAGGGAACTTGGTGAGACGATTCAGCTTCGCGCTCTAGAGGTTCTTGACCTGATCTTCTTGTTGAAACCACCATCTTTGCAACAACGAAATCTGAATGTGATTGTTCTTGCTCTCAATCAAAGCACCAAAATGTTGACTGATTTTTTAATCAACTGACTCAGAGTCAAAATAATTAATTCGAGAGCTTTCAATAGAACAATCAATGAACAATAAATGAGCCAAAAATCTAATAATAATGAGCGATAAATACTAAAGAACATCGGGATTTATAGAGGTTCGGCCCCAAGAATCGGTATTGACCTACTTTGTCTCAGATTTGTATTAATCTTGAAGGTTTACACAAGATAAAAAATGATTACAAGTGGATTTCTATGTGTAAAAAATAATACAATAAGCCAGAATCGCTGCTAGGTATAAACATAGGCTGCCGGGTAGGTTTCTAAACATTGGTTGGTAGGCTAGTTTTTTGAACCCCCTCCATTGTGGTGGAAGGTTTGTATTTATACTAATCCAATGGCTCATAGGTTGCGCCTAAGCGTAACTGATGATAAAATATCCCTATATTCTCGCAGGCAGTTGTTGTCCTATTCTTTAGGAGCTTTGACCGAGTTTTTAGGATGTTAGGTGCGTGGTGAGCGTAACTACTTTCCACCGACCAGGTTTATCTGTCTATCACACCGACCGGAAAGTTTTCTGGTTGTCCTGCCGAGCAGTAACTATTATATATTATGTGAGTATACTCCGACCAGCCTACCCGTCCTAAAGCCATGTGTCTAAAACATAATGTCACGTGTTCAAAATTAGTGTCACGTCAGATATGCCAATTTTTTGGGATAACATCTCTTTTCTTAAGTCATGTGAAAAAAGTGATTACATACTATTTTTTAATATGTGACGCAATATATAAAAAAAAATTACTTGATTTATCATCAAATAGATAATTGTGCTAATTTTTTTTACATTGACAATCCTATCCACAGATATAATAAGTTAAAATAAATATGAAGAAAATTTAAAGAGGAAAACTTGATAATAAGCTTGTTTGTCATGGCTTTTCAAAGGTTTTTCAGGATTTAATGCTATTTTTTAGAGTGTTTGGATAAATTTTTTGAAAGTATTTTAGGTGTTTAAAATTTATTTTATATCTACCAACTTCTCTAGGAAGCAGAAAGTTTTTATTTGAGTTTTAAGGAAATTTATATATCCTATTTTAAAGTAGTTCCAATAATAGATTTTTTATTTTTATGATAATTAATAAATACGATAATATTTTTTATTATTGAAAAAATTCTTTTATATTATATTTGACTGGTTTTTTCGTCAACTACAAATAAAAGTAAAGAGCTAAAAGAAAATGGAAATAAAACACCGGATTTTACGTGGTTTAGGCTATTACTTAGCTTTAGTCCACGAGTCAATTGTATTGATGATGAAGAACTTGCAAAACTCAAGTTCTTTCATAATTTAGGTAGCGTATTTGCATTCACAAAAAAAATTAGGGATCCTTTTACAAGTGATACCCTAGCCCTATTTATAGGCGATTGAGGGGGTTAAGCTCATTAATGTTAGCTGATTACAATGATGTTTCCATAATGAGATTAGTTATACATAATTGATAATTTATTCCAATAAAATAAGCTTGTGAGCCCCATTAGTTATTTGGCCGACCCAATACGAGGATATCAAGCTCACTGCTTTATTGGGAAGTGTGCTTTATGATACTTGTCAAGGGAGTAGCTGGATGTATCCCCATGTCAAGCGACGTCTTGGCACATACGTACCCTTTGTCGCTTGTACAGAACCAACAACCACAATCTATGCAGACACTTGGCAAGAGTGTTCTCCTTCCGTGAGGAAGGGTCCTCAGGATTTGACAAGTTGATCATGGCCCGAGGAGCTTTGTTGGGTCGATGTACAAGGGAACTCCCTGTCTAGGTTGTCAGGAGATGGCTCTCCTTGATAACCAACTGGGCATGTTCTCTGATAGTGATATGAATGACACCCACATGTTAGGTTTTAGATTCCGAGGAAGGCTAAACAACATAATCCAGTAAGGTCACATTGTTGTATGCAGAAAATACAGACAACATTATAATATTCAAATAGTAGCTATTTTCTTTTGTCGCGAGCTATTTTTTTTCTCTTGTATTATTATTTAAAATTTAAAGTACAAATTATGCCAAACAAATCCTATATTATTATTATTATCAACAAAGAAGTACAACCAGATGTATATAAAATTGGAACATTTGATAGTGCTAACATGAAGGATCTGATATAGAAGAAACCGAGTGACTCATGATGAATGCCATATTTTCGTCACGTTGGTTACAACTTACCAATCTCAGGGATGTGAGAAGTAGTGTTAATACCCCTCATCTGCACCATTGGATTCCTCCTCCATTTCATGCTTTGAAAGATAATTGTGATGCGACTCTGCTAGATTGTATTAATTAATGGCAAGGTTGGCCTTGGTGTTGTCTGTGGAAATCATGAGGGAAGGCTCATGGCTTTCGCTGCCTGTCCCTTGGAGGCCATGCATGTTCAATCCCCAAGTTTATTGCTGAGCTAATAAAGGCTTTTTCACATGGGAGGAAGGTGGCTAGAATGTTTTATTATTTTAAATAATATAATGTTAGATTAAATAATGTGACATAATGTGATTTGTCACATCTTGTAACATATTATTGAGAGTCACAAAATTAGACACATGTGTGTGCCCAAATGTGACATATTTTGGAGTTACAAAATCAGTTACAAATTTGTAACTCCCAAATATTACCCAATAATGTGTAGATTGTGTATTACACATTTTAGTTGGATTTCACAAAGCCATTATGAAATATGACTATTGGAGACATGTTTTTAACTCTCATTAGGTGTATGGAGGTTACAAAATCATGTGGGAAAGGGTTTGGTACGTTTTGGAAAACTAAAATTTTTGATGCTGAAAATGAGCTGCGACCGCGACCACTGATATTCCCTGGCTGCGGCCTGGGGGACAGAGGCCAGTGGCCGTGGCCACTGATACTCCTGGTCGCGGCGAGTGAGGCTGGCAACCAATTTATTTTTTCAGTTTTTTCCAATTTGAACGGTTCTAACATTCCAATTAGCTCCCAAATCTCCATTTTAATTTCATAAACATCCAATTAAACATTGGTAACAACCATGGGGGTTGGTGGAATTTGAAATTCAAAGGGTATCTCAAACTCTATAAATAGGAGCCTAATGCTCACTTGTAAGACATACAATTTTCCATCCACAAAGCACTTGGCTGGAAAATACACCCTAGAGGCTTGATAATTCCAGAGAGCTATTTCCTTGTGAGATCCCTTAGTGCTTAGAGAATATGGGGAAATAAGCTTTTGGATAAAGGTTTTGAACCTTGTTCAAGTTGGTGATCCCCACTACTCTATACTTTGGTAGTGTGAGAGTTTGTGTTCTTATTATTGTTCTTTTCATTATTTTGTTCTTCTTGTTCTTATATACTTGTATTATTATTGTTTTGAGTTTAAGATCTTCTTCTTCTACATTTTTCTATTTACTTATATTTTGAGTAATAGAGTTGTAATACTTGTTTATCTATCATCTTGTCTTTTGTATTGTTTTGCTTAGAGTTGTATTTTGGTTTCTCTATTCCCATTGAGTATAATAAATATTCTCTAACATAGAAGGCTTGGGTTCAGTTATATTATTCTTGAGTATGATTCATGGAATGCTTTTAAATATATCGATCTCAGAGATATGATGAAGGATGCTTTAATTGATAATGTTGTTGTCAATGACATTAATTTTCTCTGTTTAACTTCAGTGACTGTCCTAGAGAGGCTAATAGTGTGACTCATTCACTTGCCAAATTAGCTAATTTGATGGAAAATGATCATGTATGGTGACCTGGATATCCCAGAGCACTTTTAATTTCCATTATGATAGATACCAATTATCAATGACATTTGTTAAGCAGTCTTTTTCCTCTTTAGAGCTTAAACTTATTGAGTTTTGAGAAAAGTGGAAATAACACCTTGCCATACACTACAAAATTTTTGACATTTAATGACTCTCTATGATGTCTTACACTAGAAGTGTAAGACATTAAAAATTAGAAGAGTTATTTAATGTCTTATGTTGAGAGACATTGAGAGTTTTTTTAATGATTAAAATTGTAAGTCATTAAAAATTAATAAAGACGTTGCAAGTAGACTAGGTGGATCCCATTACTCATTTTGGACTTGTATGTAACGTCTCCCCACATAAGACGTGCCCTCGTGTGCAATGTCTTCGTGTGGGAGACGTTGAATGTATAATAAAAAAAACCAGAATTTAGACCTCCCACGTTTCTTTCCCTTTATATAACTATAATTTCTATTATTATTATTATTATTATTATTATTTTAAAAGTTGAAACCCTATTCTCTCTCCACATTCTCAGCCTAACTCAGCCGTCCCTCTTTGTTTCTTTCTTTCTCTGATCTATTCTTTCTTCTCCTCATACCCATTTCCTTTTCTCCCTGTTATATTATTTCATATAATATAATGTTAGATTAAATAATGTCACAAAATATGATTTGTCACACCTTGTAACATATTATTGAGAGTCACAAAATTAGCCACATGTGTGTGCCCAAATGTGACATATTTTGGAGTTACAAAATCAGTTACAAATATGTAACTCCCAAATATTACCCAATAATGTGTATATTATATATTACACATTTGAGATTGGATTTCACAAAGCCATGATGAAATATGGTTGTTGGAGACATATTTTTAACTCCCAATAGGTGTTTGGAGGTTACAAAATCATGTGGGAAATAGTTTGGGACGTTTTGGAATGTTTTGGGAAAATGACTTTTTTGTGCTGAAAATGGCCTTTGGTCACGGCCTGGGGGACAGAAGCCAGTGGCCGCGGCCACTGAAAAGTCCTGGCCGCGGCCAGTGAGGCTGACAGCCTATATGATTTTTCAGTTTTTTCCAAATTGAACGGTTCCAACATTCCAATAACTCCCAAATCTCCATTTTAATTCCATAAACATCCAATTAAATATTGGTAACATCCATGGGGGTTGGTGGAATTTGAAATTCAAAGGGGTACCTCAAACTCTATAAATAGGAGCCTAATGCTCATTTGTAAGACACAATTTTCCATCCACAAAGCACTTGGCTGGAAAATACACCATAGAGGCTTGATAAATCCAGAGAGCTATTTCCTTGAGAGATCCCTTAGTGCTTAGAGAATAGGGAGAAATAAGCTTTTGGACAAAGGTTTTGAACCTTGTTCAAGTTGGTGATCCCCACTACTTTACACTTTGGTTGTGTGAGAGTTTGTTTTTCATTGATCTTTTCATTCGGTTGTTCTTCTTGTATTATTAAGTGTATTGAGTTTGTAATCCTCTACTTCTATTTCTATTTACATATTTATTGGTGTCTTTTGTTTTAGGGTTTTAGTTCTTATAATTCTCTTCCTTCTCTTATTTCTATTTACTTGTATTTTGAGCAATTGAGTTGTAATATTTATTTAATCAATTACCTTGTCTATTGTATTTTTTGCATAGAGTTGTATATTGGTTTTTCCATATTTCCATTGAGCAATAATATATATTCTCTAACACTCCCTGCCTTCTTCTCTCACCATCTTGCTCGAAGTTGACTGGTCAGCGGTCTAGGCTTGCATTGGGAGATGGGATGGATGGTGGCGGGATGGACGGTAGGCTAGGCTTACGGCGGGGGATGGGTGCGCGAGGTCTCGGACGATGAAGAACTATGATACCAGATTATGTCGACTACAGTAAATTTTTTCTGAATGTTATATGCATCTATATATATAAGGATGAGCAAATAATTGTTTATTTGTTTTAGAGTTTGTTAGTTTGATGAAGAAACTATAGATTGATTGTTTAGATTTATTGGGTATTTGATTTTGAATTTTGTTTCTAACTACATTGGGTATTTGATTGTTTTTTCTTTTGCTCTTTGAGTCTACCGAGCATAGATGTATACACTCATTCTTTGGCTATGGACTGCTGCTATAGAGTAATTAGTATATTTAAAATTTTATATTGCAATTGGTATTATTATGCATCATTCATCTTATTTTTAGGTTTTGTTTATTTTGTGAGATCTTTCTATAATATATTTTGATATTGTTGTTTTGTTCTATACCTATTCATAAATGTGTTCATAATCTACTAATTTTTACATAATCAATGAATAGGCTAATTAAAGAAAATGATATTTCAAATTTTTCGTTTCTGAATGAAGCATGTATAATTTCCTTTGCTTTTGCTTTTTTTTTTTTAATGATACTTTTGGCTATCATCAATATCTTTATATTTTTACAGTGACAACGGGTATTAGAGTAGTTGTTGTCTAGAGACTCATTTTTGGACTTTATAGCTTTGATATCTACTTGCAAGAATTTTATGAACCTATTTGAAATGCATCCATTAATTGACTGGAAACTTTTGTATGTACGATTGATACTCATGTATATAATTATGTGTTTCTATATACTTGCAAGATCGATATTGTATATACAAGTAAATATGTGTGGTTAGATTTGCTTGTATTGGTGATAGAGCCACATCCTTTGTTTTTCCTATTATACGAGAACTGGTTTTATTTTTATTTTAGTTTTCATTGTACTAAATTTTTGGGTGAACCAAAGTCTAGTAATCAAGAATCTCATTCTTGCAGTTTAAAACATGTTTTGGAGGAGTACAATATATGTGTATACCAGAACAATGTAAAATATAAGTTAGTGTTACATATTAAGCATATTGTTATTTTGTGATTATAATATACTCTCTATGTTAACCAAATTTACAACCTTCTAAATCCAATCTATTTTGTTTCTTTCTTCTTCCTTGTCCAAAGAGAGTGTAGCGTCCCAGAATTTTACTTAGCTAGTAGTAGTAGTAGTAGTAGTAGTAGTAGTAGTAGTAGTAGTAGTAGTAGTAGTAGTAGTAGTAGTAGTAGTAGTAGTAGTAGTAGTAGTAGTAGTAGTAGTAGTAGTAGTAGTAGTAGTAGTAGTAGTAGTAGTAGTAGTAGTAGTAGAATTTTAGTTTTCGTGGATTTGGTCAAAGCCGAGATTTAGTTAGAAATTCGTAGAAATAGTTATGGATTTTATAAGTTTAACCTATGGTTTAGAAATATTAATTTAATCATAAGGTTTGATTAATAAATATAGTCCTAAGAATATTATATAGTTGTTACACCCAAATTTCGAGCTATGTTAAATATGACCTCGAAAGTTGGATTCGCAAATACGTGGACTCATAAGGTTGGAAACATGCTCCAGGATTGAATGTCGAGCCTACAGGACATAGACGACCTCGAGTATGGTGACCTTGAAGTATTCATGATCTCGAAAGACAGCTCCGGGGACGTTCTCATCTTCAGAGACGATCTCGGATCAGGGGTCCCGAGCTCGACGCACATACGATCTCGAAAGCCATGTGGCTTCGGGAGATGTTTCTAGCTCGATAGATGACGGGAAACCTGGGAAGCTAAAGCCTTATAGATACGCGATAACCACCTTGAATATCTACAAGTGTTATAAATACGAGATGTAATCCTCATTTATTATTGTAAATCCCCTAGAATCGTGGGATATTATTTGGTCAGTTATATGTCACCTGATCTTCAGGGAACGTTTCCTTTTATATCTGATTATAGGCATTTAAAGCCATTTATTTTATTTATACGAAAAGAGTAACTACCCAAAATATGTGGGATAGTATTCTGCAGCCTTCTCTATAAATAGAGAGGCCATGCACCGTTGTAAAGGACTGCAAATTTTGAACCTTGAGAGAAAACTCTGAAGAATTCATTCCTGAAGAATTCTCAGAGATAATCTTGAGTTTAATAACAGAGACTCGTGGACTAGGCAGATTTAACTGCTGAACCACGTAAAAATCGTGTGTCTGTATTGTTTTATTTCAATTGGCCATTATCAGTTATTGTTTATGTGCTCTTCTTTCACTGTTTGACGAAAAACGGCGTCAACAATAGTATAACCTAAGGATTAGATAGAATAATTAAGAGCGTGACACTTGTCACAAGCATGTTTATTAAGGATTTAAGTATTTTTACGTGTATTTAAGTATCCACGTAAAAATACTTAAATCCTTAATAAACATGCTTGTGACAAGTGTCACGCTCTTAATTATTCTATCTAATCCTTAGGTTATACTATTGTTGACGTCGTTTTTCGTCAAACAGTGAAAGAAGAGCACATAAACAATAACTGATAATGGCCAATTGAAATAAAACAATACAGACACACGATTTTTACGTGGTTCAGCAGTTAAATATGCCTAGTCCACGAGTCTCTGTTATTAAACTCAAGATTATCTCTGAGAATTCTTCAGGAATGAATTCTTCAGAGTTTTCTCTCAAGGTTCAGAATTTTCGGTCCTTTACAATGGTGCATGGCCTCTCTATTTATAGAGAAGGCTGCAGAATACTATCCCACATATTTTGGGTAGTTACTCTTTTCGTATAAATAAAATAAATGGCTTTAAATGCCTATAATCAGATATAAAAGGAAACGTCCCCTGAAGATCAGGTGACTTATAACTGACCAAATAATATCCCACGATTCTAGGGGATTTACAATAATAAATGAGGATTACATCTCGTATTTATAACACTTGTAGATATTCAAGGTGGTTATCGCGTATCTCTAAGGCTTTAGCTTCCCAGGTTTCCCGTCATCTATCGAGCTAGAATCATCTCCCGAAGCCACATGGCTTTCGAGATCGTATGTGCATCGAGCTCGGGACCCCTGATCCGAGATCGTCCCTGAAGATGAGAGCGTCCCCGGAGCTATCTTTCGAGATCATGAATACTTCGAGGTCACCATACTCGAGGTCGTCTATGTCCTGTAGGCTCGACATTCAATCCTGGAGCATGTTTCCAACCTTATGAGTCCACTTATTTACGAATCCAAATTTCGAGGTCATATTTAACATAGCTCGAAATTTGGGTGTAACATCTTGCCCCCTCAAAAGTATTTGTTCGAATCCTAAGAGAAGGAAACTTTTGAACTACTTTCTTTGAGAACTGTACCGTCACACTTTTGAAAATGGACACGCGTCAGCTGGGTATTGCTCATTTTTGGTACTTGAGTACCTTGGAAACATGCCCACGATCATCCGTCTGCCACCTTTTCGGCGCCATCTTGTCATTGATTCCCATCCGTCCGATCTAGCAAGGATTTCATTCAACGCCCCGGATTAATCCCCCTTTTTCCATCTATATATACGAGACCCCATTCTTCATCTTCATTTTTACCTTCGTTTACCAAAAGCAAGAAAAGAAGAAAAAAGAAACCAGAGACCTCCTCATAAAAATTTTCCATTCTGTGCATGTTTTCTCGGCCAAAGAAACAAAGAAACCCCGGTCTGTTCGAGTCCGTGAGTTCGTATTTGCAACCTCTTCTTCAATCAACAATCTCTCTGCAATCGCCATTATTGTGTAAGTATGCAATCTTTGTTTCCCATTTTGTCAGTTTTTATTCATACTGTTCTTGCTGTGTATGTGTATATGCTGGTTTACACTAGTATACATCCTTAGCATAATATGATAGGAGGTTTTGATCCAATAGGCTCTTATGCTTTTTAGACTTCCATGCTGGGTTTACATCACTGGCTTATACCCAGTTTTCATGTTTGAATGAGGTTCCAATTTTCTGGGTTTTGATATTTTTAGGCGACGTTTCTTGCACACTAAGTTTTCGGGTAAAAAACATGGGCCTTGATAAATGCACGAAACCCAAGGCTGCCTTTCCTGGTTAACCGCCACTTTCTTTTCCCTTGATTTTCGGGATTTTCAAAAAATTATCCACGCTCCTTTCTTTTTCGTGGGACGCACGCCCTGACTCTTCAATAAGGGTCTTAATATTTAGCTTGTTTTGCTCCTAAACCCCGAGCTCATAAGTTCGAGCTCGGAACTCTTCCATGCATGGCCCTCACCATTTTTTCTTTCTCACTAGATGTCACAGAATCTGGAAAGACGGTGGGGGTCGTTGCTGGCAATCCCTTACGAGCCAAAATCTCCGAGCCCAGAATCGCTGTTCGCCCGGAATCAACGTCGGATAAGAGAATACGAGCTCGCGCGCGAGTAAGAGGACATTCGAGCTCACTACCGCCGCCAGATAGACGAGGTCATAGAGGGGAAGAGGAGAGTTCTTCGGGAGGCCCTCTACCCGGAATCCAATTCAGGACCTAGGCCGATTCCTCTCGACCCTGCATTAAAGGTTACTGTCGCGTTCCCTCCGGGAGAGCTCAAATTTTCACTAATGGGGGAACCTTCTTCCTCGCAGCCGAGGAGAGAGATGTTTGAGGCCGAGCACTACTGGAGCTCGGTTACCACAACTAGCCAGATAACTGAAATCCTGGCTTTCCACAGCCTCAGCCTGTCAGGCTCCTTGAAGTGTCGACCTCCGGCCGAGCATGAACGAAGCTGCTTCACCCCTGGGGGCCGCGACGCCAGTGTGAAATACGCGGCGTGGAGCTAGGAACAAATGAGGGCAGGAGCTCTATTGCCCTTGAAGTCTTTTTTCAAGGACTTCACGGATTTCGTTGGGTTGGCCCCGTTCCAACTCAACACCAACTCTTACAGGGTACTGTCCGCCCTGAGGTCCTTATACCACGAGATGGGGTGGAAAGGACCTTCGCCTCAAGAGATCTTGTATCTCTTTTTTCTGAAAAGTAACCCCTCCCGAGCTCGGGGAGGGGATGGCTTCTATTACCTCTCGAGCTATCCCAAGGAGAAGAAGGTCTTTGAAGATCTTCCTAATCATCCGCCCGATTTCAAAATGGTCTGTCCCCGTCTCGACACTATTCGTTCAGGCGGATTCGTAAGTATTCTTGTTATCTTTATTTATGTGCTCGTGACTTTAGCTCTTAGATCCATACTTAGTAGAAATATGTTGTCTTTCAGCCAATTTTCAGCGTCCCACTCCTGACGATACAATGAAGGAGCATAGAGAGACCCTGCTCCAACTTCCACACGGCAGGAGGTCTCTCTTATACCTTTTACACGAGGATAAGCTCCGAAAGTGCGGGCTTCTGGGGGAGGGCCAGTCCACCTTTGACTGGTCCAATATAAAATATGAACACTGGGAGCAGGTGCCCCTGCCCACAGGCGCCCTTCCTCCGAGGAGAGAAACGAGGCCGCCACCTCCAGTTCGCCCGAGGAGTCCGCTGTCTGGGAATGAGGCTAATGATGAAGCCTCGTGCTCGGATTCAGATGAAGGTAAAGTCCTTCCTACCTCGAGAATGTGGTCCCCCACTTTACTAAAACACAGGTACAATAGGTTAGTCTCGTGCCCACAGGATAGATACCACTTCTACATATGGAGTTGGGTAGATGACTGTGTCCATAGGTTTGATAGTGGGCTCGGGAAATACGACACCATGTACACCACAGATGAGATGTGGAACGGGATAGCCGTTTAGTATGGGACCAACGATTATAGGGACCTTTCGAGGTTATCGCCCGCATATAGGGAAGGCACTCCCCCCGCCTCCTCTGAAGACGGGGGGAATTTCATGGTCCCCAAGCTCGAGCTCGGGGGAGAGTTCCAGTTAGGTTTCCTCCATCATCACCTTATATGTCTGTGATACTGAAAAAACTTGTATGCTTCTCTTTTATTAACTCATGTGTTGTCACTTGTGCAGGCAAGATGGACTCCGACCTCGACAACATCATCGACGGCGCTGGCGCCAAGAGGAGCAAGCGCCCCAGAGCAGGGGTGCAGAAGACTGACCAGCCGGGCAAAGGCCCCAAGAGGTCCAAGAAAACACCTCCCCTTGCTCCACCGGTTTCGAGCTCCATCGCTGCGGCGACTTCCCAGGCCGGTGCTTCCACAACGGCGCCGTCCTCGCAGGTCGTCACCTCGGCAGTGGCGCCAACTTCGCTGGTCGGTCCCTCCGCCATGGCTGAGGCCCAACCCTCCGTGGTGGTTCAGTCATCCTTAGGTCAGCCTTCTAGAAGGCCTTCTACTTCTCGAGCACAGAAGCTATCAGTCTCCACCCACATGAATGCATATGTGGTTGATAATGCCGCTGGGTCCCATGGATCTACGCTGGTCTCGGATGTTATGTCCCGGATCGGCCAGAGCTATGGCAGTCTCGAAGCTCCCCAATGGTAGTGCTTAAATGACACCCGAGACTGCACTTTTCTCTACGAGAAGAGTATCGAGCATACTGCCGTGGTGAGTATCCTTCTATAGTCCTTCCTTTTCTGCTTATAATCACACTGACCTGGAGCTAATGGTGGTTCCTTCCTTTTTCAGGCTCTTGCTTTTACTACCCAACTCAACTATAAGCTGAACAATGAGATCCACTCGAGCAAATCTCATGCTCAGGAGGCGAAGGATCTCCAGCTCAAAGCATGCGATGATCTGAAGGCAGCGAATGCGAAGCTTGAGGCAGGAGCCAAGGAACGTGAGGACATGGCCACCGAGCTCGGGAGGCTGAAAGCTGAGCTCGAGGAGCATAAGAAGGAGATCACCCAGCTTCAGGAGACCAACAAGAAGCTTGAAGAGGACAAGGCTGCCACCTTTGAGATCATGGAGGATGAAAAAACTCGCCTCCTTGTTGAGTACAAAGAGAAGAAGGAACAAGCAGTTGACTCGGCCATGTACCGAATGTGGGCCTACAATGAAGATCTGGACACCAGCTTCTTAGGTCCTCACGAGGCGCCGCTTCTTGAAAGGTGGAATGCTCGGCTCGAGAAGGAAGAGGCTGAGCAGCTTGAGAAGGAGAAGGCTGATCAACTCGAGAAGGAAAAGGCTGCTCGGGACGCCGTTTTGGAGGGAGCTCAGGAGGATAATCATGCTATTCGTCCTGAGGAATCCGGTGCTGCAGATGCTGAGAATCCAAGGAGACTCCTCTTCCTTGACTCTGATCTCGGGGGAACCATTTATTGGGGCTGCGTCCCCTTATTTCTGTAATTATTTTAATTTATGCCCTCAAGGCTGATACAATTTCTTTAAATATTACTTCTATATGCTTTACATTTCTTGGCTCAAAATATTTGGCACATTTTATATTGATGAATCAGTTATGTTTATTTAGTCATACAAACATATTGTGGATTTTGGTTCGAAGCTCAATGCATTCATGCACAGTTTGTTCAAATTATCCGCTTCCGACCTCGTTAATTTCCAAAGTCGGATATTACTTTAACCATGAACCCGAAAGTACTTATATGGTATGTAATGTGAATGATTTGGTTATATATTTTTTGTTTTTCCTCATCCTCAGTCTTTGCTCCGAGGTTAAGAGTTCGAAACTATTTTCTTTAAGATATTCCAGCCTCGATCTCGACTTATCTCGAAGTAGGTTTAGGTTCCTACTTATCATCGATTAGTTTTTTGGCTGGTTTGTTCCAAACCTGTTTAGTTTGCACATCTGGTTAATTCCAAACGTTTTCTGTTTTTTTGATAATCCGGTTATGTCCGAACTATCTCAGCTCGCGTAATTGGTTATATCCAAGTACTTTATATATTTTTGATAATTCGGTTATATCCGAAATATCTAGGCTTGCATATTTGGTTACATCCAAATACTTTATATGTTTTTGATAATTCGGTTATATCCGAACTATCTAGGCTCGCGTATTTGGTTACATCCAAATACTTTATATGTTTTTGATAATTCGGTTATATCCGAACTATCTAGGCTCGCGTATTTGGTTACATCCAAATACTTTATATGTTTTTGATAATTCGGTTATATCCGAACTATCTAGGCTCGCGTATTTGGTTACATCCAAATACTTTATATGTTTTTGATAATTCGGTTATATCCGAACTCTCTAGGCTCGCGTATTTGGTTACATCCAAATACTTTATATGTTTTTTTTTGTTTTTTGTATATGTTATTTTTTTTTTAAGCTGATGGTATTTGTACCAATGATGCCCCCTTAATATCCTATGAGTGTGACCATAGGTTATTAAATTAAGAGAGATTGCAAAAATGAAAAGAGATAACATATTTGAACGAAATGGAACTTTTATTTGATGACATTCAGAAACAAATAAGCTAATACAAATAGAAACTCATGGTTATAGGCAACACTTTTCCTACACTACTAATAGTAAGGTCTAAGGTGTTCGCCATTCCATGCTCGCGGTACTAGGCTCCCGTCCAATCTCGCAAGTTTGTACACACCCGGTCGGATGACTGACTCTATCTGGTATGGTCTTTCCCAGTTCGGCCCGAGCACTCCAGCTGCCGGATCTCGAGTAGCCAAGAATACGCGTCTTAACACCAGATCTCCCATTCCGAATTTTCGATCTCGAACCCTCTTGTTGAAATATTTGGTAGTTCGTTGCTGGTAGGCAGCGTTTCTCAGCTGGGCCTCTTCTCTTTTTTCTTCAATCAAGTCTAAGGTTTCCTCGAGCTGAGTATGGTTTGAGCTTTGGTCGTAAATTTGAGTTCGGATCGTTGGGATTTCGACTTCTATGGTTAACATTGCCTCGCAGCCGTATGCTAGAGAGAACGGGGTATGTCCTGTCGAGGTTCGAGCCGTTGTCCTGTATCCCCAAAGGACTTGGGGCAATTCTTCGGGCCACCATCCTTTTGCTCCTCCAACTTTTTCTTTAGTGAACTCTTGAGAGTTTTGTTCACAGCTTCGACCTGGCCATTCGCTTGAGGGTGAGCCACTGATGAAAAACTCTTTATTATACCGTTCTTTTCACAAAAGTTGGAGAATAGGTCGCAATCGAACTGGGTTCCGTTGTCGGATACGATCTTCCTCGACACTCCGTATAGGCAAACGATGCTCTTTACAACGAAATCAAGGATTTTCTTTGAGGTTATAGTTGCCAATGGTTCAGCCTCCGTCCATTTTGTGAAGTAATCCACGGCAACTACAGCATATTTCACTCCACCTTTTCCAGTCGGGAGAGAGCCTACGAGGTCGATGCCCCATACTGCGAAAGGCCATGGGGATGTCAACATGGTCAGCTCGGATGGTGGGGCTCGAGGTATCGTGGCGAATCTCTGGCATTTGTCGCATTTCTTCACATACTCGAAAGAATCCGCTTTAATGGTTGGCCAGAAATATCCCTGGCGTATGATATTCTTGGACAGGCTGTGCCCCCCAGTGTGATCTCCGCAGAACCCTTCATGAATTTCTTCAATGATTTTTTTTTAGCTTCGGGAGGGGTTACGCATCTGAGTAACGGCATGGAATATCCCCTTCGGTACAGCCTTCCATCCAAGATTGTGTAACGAGGAAGTTGATACATCAACTTTCGAGCTTGGTTCTGATCTTTTGGAAGAACTCCATTTTCAAGATAATCAATTATCGGGGTCATCCAGGTCGGCTCTGTTTCGATCATACACACATCTTCCTCTTCTGGCTCGTTAATGCTAGGCGCTGATAGGCATTCTATGGGTACGACATTTAGCTCTTCATTTTCGGCGGACGTTGCGAGTCGAGCTAAGGCATTTGCATTTGAATTCTGCTCGCGGGGAACCTGTTCGATTTTATAGAATTCGAAACACTCTAGCGCGGATTTTGCCTTCTCCAAATAAGCTTCCATTCTCTTGCCGCGAGCCTGATATTCATCCAAGATTTGATTAACCACGAGCTGGGAGTCACTGTAGCAATGTATAGCTTTAGCTTTGAGCTCCTTAGCTATATGAAGTCCCGCGAGTAAAGCCTCGTATTCGGCCTCGTTATTCGATGCTTTAAAGTCAAATCTTAGGGCAGAATGAAATCTGCTTCCTGCGGGGGTAACCAAAATGACCCCTGCCCCTGCTCCATTTTCATTTGACGAGCCGTCGACGTAAAGTTTTCACAGCTCGTGGGCCGTGGTTATTACCTCGTCGTCGGCTATACCCGTACATTCCACTATAAAGTCCGCTAATGCCTGTGTCTTAATGGTCGTTCTTGGGTGGTAGGTGATCTCGAACTGTCCGAGCTCAAAAGCCCATTTAAGGAGTCGACCTGAAGCCTCTGGTTTAGATAGGACTTGCCTAAGTGGTTGATCAGTCAGCACATGGATGGGATGTGCCTGAAAGTAGGGGCGGAGCTTACGGGATGAATGAATCAGGCTGAGCGCGAGCTTCTCCATCAGTGGATATCTTGACTCTACCCCCAGTAATCTTTTACTGATGTAGTAAACGGGTCTTTGCACCCTTTCTTCTTCTCGGACGAGCATTGCACTTATCGCGTGTTCGGTAGTTGAAAGGTATAGGTACAGTATTTCCCCCGTTTCAGGTTTTGACAGGATGGGTGGTTCCGCAAGGTGCTTTTTGAGCTCCTGAAAGGCCAGCTCGCATTCCTCTGTCCATTCAAACTTCTTACCTCCTCTCAGCAAGTTGAAAAATGGAAGACCACGATCTGTAGACTTCGAGATGAATCTGCTTAGGGCCGCCATCCTGCCAGTCAGACTTTGGACATCCTTGTGCCTTCGAGGTGAGGGCATGTCAATCAGGGCCTTGATCTTGTCGGGGTTAGCCTCGATTCCACGGGAGTTCACAATAAAGCCCAGAAATTTCCCCGAAGATACCCCAAAAGTGCACTTCTGAGGATTTAGCTTCATGTTATACTTCCTGAGCACCCCGAAGCACTCTTCGAGGTCATCAACATGGTTCTTGTTGAGTTGAGACTTCACAAGCATGTCATCAACATAAACCTCCATGTTGTTCCCTATTTGCTCTGAAAACATCATGTTTACGAGCCGCTGGTATGTGGCTCCAGCATTCTTGAGCTTGAATGGCATGACATTATAGCAATACAGCCCTTTATCCGTGATGAAGCTCGTGTGTTCTTGGTCGGGGGCATGCATGGGAATCTGGTTATATCCAGAATAGGCATCCATGAACGACATCAGGCCATGCCCCGCCATGGCGTCTACGAGCTGGTCAATCCTTGGCAACGGAAAACAGTCTTTTGGGCAAGCTTTGTTGAGATCTGAGTAGTCAATACAAGTTCTCCACGTCCCATTGGGCTTTGGGACCAACACCGGATTGGCTACCTAGTCAGGGTAAAAGGCGTCCCTAATGAAATGGTTTGCCTTTAACTTGTCTACTTCCTCCTTCAGTGCTTTCTTTCTGTTTTCGTCCAGCTGTCTTTGCTTTTGTTGCTTTGGGGGAAAGCTTTTGTCTATGTTTAGAGCGTGGCTTGCTACATTCGGGCTTATTCCCACCATGTCTGAGTGCGACCACGCGAAGACATCCTGGTTTTTCTTCAGAAAGCAAATTAATTGCTATTTGGCCTCATCTTGGAGGTGTTTCCCGACCTTCACCTTCTTCGAGGGATCAGCTTCCTCGAGCTGAACCTCTTCGAGCTCCTCTAAAGGTTCGAGGTCAGCTTTCTCCTCAATCCTTGGATCAATCTCCTCGTCAATTTCTAGAACTGTTCCATCTTTGTTTTGTATGATAACGAGTGCTTGAGCGTTCGCTTGTTTCTTTCCCCTCAAGGAGATGCTATAGCATTCTCTCCCTGCCAACTGGTCTCCTTTTAATGTCCCGACTCCGCTGGGGGTCGGGAACTTAAGGGCTAGATGCCGTACTGATGAAACTGCCCCCAGCCCGACCAGGGCGGGTCTCCCGAGCAGCACATTGTAGGCGGATGGTAAGTCTACTACCAGGAACTCCATTATCTTGGTCACCGAGACTGGATAGTCTCCCAAGGTCACGGGGAGCTCAATGGATCCCATACAGGCAGTTCCTTCTCCTGAAAAGCCGTACAAAGTAGTTGCACACGCTTTCAGGTCGCGAAGGGAGAGTCCCATCTTCTCTAGGGTTGCTTTGTAAAGGATGTTGACTGAGCTCCCATTATCTATGAGAACTCGGTGAACCCTTTTATTGGCTAACTGAAGAGTAATGACTAGCGGATCATGATGAGGGAACTGAACATGAGAGGCGTCTTCCTCGGTGAATGTTATTGGCTGTGTTTCAATCCTCTGGCTTTTTGGAGCCCTAGGTTTGGGTTCATAAGGTGATCCGTCCCCTGTCTTCAATTCGTTAACATACCTCTTTTGGGCATTCCTGCCCCCTCCTGCGAGGTGAGGCCCTCCCGAGATGGTTATTACATCCTCTCCATCAATCGATGGGGGCCTGTCCTCTTCCCGAGCTCGGGAGTTATTGTTTTGCGTGGTCGGAGGCGCGACTACTCTCTGGCTTGCAGCCGCCTGACCAGTACTCTGGTTTTTGACATAATGCCGGAAGTAACTTCTCGAGATCAACCCTTCGATCTCGTCTTTCAGTTGTCGACATTCATCGGTCGTATGTCCGGTGTCTCTGCGGAACCGACAATATTTACTGGAATCCCTCTTGGATTTTTGGTTTCTCATTGGGTCCGGATGCCTAAAGGGGACCTGGTTTTCATTAGCCAGATATATGTTCTCCCGAGACTCATTGAGCTCGGTGTATACCTTATACACGGAGAAATACCTCTCCCCTTTCTTTTTCTTTCCTCCCTCAGCTTCGGGGTTACTTCCTTCATTCTTTTTCCTCTTGGATGGGTTCTCCGAGGCAGGCTTTGGTGCCGCTGGGTCCGCCGAGGTTGAGGCAGAGTTGATGTTTATCGTTGTAGTTTCGGACTGGGAGGTCGCTTTGAGCGTCGACCTCGCTTCCTCTACATTGACAAACCTCTGCGCTCGTCTGTTAAACTCGGTTATTGACCTTACCGGTTTCCCTTGCATGTCGTCCCAAAGGGCACTTCCCGGTAATACGCCAGCTCGGATAGCCATGAGGTGTCCACTGTCATCCACATCCCGAGCTCGGGCTACTTCCAGATTAAATCTTGTTAAGTAACTCTTCAATGTTTCGCCCGGTTGCTGCCGGACGTTAGTTAAGGTGGACGCTTCTGGTCTGACCCCTACCATTGCTCTGAACTGAACTGCTTCTTAAAGTCTTTAGACAACTGCTCCCATGAGGTTATTGAGTGTCTCTTATACTTTTCGAACCAACTTTTGGCAAGTCCTGCCAATGATGTTGGAAACAACATGCACCTGAGCTCGTAACCCACGTTACTGGCTCTCATGATAGTGTTGAACATGCTCAGGTGACTACACGGGTCGGTCTTTCCTTCGAACGTAGGGATGTGAGGAATCCGAAACCCTTGAGGAAATTGAGTGTCAGAAATATGGGGAGCAAACGGCTCGAGCTCCTCATCAGAGTCCTCATATCGACCATTTCCTCGTTCATTCTTTAAAAGCCTAAAGGCTCTTTCGAGCTGATCGATTCTTTCTTGGACTGGGTCAGTAGAAGGTGCTGTCTGGAATTGACTATCATTGATAGTGATTCTAGGCTCGCGTCTCCGCAAGGGATCCCTTCGTTTATTCAAGCGATCCCTCAGGTCTGGATTTGTTTGATCTCCATTCCCCCGACTCTGATTCAGATGATTTCGCAGGTCGGGACGATTCTTGCGACTTCCAGTATTCTTACGACCTCGGTCGTGTTTACTGACGAACCTGGTCTCTCCGGACTCATCACTGGTGAAACTCATTGCTCGGTTATTTCATGATGGATTCTTTCCACGTCGCCTCGTCTCCGCAGTGCGAGACCGAGACGTCTGACTTCTCTCAGATGGAGCGCCTCTCCGCTCCTGGAAAGTTTCTCTATTTCCTTGTCTTTCCCCCGCACGCCCTTGATCCTGATCTCGAACAAGTTGAGCGTTTCTGTGTGGGGGCGAAGGATATCTTATGGGTGACGGAGGGAACCGTATTGGCGACGGTGGCTGCCACCCTTGTCGCGGCCTGGAGGGTCCAGAATTTGCCCGAGATGGGTCAGTTGCATTCGGTGCGCTCCCAGGTACTTGAGTCCGAGCATCTGCAGGGGTTCGGTTATTCTCAGCTCCTGCAGGCACTTCCACAGGCGGGTTAGCCGGGGCCCGAGCTCGAGTACTCCTCTGAGGCCTAGGTGGAGCGGATGGCTCTGCTGGTGCCGGAGGTTGAGTCGGCCTCCTTGTGGCAGCATCCTTTCGCGGACGCCCGCGGGGCCTCCGGGGAGGAACATGCACGTCCCTTGGAGGAGGGACTTGGTTTTCACGCGGAGGCGGGGGCTGAGCCACCTGCACCTCTGCGGCTATCCTCGTCAACTCCTCATTCTGTTTGTTGGCTTCTGCCAACAGCTGCTTCAGTTGTCGGTTTTCAAGTTCCACAATAGGAACGTACCACTTAGGATTGTAGTACATATCCTCATCTCTTGGTGGAGGAGGTGGTCCCCGGGAATCAGAGGACCCACTTCTCTCTTCAGCATCCGGGTTCTCCATTGGTTGTTTTCCAGGACGTCTTGGGTAATTTTCCTCAGGGGTGTTCTGATTGTTTGTGGCCATGATTTTCTCAGGGATGAATGCTTAAGGCTCTCAATGAAAGCACCAAACTGTTGACGCCGTTTTTCGTCAAACAGTGAAAGAAGAGCACATAAACAATAACTGATAATGGCCAATTGAAATAAAACAATACAGACACACGATTTTTACGTGGTTCAGCAGTTAAATCTGCCTAGTCCACGAGTCTCTGTTATTAAACTCAAGATTATCTCTGAGAATTCTTCAGGAATGAATTCTTCAGAGTTTTCTCTCAAGGTTCAGAATTTTCGGTCCTTTACAATGGTGCATGGCCTCTCTATTTATAGAGAAGGCTGCAGAATACTATCCCACATATTTTGGGTAGTTACTCTTTTCGTATAAATAAAATAAATGGCTTTAAATGCCTATAATCAGATATAAAAGGAAACGTCCCCTGAAGATCAGGTGACGTATAACTGACCAAATAATATCCCACGATTCTAGGGGATTTACAATAATAAATGAGGATTACATCTCGTATTTATAACACTTGTAGATATTCAAGGTGGTTATCGCGTTTCTCTAAGGCTTTAGCTTCCCAGGTTTCCCGTCATCTATCGAGCTAAAAACATCTCCCGAGGCCACATGGCTTTTGAGATCGTATGTGCGTCGAGCTCGAGACCCCTGATCCGAGATCGTCCCTGAAGATGAGAGCGTCCCCGGAGCTATCTTTCGAGATCATGAATACTTCGAGGTCACCATACTCGAGGTCGTCTATGTCCTGTAGGCTCGACATTCAATCCTGGAGCATGTTTCCAACCTTATGAGCCCACTTATTTGCGAATCCAACTTTCGAGGTCATATTTAACATAGCTCGAAATCTGGGTGTAACAGAGGTGTAGATCGAGGTTCTAAGCTATCCAAGGTATTCATTATCTTCAGGTTTAATTCACCATAGTTTCTATTATTCTTTCATTTTTCTTCAAATCCTAACTTGTGATAGTGACTTTTGGTTAGGTGTTTAATTTCTTTGAAACATAAGGTTTTCGGTAAGTTCTTATATTGATGATTTAGATCTTCTCTTCAACTTCATTTCTTTAGAAACTTATGGTTTCTTTATGTCTGGTTTAAGAAGTTTCAATCCCGCTCTTGTCTCCAATATTCTGGTTTTTGGCAAGGAAAATTAGGTAGTTTAGTATTATGACTTAGTATATGTAGTTTATGATATAGTTTATGTTTGTATGACCTAACATTTAAGCTAAAGGGGTAAGTGTGTCTGGACCTAAGGTTTCCAATGATGTATGACAGACTATGTCCAGTAGGCTTGGTTACCAAAACTTTATGACGGACCTAAATGTGTATGACATACTTTTTTCTGGGGCTTAATTGCCAGCCTTGTATAAACACTTATCTTTTTATTATATCTGACTTGTTATTATGACCAATAGTTATGATTATGATTTATGATCTACGATTTATGACTTATGACTTAGAGTATGATTTAAGATTTATGACTTAGATTATGATTTAGAGTTATGACTTAAGCTATAATATGACCTAGAGTTTTGTGTTTGTATGGCTCTTGTGAATTTATGTTATGTTTGATTATATGAATAACTTTTGTATGTATTTTCTTTACTGGGCTTAGAAGCTCACTCCTTATGATGTTGTTATTTCAGGCAATTAAGGATAGAAAGGCTGGTGACGAGTGGAACCTAAGAGCTCCGTGATGTACTCGTGGGGACCATATAGTCGAGGAAGATCAAACACACCTATTTCACTACAAGAAAAATCGTTTTTAGAGGCGAAAATATTACCGGTGGATTGTTCGCCGGTAATGTACAAGGTATTAGCGGCGGAGTACTGGGTCCGCCGCTAATAATGGGGAAATTAAAATAAAAAAGTAATTTTTTTATTAGCGGCGGACTTGCCCATTATTAGCGGCAGATTGTCCGCCACTAATACAATGCCCGGGAACATTTTCAAATTTATTAGCGGCGGGTATTTTTCATAATTATCGGCGGAATACCTGCCGCTAATAACATTAGTGGCGGGTCTATATCCGCCGGTAATGACATTAGTGGCGGGGATATTACCGGCAAGTTATGGTGATAGCGACGAGACCCGCCGGTAATAGTGTATTACCGGCGGATGAATATTAATACCGGCGGGTCCCCGCCGATAATAATGTTATATAATGGTTTTTTGTGAGAGTCTTCGGCCTCCCTTCGCAGATCTCTCTCTTCGCTCCCACAGTCACTCCTCCACATCGGACCCTCACCGCTTCTCTCCGACCACCGCGAATACCATAGCCTGTTGCTCCTCCACTCGCTGCTCCTCTCCGACCACTGTGAACCCCCCACAGTCGCTCCTCCACTCGGCCCTCATCTTCGATCACCGCAAACCCCCTCACAGTCGCTTCGGTATATATTTTTGCCTCTGTTCTTTCGTGGTTCTCAGCATATATAATATAAAATATATAAATATGCCTCTGTTCTTTCGTAATTGAATTTCCATGCTCAATATTTGTTATAAATTTAAAGTTCAGTTGGGTTGCAACTTGCACCAGATAGAGGACCTGGAAATTCTCGAGATTCCCTAAGACCACTTGATCAAATTCAGTGGAATTTCAGCTTATCAGATCTTACAGCAGATTTATCAAATTTGGGAGGTAATATATAGTAATAAAGTTGTTTACGAGTCTTCTTTGTTATATTGCTGTAAGTTTGGGACAAAACCTGTTTCTCTTTTCAACCATTGTGTTTAAAATGACCTTTCTATAGGAAAAAAACTGAATATTTTTAGTCCATAATATTATTGGGTTATGATTTTTTTTCTTTGAAAGTGAATGGGATATAATTGTGAAAACTAATTTTTTTTAGTGTCCTATAATTGAATTAATATTTTTGTTGGATTTAGATGAAGAGCATTGTGTTAATTGATATATCTTTGTTTGTATTTTTGCTTAAAAGTGTAATTGATTGATGTTTAGCTTATGTCAATGTGTACAATTTTCACATTTGGATGTATTTTTGTTTTATTAATAATATGATTAATTTTTAATTATATAATTTAATAAAAAATTTTACAATTAATAATGATTAATTAAAAATTATTACATATCTTATAATAATTTATTTTTTAATTTTTTAATTAATTAAATAATAAAAGTTTGATTCAACATTATTTAATTAAATAATTTAATTTAAATTTTTATTAAATAACATTATCTAATTGAATAATTTAATAAAAGTCTTAAAAATTAATAATGATTAATTAAATTAATAATGTTTAATTAAATAAATAATAAATTATTTAAAGAAATTATTTTAATTTGTTTATTAAATATTATTATTTAATATTAACTAGTATTAAATTATTTGAATATAGAAATTGAAAATTTTATTTAATATTATTTAATTATATAATTTAATAAAAAAATTTACAATTAATAATGATTAATTAAAAATTACTACATATCTTATAATACTTTATTTTTTAATTTTTTAATTAATTAAATAATAAAAGTTTGATTCAACATTATTTAATTAAATAATTTAAATTAATTTAATAAGTCTTAAAAATTAATAATGATTAATTAAATAAATAATAAATGATTTTAAGAAATTATTTTAATTTGTTTATTAAATATTATTATTTAATATTAACTAGTATTAAATTATTTGAATATAGAAATTGAAAATTTTATTTAATAAATTTTTTTACAATTAATAATGATTAATTAAAAATTACTACATATCTTATAATAATTTATTTTTTAATTTTTTAATTAATTAAATAATAAAAGTTTGATTCAACATTATTTAATTAAATAATTTAATTTAATTTAATAAGTCTTAAAAATTAATAATGATTAATTAAATAAATAATAAATTATTTTAATTTGTTTATTAAATATTATTATCTAATATTAACTAATATTAAATTATTTGAATATAGAAATTGAAAATTTTATTTAATAAATTTTTTTACAATTAATAATGATTAATTAAAAATTACTACATATCTTATAATAATTTATTTTTTAATTAATTAAATAATAAAAGTTTGATTCAACATTATTTAATTAAATAATTTAATTTAATTTTTTTATTAAATAACATTATCTAATTGAATAATTTAATTTAATTTAATACAAGTCTTAAAAATTAATAATGATTAATTAAATAGTTAATATTATTAATTATTAAATTATTTTAATATAGAAATTAAAAATTTTATTTAATAAAAGTTTTTACAATTAATAATGATAAATTAAAAATTACTACATATCTTATAATAATTTATTTTTTCTCTCCCGGTATGCTTTTGATTGATGGTTGTTGACTACAACCATCAACTACAGGGATATCGGCACATAAATGATAATTTTAAAATATTAATAATAAAATAATGAATGATTTTTTTTTTAATTTGAATAACATTATCTAATAAAACATCATAAAATAACATAAGATATTATAATATTAACTATTATTAAATTATTTTAATATAGAAATTAAAAATTTTATTTAATAAAAGTTTTTACAATTAATAATGATTAATTAAAATTACTACATATCTTATAATAATTTATTTTTTCTGTCCCGGTATGCTTGTGATTGATGGTTGTTGACTACAACCATCAATTATAGGGATATCGGCACAGAAATGATAAGTTTAAAGTATTAACAATAAAATAATGAATGGATTTTTTTTTAATTTGAATAACATTATCTAATAAAACATCATAAAATAACATAAGATATTATAATATTGCATAAGATTTCAAAAATGATAACAAATTTTTTTGTTATCCATTCCTATTCACATTACTAACTCACAGACTCTTGTAACACTTTAGATGGCGATTGACAAGACTTGGACAACATTGAGAAATCGTGCTTGTCAAGAATATTGGAATGGTCTACAATCTTTTTTGAGGATGGCTTCGGAATATAAGGATTTTGATGGAAGAATTAGGTGTCCGTGTGTCAAATGCATAAATAATAGGCTTGAAATTTTACCTGTTGTCGAAGCACATGTATTCGATAGGGGATTTTATCAAGGTTATGAGAGGTGGATTTATCATGGGGAAGCGGAACTAGATGTTGTTGATGAGGTAGTTGATGATGATGAAGTTGACTAGATGATTCCCATAGTGGATGACTTCCTCTTACCGACAACTGAGCAAGTAGACAATAGTAGCGCAAGTCAATATTACGACGAGTTATTTGAGGAGATTGAAGCTGAGTTGTATCCTGGATGTGATTGGATTTCTTCCCTTAACTTCTTAGCTAAGCTATTACATTTGAAAGTTAGAGGGAAGATTCCTAACAACATATTCAATGAATTATTGAAGTTGTTAAAGCTTTCCTTTCCGAAGGAAAATAAAATTCCATCAACGTACTACGAGGCTCAAAAGAGATTGAAGAAATTAGGGTTGGGATACGAGTCGATTCATGTATGCCAATATGATTGCTGTTTATTTTACAAAGAGCATGCAAACAAAGAGGAATGTCCAGTTTGCGGAACTAGTCGATGGGTTACTTTTGAAAAAACTAAAGGAAAAAAGGTGTCGCATAAGGTGATGTGTTACTTTCCATTGACACCCCGGTTGAAAAGACTATACAGCTCAAGGCTTACAGCGAAGGACATGTTATGGCACCACACTGGGAAATCGAAAGATGATGGAGTGATGCGACACCCGGTGGATGGGATGGCGTGGAAGAACTTTGGCGTCAATCATCCTGCTTTTGCAAGTGATCCTAGGAATGTTCGTTTAGGCTTAGCTGCTGATGGATTTAATCCATTTGGCAACATGAACCTAGCATACAGCATGTGGCTTGTGGTGTTGGAAAACTATAATCTTCCACCTTGGTTATGTATGAAAGACAACAATTTGATGCCGACCATCCTTATTCCTGGTCCAAAATCACCGAGTAAGAACATAGATGTATTTCTAAGACCATTGGTGGATGAGTTGAAGGAGTTGTGGGCTAACGGAGTTGTTACGAGAGATAGTACGACCAACACTATGTTCAAGCTGCGTGCAACCTTTTTATGGACAGTCAATGATTTTCCAGCTCGAAGTAGTTTGTCTGGATGGAGTGGTCAGGTATACAAAGCTTGTCCCACATGTAATGAAGACACATCTTCCATTCGAGTGATCGGTAAGACATCTTATGTTGGTCACAAAAGATTCTTGCCCAGTACACATCGAATGAGAAGGGACACTGAGTTCGATGGCCAAATTGAGAGAAGACGTCCTTCGAAATGATTTACTTGTGAGGAAATATTAGAACAAGTGAACAACCTTCCACCCCAAGTTCCTGGAAAACACTTGCAGTTTGGAGGTGTGAAACGTAGAAGAGTTGCGGAAGACAGAAATTGGAGGAAAAAAAAAAGCATCTTCTACGAGCTTGATTATTGGTGTACAAACATTTTAAAACATAACATTGATGTCATGCATGTTGAAAAAAATGTGTGTGATAGTCTCCTCGGCACAATCTTGGACAATGATAAGTCTAAGGACACCACTAATGCAAGATATGATTTGAAGAAGATGGGAGTAATGGAATCATTGTGGATTTATGAAGATGAGAATGGAAAGTTGATGAAGCCGCATGCTTCTTACGTGTTAACTCCTGCTCAGAGACAACAATTTTGTCAATTTATTAAAGAAGTGAAATTTCCAGATGGCTTTTGTTCAAATTTGAAGAAAAAAGTAATCGAGAATAAAACAAATATCATTGGGTTGAAATCCCACGATTGTCATGTTATAATGCAACGATTATTGTCAGTGGGTGTTCGCAAGTTTCTTCCAAAAGATATATCGACCACCATTTCTAAACTATGTAGTTTTTTCAGGCAAGTATGTTCGAGGACTATAAATGTTACAGATATGGAGGAAGCACAAAAAGACCTTGTTCTGATATTGTGCAAGATGGAGTTGATTTTTCCTCCGACTTTTTTTGATATAATGATTCACTTGGTCTTACATTTTCCTGAAGAAGCAATTTTGGGTGGACCGGTATTTATGAGGTGGATGTATCCTTTTGAAAGGTACATGAAAAAATTGAAGAACTACGTGGGAAATAAAGCTCGTCCTGAAGGGTCGATAGCTGAAGGCTATGTCGCTGATGAGGCTATGACATTTTGTTCGATGTATTTCAAAGGGGTTGAAACAAAATTTAACCGTCTTGATCGCAATGAAGATGAGGTGTATGTCCCACGACACCTTACTGTGTTTCAATCTCAATGTCGTCCCCTGACAAAGGGAACTCTCAAGCCTCTCGACCTTGCGACTCGTGAAATGGCTGAATGGTTCATTCTTGACAATTCACCCAAAATTCAGGATTACTTAGAGTAAGTTTATTCCCTTTAAAGTGAAATTTATGTTCATTCCAAATTATTTTATCTAATATAGTCAAAGCATTCAAATTTACAGCGAACACCTAGTAGAGATCAAACTGAAATACCTAGATGGTGATCATAATCTCTTATACAAGAAAAATTTTCGCCAGTGGTTTCATAAGAAGGTAAAATTGAGATTATTTTTAAAACTTTATTGTTGTAATGATATTTTTATCATTCTAATATAGGTTTATTAATTTATTTAGATATATGACTTGCACAAACTTGGATCTTTAGAGAATAGTGATGAGTTGCTAGCTTTAGCATCTGGGTCAGATCACTTGGCAACCTACTACGAAGGTTGTATAGTTAATGGTGTTCGATTTATCGCTTATGACCGAGATCAAAAGCGCACCACACAAAATAGTGGAGTGTCTGTTGCGGGAACTGAAGGTTTTAACTATTATGGCACGCTTCAAGAAGTATTGGTCTTATCTTTCACTGGTGCATATTCAGTTGCATTGTTTAGGTGTAAATGGTTTAACACTGATCCAAGCAAGAAGAAAACAATCACTGAAAATAATATCACCAGTATAAACGTCAGTAGTGAATGGTACAAAGATGAGCCTTATATACTTGCTAGCCAAGCTAAGCAAATATTTTATCTCGATGATCTACTTAGAGGCCGACATTGGAAAATTGTTGAGGATGTCAATCATCGTCAAATTTGGGACATCAAGGACGATGAAGCTGATGCAAATGTTGATGTTGTACATGACAGAAGCTCATCAAATTTTGTGTTGACCGTGGATCTCGGTCAGTTGGTTATGGAATCTCATGAACCTGCAACATATATTGGCACTATACAAAATTCACCTACTGATCAATTGGATGATAATTTCATAAATGACGACTTAGGCGAAGAAGAAGTCGATGAAGAAGATGAATTGCTAGTTGATATTTGTGAAGATGATGTTAATCATGTGTCTTCGATTGATGTTAATTTAATTAATGATGAAAGTGATAGTGATTATTCTACATAGTTTTTATATTTTTGTAATAAAGACAATTGTTTAAAATATAATATATGGGACTTGTAATCATTTTGTTCATTTCCATTGGTGATATTTGATACTAACTAATAATTTAATACTAACTAATAATTTTTGTTCCTAAGTACAATGTCAGCGGATATAGCCACCTCTCACGGCGGAGATGGTGGAGGTCTAGACCCGCCATATCCTAGTAGAGTACCCTCTTTCTGCGAGTCAGGTTAATAATAATTTTCAAATTTTGCTCATAGCTTGAAATTCAAGCTCAACGAATGTTTAATATATATTAATATTTCAAATTTTGGTTATTGTTGAAAATGTGGATAGCTGAAGTGCCGAGAAGAAAGGGTTGTGGCCTGGCTAATAACATACCACTTGCAATTCGAAGGCGAAATGCCGGGAAACCACTAGATCTTCAGCTTGATCCTAGGACAGACAAAGTGGTTGGCTTGGAGGACCAAGCTTTTGTCCGCGAGATAGGCCTCCAAGTCACCTTGTTGTTGCCAGGACATTACTTGGATTTTGCTGATGTACCTCAACAATTTAAGGAACAAGTCGTACAAAAGATGAAGGTAAAAATTTAGAACAAGTCTTGCGGTATAAATTTTTTATTAAAATCATTTACAAACTAAACTAACATGTTATTTTTTAATGTAGCATTTTTATAATGTTGATGGTCATCCAGAACCCGAGAGAGTTATGAAAACTATCTACACAGAGATGCGCAAAAGATATTCTAAGAGAAAGAACATCAGACATACTCACTTCAAAAAATATTACTCTAATCCGGAAGATTTGTAGAGTGTTTTAGTTGCCCCACCTGACCATTGCACCAAAATTTATTGCGCGATCCAACCAAAACAAGAAAAAAAGAAAAGAAATGAAGTATACATCGACGTAAGGCACAAAATTGATGGAAGCTAAGCGTCACCAATTTGTAAGTAAAAATATTAATTTAATTTAACACAATTTTACATTCTAACTTCCTATCTCTACATTTGTATAGGCGAACCCTGATGAACATGTTATTGATACTTGAAAAGATAGCCATTTGAGAAAATTGACAAAAGTTTTTGTCAACGACATAGCTCGAGAAACTTTTGTAAGTTTAAACTTTTGTGTTATTATTTTCATTAAACTATGTTACTGATGTGTTTCTAACACTTTTTATGAATAGGAAAAAAGGACGGAAGAGCTTGAGAGGGCACGACTTCAAAGCCAGTCTCAAGAACCGACGGAGGGATCTAAAACTGGATCTGCTGCTGATTCCTCGTCGATCGATCAGTACGAGATTATGAGTAAATTACTTAGGGAGAGGTTTGACTTTCAAAGAGGAGTAAGTCACAGCAAAGGCAAAGGGAAAAAATCAGCTTCCAGCTCCACAAGTCAAAGTCAATCACAGGCCCAACATGCTCATACACCTCAGGAAGACATGGCTACTATGGCGGAAATGATGAAGTCAATGCGTGAAGAGATCTGGATGTTGAAATCTCAACAGGGTCCATCTGGTAATCCTCAACATACCAGTACAGAAACTGAGTCGCGGTTTGAAAGCCTTCTGCAACGATATTTACCATCACAACCTGAAGGTGGTATATCTTCTCAAAGTCCACCTCCTTGGTCGATGCCACAACAACAACAACATTTTATCCACCTCAACAGAATTATCCAAACATGTATGGACGCTCCTCCCAGTCCCCTCCTTTTTATTACCACGACGTCCCTGCAGGATCTCAGACATCACATCCTAGGCGTCGTGACTTCGGGGATTCATCGCAACAGCAGCATCCACAGCAGACGTATGGTCAATTTGTGAGTTCGTCGCAGCAGCAGAGGTATGGTCAGTTTGAGAGTTTATTGCATCAGTCTCCCTCGGCGCGACCACATACTCGACAATTTAGATCATCTTCGCAGCAACACTCTCCACAAGCATCACAGTTTGCTTCACCACCATTGCCGCGCCCTAATACTAGTGATCAAGATATTGACCTTAATGAATATTTTACACCTGGTTGGCCCGATCAAAACAATAATAATTAGATTACGTTTTTTAATTATATTAAGACAATTGAAATTTTATTATGTTTATTTTATAATTAGTTCACATGTAATTAATTATAATGAGACAATTGATATTTTTATTATGTTAATTTTATGATTAATTATAATGCTATTTTTGTTTGATGAATATTAATTGTGTTATTAATTATAATTTATGTTAAATATTATTATTTTTAAATAAGTATTATATGTATATTTATTAAGAAATAAAATAAAATTAATTATTATATTTTAATATTAGTATTTTATTACCGGCGGATTAATCGAGGCGGAACCCGCTGGTATTAAACGAGTCAAACGAGGTTGACAGTGTTATACATTACCGGTAGAGTCCCGCCTCCATTAATCCGCCGGTATTAATATAATACCGGGGGGTGTGTCAGTCGGTCGGTAATTGTGTTAATACCGACCGATTAATACCGGCGGGCCTTTACCGGCGGACACACCATTTATTACCGACGGAATCTTCCGCCGGTAATACTAATTTTTTTTGTAGTGTTTATTTGTTTTTATTAAAGAAAGTTTATTTTAAAGTTTTATTTAAATGTTGCTCATTTTTATGTTAAAGACAATTATTTTATTTTTATAAAACCATAGATCCATGTATTTATTTTCAAGTTTTTATTCAATAAAAAAGTAATATTTATGATTATGACCCAACGCTGTGTTCTCGGTAATTTATGAGAAATTAGGGCGTTACAGAGAGTGTTGTTTTGTTTCATATATTTACATGTTTTTGGTCTTAATTTACATATGGAAGAAGGCCAACGAATTCAATGAACTTGGGAATACTACAAGCATATGCAACCTCTAGATGCTTATGGTTTAGTACATTTTACATATCAGCCACAAGATGTTTATGGTTTGGAGAAGCTTGCTTAAATGAGTTGTGTAAGCACAACAATTTTTTAGGATTTGAATGTTGTATTAGAAGATTCTTTAACATTTGTGGTCCTTATTGTTTTGGTATTTGATATTGATTTAGCGTTACTTTTTTTTTATTTGGCAACTTAGTGCATTGTATCTCACAAAGTTATATAAATTTCTTAGAATAATTTACTATTCAAGCATTTATTAATTTTATTTATATTTATGATATTATTTAATCAAATATATTTCAATTTTATTAGTATTAATATTTTGTCAAAAAATAATATTAATATATAATAAATATTGATAATATATTAATTTTGTTAATAATTAATAGTTTAACTTCTTGTAAAAAAAAACAATTCAATTTTATTAATTAATATATTAAATAATTACGTTTTTAATTTTTTTTTGAATTAGATAACCCTACAATGACTCGCTGTGGGGGACTTAGAAAACATTCAATATCTCTCATTGAGAGATGTCATAGGGTACATTTTTACACCCTATGACGTCTCCCAAGGGGAGACGTTGAATGTATTCAAAGTCTTCCCCTGCAAGTCATCGTAAGGACACCTAAGATGACTCTCGAAACAACGTCTCCCACAAGCAGAAATATTGAATGTCTCTAATGTCTTCCACATGTAGCCATCAAACTCCGATTTTGTTGTGGTATACCACCATTTTTACGATGATTCCAAATCATAAAAAAATGTATGTTGTAAATTTCTAAAATTATCTTCAAACGAAAAATTAAAATTGAATCAAATTTAAAAGATGAAATTATATATATATATTATATATATTAAAGTAGGACTCTGTGGTAAATGATATTGTTTGTTGTTAATTATTTGAAAATTGAGTGAGATGGCATTTCTATAATCAATAAAAAGTATTATTATTTGTATACAATCTCTCTTAGAGAGATTGATTGGAAGAGACGTCATGACTAAGAAAACCATTCCCTTCAAAATAAATCCTTATAACTATCTGCCATGCATCTAAAAAAAAAAAACTTAACTTTCACGATGGGGACATATTAAACTATTTATATAAATATATAACGTCCAATAATTCCAACTAACACAAAAATAAAATATTTGGTTGTACAAATTATATATATATTTATATATAGTTGGTTGAGTGATCTGTTACAGCTTAGGAGTACCAATGAAATTGCAACATAAAATCTATGCATATATCACTGCATGAATTCCTAATAATTAATTGATTAGGAGGAACGTCAAATCAAAAAATAGTTAAATTTTATTTCCTAATATCACAGTTCACATGTTTTTACGTATTTATTTATGTTTGATCTCCAGATGGAAAAATAATTATCTATATAAATTAATCCAATTTAAGCCAATATATATACTTATTAATTTAGTATATTTTTATTATCTGGCTACCAGATATAGTGAGATGAGTAAACTGAGTTGTTAAGCTAATTCATATGTATATATATGCTTATTTAGTGGTAGTGATTAGACCTTTCGGTTGGCCAGCCTCCTCAACCACGACAACAACCAAAAACCATTTACCCTGCTAATTAATATATTACAAATCATCTTGTACCAAAACCAAATATTTTGTACCTTTCTAGTTTCTATGCATAAAAATATTAATATATGCTATATACACACACATAAGTCATTATGTATAGTTTATATTATATATAACTTCTCTTGTTTTTATATATATATATATATATAAATATATATCCTTATATAGTATTTTACGTTTACTTAACTTTAAAACAAGCTCTGTTTTGTATATGCCTTAATATATATATATATATATATAAATATATATTGAGTTTAACACTTTTTGTTGGTTTAACAGATTTTTTAGCCGTTTTTGCTGTTTTAATGATATTAACAGTGTTTAAACAGAAACTCTAAGCACTGTTAAATACTATACATAGTATTAAAGCTATATATCTATATATCTATATATTTTATAATAATTTAATACAAAACATGATATTAAATAATTTATATATATCTATATATATTTTATAATAATTTAGTGCAATTAAAAGAAAATGGAAACGTAAAGATTTTCTTACGTATTAACTAATAAGAAAATGTAAACATGTATTATAAAGATTTTATAATTTAGTATAATTATATATTATATAGTAAGCTATATATCTATATATATTATAATAATTTAATGGAATCAAAAGAAAATGCACACTGTATGTATTAACTAATCAACTAATAATATGAAAATGGAAACATGTATTATAAAGATTTTATAATTTGGTATAGTCATAATTATATAGTATAATGATTTTACAATTTTATACTGTACGTAATAATGCATAAAGATTTTATAATTTGGTGTACTGTACGTATTCACTAATTACCTAAGGAAAATTTCACTATTTATACTTAATAATGCTTAATATTACCAAAAAATCCTAGCACTATTAATCTTTTCAATTTGATGCTAAACATTTATCTCATACCCAAAATACCCCTTCCATTATATCAATAATCCTAAAACCTTCTCTTCCTCTCTCTCTTTCATTCTCACGAAATCCTCCCTAAAACCTATAGATTTGTATGATTTTCTTGTCGAAATCATTGTTAGTTATCTCCATTGTCTTTGTGAAGTCGCCAATATCAAATGCAACATCAATTTTGAGGATTTTTGGAGGAGAAAAATAGGGATGTAAATGGGGCGGGGTGGGGTCGGGGATGGCTCCCCCGTCCCCGCCTCGTCTTGGGGTCGGGGCCCCATGGGGTACCCGTTTAATAAAAATGTTTAATTTTTTTTCTAAAATTAATAAAATAAATTAATACTTTTTAATATAAAATAATTAGAAAACAATAAATTATACCATTAATAAATATATATTTTTATATAAATTATTATATTATATATTTTTAATAATATTTATATTAAAAATATAAATTACAATGTAAATGGGGCAGGTTCGGGACGGGGGTCATGTTCCCCGCCCCTGCCCCATTAGGGGTAGGGTCCTCGGGTTAAATTGACATCCCTAGAGAAAAACCATGGGTAAGAATATTGGCTCATTTTATCTGTTGGGTATTATTTATTTACATTTTTTTGGCTATTTCGAACAAATCTGAGCCTATATTGGTGTGTTTTTTTGGGTTTTTTTAGAGAGAATTCGCAATCTACATTTTTTTGGGTTTTCTGCAACTTTTTTGCTCGATAACAGTTTGATAGGGGTTCGATAGTATGTAGACGAAGGTTCTTTTATGTGCTTGATAAGGGTTTGATAAGGGCTCGATGGAAACTCGATAAGGGTTTGATTAGACCATAGAATATTTGGTCTAGTTGTTTTCTTGATATGTGCTCGATAGGAGCTTGATAGGGTTCGATGAAGGTTTTATGTTCGGTTTAAGAAATTTTAGCTCGATAGGAAATCGATATAAGAGATCGATGATGGACTCGATGGTAACTCGATAGAGTTCGATTGGAGCTCGATAATATTTTTTTTTCATGAATTTATGAAAAATTGACAGTTTTTTTTTACAAATTCAATGTTTTTTTCCAACACAGGTTCCATTGTATACGTTTTTGTATCCTACAATGGTGTTTGTGAATTGCAAGGGAATAAGTAGAATTTCAAGGACCCTCAATGCATGGTGATACTGATGGAGGATATTGTAACGTACTTGCAACTTCTTGACATATTGCACAAGGAACTTAAAGTTGATAAACAAATGTATGGGTTGAAATTGGAGGTTCCTTACACATGCGGCGACCAACCGTTTACACCCGTTCATGTTGAAAGTGATCTTGGTGTCCGTGCATTCTTAGGAGTAACATCTAAAGAAATGTTAGCCTTGTGTGTCACTCATGTTAAAAAGATTGTCATTGCAGATCCATATTCCACTCCCGGACTTGAGGGAGCAGGTAGTACTTTAGGATGTCCTATTGGTGACCTGAGGGACAACCAATATGAGTACAACCCTTATGTGAATGACGATCCAGTAGCTGAACATAATGAGGACGCAGGATACGATTCAGAGGCATATTATAGTGCAGAAGTGCTGATTGACATGTCTGATGATTTGCAAGTCAAACAAGTTTAAGAACAGCCAATACGTCCTATTGCACCGGCGAACCCACCAAGTCAAGGACGTCGGACACCTGGCACCAGCTCTAGCCGTCCTGGTGGAACATAGTATAACAATACAAGGAATGTTCCAATATGTTCAACAGAAGATCACAGAAAATGGAGTGCTCCCATGTTTACAAAAGAAGATATCATGGCTTCTAGTCGATCTGAAACACCCTTATCCGATGTACTGTTGGGAGAACTACACCTTGGGAAGACTTTTGAGAACAAGATGGAATTGAAAACCAAAGTCACTCTCTTTGCAATGAAGAATAATTTTAAGTTTATGGTTAAGAAGTCTGGTACTGATGTGTTGTATATCACCTGCAAGGATCCTGATTGTGGTTGGAGAATAAGGGGAAAAAAAGTAGCGCGAATTGGAGATGTTTGAGATCACTGTTTATAATAGTGTACATACTTGCTCACTAGAATTGCGACAGAAAGACCCCCGTCAAGCATCACCTTGGGTCATTGGGAACCTTATCAAGAACAAATATACTACTGATGGCACTAGCTACCCAGCAAACAACATAAATGAGGATATGAAGAATAATTTTGGGATCGATATGAGTTATATGAAGGCTTGGAGATGCAGAGAGAAAGCACGCGGTTATGTCAAGGGGACACCTGAAGAGTCGTACTCCAAGTTACCTTCTTACTTGTATATGCTGCAGCAAAAGAATCCAGGTACAATAACTGATTTTGTCACAGATGACGGTCGCTTTCTTACTGTTTCTTCTTACTTAGAATTTGTAGAAGGGGATTTACATCATGTCGTTCTGTTATATGTGTGGAAAACACTTTCTTGAAGTCAAGGTATGGTGGCCACATGCTGTGTGTTGTCGCATTGGATATGAATAACCACATTTATCCAATTGCGTTTGCGATTGTTGACAGTGAGAATCATAATTCTTGGAAGTATTTCATGATGAAATTGAAGGAAGTCATTGGAGTTGTTGATAATCTGGCTTTTGTATCATACATGCATGCTAGCATTATTCATGCTCTTGAGTTGGTCTTCCTTGATGCCTACCACGGTGCATGCTACCATCACATAAGTATGAATGTAATCGTTAAGTTCAAGAATGATCACTGTCACAAGGAGATGTGGAATGCGGCATATGCATTTTGGAAGTCAAAATTTCATAGGTTCTTCAACAATATAAAGCAAATGGATTCTGCCATAATTCAATATCTTGAGGGTATTGGCTTCGATAAGTGGACTCGTGCTTACTTTCTTGGGAATCAATACAATGTAATGACAAGCAACTATGCTGAAAGTTTCAACAACAAAACCAGAGACGCAAGAACCTTCCCAGATGATGCAAGGTACTTGAAAGCCCATCCTCTTGGATAGTTCGAATTTCATGTGGTAGACCCAGAAGGTGATGGTGAGGTGAATTTGATCACCAAATCATGCTCCTGTGGCATGTTTCAAATAATTGGTTACTCTTGTGTTCATGGTGTGGTTGCGACCATCTTGTGCGGTGTCAACATTTACACACTGTGTTCCCCATAATACACAACTAAGATGTGGAGGGATTCTTACAAGGAAACAATTTACCCAATTGGCAACGAGGATGATTGGTAAGTTCCCGAGAACATAGAGAGAATGCAAGTTGGGGTTCCTGTTGAGAAACAATCAGTTGGTCGGCCGAAGAATAAAAAGGTGGGAAGAAGGAAGACAAACCACACTCCATTGAATGGCGTGAAATCATTCGCAAAGAGCGCACGTGTAGTATGTGTGGTGGTATTGGCCACAACAAGGCTACATGCAAAGCTAGGCTGTAAACTTTTTTTTTTTCCCATTTGGACTTGTTGTATTAATAACCTAGCTTGTTTTCCCTTTTTTTCTTTTATTTTTCTTAAAAGTTATGTTAAGCTCGATGTAAACTCGATGAGCTCAATTGTATCCCAACATGAACTCGATAGTAGCTCGATATGAACTCGATAACATGATTGTTAGCTTCTAAACTGACTTCAAATCTTAGCTCGATATTAGTTCGATAATGGTTTGATATAGCTCGATTGTAGTTCGATAATGGTTCGATATGGCTCGATATTAGTTTGATAACAGCTAGATAATGGATATGAAAATGATATTGCTCGATTGAAGCTCGATATTAGTTTGATAACAATTCCATGTAGCTCGATATTAGTTCGATAATGTTCGATATAGCTTGATAACAACCAAATGAGAGTTATAAAAAAAAAAGTGAACAAAAAATTGCACATGTAAAGACCCTGTATATATACAATCATCAAGGTAACAAATTTTGATACCACAAGTCTGTGGTCCACTTGTTCCTGAACACCTCTATATTTTAATCGCAGATGGTTTCCAATGGAAGGTCGGCCATGAGATGCTCAATATGCTTGACAACATACACACTACAATCCCCATTGTAAAAAAAATGTAAACATTAAGTGTACAATACTATAATTTTAGTTAGAAACAAATATAGTATGAAGATGATGTTTGTTACCTTCTCTTTGACTGAGTGAGCTCGTATTTCTGTTTGCGACACCATGTGAACTGATGCGGCCTCTTTTCTGCTGTAGGAATCTTCAACATCAAGCTATCAGTGAACAGTTTACCCTGCATCAATAGAGAAGGAAGCAAAAAGCACCATGGATTCATAATTTCCTCCAGCTTTGCGTCACTAATCACCGAGTTGTCTGAATCACAAACAGTGAGAGTCCAACTAGAAATAGAAGCCTCAATGGCAAACCAATGTTGCTGTTCATAGTTTTAGCACCAATATACATCCTCAACTCCTTTCAAAGATTCCAGAAACTGCTGCTCGATTCCAGTCAATATGGACATAACGTCAGAATTCCACGTGTACTTTGTTTTGTTGGCAATTTTCTTGTATTGATCATATCGAGAAGGTATTACTTGTGAGAAATAAATGTTCATCACAATTGCATTCTGGCGATGTGTATTGGGAAAATACTTGCGACGCATATGAAGCATGTAATATGTCGCATCAATATGCTACAAAGAGAGTACGATATAAAAAGTTAGCAAAGACCATCATAAATGGCTAAAAAATAGTGCATAAACGAATAAATTGAGTTATAATCAAGCACTATAGAGCTTATATCGAACTAAACATCGAGCTCATTGAGTCCATATCGAGCCCCATCAAGCTCATATCGAGCTATTCTCAGATGGTAAACACCACCCTTATCGATCTATTATCGAGCTCCATCGAGCTCATATCTAGCTAATCTCAAACAATAAACAACAACCCTAGTTTAACACCCCTATCGATCTACTATCGAGCTCCACCGAGCTCACATCAAGCTAATCTCAAACAGTAAACAACAACCCTAGTTTAACACCCCTATCAATCTACTTCCGAGCTCCATCGAGCTCACATCGAGTTAATCTCAAACAGTAAACAACAACCCTAGTTTAACACCCCTATCAATCTACTATCGAGCTCCATCGAGCTAATCTCAAACAGTAAATAGCAACCCTAGTTAACACCCCTATCGATCTACTATCGATCTCCATCGAGCTCACATTGAGCTAATCTCAAACAGTAAACAACAACCCTAGTTTAACACTCCTATCGAGCCACTATCAAGTCATATCAATCCAGGTAGCCCCCCATTGAGCTCCTATCGAGCTCATATCGAGTCAATAAAAACAGAACTTGTAAAATTGAAAACAAAACATAATTTCTACCACTATTGAGTCATTAGGTATAAATGGCTTACCCCATCATTGAGCCATGACTGGGTGTCTTCCACGTCAAAAACCACGTTGGACGGTGATTCCCAGTATTTACATCCATCAGGGTCTTGTTGGGGATGTCTCCAAGCAGCCACTTGGAAACTGTCCTATACTGTTTGCGATCTGGCTTCTTGAGAGGGTCCAGCACCTGTGTAGCCTCCTCTTCTGGTGCACCTGCATCAGTGCGAGGTCTTTTCCTCGTGGGATCGGTGGAGTCTTCAAACCAATTTGGTTTGCATCTAGTCCTCTGAAATTGAACCCCAGCAACATCCTCAAGGTTGACAATAACGACTCCCAGAGTCGCAACATTAGGTGTCACAATGATGGTAGGAGGCGTGGTTGGATCATCAACATAGTCCAGAGGAATATCCAGTGACTCTGAGTTTGAATCTTCCTTGGAGCCCCTCGGTTTTTCCTTAATAAACGCCAGGATCCGACTAACTGTGTCCAGGATCACTAACTGGTTCTTCAGGAGGGTCTCCTATCGATCCACGACTCTGTCCAACCGCTCAATCAACTCAGCGAGCTCAGGGGTTGAGGCTGGGGCTGGTGTTGGGGTTGAGACTGAGACTGGGGCTGGTGCTAGGGCTGAGGGTGGGGCTGTAGCTGGGGCAACAAAAGAGGTGGGACCTACAACCTCCTCCTCCTCTAGGGCAACATCATCAAATATCTTGGCTGCTTGAGAAACTTTCTCTGCGACTTTCTCAAAAGTCGCATCCTCCTCCTCATCAGCCTCCCCGAGATCCTGGCCAAGCCCGGGATAAAGGGGAAGATATCCCTCTGTCAACGATAAATAATAGTCTTTTTCAGCTGGTCGAGGCTTCAACATCGGAAGGACGATCAACTGCAAACAACATAAAACATTTGATTACCTCAAATAATCATAAAAGATAAGCATATAGATAAAAAATTATTGTTTAATGTCAATCAAATATAACTTACATTCTTCTTTGATAACATCGTTGAGATGACAGACTTGGTGAAATCCTTGTTCCTCCGATGCGACCAACTAAGCATCCTCGGGACCATGTTTCCCGAGCTCACAAAAATTTTTGTCGCAAGCTGTTGGATAACCTCACATGCCCAATATTGTAAGGCCGGGGTATAACCATACAGACTGTACTTGGACTCTTGTTGCACCTTGGCATCATTCTTGTTGTCATAGTTGGCCTTTTGCTTCACCATGTCCTTCTTACAAGACTGCAATAGCCTCCTATAAGAGTACTTCCCCCATGGATAGCTGAAGAAGTACTCTACATCCTCAACCATCTTTAGAAAATCTCACATATATGCAACTTGCCCTCTATGGCATTCAAAACCCCCTCAATCAGAAAACATAGACCAAGCTTGTACACATCTTCCACAACAATACAAGTCTTGAAAGCATGGTCCACCTGTGAGCGCTTTACTTTCTTAGCATCATTGAAATACCCCTTTATCAAGTGGTCGCTGAGATTACACTATTCCAACTCTTCTGGTGATGGGAAGGTACTGAAATTCAATCCCGTCACCAGGGGAAACTCTCCAATGCCGAATCTACAAGACTTCGACCCCAAGAAGAAATGCACCTCATCTTCGTTGTTGTTGGCGATTTTCCTCAAAAGCAGTTGATGGACCAAAACTCCGAAGAAATTTAACCCCGAAGCCAAAAAGAACTGCTTGAAAGGGGATTCCTTAGCCCTTTCTATCAGCCTAAGGTCCACAAACCTAGTCTTAATGTGATTTAAAGTGCTACTACCTCGATATGTGACTCGACCAGGAAAATGATCACTAAACGGAATAAGAAACTTAGGCATCTGCAACAACACATGAAAAAAATTGGTAAGAAAACAAAATGTTAAACATAATCGGGAAGAAATTAAAAAAAAATGATCAAAAAACTGAAATAAGCTGTCATCGAGCTTTATCGAGTTGTAACACACCCTATCGAGCCACTATCAAGAAACTATCGAGCAATATCAACAACCTAAAACTATAGAGACTATCGAGCCAGTGTCAAGCCTATCGAGAAAAGCAAAATCTGTCTACATAAATAACCATCGAGCAATAATCGAGCTACAATTGAGCCTACTATCGAACCATTATCGAACCTATCGAGCCCTTTTTATCTAATACAACAGATCCATCGAGCAATTTACACTCATCCTATCGAGCACCTATCAAACCATTCATGATGTCCCTATTGAGCCTACTATCGAACCTATCGAGCCCCTTTTATCTAATACCACAGATCCATCGAGCAATTTACACTCATCCTATCGAGCACCTATCGAACCATTCATGCTGTCGCTATCGAGCCTACTATCGAACCTATCGAGCAACTGGTATGAACCCAGAAAAAAACGCACAATATCGACGAACCCATTCCCTTCCACAGATCACAGAGCCCATATTCCAAATGAAAGACTTGTTTTTCGATTAAATAGGGAGTGGGTATTTGAGATCTAACCTTTGATTTGATTGGGAGGAAATTGTGTTGCCATGGGCCGTCGGGTTCCAATTGTGTTCGTTTGCCATGGGTTACCTGAGATGCTCTCGACGGGGGTTGGGCTCAACAGAGGTTGAGGATCGACGGGGTATGGGGCTCGACAAGGGTTGGGGTTTGACGGGGTTGGGGCTCGACGGGGGTTGGGTTCGATGGAAAGTTAGGGTTTCTTATGAGAGAGAGAGAGAGAGAGAGAAACTGAGTGTATAAAGAGATCTAAAAAAATTTTGGGTAGAAAAATGGGAGGGGTATTTTGGGTGGATGAGGAATGTTTATCATCCAAATGAAATAGTTAATAGTGGTGGTATTTTTTTTGTAATAATAGACACTATTATGCATGAATAGTGAAATTTCCCTTACCTAATATGAAAATGGAAACATGTATTATAAAGATTTTATAATTTGGTATAATCATATATTAAACAGTATAAAGATTTTATAAGGGAAATATTACATATTATGCATTCTAATATACCATAATTTTTAAATATGCCAACATAATTAACTATTCCAAAACTATGTCAATTTGTAAAATTTAGACACAATTGCCCCTGTCCTTCACAACCCCCACACCCCCCCCCCCCCCCCCCCCCCCTTTCTCCTCTCTACCATGACGGCACCACCACCACAACCTCCCAACGACGGCAGAGCACCACCACCTTCCATCACCATTGAAGCATCCCATTGAATCTCTCTCTTCATTTTTTTAATGTTTTAATGATTCAAAATGAAATTATCAAAATTGTATGTTCTGCATAAAAATCTTAAGATTTTATATGATCTCGAAAAAAAATATCAAAATTAAAAAAAAATCATCTAAACGAACATTTGAGTGAAAATATATGAATTTCCAAAGTTTTCATCAAATTTCATTGCAAAGCATCGAAATTGCATCAAAAAAGCATCTTTTTGGCCAAAATCACGTTTTCATGATTGCATTGCAAAAGCATTAAAACATTATCGATTTTGCATCGAAAAAGCATCGTTTTGGCCAAAAAATAAGTTTTCATGATTACATCGTAAAAGCATCGAAACACCATCGATTTTGCATCGAAAAAAATATCGTTTTAGCCAAAAATCAAAATTTCATGATTGCATCGCAAAAGCATTGAAACACCATCAATTTTGCATTGAAATTGCATCGATTTTGCATCGAAAAATATCCTTTTGGCAAAAAATCAAGTTTTATGATTGCATCGCAAGAGCATATAAACACAATCGATTTGGCATCGAAAAATAATCGTTTTGGCCAAAAAAATCAAGTTTTTATGATTTCATCGCAAGAACCTCGAAACACTACAATTTTGCATCGAAAAAGCATTGTTTTGGCCAAAAAACAGGCTTTCACGATTGCATCGCATAAGCATTGAAACACCATTGATGTTGCATCGAAAAAATATCATTTTGGCTAAAAATAAAATTATCATGATTGCATTGCAAAAGCATCGAAACACCATCAATTTTGCATTGAAAAAACATCGTTTTGGCCAAAGATCAAGTTTCATGATTGCATCACAAGAGCATTGAAACACTATATATTTTGCATCGAAAAAGCATCATTTTGGCCAAAACGATGCTTTTTCAATGCATAATTGATGTTTTTCGATGCAAAATCGATGGTGTTTCGATGCTTTTCCGATGCAATCATGAAAACTTGATTTTTGGCCAAAATGATACTCTTTCGATGCAAATCGATGCAATTTCAACTCTCTGCACTGAAATTTGATAAAAACTTTGGAAGTTTATATGTTTTTTACTCAAATGTTCGTTTTAGAATATATTTTTTTTAATTTTGGTATTCTTTCGAGATCTATAAGATAAGATAATTTAAAATCTTAAAATTTGTATGTAGAACATACAATTTTGATAATTGCAGTTTGAATCATTAAAACATAAAAAAAAATGAAGAGAAAGATTCGATGCGATGCTTCAATGGTGATGGAAGGTGGCGGCACCAATGGAGAGGACGGTGGTAATGTTGGCGACAGCGTGGGGAGGTGGTGCTCTGTCGCCGTGGGGAGGTAGATGGTGGTGCCGTCATGGTAGAGAATGAGAGAGGGGTTGAGAGATAGTTTTAGAGAGAGAGTGGATTGTTAATGACAAGGGCAATTGTGTTCAAATTTTACATATTGACATAGTTTTGGAATAATTAATTATATTGGTATATTTAAAAACTATGGTATATTAGCTAGAATGCATAATATGTGACATTTGCCTTTTATAATTGTATACTGTAGATTTTATTATTTGATATATCATATGTCCATATAAATTTTATGATTATTTGGTATTTTATGATTAATATAAATTATGTTAATAAAAAGAAGGAGCATATATTTAATTAAGAAACTTTAAAATTATATATATTGTTTGCAATAAAAAAAGGGAAACAAATCGTAATAAAAAAAGAGAGTGAATTATATAAAAGAGCATAATATTCGTTAGAAGGATACTTGGTGTTATCAAAATATTTTACGTGGAGAATTGAAAAGGTTAGTTTGAATGTGAAAGTACTATATATTGTTAAGGGGTATTAGTAAAACCATAAAGAAGTGCCGTGTAAGGATAAGACAATATATGTAATATATATATAGTTAAGGATGGAGGAAATTTAACTAGAAAACTCTAGTAGTTTGACTAGACCTCCTTATTATCAAAAGTTCCAATAAATTAAAAATTAAGTTTACACTTCTATTTTAACTAGACTTCTATAAATACTATAACCCCATTAATTACATATTACTTATGAATGACGAGTGCAAAAAATCGACAAATAAATTTCAAATAAATTAATTAAATGTTGATGTAAACCTGTATCAAAATATTCTAATATTTATACTCATTAACACTGTTACATGAAATCAGACGTGAAAAGGTTGATAATCATAAAAAAATCTTACTCTTTTATGTCAGTTTAAATGTTTTAGGCCAGTTAAAAATTGACTTAAGAAAATTGACATATCATTTAAAGTTTTTATAAAATTAAGATTTAGATGAATATATTAGACAAAAACTTTTTTACATCACTGGCGTAAAAAATCTTTTACGGTGGCTACAAATTAACTTAAAAATTTATGTTGATCTAACTAAAATTGATATGGAAAATACTATCATGTTGGTCTAAAATTATTATGATATATATATTCTCTATATTTACAGTGGCATATTGTTATAGTAAGTGTGTTGTTATTTGACACATAAAAATCTTCCAGATTATACGAGATAGATTCTTATAATAAATGTATAATATTTATTAAATTCAAATAATATTAAATTGCATTCATGATAATATTTCACCTTGGCCCCGTGAGTGGTGTCCTTAACAATTACATATACTGGAATCAGTCAAAATTCCCAATTATATCGATTGAGAAAAAATTAAAAATTAATGTGGATTAATAGTTAGCTAAAAGCAAGTAACAACACATGACAGGCTATATATATATATTATCAATTTCAATAATTTATACAAATCATCAAGTACTAGAAATTGATCCTCACCTATAATCATTTTGTTTATTTAATAAGAACAAAACGGCATAATATATTAATTATTATTGTTAATTATTAACTTGTCATTGTTATTAAGAACGTAATCAAATTTGAAGGGCCTAAAAACATGAGCAGCCTCCTCCTCTATCACTTGGATTTGCTTCTTCTGCAGATGCATGTAAACCACCCAATCACCGTTCCCGGCGGTGCTCGGCATCGGCATCACGTACCCGGAGTCTCCGCCCCAAGGGAAATGGTACGACCCGAAAACCGGTTCACCCCACCCAAAATCAATCTCCGTCACCGGAAAACGCTGTCCGGACGACACCACAAACGCCGGCCCGTCTTCACTTCCCTGGCAGTATATCTTTGCCAGTCCCGGCACAGGTCGGTGAGCCTCCACCCAGTCTATCAGACCTAAGAAATGCTCCTCCGTCACAGCCATTCCTAGAAACTCGCGCACTTCTCCGGCCACCCAACTAAGCGGCTCATCAACCAGCTCTTCCACTCTCTTCCCTCCAAACGGAATCGAAAGAACGTTTCCGAAGTAGCAATCCATCTCCTCCGCAGCCGCCTTCGTCCGACCTAGACGCCGCCGTCCGTCCACCACCAATCCCATCTTGCAAATCTTTTCGGGGTGTTCCGAGGCGGCGCATTTGGCCACCATCTTCCAAAGGAATGCGCTAAAAGATTCAAGCTTTGTTGGCCGCTTGAGTCGGTTTCCGGTATCAGCTTGAGCTTGGAGCCACTCCAGCTGCTCCGCCTTGACGTAGTATACTCGGCTGATGAGCTGATCGACGGCTGACGCGGTGGAAGGAGGAGGAGGCGGGAGAGCGGTGACGGGAACGTACATGTCGTCAAGAGACGAGTCGATGTAGCGGCTCGCGTGGCGGCGAGGGTTGAGGAGAGAGCGGCGGAAAGAGGGTCGGAGGGAGAAGTGTTTGGATTGAGCTATGTGAGCCCATGAGATAAGGAACATATTAGCAGAATACGCGTCGGCAATACGGTGGTCGAATGTGCATGCTACCACTATGCCACCACACTTGAGCTCAGTAACCTGTTATTATTACATAACATTTAAAATTTAGCTAACGTACGTACAACAATTATATATATATTTATACGAATTTGCAATATATATATATATATAACATGATTACCTGGACCGCCAGAACGCCGCGCTTCTTACCGGGAACCAGTTTGCCCTCGAAGGAGTCGTCGGGGTTGTACAAATCGAGTTGAGAGAGCTCAACGTCGGCGTAGGCTACAGCATAGTCGACGCCGCCGTTGTTGCATAACAACTCGGGCTCTCCCTCGGCGTTCTTGACGAGCTCTCCAGAGAAGGCGTAGAAGGTGACCAAGGCTTGTGCCAGAGCCTTCTTAAGAACCCAAACCTTGGCCCCAAAACTGTCAGTCGTTGTCGATGTGGGACTACCGCTGGTAATGTTGCTGTAGCAAAACAAGACCCCCACGTCGACCGCCGGCAAAAGCAGGTCGAGGTTCGACAAGGGAAGCCAGTGGTCTTGCATCGGCAGAGCCGCGGCCACCACCACTGTCTGGCTTACTTTTACTTTGAAGCAATCGTGATGAACATCATTAATAATACCGTCGTGTTCTCCTCCGGAAACCACCATTTTCTTTTGCTCGATCTGTAATGGACGAAAATTAATGACAGTATATTATATGTAAGGGTCTCGGGAGTAGTTCTTTGATTAATTTTCTTTTTTTTAGATGTTGTGTGATTAGATGTGTTACAGATTCTTGTATTTATAGGCAAAATAACCACGTGCCCTGTTGGTTATCATAAATGTTTACGTCGTAATGACAATTCCTTAAAAATCCAAAGGTTACTTTTCATATATATATATATATATATAAAGTAATTTAATCTAGATCATTAATCATATATATATATATATTCATACCCCGCATCTCCTCTTGCCAATAACGATTGGCTCCTCTGTCCTTCCAATAAAATGATTGTGTTAATTTCTTTATATAATTGATTTTTTTGTTGAAGAAAAATTATGCCATTAATTATTTAAATATATATTGCTTTATTAAAATTATATTGTGATAATTTGTTTGTGCTTTTTTGCAAGTCATGTTTGTTATTTTGCTTATACCTAATATTCTATTACTTTTATATAATTTTGTTACATAAAAAACTTTTCAATTGTTTTTTATGATAATCTGATTTTTATAGTAAATTTTTGTAACAAATTTTATTTGTATAATTTTTCATCGAAGACTTTTATATTTTTTTACACCAATAATCGTTAATAAATAAAAAAAAATTGAGTCTAAAATTTTCTCCTCTTTTAATATTTATGAAATTATTTATCAAACAAAAGGTTTAAAATACTATAAAATATAAGTATATCAATACCTTCATGTATAAAGAAAATAAACATACTATTTTAGTCACCAAAATTTATGCGAAATTCTACATTTTTGTCTCTAAATTCTTAAAATTTTATAAAATTAAGTTTTGATGTTATAATTTATTTTAAAAAAACATTTGAACATTTGCTTTTAGTCAAATTATTTTTTAATGACTATAATAACATCAATTTATAAACTTTAATATATTTAAATTTTTTTTATAAGTTTTTATTGCTCATACAAAATAATTTTAAAAAAAATTATTTAAATTTAAAAAGAATTTTAAGATTATAAATTAATGAAAAAACAAAAGTTTTTTAACAAAATTATACAAAATTAATAGATGTCATTTATAAACAAAATAATTTTTTTAATATATATGTGTATATTACAGCTACATGAATTTCGAAAAAGTGCAAACAAAATTGATTAGAATACAATTTTAATAAATTATATATTTAAATAATTAATGGCATAATTTTTCTTCAACGAAAAAAATCAATTATATATCATTAAGGACTCCAAATTAGTCACGTGAAGTAGAATAATATTTAACAAATGGCAGCATTTTATTAGATGGATAGGGGAGCAACAGGTTATGGCGACAGTGTATTTTTATTCTCCATCACTAATCAAATCGTAAAAATGCTTATATGAAACACGATAGTTACGAAAGAGCTTACTATACCAAAATATTTGATGATACCATTAGATATTTTCTTAATATTTTAATAAAAACATAATATTTTTACTGTAAAATGGCAACATCGCTGATAGAAAAAGAATGGCATTTTCTATAGAAACGCAAAAAAATAGTTCGAGAGAGAAAGTGGAGCCAACGATTATGTTTTTTTTTTCACAGTTGATTTTGATTTTTTTTTCTTATTCTGTCTGAGGATTTTTTTCCAAGGTGAGGAGAAACGTACATAGCTTCCTGGTGAAAGTTGTTCAAGGATCCTTCTCTGTAAGATTTTTTTTTCCGGAATTTGTTAGTTATTTTGGTCCATTATGATCTTTTGTGTTTTACTATTGAATTTAATTTGTATAGAATATAGTGTTAACAACATAAATTGAACATTTTTTTTCCTTCTATTTGTTGTTCAATGTGTATTAAGTTTTCCAGTAGTCTTCTTTGGGGTTGCATAGAGACGAACTTCATTGGATAAATGTACATGGGATGACTATGCAATGCAGTGACTCCCTGGACCCAAGAATGCATTTTGTAATGTAATTATCTTATTTTTGAAAAGGGAAAATGAGAATGTGTGAATGATATATCATAGATGGGTTTTTTGATAGGCTGAGAAATCTCATGGGGTGAGGTGGTGGTGGTCGAAACTATTTGGAGTGGTCCAAAATGATTACGATGGGTATGTCGTGAATATTTATAACTTGGTAGGTAAGGTGAAACAAAAATGGTAGTTCTGAAAGTGGGGTTTGAATGGTTTGGGTGGATGAAGATGAATTTGGATTATATAAATATTTATATATATATATATAATTATAATCATTATATTGGGTGTGGCAAGTCATACGATAAAGATAATCAAAGGTTCACACCAACGGTTAGAAATATATCCTTATGGGGTGGGGACAAAATTAATAACCCCACATTAGAAGTGCCATATAAATATATTAGATACAAGAAACCTGTATATTTACATTTACACGTTTGCTTATAAATTTTGAAATAAATATTGTATTTTAATTAGATAATTTATTTATTTTGTTTAAGTATATGTTTGTTCTAGTTTATGAATTTGAGAGTGATAACAAGAGATTATATATTATATGTTTAATGTAATATTAAATATTATACACAGATTTTAAATTTAAGTTTCTTTCAAATTTAAAAAAAAAAAAATTTGTGCTAATTTACAGTAGATTATATTATATGTTTAATATGATATTATTTTAATGAGTGATTTTAAGTTTAATTAAATATTTATTTAAGTTCTAAAACATATGATTTTATTATTTTTAAATAATTATCATTGTAAAACATCTCAAAAATATCATATTTTAATTTGTTTAATTATTTATTATTTAAAAATAATTATCATTGTAAAATATCTGAAAAAATATCTTATTTTTAATTTGTTTAATTATTAATTATTTTTAAATAATTATCATTGCAAAATATCTCAAAAATATCATATTTTAATATTTTAATTTTTAATTTTATTTAAGTTTAAGTATTTAGAAACTATTGTTAAATATAAGAATATTCTGTTAAATATAAGAATATTTCATTAAAGTTAACCTTAAAAAAATGAAAAACCGTTAAAACAAAAAATTTCTGTTATCTACACACGTATTATATAGATAGATATATATATATATACATTTATTTTTATTTGTTCATCCCAACAAGACTTAGGAAAGAATGAGAGGTGTGGAATCAACTAGGACCATATATATATATATATTTTGGAAATTTGAAGCAAAACCTCTGTTTATTTACAAAAGTTATGACAAGCTCCTCAATCAATAATGGGTGGCAAAACCTCCTATTTATTTACAAAAAATGTGACAAACCCCCTAATAAAAAATTTTGGTGGCAAAACTCTTTTCTATTAATGATTTGTTACAAATTACTATTTTTAGGTATCAAATACAATTGACAACACTTTATAACACTTTATAAGACCATACGTAAAAAAAACATAAGAATTTTGCCGCAAATATTTTTATTTTTTATAATAATTCTGATGACATAAAATATTGTGTTTTAATTTATCCAAAAAAAAAATGAATTGTGTTTTTAGAAATTGTTTCAAATTACTATGTATTGTTTAGTAATTTTGATTAAAATTTGAAGACGCGTTTTAACACGTGAAAAATGCCAAGGAAACTTGTTTCTTATTTTTTGTTTTTTATCACTTTTTCATGCGAATAGCCGACAAATAATCAATAATCTATTTCTCAAGTATTCACACGTGAGAATGCAAAATAAATATAAATAATTTTTATTGAGAAAAAGTCTTGACCTTTCAAAAAATTTCTTTGGCTCCAACAACAGTAACTTTTAGATGATCGATGATGACATTACTAGTAGGGCATGGCAAATTAAAACCTTGTACAATAAAAAAATATATGATATTTCTAATATGTTAATTTTTTTTGACAAAATACCTACTAAAAGTACAAGTGTTACGTACAGGAATAAGTAATAAGTGTTGCGTAATAGTATTATGCTATTTAATGATATCATATATGATTTAAGGAATATATCATTTTAGTCTCATGATTTTAAGTTAAGTACCAGATTTGCCTCTAGGTCCCTAAAAACACTAAAACTAACCCCCCGTTAAGTAATTCACTAAAAAACAGTCCCTTCAATTAAAATTTGGTCAAATTAATTTTTTTAAAGACTAAAATACCCTTAATTTAAATGGCATATTATAATTATACTTTTAAATAATTGTTATTCATTTTATAAAAATGAGTGAAACCCCTCATCTTCTCGTCTAAATCTTCATCCCCATCCCCATCCCCACAAACCCCATAAAACTCATTACGAAATTATTGTTACTGTTTCCATTTTCTTTCTTTTTCTTATTTTACTTTCTTATCTATGGCCATTGATACCACACATAAGATTCTATCAACTATGATTATGTATTTTTGGAGCTATTGGATTTGATTGACACAGGTAGGTGGACATTGAAAGCAATGCCAAAATTGTTACTATTTTCCACATCAATCATTTCTTTATTTAAGCTTTTAATTTATGCCCATTGATACCGCATATAGATTTTATAAACTATTATTACACTGTTTTGCTTTTGGAGGTTTAGAAGGCCTCGACTTTTAATTGGGATAAGGTTGTTTTCACTCGGAGTGGATAACAAAGGCCACGCATCCTGCTACAATGTTTTCAGCGAATTTCAGAGACATTTGTGACCGAACAAATTCTCTCATGAAGAAAATCTGATTAATGTGATATTAGATTGGGGGTAAAGGAGTTGAATGAAAATGAATTAATTTATTTGGTTGTATTTTAGAAGAGCTAAATTTGGTATTTAGCTTAAAGTCAAGTTAAGGAAACAAAATGGTATATTCCCTATAATTTATGATTATATATATGTTTTGTTTGGTAGTAGATTGTGTTTAAAATCTGGCCAAAACAGAGGACAAATAAAGTTCCTCACAACAAACGTGTTCAATTACCAACCCATACTAGTCTCATTTACAAGAAAACAAGATCACATATCATGGATATTATATTAATATTACATATTTAATTATATTGAAGTATTGTTTTTCGTTTACCTTAATTAATATATATAAATAGATGATTTTAACGAAATTTGGTTAGTTGTGTCAGATAGAATTCTAATTACTATAGGGCATTCTTTTTAGAAAAAAAATATATTTATTATTAAGCAAAATTAATTGTTACAAATGGACAGAACAAATAAGGACAATAATCAATCTTAAGATACTCACCTAAATAACTAGTAATAGAAGTAGCAAGTGTGTGAGCTACCACATTCACAACACACGGAATAGAGCAACAAGAACCACTACCTACAACATTTAATAAGGAAATAATATTAGACACAACCGAAGTTAAAAGTCCACTAGCTGCCTAACCTCTAGAAACCCAAGCAACAATCACCGTTGAATTACATTCAACAACTTGAATAGGACACCCCAACTGAGAAGCAACTCCCAGACCATAACGTAAAGCCAATAACTTAGCCAAACTTACTGAAAATACCCCATCAATTGGCACTGCCCACGATGCCCAAACAACACCATCCATATCACGAGTCACACCCTTGCACCCATAAACAAGTTCCCACAACAACCAAAGGATCAATATTTAGCTTAAACTTACCCATCATTGGAGGCCGCCATACACATGGACCAACAGTAACCGTAGTGGGAACATTTCCCACCAATCCTCGTTGAGCCATATCTTGGAACTCAATCAAAGCATTGCGAGCCAAAATATCCACACAATCAATCCTTGTCATCTTACCACTAAATATAACTGAATTTCAATCACCCCAAATCCACCAAAGAGTCACCGCAAACAATTCAAAGATATGGTGATCACAACTACAAAACAAAAACACAAGCAAATCTGCCATTAAACCATGACCCTAAGACTTCATCAACGACCAAATTCTCAAATTTAGCCAAATATGCCAGAGAGCAGGACAAAATACTATACCATGAAGAACGGTCTCCTGTTCCAAATCGCACCTCGCACAAGAAACATCAACTGGGATCTTCCTTTAATCAAGTTCATAGCAACTGGCAGAGCATCATCATACAATCGCCACAAAAACACCTTAACCTTTGGAAAAATACTCAAACCCATTAGATGAAGAACAAGTTGAAGACTCACAAGAATTGAGAGCTAAGGCATATGCCGACTTAACAGTAAATTCCCCATCCCTATCAAAGTGGCAAACAAGAGTATCCTCCACTTGACTCCATCCCAAAGGAATTGACTTAACTGCCAACACATCACAAGAGGGAGAAAAGTTTGAGACAACAACACAACATTCCAAACTCCACCTGGTAAAATAAACTCATTAACCAAATGGGACGTAAATGGCTTGGGAGACCACAACCTAAAGGAGAATGGCTTGGGAATCCAATGTTCATTAATTAAAGGGGAAATATTCATTTGGTATCCTGTGTTTTATCGAAATACATACTTGGTACCGTGTGTTTTCAATAATACTCATTTGGTACCCTATAATTTGAAATGATACATATTTGGTACCCTGGAGTTAAATTTTATCAATATGACCAAGTTGCTTTCAATTATATGAGTTTCAAATTAAAATTTAATAACTTAATTACATATAACTGATGACAGTTTGATCATATTGATAAAATTTTATTGTTCAAATTTGAGTCTAGGGTACCAAATATATACATTTTCAAATTACAAGATGTTAGATGAGCATTATTGAAAACATAAGATACCAAGTTTGTATTTCGATAAAACATATGGTACTAAATGATTATATTCTATTAATTAAAAGCATCAATCCACATCCCATCACCAACCTCCCATCGAACCCCTTGTTTCAAAAGTTCCAAATCGCGAAGACTCAACCTTATCTGAGGCACACAACAATTTATTTTTATTTATAATTCTTATTACAAATTTTTCCTTGTTTTACTAACGGACTATTTTTTCTCTAGTTAGTTTTGATCTCCAAATAAAGTAAAATAAATAAATTAATACATCTTAATTAAAAAAAGTAATCATTTTTACAGTTGAACTAATTATAATCTCCTATATAAATATATATTTTAATTATAATAATAATCATTGTATTTTTGTATTAATTAGAGAAAATAGTGGATTAGTAAGATAGTGACGATTTTGTAATAAAATATTAAATTTTAATTGTGTTTTGAAAATAGACACTTTTTAGTGGAATATTTATCAATAAAATAGAAAATATATGTCATATTTGGAATAAGATTTGATTGGATTTGAGAAATTTTCTCGTGTATGTATATGCTTTGGTATTGGTAAAATGAATCCAACAACTAAATAAATACATTTAGAATGTGGATAACTTGAAAAGTACCCAGATTTAGGATTAGTTAACCAAAAATAGCTACTAATAACATTTAGTTGAATATTACCCACTTTTTTAATCACATTCCCCATATTACCCTTACAACACAACTAGAAGTCCAATGTAAAAATCTCAATCTTTGCCTCTGTCGTGCTATTTACTTCCCTCTTTAAATAATCTGCTACCAGCTCCACTAGTTCAATATAAAATGAGAGGGATATAATAGGTATGTTAATGAAATATTGGGTATTAAGGTCAAAATCTAAAATAATGGGTGAAAATGAAAGAGGTTCCTTTTAATTTGTTACCACATCTAATTTCTACTTTAGAATGAGATATTTTAGTAACATTAAATAATTTGAAATAGTCTAATAAATACTTCATAATAATACAACTCCTTTTCATATATATAAAAAATTAGTTAGTGAGACAACAATTTATACTGTCCTTCATATTCTTGCAATTCATTATTATTATTATTACACCCACCAAAAAAAATCCTAGTGTAAAGTAAAGACTTAGGCTTCTGAAAAGTGTTGATACCGTTTTTCGTCGACTTAGAAGTGAAGAGTAATTAAACAAAAATATCAGAGGAAACAAATAATATAGACACGGTTTTTTATGTGGTTCAGCAGTTAAAATCTGTCTAGCCCACGAGTCTATGTTATTCACTTTTTGGAATTCTCTCAAAGCTTTCTGGAAGCAATTATACAGAGTCTTCCCAATACCAATTTCTCTCCCTTTACAAATAAACAATTCTACTCTATTTATAGAGTGGTTTACCGAATATCTCCCCATAGATTTTAGGGAGTTATGATACAAATCAATTAAATAAATGCAAATAAGCGAGCATGGTTATTATGTACGCGTATAAATCCCATGATATTTGAGATTCAATAACAAATTACATCTGATTCCTTAAACATATGGATTCTTTAACAATAAACATGTTCACACACAGCTTACGAGCTTGGACACTAGACTCATATGCCTTCGAGACCGTTCACCCATCACGAGCTCGATACCTTAGTTCGCCTATGTTCTCAACAAGTAACGTTGTCGAGATCATCATTTCGAGCTCACAATCCTCGAGCTCGAACCGTCTTGTCTGATGGTCGGAAATAAATCAGGAAATTTATACAAGTGTTGAACTACTGTCATTGTGGCTTCCGAGACCACGTAGTTTCCGAGCTCACCTATCCTGATGTTGTTGCAATTACTGCTTAGCGAGACTATTCTTGATATTTTCATCAAAGCGGATTATGATGAACCTTCTTATTCCAAGCTTACACTTTACGAGCCTGACTTTCGAGATCAAAAATTTTATTCTCAAAATTTGGGTGTAACATTTTGCCTCCTCTAAAGTATCAGTTCAAATCCTATGAGAAGGAAACTTTTGAATTTCAACTTTAAAAAATTAAGCCACCTACCACACTCGAGTGTGGACACGCGTCAACCACGAATTGTTCAATCAGAGTACTTGAGTACTTTTTCAACACGCCTGCGTCTTTTAGTGTTTCAGCTTTTTGCCGCCATTGTCACATTTACACCCATCCGTTAGATCAAGTACCAAATCCAACCAAAGGTCCTGATTAGTTCGACCCTTGACCTCCCTCTAGGACATATATATTGTTGCATCATCTTCATCCTCTTCACTTTTACGTTCCAGTTTTCAGTGAAAAAGAAAAAAACCAGACCTGAAAACTCTTTTTTCTTCTTTGCATGTTCTCCAAACTGAGAAAACAAAACAACCTTGGCATTTTCGACTCCGTGAGATTATTCTTGCAACCGATCCTTCAGTTGACAACATCGCTATACCCACAAGCTTCTGTGTGCAAGTTCCATTCTTCGGCTTCTCAATCTTTTATTTCTTCATGTATTTTCATGTTCTTCATTTCCATATGAATATATGCAGTAGTTAGTAGTCTTAGCAATATTGTTTAGCTGATACTACACAAACTTTCAATTCAAAGTTTTTGACATCACAGTTCTAAAACCCAGAATTAGTGTTAAAAATGCAAACATAGGGTTTTTTTTTTTTTTCTTTTCAGATTAAGGGTAGTGTATCGTGTAAGCCAAGAAATGGGGGTTCTGAATTAGGATTTTTAATTGCACAAATCCCAAAATTATCACATTTTTAGGTAACCATCAACTTTATCCCTGAAAATTCGGGATTCTTAAAATGAATCCTAGCTTCCACACTCTTGGGTTATGTACACGCTCGAAGCCCGAACTTTACAATAGTTCGGGGTTCCACTTCGAATTCGATCTATCCTTTCAAGACCTTGGTCTAGATTGAGTTTACTCCGTGATCTCGGGCTTTCGAACTCGGATCACCAAAATTGTATTATGTGATTCCTTGCATGCTTGACCCTCACCCTCTTCTTTCTTGTTAGATGTCGTAGAACCCTGAGAATTGGTGGGGGTCAATTCTTGCAATTCCTTACTCTCCATCAACTCCCAGTCCAGATTCTCCCTTCACTCGGAACCAGCGGTTGATACGCAATCACCACGTGAGGTACGAATAAGACGACATCCGAGACCATTTTCGACGTCAAATTGACGAGGTCGAGGAAAGAAAAAGGAAGATTGTAACGACCCAAATTTGCTAATCGGGCTTAGGGGCCTTGATTAGTGTGCCTGGAGGGCAATAAGTGATTTAATATGCTACTATGTGGATTTATGTGTATATATGATAATGATGCATGTTTAGATGAGTTAAATGTGCATGTGGGCCCCGTCTAGATATTATGGGCATAAGTGTGATAAATGTGATAAATGTTATATACATGTGATATGTCTGTGCAGCACGATCTGAGACAGTCCTGGGGAGCGGTTAGTCGGAAAGTCACAACAGGGTTGAGATTCAGACTCGGGGTGAGTCGAGGGGTAATTTTGGTACTAGGTGTGCTACGGGATTATCGGGACATGAAAATAAATTTTTGGAGATATATTTGAGGATAGAATGTCTAGGCGGGAGTATTGGGGAAATTTACCATTTTGCCCTCGTGGACGTTTTGGTACCCCGAGCCTTGAGGTGACCATATAGATATAAGTGGAATAAGACAAATCTTAGAATTAATAAGAACACTTGAGGAGTCGACTCATTTTCTCTCTAAGCAAGTGGATGTTTTTCTCTTTGGAGACTTAAGGAGAACTTGGAAGAATTGGCTAGAAACTAGAAGGATTTCAGCTGAGAAATCTTGGGGAACTTGGAGCTTGAGGATTGAAGATCAACTTCTAGGATTAAATTCAGCAAGGGGTAAGCTTTAATTATAAGAATATGTTTAGAGTTGCAGCTAGTTGTTAAAGTATGCATGTTAGCAAGTTAGAATTGTTCATGAGTGATCTAGTTGAGTTTTGGGGTAGACTTTGGTGGATTTTGATGTTGATACTGAGCTGGAATGATGGTGTTAATTATCTAGGATGGTTAGCTTGGTTTTGGTGAGGATTGGCTTGAAGAAAACGCAGGAAGAAGGGTGAAAAATCTAGGTTTGGAGGTGAGGGTCGTGGCCCTAGGAGGGGCGCGCCGCGTCCCGTGCGCGCGCGACAATGGGAGGCCGAGAAGATTCAAGCGCGCCGCGACGCTTGGTGGGCGCGCCGCGGCCCGTGTGGGTGTCAGTGGGAAGCTAGCCTCTGTTTTGAGGCTAGCCGCGGCGCTTGTGGGTAAGGCCGCGACTCTTAGTGCCAATTTGTGTTTTTAAGGGTATTTAGTCTTGGGAACTCAGTGGGTAAGGGTCGGGATGGATTCTATCACCCGGATTGATAGAATTCAAGGTTCCAAAGGTTAGGGTTATGGTTCAGAGTTATTTATTGGAATATAATTTGATGGATGGATATTGTTAATGTGTTGTGACTAGGGTTTCGGCGAGGCTCGCGTTAGAGGATTGTGCTAGGGGCTTCGGTGCTCAGAAAGCTCGGAACTCAGGTAAGGAAACCCCTATTCCCATAGAGCTTGTGTGCTGGGCTAAGCCCAATGTGTTTGAGTAGAATTGGTATGCAGGGCTGAGCCCAATATGTTAGAACTGCGGGGCGTAGCCCTTTAACTGAATATGCTGGAATTCTGTGCTTGTTTGCTATGCTGTGTATGTTATGATGTGAATGGTCGGCAAGAGCCGAGAACGGTGTAGACCGAGAACGGTGAAGGGCTGGGAACGGCGTTGGGCACATTGAGTGCAAGGTCGAGAACGGCAAGGGGCCGGGAGCAGCGTTGAGCACGTGGAGTGCGAGTTGCCAGGGCGAGTCCCTAAAAGGATACCTGGGATATCCGCACGGCGTGGTCCGCGAACCCAGGGCTTGGTAAACGCCTGGGACGGCTAGGTCGTATGTGTTTAGCCCATTAGTGGCCTGTTTATATGCTTGATATATGTGTTGCATATGTTATCTATTTGTGGGTTTTCTTGCTAGGCTTCGGCTCACAGATGTTCTGTGGTGCAGGTAAGGGTAAAGAAAAGGTCAACCAACCATGAGTACAACAGGCGTGAGGCGACATGTACATGTTTGGCCAGCCTGGCTGCCACGGCCAGAGAGTTTTGGGAGATGCTTGTAAATAAACCTAGATTTTTTCGTTTAGTCGACTTGGTTCAGTTTATATGTTGTAAATGTTTCTAAACTGTATTTTGGGATCCCAAGTGTAAAGCTTTTATGATTTTCTATGGAAATTATTATTTTCTAAAGTTTTTCTTTTGTTTATAGCTTAATCACACTGTTTGATCCAAAACCTCGATTAGCGAGTTGAAAGCACGTTTTAAAACTCACTTAGTAACGGCTCTACGGAAGTATGGCGTTACAAAGATACTCCGAGTCGCGATTTATCCAGATCTGGACCCCGAGATCAGACCTATCCTGCTCGATCCCAAACTCAAAGTCACTGTTGCTTACGAGTCTGGTGCACTTTCCTTCTCGCTGATGGAGGACTCTTCGGACTAGCCCTCTACTTCTCGAGCTGCATCTATTCTGACCCTGCAAGAGGGTTTTTTCGAGGCTGAGCATTATTGGAGCTCAGTCACCCCAACGGGCCAAATTTCTGAGATTCTAGCTTGCCACGATTTGAAACTTTCCAGCGCACTGATGTGTCGACCTGCGACTCTGAACGAGCGGAGCTGCTTCGCCCCGAGTGATGGCAACCCTGACTGTAAGAATAAGCTCGCGGCCTGGCGTCGCGAGCACATGAAGGCAGGGGCCCTACTTCCCCTGAATTCTTTTTTTTTTTTTAAGGATTTTATGGATTTTGTTGGGCTCGCCCCATTTCAAATCTAGACCAATTCATATAGGGTTTTCTCAGCCCTCAAGTCCCTGTACCACAAACTGAAGTGGGAAGGACCTTCACCACAAGAGATTCTGTATCTCTTCTGTCTTAAAAGAAACCCCTCTCAAGCTCAGGGAGGGGATGGATTCTATTATTTGTCGAGCTATCTGAAGGAGAAGAAATTTTTTGAGGATATGCCAAACCATCCCCCAAACTTCAAGTTGGCATTCTTCTGGACAAATGACCTCACTCTTTCTAAATTCTATTCATTCCAACGCATCCGTAAGTACTCACACTTATCCTTTTCCTTTTCATTTAATGACTAGGCTTAGAATAATAATATGCAACCTTATCTTCAGCCAATTATCACCATCCCACCCCCTTAGAGTCGATGGTGGAGCACAAGACAACTCTGCTCCAACTACCATACGGTCGGGGTTCTTTATCCTATCTTCTTCATGAAGAATGGCTCCGAGCCTGTGGCCTCTTGGAGCAAGACCAGTCGACAGACACCACAACCTACCGCAAATACTTCAAGTGGGAGCACCCGAGACGGAGGTCCTCGAGTTCACGAGCCTGTCCCCCTGTGGCTCGCCATCATGATCGGTCTGGCTCAGGAAATGAAGCCCAAAATGAGGCCTCGAGCTCGGTTGGTGGAGGTAAAGTAATACTTAGCACTACCATGTGGTCCTCTTCTTCTCTTAAGCACAAGCCTGACACACTAATCCTCTTTTCGGATCTTAGGGATAACTTTCATGCTTGGTCCTAGGTAGATGAGAGGGTATGTAGGTTTGATAGCTGGTTAAGTCAGTACCAAACTATGTATAATTTAAACGAGGTTTGGGATGGGGTCACTATTCAATACAGGACCAACGTCTATAGAGATCTTTTGAGGCTGTCTCCTACATATAGGGAGGGGGCTCCCCCAGCATCCTCTGAAGATAGAGGAATTTCTTGGTCGCCGAGCACAAGCTCAGTAAAGAGTACCAGTTAGGTTTCTTTTGACCTTAGTCTTGCTTCTTTTTGTAGTTTAGGCTCGATCATTAATGTGTGAGCTGTGTATGTGTAGGTGACATGTAATCTGACTTAGACAACGTGTTCAACTGTCACTCCGGAGCCAAGCAGAGTAAACGCCCAAGGGTGTCGCAGAGAGGGGGCACCCCTCCAAAGTCTTGAAAAAATCTGAGGCGACACCTCTTGCCTCGGATACTCATGGCCCGAGCCTACTTGCCGATCCGATCCCCGAGGTTAGGGTATCTACTGAGGTCTCACTTCCCCCGCCTCCTCCTAAAGTCCAAGTTTCCCAACAGACCGCTCTAGCCCCAAAGAAACAGGTTCCTACACGGGAACGTTTGTTGTCGGTCTCAACCCACATCCCCGAGTATGTGATCGATAACGCTGCGGGGACGCACAGAGTCAGCCTGGGCTCGGATGTATTATCTCAAGTTTGCCAAAGTTTCAACAACCTTGGCGTTCTTCAATGGCAGTTTCTCACCTCCTGCCACAATACCAACACAATCTTTGACAAGGGCAGCGAGCTCTTCACCTCGGTAAGTCCTTTTACTCTATCATGTTGCTTATATGGACTTATCCTGTATGTTTACTAACCCATTTTTGTTTATGTGTATAGGCTTTTGCCGCATTTTCTCAGCTTAATTACAAACTGAACAACGAAGTTCACGCAAGCCAGTCCTACGCTCAGGAGGCGAAGAACCTCCAGATAAAGCTCGCAGACGAGCTCAAGGCTGCGAAGTTGATGATGTGTGAACTCGAGTCAAAACTAAAGGCCAAGGATTCTGAAATCAAGGAGAAAGACTCCAAAATCAAGGAACTTCAGGAGCTGAATGCAAAGCTCGAGGAGGATAAGAAGGCCACCTTTGATATAATCGAGGGTGAGAAAGCTCACCTTCTTGAGGAGTTCAAGCAGAAGAAGGATCACGCTGTTGACATGACCATGTATCGCATCTGGGTCAACAATGTTGATCTCGACAACAACTTTTTGGACAACCTCGAAGACGAGTTCCTTAAGAGGTGGCAGGCTCGACTTGACGAGGAGGATACTAGGGATGAGGCAGAGTAGACGACAGAGAAGTCCAGTGCTGCTGAGGAGGAGGTGCCTGCTTCATGAAATCGAGGTCATGGGCTGCGTCCCATCAATATTTTTGTAATAATTTTTCTATATATGCCCTTGGAGCAAAGACAATACATAGCTTGTTTTAGGGCTATTATATTATTATTTTGATAGTAATTTTAATCTTTATGCACACGATTTTCTTGCTCGAAAACCTTTATGCATTTGATTTTACATTCAACTTTTGCTTTACATTTCTGAGTCGAAATATTTCATGCATGTTATACTAAAGGCTTTCTTTTATGTTTGTTTATTCGTACAAACACATTTGTTGGATTTAATCTCGAGTTTCAATGCATTCATGCACAGTTTACTCGATATATCACTGTTTGAACTCGTTATTATCAAGGTCGAACCTTACTTTTACCATGTACTCGAAAGTACTTATATGGCATGTAATTTTAGTAGCTTAGTTATATTTTGCTTTTCTAGTCACTTTTCTCATCCTCGAGTAGGTCCTCGAGGTTGTGAGGTCGAAACTAATTTTCGCAAAATTTTCCAGCCTCAGACTCGACTTAATTCGAAGTAGGTTTATTTACACTCCAACTTTCTATCGATTAGTTTTAGCTGGTTTGTTCCAAACTTATTTAGCTCGTGTTTGGTTTGTAATCTATCCACTTATAGTTTTTATAATTTGGTTGTGTCCAGACCATCTTATAATCTGGTTGTGTCCAGACCATCTTAGCTCGCGTGCTTGGTTATTAATCCATACACTTGCAATTTTTATAATCTGGTTAATGATCTACACATTTTTGTCCGTGTGTTATTTATTTTTTCAAACTTATGGTATAATTGTATATCATTGATGCCCCCTTAATATCCTATGAGTGGAACATAGGTTATTGAATTAAGAGAGTTTGCAAAAAATACAATATTGAAAAGGGATACAACTTTTGAACAAAACTTAGTACTTTATTGACAAAAAGTATACAAAATAAACACGCTTGGTTCTAATGAAAACTTCACTCCTACATTACTGATAATAAGGTTGTAGATGCTCACCATTCCAAGCTCGCAGAACCAACTCTCCATTTAATCTCTCCAATTTATACACCCCAGGCTGGATGACAGACTCCATCTGGTAAGGTCTTTCCCAGTTAGGTCTGAGCACACCAGCAGACGAGTCTCGTGTAGCCAGAAATACACGTCTTAATACCAGGTCTCCCAATCTGAATTTTCTATCTTGAACCCTCTTATTGAAATACCTGGTAGCTCGTTGCTAGCATGCAGCATTTTTCAATTAAGTTTCATCTTGTCTTTCTTCAATGAGGTCTAGACTTTCTTTGAGCTGGGACTGGTTCGAGGCTTGATTGTAGGCATGGATCTGTATTGTAGGTATTTTGACTTCAATCGACAACATGGACTCGCATCTATATGCTAGGGAGAAGGGAATATGCCCTGTTGAAGTTCGAGCTGCGATTTGATAAGCCCACAAAACCTGAGGTAACTCCTCGGGCCACCTTCCCTTAGCCTATTCTAACCTTTTCTTTATCGATCTTTTTAGGGTGATTTTGACTGCTTCAACTTGGCCATTTGACTGGGGGATGGGCGATGGAGGAGAAGCTTTTTATTATCCCATTTTTTTTCTCACAAATGGGTAAGCAAGTCACTGTTGAACTGGGTACCATTGTCTGACACTATCTTTCTGGGCATCCCATATTGGCAGATGATATTTTTTTACCACAAAGTCTAAAACTTTTTTTGAGGTAATTGTGACCAGGGGTTCGGCCTCGGTCCATTTCGTGAAATAATCGACCGCGACCATAGCGTACTTTATTCCACCTTTTCCTGTTGTTAGAGAGCCTATAAGATCGATTTCCCATACCGCAAATGGCCATGGGGAGGTCAACATGGTAAGCTCAGTAGGTGGAGCTCGTGGAATTGAAGCAAATTGGTGGCATTTATCACATATTTTGACATATTCGAACGCGTCTGCCTTGACTGTGGGCCAGAAATACCCATGTCTTATCATCTTTTTGGATAGACTATGCCCTCCGGTGTGATCTCCAAAAAATCCTTCATGAATTTCTTCCAAAATTTTCTTTGCCTCGGGTGGAGTTACACATTGGAGTAATGGCATAGAATACCATCTTTGATACAACCTTCCTTCCACAATAGTGTACCTCGGGATTTGATACATCAATTTCCAAGCCTTGTTCCGTTCTACTGGGAGAATTCCAATTTCGAGGTAATCGACTATTGGGGTCATCCCAGTAGGTTGAGAGTCGATCATGCATACATCTTCTTCGTTAGGCTCGCTGATACTCGGGGTAGATAGATGTAATGCCCCAAAATCCCTAATGCGGTTTAATGGCTGGATTAGTAGGCCGGGAGGGACATAACTGTTTAATTATGCCATTAAATTATTATATGCATGTTTATGTGAATTATATTATAATATGATGTTATATGCATGCATGTGGGTCCACATTTGATTATTAGGGTGTTTAGGTAATTTGGCCTGTTGAGGGCATATTTAAGTATTTTGGTGCATATTGTGATTTATGGATGAGATCCCATTATTATGGAGATATATTCGAGCAATTCGGCATGAGACAGTCTTATATTATAAATTAGCAGTTTTGTCATAACGGGGTCTTTTATTGGGATATTGAGTAATGAGAATGTTTATTTGAGGATAAATTGAGAGTTATTGAGATGAGGAGGAAATTCTGGGAGTTTTGACTATTATGTCCCCGGGGGTGTTTTTGGGACCCCGAGCATTAGGTTTTATTTGAGGTTACTTAAGCTTGAAGTAGCACGTCAGATAGAACCGTACGTTAGAAATCACTTTTCTCTCTTCCTGTTAGTTCCTTTTACCGTTCAAGGCAATTTCGAAGAAATCTTGAGTTCTAGGAGTCGGAATCAAGCGAGGATCGAGGCATAGCAATCCTAGGAAAGATTAGAAGCTTCTTGACCGAAGGATTTAACGGAAAACAACCCAATCAAAGGTAATCTATTTTTTAAGTTTTGAGTTTTTAGAGTTTCTAAGTTATGAATTGGATTTTGTGAATCGTTGAGTTTTGATTCGTTTGAGCCTCGAGATTTGATGGTTTTGGATCATTGGAATGTTTAGGAACTTTGATTTTTGGATTTGGAAGCGTTTAGGTATGTTTTTGGAAGGTTTAGGATGGGAGAAAACGAGGTTATGGCTGGTTTCTGGGTAGGGGTCGTGGCCCTGTTCTTGGGCGCCGCGGTCCAGGCTCGAAGAAGCAGGTGGAGTCATTTTGGGCATGCTGGGCGCCACGGACCTTGCTCCTGGTGTAGCAGGGGGCCACGGCTCAAGGTGCTAGGGCCACGACTCAGGCAGGGTTTTGAGGCCATTTGAGTGTTTTGACCTCAGGAACTTGGTTTTAGGCCTCAGGATTGTTCCTACTACCCGGATTAGTGGGGTTTGATGTCCCGGAGGCTAGATCATGGTTCGGGAACCTTTGTTATTCATTTTATTGATGGTGTCCCATATTTGGTTATGACTAGGTGACTGCTAAAGGACTAAAAGGCAGATCGTTCTCAAGGGTCGTTCTTTTATTCATTCTCGCTCGAATCAGAGGTAAGAAAACTGCACCCTCTGTATATGACATGCATGATTGTTGTTGAAGCATGTTGGTAAATAAATGTGGACATTGATTGCATATTAAATGCTTAGCAAAGCTTGCTTACTTGTGTATGGCACTAATTAGTCAAGGAGGGCACTGGTCGTATATTACTGACCTGAGAGTCAGAAATGGCATAAGCGTCCTGAACACAGGGTCGATAAAAGATTAGATCTAATCAATATCAGTGTTGAATGACTCTAGGGGAATTAATGCTGGACCGACCCTAAGGTCGATGAAAGTTGTAAGCACTTGACTAGCCTAGGACTAGTTACTTAGAGCCAGGGCCAAAGGCCTATGTGACTGCTTGTCACATGGCTAGGGAGCGGAATCCCATGGTTGTGACTCTATGGTCACGAGGAAGGTTATGTTGGTGACTAGTTCATCGAGCACCTATCCTGTTTAAGCTAGTGAAAGGATCACTTATTTGAAAAGCCCTGGTGACCCTATCGTCACATGGCTAGAGGGAACGGAACCCATCTTAGTGACTTTTGCGACTGTCACTCATCTATTTGGACTGAAAGTCCTGAATGATTATTATGATCATTGTTGATATTATATTCATGCTATGTTGTGTTTTCTTGCTGGGCTTTGGCTCATGGGTACTATATGATGAAGGTAAAGGGAAGGAAAAGCTCACCCAACCTTGAGTGGAGAGCTTAGGTGGTGCTGTGTACATATGCGGTCGCTTGACCACCACAACCAAGGAGTTTTCAGAGGAACCAGGGGGTTCACCCTATTTTTGCCGCTTAGGATGGTGGGTTGTAAATTTGAAACTATAATGACCATTTTGAGTTGTAAATAGTTTGTAAATGTTTTGATGGGCCCATGAACAGTTTATGTTTTAAATAAAACATACATTTTCCTTTTGATTGGTTTTCCACCTTAGCCTATTAATAATACCTAGAAGCACGTTTTTAACCAAAGAACTCGGGTAGTGAGTTAAATTTCCGGTTCACCGTAACTGTTCTGGGGTAACCAGGGCGTTACAACTTGGTATCAGAGCGTGCCAAGGTCATGGTTCTTGTAGACTGGCTGAGCATGTACACACATCACTGAAGTCAAGCTCGACTCATGGTTATGTATAACTGCTTAAATATAGTATAAATGCTTTACCTGTATGCATAAGACACTATGTTAAACCGGTGCCCTGAATATGGCATCTTCAGCAACCGTGTGCTAAATAGTACTGAAATTGCTGGAACATACTTATTAGTATTGTTGTTTATGAATTATTATGTGATACATGTTAAGTGTTAAATGCTATAATCATGTATCTAGTTGTATATTTGTATGACTGTGGAATATGATAATTGTCTGCTTGTTCTTGGACCGTGAGGCAACAAGATGTTTGGTTATTACTACCTTACTGGCTGTATTGATCATTGTTTCTGCAAGGTATAAGCTAATAAGAATGAATCCAGGACAAACAGATATGTTAGCTGACCAAAGTGATCAAGGCCAGAATAATAATAATCAGGGTCAAGAGAATGACCAAGGACAGATTCCACAGCCAGCTCTTGCAAACTGGCAGCAGATAATCAGCGATCTGCAAGCTATAGTGTTGAGACAGGGAGAGGAACTTCGTCTCCTGAGACAATAGTAAGCACCTGCATTGGCCAGTGTATTAGAGGCACCTCCTGTGTCGGTGCCAGCAGCTGGGCAGCTGCCTGAGGTTGGTAATAAATGGGAGCCTCTCTATGAAAGGTTCAGAAAGCAGCAACCTCCAGTTTTTTAGGGCAGTGCAAATCCTGCCAAGGCAGAGCAATGGATGAGTATGATTAACACCATCCTGGATTTCATGAGGGTGACTGGTAATGAGAGGGTGGTCTGTGCCACTTATATGTTTTGGGAGGATGCCCGGGTTTGGTGGGAGGTTATTACCCAGACCAGAAATGTTAATGCCTTGAGTTGGGAAGAGTTTCAGACTCTGTTTAATGAGAAATATTGTAATGATGCCATCAAGGCGGCAAAAGCTGAGGAGTTTATCAGGCTACTTAAGGGAGGTTTGTCAGTCACTGAGTATGCCTTAAAATTTGATCGTTTGGCGAAATTTGACATGGAGTTGGTGCCCACTGATGGGACCAGAAGAGAGAGATTTCTTCAGGGGCTACAACCCATGTTAGCCTGTGATGTTCGTATTACTACTGTGGCTGGGGTTACTACCTATGCACAGGTGGTCGAGAAGGCACTCACAGTTGAGAGTGTAGAGAACAAGATCTAGCGAGATAGTGCAGCCAGAAAGGAGTTCAGGAGGACAACTCCTCCATTTGTGGGTTCAAGTAGGGGTGGAGGCCCCAGTGATCAGAAGAGGAAGGTTCCTGATACCTTCCCAGTTCCAGGTCCTAATAGGCGGCCTCGTGGTATTTCAATGGGTCGTCCAGGTGGTAGTGAAGCTTGGAAGTCTTATCCTGAATGCCCTAGATGCAAGAGGCGTCATTTAAGAGAGTGTAGGGCAAGGTCCTGCTTTTCTTGTGGAGCAGTGGGTCATCTTAAGAAAGACTGCCCTAAGGCCAGAAAAGAAGAACCCAGGAAAGCGGACAACTGGACCCCAGCTCGAGTGTTCGCATTGACACAAGCAGAAGGTGAGGCTTCTCCCTCAGTAGTTACAGGTCAGCTTCTTAGTGCTGGAACCCCTTATAATGTATTGACTGATTCTAGTGCTACACCTTCTTTTGTTGCTAGTAGAATTATTGATAGACTGTGTAGACCTTGTGATTTTTATGCTGTGGGGTTTGGAACTTTGTTACCCACCGGAGAGTTAGTGGTATCCAGGAGATGGGTCAGATCTTTGTCAGTGACAGTGGAGGGCAGAGAGTTATCAGTGGATTTGATAGAGTTGGTTATAACTGACTTTGACATGATATTGGGTATGGATTGGTGGGCGAAGTATGGGGTAACCATTGACTGCAGAAGGAAGATGGTCACCTTTGAGCTTGAAGGTGAGGATCCTTTTGTGTTTGTTGGTACTGTGCATGGACCTCGCATACCTATGATTTATGTTTTGAGGGCTAGGGATCTATTGCAAGGTGGTTGCATTGGATTCTTGGCCAGTGTTGTTGATACCACTCAGGTCGTGCTAGTGAGACCAGAAGAGACCAGACTTGTTTGTGAATTCCTAGATGTATTTCCAGAAGATTTGTCAGGGTTTCCACCACACAGAGAGATAGAATTCGTGATAGAACTGGCACCAGGGATGGAGCCAGTGTCTACAGCACCTTACAGAATGCTCCCAACTGAGTTGAAAGAATTAAAGGTACAGTTGCAAGAACTGTTGGATTTGGGTTTTATCAGACCTAGTTTCTCACCTTGGGGAGCGCCAGTTCTCTTTGTGAAAAAGAAGGATGGTTCTCTGAGAATGTGTATTAATTACAGGGAACTGAATTAGTTGACAATCAAGAACATGTATCCTTTGCGAAGGATAGATGATCTGTTTGATCAGTTGCAAGGTAAGACGGTATTCTCAAAGATCGACCTTCGTTCTGGTTATCATCAGTTGAGGGTCAAGGAGGGAGATATACCGAAGACTGCTTTTCGTACCAGGTATTGGCATTATGAGTTCTTAGTTATGTCTTTTGGATTGACTAATGCCCCTATTGCTTTTATGGACTTGATGAACAGAGTTTTCAAGGATTATTTGGACCAGTTTGTGATCATCTTCATTGATGATATTTTGGTATATTCTCAGTCTGAGTCAGAGCATAAGCAGCATCTGAGGTTGGTTCTATAGAGATTGAGGGAACACAGAATATTTGCAAAGTTCGAGAAATGTTAGTTCTGGTTATCTCAGGTATCCTTTCTTGGGCACATTGTCAATAAGGAGGGGCTTAAGGTAGATCCAGCAAAGATCGAGGCTGTCAGAGATTGGCCAAGGCCAAAGAATGCTTATGAGGTGAGAAGTTTCCTTGGATTGGCAGGTTATTATAGGCGTTTCGTGTAAGGGTTCTCAAAGATTGCTACTGCATTGACTGAGCTGACACGCAAGAGTCAGAAATTTGTGTGGTCAGATAAATGTGAGAACAACTTCCAAGAACTGAAGCAAAGATTGATTACAGCTCCGATTCTGAGTATCCTGACAAATCAAGAGAAGTTTGTGATTTATTGTGATGCTTCTCATCAGGGTTTGGGCTGTGTTCTGATGCAGTCAGAAAAGGTAATTGCTTATGCTTCTCGTCAGCTGAAGGAGTATGAAAAGAGATATCCCACTCATGATTTGGAGTTGGCGACTGTGGTCTTTACTTTAAAGATATGGATGCATTATCTTTATGGAGAAAAGTGTGAGATCTATACAGACCACAAGAGCCTGAAATACTTCTTCACTCAGAAACACCTGAATATGAGACAAAGGCGTTTGCTGGAGTTAGTAAAAGATTATGATTGTGAGATTTTGTATCATCCAGGAAAAACCAATGTGGTAGTTGATGCTTTAAGCCAGAAGGGTCTGGGATAGATTTATGGTGCGAGGCTAATAGCCAGAGAATTAGCAGATGATATGACCAAAGCTAGTATAGAGTTGCTGGTGGGCCAGTTGGCTAATATTTTGCTACAGTCTACACTGTTGGAGAGAATCATGGAGGGTTAGTTGAGTGATCCACAACTGATCAAGATTAGAGAGGATTTTTTGGCTGGAGCATCCAAAGATTATACAGTGTTTGAGTTAGGCTTATTGAGATACAAGGGGCGGATATGTGTTCCATTAGACACTGCTTTAAGGTGTGAGATTCTGGATGAATCTCATACTACACCTTATTCTTTGCATCCAGGCACCACAAAGATGTATCAGGATGTGAGATCGTTGTATTGGTGGCTGGGGATGAAGATAGATGTAGTAGAGTATGTGGCTAAGTGCTTGACATGTCAGCAGGTCAAGGCTGAGCATCAGAGGTCGGCAGGGTTATTGCAGCCTTTGGATATCCCTGAATGGAAGTGGGAGGACATCACGATGGATTCCATGGTGGGCTTACCCAAGACTGTGGTCAGCATGATTCTATTTGGGTGATAGTAGATCGCTACACCAAGTCAGCTCACTTCTTGCTAGTGAGGACTACTTATACAATTGATCAGTATGCAGATCTCTATGTGAGAGAGATCGTGCGCCTCCATGGAGCGCCGAGGTCGATCGTGTCAGATTTGGACCCCACTTTTACTTCTAAGTTCTAGGGGAGTTTACAAAAGGCCATGGGAACACAATTGAAGTTCAGTACTGCTTATCATCCTCAGAGAGATGGGCAATCTGAGAGGATGATCCAGATATTGGAAGACATGCTGTGAGCATCTGTGCTGGACTTTGGTGGATCTTGGAATAAGTATCTACCTTTAATAGAGTTTTCCTACAACAATAGTTATCCGTCTACCATTGGAGTTGCACCTTATGAGATGTTGTATGGTAGGAAGTGCAGATCTCCCATTCATTGGGATGAGACATGTGAAAGGAGATACTTGGGTCCTGAGGCAGTCCAGAGGACTAGTGAGGCCATTGAGAAGATTAGAGCTTGGATGCTCGCTTCTTAAAGTAAACAGAAGAGCTATGCAAATCCCAAGCGCAGGAACGTGGAGTTCCAAATGGGAGACTATGTCTTCCTTAGAGTCTCGCCATGGAAAGGGGTGAGGAGGTTTGGGAAGAAGGGCAAGCTGAGCCCAAGGTTTGTAGGTCCATTTGAGTTCCCGGAGAGGACTGGTCAGGTGGCTTACAGGTTGGCTTTGCCACCGGCGTTGTTAGCCGTGCATAATGTGTTTCATGTTTCAGCTCTTTAGAGGTATGTATCTGATGTGAATCATATTTTAAGTTATAAAGATCTGGAGCTTCAGGCAGATCTCTCCTTTGAGGAGCAGCTAGTCCAGATACTTGACAGAAATGATAAGGTCCTCAGAAATAAGACGATACCTTTGGTTAAGGTATTGTGGAGGAACAGCAAGGTCGAGGACACGACTTGGGAGCTGGAATCAGATATGCAGAGTCAGTATCCCGAACTGTTCAGGTAAATTTCGAGGACGAAATTTCTGTAAGGAGGGGATAGTTGTAATGCCCTGAAATCCCTTATGTGGTTTAATGAATGGATTAGTAGGCCGGGAGGGCCATAACTGTTTAATTATGCCATTAAATGATTATATGCATGTTTATGTGAATTATATTATAATATGATGTTATATGCATGCATGTGGGTCCACATTTGATTATTAGGGTGTTTTGGTAATTTGGCCCGTTGAGGGCATATTTGAGTATTTTGGTGCATATTGTGATTTATGGATGAGATCTCATTATTATGGGATAAATTGAGAGTTATTGAGACCAGGAGGAAATTCTGGGAGTTTTGACTATTATGTCCCCGGGGGTGTTTTTGGGACCCTGGGCATTAGGTTTTATTTGAGGGTACTTAAGCTTGAAGTAGCTCGTCAGATAGAACCGTACATTAGAAAGCACTTTTCTCTCCTCCTGTTAGTTCCTTTTACCGTTCGAGGCAATTTCGAAGAAATCTTGAGTTCTAGGAGTCGGAATCAAGCGAGGATCGAGGCATAGCGATCCTAGGAAAGATTAGAAGCTTCTTGACCGAAGGATTTAACGGAAAACAACCCAATCAAAGGTAATCTAAGTTTTAAGTTTTGAGTTTTTAGAGTTTCTAAACTTTGAATTGGATTTTGTGAATCATTGAGTTTTTGATTTGTTTGAGCCTCGTGATTTGATGGTTTTGGATCATTGGAATGTTTCAGAACTTTGATTTTTGGATTTGGAAGTGTTTAGGTATGTTTTTGGAAGCTTTAGGATGGGAGAAAACGAGGTTATGGATGGTTTCTGGGTGGGGGCCGCGACCTAGGCTCGAAGAAGCAGGTGGGGTCATTTTGGGCGTGCTGGGCGCCGCGTCCCTTGCTCCTGGTGTGGCTGGGGGCTGCGGTTCAAGGTGCTAGGGTCGCGGCTCAAGCAGGGTTTTGAGGCCATTTGAGTGTTTTGATCTCGGGAACTTGGTTTTAGGCCTCGGGAATGTTCCTACTACCCGGATTAGTGGGGTTTGATGTCCCCGAGGCTAGATCATGGTTCGGGAACCTTTGTTATTCATTTTATTGATGGTGTCCCATATTTGGTTATGACTAGGTGGCCGCTAAAGGACTAAAAGGCATATCGTTCTCAAGGGTCGTTCTTTTATTCATTCTTGCTCAAATCAGAGGTAAGAAAACTACACCCTCTGTATATGACATGCATGATTGTTGTTGAAGCATGTTGGTTAATAAATGTGGACATTGATTGCATATTAAATGCTTAGCAAAGCTTTCTTACTTGTGTATGGCACTGATTAGTCAAGGAGGGCACTGGTCGTATATTACTGACCTGAGAGTCAGAAATGGCATAAGCGTCCTGAACACAGGGTCGATAAAAGATTAGATCTAATCAATATCAGCGTTGAATGACTCTAGGGGCATTAATGCTGGATCGACCCTAAGGTCGATAAAGTTGTACGCGCTTGACTAGCCTAGGACTAGTTACTCAGAGCCAGGGCCAAAGGCCTAGGTGACTGCTTGTCACATGGCTAGGGAGCGGAATCCCATGGTTGTGACTCTATGGTCACGAGGAAGGTTATGTTGGTGACTAGTTCATCGAGCACCTATCCTGTTTAAGCTAGTGAAAGGATCACTTATTTGAAAAGCCCTGGTGACCCTATCGTCACATGGCTAGAGGGAACGGAACCCTTCTTAGTGACTTTTGCGACTGTCACTCATCTATTTGGACTGAAAGTCCTGAATGATTATTATGATCATTGTTGATATTATATTCATGCTATGTTGTGTTTTCTTGCTGGGCTTTGGCTCATGGGTGCTATTTGATGAAGGTAAAGGGAAGGAAAAGCTCACCCAACCTTGAGTGGAGAGCTTAGGTGGTGCTGTGTACACATGCGGTCGCTTGACCACCACAACCAAGGAGTTTTCAGAGGAACCAGGGGGTTCACCCTATTTCTGCCTCTTAGGACGGGGGGTTGTAAATTTGAAACACTAATGGCGTGCTCGGTTGTAGCGAGGTATAAATACATGACTTCTCCCGCGATAGGTTTCGACAAGATTGGTGGTTCGGTGAGGTGCTTCTTTAGGTTTTGGAATGCAAGCTCGCACTCCTCTGACCATTCGAACTTTTTGCCCCTAAAAGGTTGAAAAAAGGAAGACAACGGTCTGTAGATTTTGAAATAAACCTTCTTAGGGCCGCCATACATCCAGTTAAGCTTTGGACATCGTTATGCTTTCGAGGTGAGGGAATATCAATCAATGCCTTGATCTTGCCTGGATTAACCTCTATTCCTCATGCATTTACTATAAACCCCATATACTTTCCCGAAGACACTCTGAAAGAGCACTTTTGTGGGTTTAGTTTCATGTTATACTTTCGTAGTATAGTAAAGCATTCTGCGAGATCATCCACATGGTTATTGTTATGTTTGGACTTGACTAGCATGTCGTCAACATAAACTTCCATGTTATTTCCTATCTCTTTGGAAAACATCCTGTTCACCAGTCTTTGGTACGTGGCTCTAGCGTTTTTGAGCCCGAAAGGCATGACATTGTAGCAGTACAACCCTTTATCGGTTACAAAGCTTGTATGTTCTTTGTTCGGTGCGTGCATGGCAATCTGGTTATATCTAGAATAAGCATCCATGAATGACATGATGCCATGACCTGTAGTGGTGTCTACGAGCTGATTTATCCGAGGTAAGGGGAAACATTCTTTAGGGCATGCCTTGTTAAGGTCTGAGTAGTCGATACAAGTTCGCCATTTGTCGTTCGATTTTGGAACCAACCCTGGATTGGCAATCCAATCAGGATAAAATGCATCTCGTTTGAATCGTTTTACCTTTAACTTGTCGACTTCTTCCTTGAGGGCCTTCTTTCTATCATCATCCAGGAGTCTTCACTTTTGCTTCTTCGGGGGGAAGCTTTTGTTAATGTTAAGTGGATGGCTCATGACATTCGGACTGATTCCCACCATGTCCAAGTGTGACCATGCGAACACATCCTGGTTTTCTTTTAAGAAGCATATTAATTGCTATCTTTGGTCATTAGCAAGATTCTTACCCACCTTTACCATCTTCGTGACATCTACTTCTTTGAGCTCAACCTTCTTGAGCTCTTCTAGAGGTTCGAGGTCAGCCCTTTCTTCTATTCTGGGGTCGATCTCTCCATCTTTCTCGAAGATCGTCCCATCCTTGTTCTAAATAACTACAAGTGCATGTGCACTTGTTTGCTTCTTTCCCTTTATGGAGATGCTATAGCATTCTCTTCCTGCAAGCTAGTCCCCCTTCAACGTCTCGATGCCACTAGAAGTTGGGAACTTGATGGCCAAATGCCTAACGGATGATACTGCCCCCATCCCAACTAGGGGGAATCTTCCGAGCAGTACGTTGTAGGTCAATGGGAGGTCCACCACTACAAATTCCACCATCTTGGTCACTGAGACTGGATAGTCTCCCAAGGTCACGGGGAGTTCAATGGATCCCATATAGGCAATCCCTTCTCTTGAAAAATCATACAATGTTGTTACACATGTTTTCAAATCACGAAGCGCGAGTCCCATCTCTTCTAGAGTGGCTTTATAAAGGATATTCACCGAGCTCCTGTTATCAATCAGGACTCGACACACCCTCTTGTTCGCGAGTTGGAGAGTTATGACCAGCGGGTCGTTATGGGGAAACTGGACATGTAATGCGTCCTCTTCAGTAAACGTTATGGGTTGAGTCTCAACCCTTTGTTGTTTTGGAGCTCGTGGTTCGGGTTCGTAGGGAGAACCATCTTTAGTCTTGAGCTCATTCACACATCTCTTTTGGGGCGTTCCTGCCCGAACCTGCAATATGAGGTCCCCCTGAGATGGTTATTACATCCTATCAATCAATCGGAGGGGGTAGCTCGTCCTAATGTGCTCGGGAGTTATTATTCTGGGAAGGTTGTGTAGCTGCTGCCCTTTGGCTTGTCGAAGCTTGATTAGGATTTCGGTTCCTGACGTACTGTCCGAAATAACCCCTCGAGATCGAACCTTCGATCTTATCTTATAGTTGTCGACATTCATTGGTTGTGTGTCCGATATGTCTATGGAATCTACAGTATTTATTTGAATCCCTCTTTGCCTTTTGGTTCCTCATGGGGCCAGGTCGTCTGAACGGGACATGGTTTTCACTAGCTAGATAAATATTCTCTCGAAACTCATTGAGCTAGGTATACACTTTGTATACAGAGAAATATTTGTCCCCTTTCTTCTTCTTTCCTCCATCAGCCTCGGGGTTATTCCCTTTGTTCTTCTTCCTTTTAGAAGGGTTATCCCAGAGGGTTTCGAAGTTGATGGGGCCACCAAGGTCGCGGCAGAGTTCATGTTTGTTGTTGTAGTTATGGGCTGAGAGGTCATGTTTAGTGCTAACCTCGCCTCTTCTACATTGATGAACCTCTGAGCCCTCCGATTGAACTCGGTTAGCGACCTGATAGGTTTCCTTTGTAAGTCTTCCCAGAGGGGAATTCCTGACAGTATACCTGCTCTAACAGCCATCAGGTGACCGCTATCATCGACGTCTCGAGCTCGGGCCACTTCTAGGTTAAACCTCGTGAGGTAACTCTTTAATGACTCATTTTGTTGTTGTCAGACATTCGTTAAGGCTGAGGCCTCGAGTCTGATGCCAATCATAGCCTTAAGTTATTTCTTAAAGTCTCTAGATAATTGATCCTAGGATGAGATTGAATGCCTTTTCAACTTCTCAAACCAGTTTTTTGCTGGTCCTGTAAGTGTGGCTGGGAACAACATACATCTGAGCTTGTAGCCAACATTGCTGGCTCGCATGATGGTGTTGAAGGTACTCAGATGACTATACAAGTCTGAGTTTCCATCAAATGGCGGGACATGAGGTATCCTGAATTCCTGAGGGAACAAAGTGCTAGAGATATGAGGGGAAAAAGGCTTGAGCTCTTCATCGGACTCTTCAACCTTGTCCCTGCTACGCTAATTCTGCAGTAGCCTGAATGCTCTTTCTAATTGGTCAATCCTTTCGTGGACTAAATCCATTGGGGGTCATGCTTGGACCTGAGGGGGCTGGTTATCGCTAATAAACACTCCAATTCCCTATTTCAGTATAGGGTTATATGCTGGCTGTTTGTAGTCATTCAGATGGTCGTGCAGATCAGGGTTCGGGGGATTATCTCAACCCCGATTATAGTTTAGATGATCCCACAGATCAGGGTGATTCCCTCGATTCCCTATATGCCTTGGCTCAGTGTTATAAATGTTCACGGACTGGGTGTAGTACGAGCTTTCGCTTACTTCACTCGTAGCCCTCTTTGGATGCATGGCTCGATGATTACGAGGTGGGTCGCCTGCTGGCCCCCTTGTTTCGACAATTTGTGATCTTGACATTTGACTTCCTGAAGGCCGAGGAGCCCTGCGATCTCGGGTAGCCTCTCTTTCGTTCCCCTGTCTAGGCCTAGCCTGTCGGTTTCCATCTCGACTACCGCTGCGAGATGGCCTCCGATGTGCAGTTCGTGGGACCTCTCGGATTGGCCAGGGGTGCCTTATTGGTGATGGTGGGTGACTTATAGGTGATGGTGGTTGTCTCCCAATGTCGGGCATGGATGGTCCAGAGTTTGCCCGGTCAGGGTCCGGGTTGTTTCGCGCAACATCAGGATTCGGGTTCCGAGCCACCGGGGGGGCTCGATTATTTCCAGTTCCCGTTGGTACTTCTGTAGTCGGGTTGGCAGTAGCGTCAACCCGGTTACTCCTCCGGGGCCTTGGCTGATTTGGTTGAGACATTGGCTTCGGCGCTTGCTCCGCCCTCCTGGTGGTCGTGGTCGTGGTCCCACAGGGACGTCCCCTAGGCCTTAGGGGAGGTGTCTGGGTGTCAACAGCCTGCCTGGCTAATTATTCGTTGCGTTTTGTTGCCTCTACCAATTGTTTGCGCAGTTGCTGATTTTCAAGTTCCACAATAGGAACATATCTTTCAGGATTGTAATACAAATTCTCGTCAAGCCTAGGGGCAGGTGGCTTCGAGAGTTGGACGAATCACTCCTCTCTTCAGGATCTGGATCCATCATGGGCTGCTTTCCAGGCCGTCGGGGGTAGTCCTCAGCATGAGGAGTCTGCTCCTCAGGTATCTGGGGCAATGGTCGTCCACCAGTACTGGGGTTACTTGCAGCGGTCATTGATAATTCAGGAGGCTTTCTGATTAAACAAGCTCACATCTTATTTAATGACTCTCAATGAAAGCATCAAACTGTTGACACCATTTTTCGTCAACTTAGAAATGAAGAGCAATTAAACAAAAATATCAGAGGAAACAAACAATATAGACACGATTTTTTATGTGGTTCAGCAGTTAAAATCTACCTAGTCCACGAGTCTATGTTATTTACTTTTTGGAATTCTCTCAAAGCTTTCTGGAAGCAATTATACAGAGTCTTCCCAATACCAATTTCTCTCCCTTTACAAATGAACGATTCCACTCTATTTATAGAGTGATTTACTGAATATCTCCCCACAGATTTCAGGGAGTTATGATACAAATCAATTAAATAAATGCAAATAAACGTGTATGGTTATTATGTACGCGTATAAATCCCATGATATTTGAGATTCAATAACAGATTACATCTGATCCCTTAAACATAGAGATTCTTTAACAATAAACATGGTCACACACATCTTAGAGCTTGAACGCTAGACTCATATGCCTTCGAGACCGTTCACCCATTACGAGCTCGATATCTCGGTTCGCCAATGTTCTCAACAAGTAACGTTGTCGAGATCATCATTTTCGAGCTCACAATCCTAGAGCTCGAACCGTCTTGTCTGATGGTAGGAAATAAATCGGGAGATTTATACACGTGTTGAACTACTGTCATTGTGGCTTCTGAGACCACGTAGTTTCTGAGCTCACCAATCCCGATGCTGTCGCATTTACTGCATAGGGAGACTATCCTTGATATTTTCATCAAAATGGATTATGACAAACCTACTTATTCCGATATTACATTTTACGAGCCTGACTTTCGAAATAAAAAATGCTATTATCAAAATTTGGGTGTAACAAAAAGAAAATACAAAATTCAAGAATATAATATCAAAGTATACTAAAAAGAGTTCAGAAATACAATCATCAACATATACCACAGAAAAATTGTATTATTTCAAATTTTGTTAACAAAGAAAATATATATTTCTATTTTCTATCACCCACACGTACGTACATGTGTTTCGTAAAATACAAATTCGCCCATGAGTTTGGTGAAAAAAAAGAAAAACTTTCGCACATGGACATTGACTTTGTACTTCGTCAATGTAAATTGTTATTATTATTTTTTAAAAATAATTAAATTTGTTCACGTAAGGTAATATATAAATATTAGACAATTTTTTTAATTATATTAAAATACCAAACTTTGGAATACATTCAAAATTAGTTAATTAGCCCTTCCTCCCTCCCCACGCACTACAAAAATTATGGTAATTACCGACTACCCCTCTACCGAGATCTTTTCCTATTAGCGCCAAATGCTCTCGTTATTTTTTGGGCTGATAAGTTACGAGATCGTCTTCCACCTCTAGCAACTTATTCTAAAAAACCCCAAATAAAAAACCCTCATTTTTATATCGGGTTTCCTGCGATTCCAACAAAAAAAATTGGGGTTTTATTTGTCAAATCCACCCCTCTATCAAATTAGGATATCTCCCTCTTTCATGTGACAATTCTTTTATAGAAGCTTCACTTTAAGCCCTACCGGTGAGACTTTCAATGTTTCTCGATCCGTGAATTTTTGGTACGAACTTTTTTTATGACCGTGTATATTGTAGCTATTTAGAGCATCATGCAAATTTTTAGAAAATTCCAAATAGTTTACACTACCGAAAATTAGATTCAAACATGTTATTTTCCATGCGCATAACAAAAATTAGTCACGAGTGCAACATGTTTGAATTTAGTTTTCGGTACTGTAAATTATTCAGAATTTTCTGAAAATTTGCAGGATGCTCTAAATAGCTACAATATACACGGTCATAAAAAGAATCTCGTCGATAGCCATACCAGTAAGGCTTAAAGTAAATCCCCTATAGAATGGCTTAAAGTAAAACCCCTATAGAAAAATTCCCCTGTATATATGTTTCTATTTCATTTTAAAAAAAAAAAATCAGTGTATATATATTTTCTCATTTGATTATATTTGGGGTTTTTTTCTGTAATTTGGACCGATTTGTTATGGATATTGGGTAATTTGGATTGTTGCTCGATTTTGGTTTAGGATTTTCTATATTTGAGGTATGTATTTCTCTCCTAACCCATTATTGCTTTCATTTTTGTTGTATTTTGTGCAATAACAAAGAAAATGTGCTATGGTGTTTTGTTAATTTATGATATGTTTTGTGTGAGTGAGTGTGTGATTTTTTTTTTATAATATAGTGGACAAATATATTGTATTATTTGTTTTGTTAATTTTTTTAGACTTAGAATATGTTTTTTTTTAGTAATGTGTAATTTGTTTGGTTAGTATGTTGTGTCCCTGGAGCTTAAAATTAATTTTTTTAAATATTTATAAGTTTGGTAATTAACTTTTTAAAAGTTGGATATAAAACAATTTTTTTTTTAAGAAAAGTCTTTAATTTTTTTTGTAATATGTTGTGTGTGATTTTAAAATATAAACTAAAATAAGATTATTAGTTTTACTTTTAGTTAGTGTTTTGTTTGTTTAAATTTATTTATTTTTTAGTTGTTGGTAATTTTTAGTGAAAATGATAATTTATTTATTTTTAATTGTTGATAATTATTAGATTTTTAGTGTATGCTATGTTGGATGATATGTGTAAGACTTTAAATGATGTAAAATTGTACTTGCACTACTTTGTGTATTTTTGGATGTTGTTTTTAAATTTGGGATTTATTACAATATAGTCGTTAATCTGTTATGCTGCCAAATTTTTCATAGAATTAAAATAATAATTGGAGATTAGGTAAAAAAAATTCATAAAATGAAAAATAATCTAATAATTTTATTAACTACTTTAAAAATTAAGTAATTATAAACTAATAAGATTAAAAAAAATTAAAAATTAAATTAATTATTTAATAATCACTCATGCAATTTAGTAATCTTAAACTAATAAAAAACTTATACTAATTAAAAAATTAATTTACAACAAATATTAATTTAATTTTATAACTTTAAATCCCACCTTAAATAATGAGTAATTATAAACTAATAAAACCAATGTTAAATAGTTTCATAATTTTAATAATCACCTTTAAAATTTTAGTACTTCTAAACTAAAAAAATAAAAAAAATGACTAACTTAATAAAAAATTAAACAAATTATTAGTAATTCCAACCCAATAAATTAATATAAAATAAATTTAATTAATTACTCAAATTGAGAAGTTGAATAATCACCTTATAAGAATAATCATTAAAATAACATAATTGTCTAAAAATAACTTAAGACATTATAAAATAAAGTTTTTCATTTATTTCAATTTCTTTGGTGATTATAAATATTATTAAAGATAGGATAGTGTGTTATTATCACATAAGGATATATTTTTTTTTATTTACATTTTCACTAAAACTCTTAGACTCATTGTTTAACGCCCAAAATGTGACTACCACTAAGCGGTAGTTGTAGTAAGATCGGGCGGTCGATCCACAAGGAGATAGCCTAAAATCAAAGGATTAGTAGAAAATAACACAAAAAGCTAGTAACAAGAAGTAAATAAAATTGTAAATGGAAAGAGGTTTGAGATTTTGGTATTGTATTTTTGATAAAGTGATGAAATGAGATAAGTGAAATAAAGATAAGATGTAATCAAGAGTTTGAGAAAATGAAAGGTTTCAAGAATCATCCATATGCTTATTTAGTTACTTGGTTACTTGATTTACAAAAATACACAAGTAAATAGTTCACATCCCAACTTTTACTTGGAAAATCTAACATTAAAGTCCATATTCTTTTCTAACAAAAGTTCATTTGAGTTATAAAGTTCTTTACTTTAAAAGCACAATGTTAATCTTATGAAAAATCTAAAAATGACGAAATACCCAAAGGCAATAATGTTATAGAAGATTAGACATAAAATTAGGTATCAATATTACTTTTACTAATTAGAAGTACATAGAAAGAGCATGACTAATCCTATATACTATTAGCATAAGTAAATAAAGATAACAAAATAAAGATGGGGATGAAAGAACATAAATAACTCAAAAAGTTTACATTAAGAACATAGTAAATCAAAGTAACAAAATAACATCACTAGCACATGGAATCATCCCCAACCTTCCTAGGAATATTAGGCCATTATGCTCATGATTCTCACAAAATTCTAAGAAGAAAACATGAGAAGAAAGCGAGTAGAAATTTTGCTATAGTTTATTTACTCTAAACATTTACATACCTATTGTGAAGAAAGAGTCCCTATTTATAGAAGGAGAAAATGACTAAAAAGAAATTAAACAATAAAATAAATCTGAATTATTAATAAGAAAATATGATTTTGAAAAATCAAATCTTATTATTAATATTACCCTAGCTATTTTTGTGTATAGTCAAAATATCCTTTTTTAAAATACCACAAAAATATGAGCTTTAAAGCTCAAAATGGAAATTTTACAAGGCCCAATACCAACAAAATATGGGTTGAAGGTGGCTGGTGGCAGATGTGGGTTTTGACCCATTCCCAGCCAATTGAAAACTGCCACGTAGGCAGCTGGCTGGGCTTGGAGGAGCTTCAGATGGGCCTGCGAATTGGGGTATTTATGCATGGGGCTGGCTTTTCGTTGGGCTTCAGATACGGGCCGCTAGAGGAAACATGCCTGCTAGGGTCTTTGGCAGAGATTATTTGGTGAGGCGATGGCTGTTGGGAACGTTGCTGAAGGCTGGGCAGCTGACAGGTGGCACGCAGGAGGTTGGCAGGCGTCAGGAGGCTAGGTGCGGCTCGGCTCGGCGACTTGGCTTTGGCGGCTCGGCTTCGGCTCGGTGGCTAGGAAGGAAACGAGCCTGGGCTGTCTGGGGCTTGGGCTGAATTGGGCTAAATTGTTCAAGTTGCAAAAATGACAACTTTTCCTCATTTCTTCAATTTTATTTATTTATTTCTTCTTTGTTTCCAAGTGCCAAAAATATCAATTAAATCCTACAAAATAAAACAGACTAAATTAAAATTAAATATTTTCATTTGTAAAATTAATCATATTAATTTGATGAAAATATTAATTAAAACTTAATTTATTTTGACTATTAAAATCAATAAATGTGTATTTTTGGGCACTATTCACTCATTCAAAGAGGGTGAGTCAGTAATGACTCTTAAATTTGCCTCTATCAGAATTGTCCAGTTCAGACAGTTTGTAATTATTGTATACATATAGTGTGTTCTTTTACTCTTTTATTGTTTCATTATGTTGAGAATTTGGTACGCGTCTTCTTTATTCTTGTAAGTGGGCTGACTTAATTTTAGTCTGCACACTTATGAGAACTATGGGGAGGTGGTGCCGAAATTTCAACAAATATGAAACAATATTAGGAGTATGGATGACACTATATGTATATATTAAACCTGAATGGGATAGGTTTTTTACCCTCTAGAAATGGAGTGAAAATGTGGATTATGACACACACACAAAGTGGTTCTAAGTTTGATGTATAAGTGTTTTGCGCAGTACTACACACGTACAATGTCAACCAACAAGAGCTGGATTAACAATACAAACCGGTTGTCTGTGGAGTATGAAGTTGTTGTGTTGGATTTTGTTGAAAGAGCTAGGTGTTTTGTAGAGGTAAGAGGAATGGTGAGATGTCCTTGTAAAAGATGTGTGAACGTCGAATTTCAAACGGTTGAAGTCTTAGAAAGTCATCTCTTCGTAAATGGTTTTCTACCTCAGTATACCAATTGGTTTTGGCATGGAGATGATCAAATAATACCAATGATGAGAGGAGTTGGTAGATATTCTCAATGATATTATGCAACCCATAAACAATGAAGATAAAGAAAGTGACCATGTTGAAGAGATACCTACGCAACATTGTACGGGCGGAGAGGATTATAACGATTTGATTAAGGAGAGTGAGACTCCACTTGTAATGCCCCAAATTTCCTAATAAGGTTTATGACCTTGATTAGGAGGCCGGGAGGGCCATACTTGATTTATTATGCTATTAAATGATTATATGCATGTTTAGGTGTATTAAATATGCATGTGAACCCAATTCTGATTAATTGGATGATTTTCATATTTTGGCCATTTTGGGGATATTTGGCATATATGTAATATGTGTGTGGTGCTTCATTATTATTTTGTTATGCTAGGGTTACTCAGCACGAGACGATCCTAGGAGGTAAGCTAGTGGGAAAGTCACAACGAGATTTATACTTAACTCGGAGTGAGTCAAGGGGTATTTAACATTACTGGGTTATTGGGTAATGGGAATACATATTTGATGATAAATTGGGAGTTAATAAGATCAGGGGGAAATTATGGAGGTTTTGATTATTTTTCCCCCGGGGACATTTTCGGGACCCTGAACGTTAGGATTTGTTTGAGGCTAATTAAGCTTGAAGTAACCTATTAGAATCATAAAAGAATGTTTAGAATGTTCTCTCTCCTTCAAAGTTCTATTTTCGTCTCCCAATCGCATTTTCAAAGAAAATTTGAGTTCTTGGATTCGGATTCAAGCGAGGATTGAGGCATAGCGATTCTAGGGAAGATTAGAAGCTAATTAGCGGGAGGATTTAGTTGGGAAACGACATAATCGAAGGTAATCCAAGTTTTAAGTTCTAAGTTTTTAAAGTTGTTAAGCTTGAATTGGATTTTGTGTTTTGATGAGTTTTTGATTGAATTGAAGCTTGGGTTTTGTTGGTTTTGGATCATGGGGATGTTTGTGAACTTTGATTTTGGGATTTGGAGATGTTGGATAGGTTTTTGGAAGGTTTTTAAATGGAGAAAACGAGGAAAAATGGCAGGTTCGTGGTTGGGTCGCGACCCTGTTCTTGGGCGTTGCGGCCCAGGCTCGATGAAGAAGGTGAATGTTGCTGATGGGCTGTTAGGGCCGCGGCGCAAGGTGGAGCGCCGCGGCGCTAGGTTCAGGCAAAGAAGGGTTCTACCTCTGTTTGGAGGCGGGCCGCGGTGCTTGGGAGGTAGGGCTGCAACGCTTGAGGTCATTTTTGGCCAAAATGGTGTTTTGATCATGGGAACTTAAACCTTAGGCCTCGGGATCGTTCCTACTACCCGATTTAGTGGGATTCGACGTCCCAGAGGTTAAGTCTTGGTCCGGAAACCCTTTATTAGTCATTTTGATGAGGTTTTATATTATGGTTGTGACTAGGTTATCACTAGAGGCTTGAATCAGGATCGTGCTTGTGGCTTGTTTATTGGTAACCTGTGCTTAAACCAAAGGTAAGAGAACTGCACCCAGTATGTGATGCATGAGAAACATGTGGTTAGGGCATGCCATGAATGTTTAATATGATATTGATCAGAGCTTGAGTCTGTGTTTGTGCATGATCTTAATTATGCTAGCAATTGTTAAGTAAGCACGCTGAATGCCCTACATTCAGATATTTGACATATGATATATGCCTGGTAGCATTGCTTAATTGTGTGTGGCACTGACTTACTAGTCAGAATCTGCAATGGTGTCAGAACTGGCTGTGAATCTGTGACTTACTAGTCAAGTTCGACAGCAGTACTAAGCACTGGTTATGTCTGTTGATGTTGTTTTTTGTCAACTTAAAATGTAGAGCAATTAAAGAATAGGAACTATGGCGCAGATAAATAAGATGGTAGAACAACAAGAATTTTACGTGGTTCAGCAGTTAACTCTGCCTAGTCCACGAGTCTATTTTATTAAGACTTGGAGTTTTCTAGAAATCCTTCAGGGATGAATTCTCCAGAATTTCTCTCAGTGTATCAAAAGATCCGTCCTCTACAAATGTTCATGAACTCTCTATTTATAGAGAGTTTTCAGAGTTCATTCCCACATATTTTGGGAAGATACTTCTGCTTATTAATTAAAGTAATGACATTAAATATTGTAACTCCTATATACAAGGAAACGTCCCCTGAAGACCAGGGGGCGAATAACATATTTGTTAATATCCCTTTAATGTTGGGATGTTACAACAATAAATATCCTTAACCGTTCAGAATGTGTTACATCAGATGACCCATTAAATCTTTCGAGGTCGGCAACCAGCATCATGTCGGTCAAGGTCAATAGATAAGTTACGAACTAGCCGCCATACTCCAAGACCAGCTCGGAGTGGGTAGATACCATCGAGGTTGTACATTCCGAGCTTGTACTCTTTTTTAAGCTCGGGCTACTTGATCCGAAGACACCCGACAACGGATATACCCCGATGCTATGTTCCTTCGAGCTTAGACAAAACTTCGAGGTTACATGTCTTCGAGGTTGCCGTCTTGATTCGAGGGTGACATCTAGGCCATGAACATGCATTTTAGCATTCCCTTCCGGCTAACTGGTCTCCCTTCAACGTTCCGATGCCACTAGAAGTCGGGAACTTGATGGAGAATAAGAGCAAATATATAGTTAGCGCCATATTAAACTTGGAAAAGATGAATATTTGTTTGTCAATTTCGACGATCTATTTGATATCGGTTGACAAAGATATCCAGCTGAGCAACTGTCTAGAATATTGCATGACATAGATAAATCATGTGCAAAGTGTTATGCAGATTGGAAGTATGATATGGATGAGCATCTTAAGAAATGTGGGAGGGATAATCAATACACTGGATGTATGGCGGAGCAGTGGCAATGGTACATCGAGTACTCCTCACGCCCAGAATTCAAGGCATCTTCATTTGTTGATTATATATTTTTTTATACTTGACTATTTTAATGTAACATATGACTAACACTAAGTGTTTTGTAGAAGCGTTCTGAGATAAAGCAAATAGGAAAAAAAAATGAAACAACCAGGTCATGGAGGTTCTCAATCAATATCAGATTTGAGATATAAAAATGTAAGTTAATTAAATTTAACCTTTTATTTCTTTTCAAGTTTCTTATTATTTTCTTTAAAATTCTTACTTTTTTTCTATATGTATGTGACAACGCAATACGCTAATTGATTAGCTTGCACCGATTCCGGATGTTTGGATGGATAACCACCATAAAAAGGGCAAAGGGTGGGTGACGAGCAAAGCAAAAGAAATTTGGGTATGTTAGTCATTATTTTTTTAACAAATTTTATTTATTTATTTTGTTAATTTACAATTTACAATTCATAATTATATTTATCTTTGTTTTGTAAGAAAAATTGTGCTCCGTCCGTGACACACAAGCGTCATAGTTTACTGAAACTTCGTCACCCCAGTCGTACTATGCCAGAAGAAGAAGGCTTGTCTCTAGTGCAAACGTTCTTTGGAAAACAACGTGGCCATCACACAGGATACAATCGTATAATTACGACAAATGACAGTGTACATCTGTCTACATATATCCAAACTCCCTCATCTCAGCCTCTTCCCTATACCAGAGATGACGAGATTGAAGTTATGAAGGAGTGCCTTCGAGATTTGGAAGAGCACATACTGACTCATTGCATCGACCCAAGAGAGCCACCTCCACCACCTGATGATGTAGATGTCGAAGGACCGAGCCAGTAGGTCAAATTACTTGTATGTTTTGTTTTCACAAATTATGTTATTTTAATTTTCATAAAAATGTATGACTTTAAACTTAAAAACTCATATGTATTTAGCTTTAAGCCTATAATGAAAATGTTTTAGTATAATTTTTGTTGTAATATTAATATTATTAATGTGGATATAAAACATAATTTAATTATACATGAATTAAAAAAAATTATGTTATAATACTATTACTATTAATATGGATAAAAAAACAGTGTTGTTGGCAAATGTTTTGCCGATAACACTATAATCGACATATAGAACGACCAAGCAAAGGTTTCGACAGAGTGTCAACAACCGAAGAACCTTTTACTGATCACAAATTTTGTCGTTAGAACCTTTACCGACTACGAAAATGTTGTTGTTGGTAGATGGTGACGTCTACCGACAGAGCTATACCATCAACCTAATATCGACAATCTGTTGTCGGTAAAGGGAACTACCAACCGCATATGTTGTCGGTAAAACTTATATTTTTTGTAGTGACGATACGTATAACATTAAATTTATAATTATTATAATTAATCTCATATATTCAATTGTTCAAATAATTAATCAATTAATTAAAAGAACTACTCACTTTAATTTATTGATAAATTTTTAATAAATATCACTTTGTAGTCATAAAAAAATTATTAGAATACAAATATAATATTTAGTGACAAATTATAATCTTGTAATGTTTTATACTTCTTTAGTCACTATATATATATTTATCTAGCATTGCACATATTTAACTATAGTCACATTAATTTATAGGTAATCGTCGTTAAACGGTGTCCACACATGTCCTAAACCAACTATTTCTTGTCATTTATAATCTAATATTATTACCAACTTATTCATGTACATATAGTATATCTCAATCTAAATTAATTAGTACCAATTCCAAAAATAAAAAAAAAGTCAACCAATCTACTAAATTACCTAATCACTTAATTATGTGGTCCGATGATGGCTCATGAATATAAGTAATTATATATGCACACATAAATTTCACAAATACTCAATCACTTCAACCAATTATATTTATTTAAAATGAGTAAACACTATACAGTAATAATAATTTGCTACATAGATATATGTATTATTTGCGTGTGCATATATCATTTATATATCTATGATTACCTAATGTGCATTATATATATAAAATACATTACACAGTTCTACTTCCATCACCAGATCTCAATTTATAAAAATAAATTGTGTTATCCTCGAAGGGGACTAATAAGATGAAATAGTGGAAGACAGATCAGGGGAAGTGGTATTGTGTGTGTAAATATATATATATATATATATATGATATTTCTTTTGTGCATATCTTTTTGTACGTACCGGTATATACCTTTCTGTTTTCGGTTTGTAAAATATTTTTGATATAATTTTTTTTTTTTATGACCATGTATATTTAGTTATATAGGGTATTTTGTAAATTTTCAAGAAATTCTAAATTATTTATAGTATCGAAAATCAAAGTACAAAATTTGTTGCACGAGTGACTTTTTTTTATGCGCATAGAAAGTAATATATTTAAACTTAGTTTTCGATATTGTAAATTATTTAAAATTTTCTAAAAAATACTCTAAATAAATTCAATATATATAATTATAAAAAAAAATTACGCCAAAAATACATCACCGGCCGAAAACAAAAGGGTATGACCCAATGCATATTTTGAGGGTATGCAACATAATAAAAAATTCTATATATAAATATTTATAAAAGATTGAGAGTAAGGATTAACAATTGATGATGAGGATGAAAACGGAAGGGAAGGTTATTACTTAACATATATTTGAACAACATTTAAACAAAAGAGCAGTTGCCATGCATATTAATTAATTTATGAACACATAATTAACAACTATATATATATATATATTAAGTTTTAAAGAGGAGCTAGTTAGTTGACATTTTGTTTTTAGTAATTGAAGGAGTTAGTACTAATTAATTACAAATTAAGTTTTCTCCTACTAGCGTTTGTCGGTCAACAACTTATTATATATATATATATATATAGATATATATTTATAGCTCTATACACTAGATAATATCTACCTACTATATAGAGCTAGCTAGCTAGGGGAATATTATATATTAAGGAACTTTGTTGAATTACATAAAAATTAATTTGACTTTTCTTAATAATTAAAAATAGGTAATACTTACCTTATGGACTTTCCCAAATCCCTGTTTTAATTGAAGACTACGTACGAGGATGATCATATCTTATATACTTTTAGACTATGTATTTTCTTCAAAATTATTTTTTAAATCTTATATTTTGTAAAATAGTTCAAATAGAACCCAAAACTCAATTTTGCTCAATGTTTTCGTTGACGCCGTTTTTCGTCAACTTAAAATGTAGAGCACGTAAACAGCAAAAACTATGGCAAGAATAACAGAGTAAAACAATGAGAGTTTTTTACGTGGTTCAACAGTTAACTCTGCCTAGTCCACGAATCCTTTTTATTTAGATTTAGGAAATTTCTGGAAATTCTTCAGGGATAAATTCTCCAGAGATTCTCTCAAGATCACCAAATTTCGGTCTTTTACAAAGGTACATGATCTCTCTATTTATAGAGGAGATCTCAAAATACAATCCCACACGTTTCGGGAAGTTATTCTGTACATTAATAAATTTAATGAATTTAAAGTTTGTAACTCCTATATACAAGGAAACGTCCCCTGAAGACCAGGGAGCGTATAACTGACTAGTCAATATCCATTTATTGTAGGGAAGTTACAACAACAAATATATCTTGAATGCATAGACTGCGTCTCCTCAAGTGACCTATTAAGTCGTTCAAGATCAACAATCAGCATCATGCTAGTCTAGGTCTTTGAATAAATTACGGGTTGCATTATTTCCCCAAGACCAGCTCCGAGTGGGTAAATATCACTGAAGCCACCCTATTTCGAGCTCACACCCATGCCAAGCTCGGACCTCTTGATCCGAGGCCACCCGACAATGGACGTCCTCCAATGTTCTGTCTTTCGAGCTTATAAGGACTTCGAGGTTACCTATCTTCGAGGTTGCCACCTGTATCGCGGAGTTGGCGTCTAGATCACGAACATGTATTTTAGCTATCGCGAGCTCACACCTGACGGATCCAGCTTTCGAGGTCACAACCTCAAGTCTCGAAATCTGGGTGTAACATTTTGCCCCCTCAAAAGTATTAGTTCGAATCTTATGAGAAGGAAACTTTTGAACTACTTTCTTCGGGAACCGCACCGTCACACATACTCGAGTATGGACACGCGTCAGTTGAGTATTGCTTATCCAAGGTACTCGAGTACCTTGGAAACCTGCCCACGATCGTTCGCCTGCCACCTTTACAGTACCATCATATCACTTATCCCTGACCGTTGGATTTGGCACAGAATCTGGCCAATGGCTTAGATTGGTTCGGCTTTCAACATCTCCATGGCCCTATAAAAAAGCTTCTAGTCGTCTTCTTCATTTTTCCCTTACATTCGAAATTTTCTAAGAGAAAAAATACCAGAGCCATTCTCGTCCGATTCTTGCATGTTCTCCAAGCCGAGAAGACAAAACACGGTTGGACCTTTTGAATCAGTGAGATCGTACTTGCAACCACTTGTTCAGTCATCCATTTCTCTGTTCCCACCGATTACATTGTGTAAGTATCTGATCTTGGCTTTATGTATGTATTATTTTTATTTTTTCTTTTACGTGTGTTTCTGCCTCCATTGCACCTTAGTCACTAGAACTGTGTTGGTTCATTCTTTAGTTTAGTGCACTAGGATGCTTTGATCGATAGATATTAGGTTTCCACATTACTGGTTTTAAATCTAGTTCATATGTAGGAAGACCCAAATATGGTATTTTTTATGAGTTTTAAAATTTTTGAGGCCCTATCTTGCACACCAAGATATCGGGTACAAAATCTGGGTTTTAAAGAATGCACGGTTCTAAAAAATATCACTTTTTTAATAACCGCCATCTTTTTTCCCTGATATTTCGGGATTCCCCACAACATGTCCACCTTCTTTCCTTTCGGTGGAAGACACGCTATGAGATTGGCCTCATCCTTTGGATCGAGCTTGCCTTGTAGCCTCGATCATTCGAGCTTAGGTATTATTTCTCATTATTTCTTGCTCGCTTGGCCCTCACCCTTTTGCTTTCTTGTTAGATACCATAGAATTCGGGAAAGTGGTGGGGGTCAAAGCTTGTGATTCCTTATTCAAAAGTAGCTCCAAGTCTGGAGTCTCCCTTTACTCGGAACCAGCGTTTAATTCGGGAGCACGAACTGAGGCGTGAGTAAGAGGACACTCGAGATCACTTCCGACGCCAGATAGACGAGGTCGAGGAAGGGAAAAAGAAGAGACTAAGAGTCGCCCTTCATCCGGACCCTGACACCGAGCTTAGACCGATTCCCCTCGACCCTAAGCTTAAAGTGATAGTTGCCTTCAAACCGGGTGATTTGCAGTTTTCACTGATGGGGGAGCCTTCTACCCCACAGCCGAGGAGGGAGTTTTTCGAGGCCGAGCATTATTGGAGCTCGGTTACGTCACTAGGTCAGATAATCGATATCCTTGCCTTTCATGGTATAGGACTCTCAGGCTCGCTAAGGTGTCGAGCCCCGACCTCCCACGAGCAAAGCTGCCGCGCTCCAGGAGATGGAAATCCTAACAACAAGCTGAGATACGCGGCTTGGATCCAGGAGCACATGAAGGCAGGAGCGGTACTGCCTTTGAAGTCTTTCTTTGAAGACTTCACAGACTTTGTTGGGTTGGCCCCCTTCCAGCTCAACACCAATTCTTACAGGGTTTTGTCTGCCCTGAGGTCGTTATACCACGAACTGAAGTGGGATGGACCATTGTCAGAGGATATTCTGTATCTCTTTTGTTTGAAAAGAAATCCCTCCCGAGCTCGGGGAGGAGATGACTTCTATTATCTCTCGAGCTACCCCAAGGAAAAGAAGATGTTCGAGGATCTTCCCAATCATCCTCCTGACTTCAAGAAGGCCTTCTTCTGGACAAATGGCCTAGCTCCGTCTTGATACTACTCGTTCAGACAGATTCGTAAGTACCTCAACCTCCTTCTTTTCTGTGCTTGAACCCTGTTTTTAGGCCCATACTTAGTTGAAATGGGTTTGATTTTCCAGCCAACTATCATCGCCCTGCTCCCACTGATGAGATGAAGGAGCATAGAGAGACTCTGCTCCAACTCCCTTACGGCAGGAGATCCCTCTCATATCTTTTGCACGAAGACAAGCTCCGAGCTTGTGGGCTTTTGGGGAAGAATCAGTCCACCTCGGATTGGTCCAATAAAAAATACAACCGCTGGGAGCTCGTGCCCTTGCCAACGGGAAACCTCCCCCTAAGGAGAGAGGTGAGGCCTCCGACTCTAGTTCGTCAAAGGAGTCCGCAATTGGGGAACGAGGCCAACGACGAGGCCTCAAGCTCGGGCTTGGATGAGCAAGGTACAGTCATCCTAAGCTCGAATATGTGGTCCCCCTCCCTACTTAAGCATAAACCCAATAGGTTAGTATTGTGTGAGGACGATAGAAACCATTTTTATGTATGGTCCTGGGTAGATGAACGGGTTCATAGGTTTGATAGCTGGCTCGGGAAATACGACACCATGTATAGCTTGAATGAGGTGTGGGATGGAGTAGCTGTTCAGTATGGAACTAATGACTATAGGGACCTTTCGAGGTTGACGTCCACCTATAGGGAATGTACTCCCCCTGCCTCTTCTGAAGATGGAGGAATTTTGTGGTCGCCGAGCTCAAGCTCGGGGGAGAGTTCCAGTTAGGTTTTTCTCCACTTGTCTTTTTATTCTTTGTCAGTTTGCACCATGCTAAATCTTAATTGCAATTGTGCAGGTGCCATGGATTCCGACCTTGATGCCGTGCTCGCTAGTGGCGAGGGGGCTCAAAAGAGCAAACGCTCGAGAGGCTTGCGGAGGTCGGACCGACCCTCCAAAGTCTTCAAACGCACTGAGAGGACTCCACCAGCTCCGACTACTGCGAGCACAGCCAAGGACTTGACTACTCAGGTCAACGCATCTATCTCGGCCACTTCTTTCGTGCTTACCCCGATCACAATCCACCCAGTACTCGACCCACCCCCGAAGAAGCCCTCAACTTCTAAGTCACATATGTTGTCGATCCAACTTCATGTTGATGAGTTCGCGATTGACAATGCTGTTGGCGCCCATGGGGCTATACTCAGTTCGGACATCCTGTCTCGGGTGGGTCAGAGCCTTGGTGGTTTCGACACTGAGCATTGGGAGTTTGTGAATATAGCTCGGGACTGCAATACTCTTTATGATAAGAGTATTGAGCTTACTGCTGCGGTAACTTTTCACAACTTACTTTTAATTGTTTATGTGCCTTATCATATGCTCTAATTCAATCTCTTTGTGTGTCAGGCTCTTGTTGTCTCATGTCAGCTTAATTATAAGCTGACCAACGAGGTGCACTCGAGCATGTCTTTAGCCCAAGAGTCGAAGGATCTTCAGCTTAAGATGGCTGATGAGCTCAAGGCTGCGAAGACAGAGGTCGAGGCTAAGACAGCCGAGCTTGAAAAGGCGAATGCTCGGCTTGTGGAGCTGGAGAAGGCCAATGCCAAGCTTGAGGAAGAGAAGGCCGCTACTTTCGAGATAATAGAGAATGAAAAGGCTCGTCTCCTCTCCGAGTTTAAAGAGAAGAAGGACAAGGAATTTGATTAAGCCATGTATAGGATCTGGGCCAGCAATGCCAACCTCGACACTAGCTTCCTTGGCTCTTTCGAGGCAGGATTCGTGGCCAAATGGCATGCTCGGCTTGAAGCGGAGGAGAATGCTCAGGAAGCTTAGAAGGGTAGTCATGCTATTCGTCCTGGAGAGTCTAGTGCTGCGGATGCTGAGAAGGCTAAGGAAACTGCTCCTTCATAAATCTTACCTCGGGGCTGCGTCCCTTTATTTTTGTAATTGTTTAAATTTATGCCCGTAGGGCTGATACAATTTCTCTTTCTTTTTTACTTTCTTTTAATATATATGCTTTACATTTCTCGGTTTGAAATATTTTGCACATTTTATATTAAAGAGTTGTATATGCTTGTTTAATCACACAAACATAGTTTGGATTTAAGCTCGAGGTTCAATGCATTCATGCACAGTTTGCTCGAATTATCCGCTTCCGATCTCGTTATTTGTCAAGGTCGGATATTACTTCAATCATGCGCCCGAAAGTACTTGTATGGTGTGTAATGCAAACGGTTTAGTTATATCTTACTTTTTAGTTACTTTGTCTCATCCTCGGTTATCTCTCCGAGGTTATGAGGTCGAAAATATTGTTTTGCAAGATACTCCAGCCTCGGTCTCGGCTTATCCGAAGTAAGTTATGCTCCAACTTACTGCCAATTAGTTTTAGTTGGTTTGTTCTAAACCTATTAAGGTTGTGTTAGGTTTGTAATCCATACACTTGCATTTTAATCTAGTTTGGTTATATCCAAACTATCTTAGCTCGCGTATTTGGTTATGTCCAAACACTTGTACATTTTTTTAATGCTTGATAGCTTGGTTACATCCAAACTATCTTAGCTTGTGCATTTGGTTATATCCAAACACTTGCATGTATTCCGTATATGTTATTTTATTTTTCAAGCTGATGGTATATATACCAATGATGCCCCCTTAATATCCTATGAATGTGACCATAGGTTATTAAATTAAGAGAGATTGCAAAAAAATGAATAAACATAACATATTAAACGAAATAAATCTTTATTTGGAAAAATCCAAAAATAGACAAAACAGTACAGATAACACAAGCATGGTTACAGGAAACATCCTTCCTATACTATTGGTGGTAAGGTCGTAGGTGTTTGTCATTCCATGCTCGCGGTACTAGACTTCCATCCAATCTCGCCAACTTGTAAACACTGGGTCGGATGACTGACTCTATCTGCTAAGGTCCTTCCCAATTTGGCCCGAGCACGCCAGCTGCTGGATCTCGCATTGCCAAGAATACACGCCTTAGCACTAAGTCTCCCACACCGAATTTTCGATCCTGAACCCTTTTGTTGAAGTACCTGGTAGCTTGTTGTTGGTATGCAGCATTTTTTAGCTGAGCTTCATTCCTTCTTTCTTCAATCAGGTCAAGAGTTTATTTGAGCTGAGTGTAGTTCGAGGCTTGATCGTAAGTGAGGGCTCGAATTGTGGGAATTTCAACCTCAACTGGCAACATAGCCTTGCAACCATACGACAGAGAGAACGGGGTATGTCCTGTCAAAGTTCGGGTCGTAGTCCTATATCCCCATAGGACTTGGGGCAATTCTTCGGGCCATCATCCTTTTGCTTCTTCCAACTTTTTCTTCAGCGAACTCTTTAGAGTTTTGTTTACAGCCTCGACCTGGCCATTCGCCTGGGGATGGGCTACCGACGAAAAAATCTTTATTATTCCATTTTTTTTCACAAAAGTTGGTAAACAGATCGTTGTCGAACTGGGTTCCGTTGTCGGATACAATTTTCCTTGGCATCCCATATCGACATATGATATTCTTCACAACAAAGTCAAAGACTTTTTCGGAGGTTATAGTTGCTAACGGTTCAGCTTCTGTCCACTTCGTGAAGTATTCTACGGCGACTACCGCGTACTTCACTCTGCCCTTGCCAGTTGGGAGAGAGCCTACGAGGTTGATTCCCCATACCGCAAATGGCCACGGGGAGGTCATCATAGTCAGCTCGGACGGTGGAGCTCGAGGAATCGTGGCGAATCGCTGACACTTATCACACTTCTTTACGTACTCAAAAGAATCTGACTTGATGGTGGGCCAAAAATAACCTTGGCGTATGATTTTCTTGGACAAGCTATGCCCCCCGGTATGGTCCCCACAAAACCCTTCGTGAATTTCTTCAATGATTTTCTTGGCTTCGGGTGGAGTCACACACCAAAGTAATGGCATGGAATATCCTCTTCTATACAGCCTTCCATCCATAATGGTGTAATGGGGGATTCGATACATCAACTTTCGAGCCTGGTTCCGATCTTTTGGAGGGACGCTGGTCTCGAGATATTTGACTATTGGAGTCATCCAGGTAGGCTTGGAATCGATCATACACACGTCTTCCTGCTCGGGCTCGTTAATACTAGGTGCCGAGAGATGTTCAATTGGTACAACGTTCAGCTCGTCATTCTCGGTAGAGGTAGCGAGCCTAGCCAGGGCGTCCGCATTCAAGTTCTGCTCTCGCGGGACCTGTTCGATCGCGTAAAACTCGAAATGTTCCAATGCTGATCTTGTTTTTTCTAAGTAAGCTGCCATTTTTGTGCCACGAGCCTAGTATTCTCCCAAAATTTGGTTAACCACCAGCTGTGAGTCGCTGTAACATTGTATTGCTTTAGCATTGAGCTCCTTGGCTATACGAAGTCCCGCCAGTAAAGCCTCGTATTCAGCCTCGTTATTAGATGCGTTGAAGTCAAATCTCAAGGTAGAATGAAATCTGCTTCCTGCAGGAGTGATCAAAATTACTCCTGCCCCCGATCCATTTTCATTAGATGACCCATCAACGTAAAGTTTCCACAGCTCGTGGGCCGAGGTTATAACTTCATCGTTGGTCATGCCAGTACATTCCACTATAAAGTCTGCCAAGGCTTGTGCCCTGATGGTCGTCCTTGGATGATAGCTGATCTCAAATTTCCCGAGTTCAACTGCCCATTTAAGTCGACCTGAAGCTTCTGGCTTAGACAACACTTGTCTTAGTGATTGATCAGTTAGTACATGGATGGGGTGCGCTTGAAAGTAGGGTTGAAGTTTCCGAGATGAGTGAATTAAGCTGAGAGCTAGCTTTTCCATCAAGGGATATCTCGACTCTGCCCCCAATAACCTTTTACTGACGTAATATACGGGCCTTTGTTCCTTTTCTTCCTCTCGTACGAGCACCGCACTTATGGCGTGCTCGGTAGTGGCAAGATATAAGTATAGCACTTCTCCCGTAATAGGTTTTGATAAGATAGGGGGTTCTGCGAGGTGTTTTTGAAGCTCCTGGAAGGCCAACTCACATTCTTCCGTCCATTCAAATTTCTTACCTCCCCTCAACAGGTTGAAAAATGGAAGACAACGGTCCGTAGATTTTGAGATAAACCTACTTAGTGCCGCCATTCTGCCGGTCAAACTCTGGACATCTTTGTGTTTTCAAGGTGAGGGCATATTGATCAGGGCCTGGATCTTGTCTGGGTTAGCTTCTATTCCTCGAGCATTTACAATGAAACCCAGGAATTTTCCTGAAGATACCCCAAAAGAGCATTTTTGAGGGTTAAGCTTCATGTTATACTTCCGGAGCACGACAAAGCATTCTTCGAGATCATCAACATGGTTATCGTTAAGTTGAGACTTGACTAACATGTCGTCAACATAAACTTCCATGTTGTTCCCTATTTGCTCCGAGAACATCATGTTTACGAGCCGCTGGTATGTGGCTCCAGCATTTTTGAGCCCGAATGGCATGACATTATAACAGTATAACTCTTTATCTGTTATGAAGCTCATATGTTCCTGGTCAGGGGCATGCATGGAAATCTGGTTATATCTAGAATAGGCATCCATGAATGTCATTAGTCCATGCCCTGCCGTGGCATCCACGAGCTGGTCAATCCATGGTAAAGGAAAGCAGTCCTTTGGACAGGCTTTGTTGAGGTCTGAATAGTCAATGCAGGTTCGCCATGTCCCATTGGGATTCGGGACCAGTACCGGATTGGCTACCCAATCGGGGTAAAAAGCATCCCTAATGAATCAGTTTGCTTTTAACCTGTCGACTTCCTCTTTCAGTGCCTTTTTCTATAGTCGTTCAGTTGTCTTCGCTTTTGTTGCTTCGGTGGGAAGCTTTTATCGATATTTAGCGTGTGGCTCACTATATTCAGACTTATTCCTACCATGTCCAAATGTGACCACGGGAAGACATCCTGGTTTTTCTTCAAAAAGCAAATTAATTGCTATTTAGTTTCTTCATGGAGATGTTTCCCGACCTTTACCGTTTTCGAGGGATCTGACTCTTCGAGCTTGATTTCTTCGAGCTCTTCTAATGGTTCGAGATCAGCTTTTTCTTCCACTCTTGGATCGATCTCTTCATCTATCTCCAAGACCGTCCCGTCCTTATTCTGGATAACGATGAGTGCTTGTTCGCTCGCCTGTTTCTTTCCTCTTATGGAAATGCTATAGCATTCCCTTCCGGCTAGCTGGTCTCCCTTTAGTGTTCTGATACCACTAAAAGTCGGGAACTTGATGGCCAGATGCCTTACAGACGAGACTGCCCCCAGCCCTACTAGGGCGGGTCTCCCGAGCAGCACGTTGTAGGCCGATGGCAGGTCCACTACTACAAACTCCATCATCTTGGTTACTGAGACCGGGTAGTCTCCCAAGGTTACCGGGAGTTCGATGGACCCCATACAGGAAATCCCCTCTCCTGAAAAACCATACAAGGTCGTTGCACAGGCTTTTAGGTCTCGAAGCACGAGTCCTATTTTTTTTAAGGTGGCCTTATAGAGAATGTTCACTGAGCTCCCATTGTCTATGAGAACTCGGTGAACTCTCTTATTCGCGAGGTGGAGAGTGATGACCAGTGGGTCATGGCGAGGAAAGTGAACATGGGACGCGTCGTCCTCAGTAAAGGTTATCAGCTGAGATTCAATCTTTTTGCTTTTTGGAGCTCTAGGTTCGGGTTCATAAGGAGACCCGTCCCTAGTTTTTAGCTCGTTCACATATCGCTTCTGGGCATTCCTGCCCATTCTTGCGAGATGAGGCCCGGCCGAGATGGTTATCACGTCTTCTCCATCAATTGGAGGGGGCCTATCTTCTTCCCTTGCTCAGGAATTATTGTTTTGAGCAGGTTGTGGCGCAGCTGCCCTCTGGCTAGTAGAAGCCTAATTATTACTTTGGTTTTTGACATACTGTCTGAAATAGCCTCTCGAGATCGATCCTTCGATCTCGTCCTTCAACTGCATGCATTCATCAGTAGTGTGTCCACTGTCTATGTGAAAACGACAGTACTTGCTAGAGTCCTTCTTGGACTTCTGATTTCTCATGGGGGCTGGACGCCTGAAGGGGACCTGGTTTTCATTAGCCAGGTATATATTCTCCCGAGACTCATTAAGCTCGGTGTACACTTTGCACACTGAGAAATATCTTTTTCCCTTCTTCTTCTTTCCCCCTTCTACCTCGGGGTTACTCCCTTCATTCTTCTTTCTTTTGGAAGGGTTTTCTGCATGAGGCTTTGAAACTGGTGGGTCCGCCGAGGTTGAGGCAGAGTTTATGTTTATCGTTGTAGTTATGGGCTGAGAAGTCATATTCAGTGTTGACCTCGCCTCCTCTACATTGACAAACCTCTGAGCTCACTTATTAAACTCGGTTATGGACCTCACCAGTTTTCTCTGCATATCGTCCCAGAGAGGACTTCCTAGCATTACTCCAGCCTGGACAACCATTAGATGACCGCTGTCATCCACATTTTGAGCTCGGGCAACTTCCAAATTAAACCTCGTAAGGTAGCTTTTCAACGTCTTGCCTGGCTCTTGCCGAACGTTGGTCAGATTTGATGCCTTGGGTCTTACTCCAATCATGGCTCTGAACTGCTTCTTGAAATCCTTTGACAGCTGATCCCAAGAAGTGATCGAATGTCTTTTATATTTCTCGAACCAGCTTTTTGCTAGTCCTGTAAGCGATGCTGGAAATAACATGCATCTGAGCTCGTAACCCACATTACTTGCTCTCATTATGGTATTAAATGTACTCAGATGGCTATACGGGTCGGACTTCCCCTCAAAAGGTGGGACATGAGGGATTCGAAACCCTTGAGGAAACGGAGTGTTGGAAATATGGGGAGCGAATGGTTCGAGCTCCTCATCAGAATCCTCATCCCGACTCTGACCTCGCTCATTTTGTAAGAGCCTAAAGGCCCTTTCCAGTTGATCGATTCTTTCTTGAACCGGGTCCGCAAGGGGTCTTGCCTGAAATTGGCTATCATTGATCACAATTCCAGGCTCGCGCCTTTGCAGGGGATCTTTGCGCCCATTTAGGTGATCTCTCAGGTCCGGGCTCGACAGAGTACCACTACTCCGATTCTGATTTAGATGTTCCCGCAGGTCGGAGCGGTTCCTATGGTTTCCAGTATTTCCTCGACCTTGATCATACACGCTGACTGATCTAGTGTCTCTTGAATCATCACTGGCAAGGCTCGTTGCATGATTATTTCGAGACAGATCTTTTTCATGCTACCTCGTCTCCGCAGTGCGAGACCGAGACATTTGACTTCTTGTAGGTTGGGCGCCTCTCCGTTCCCTGAAGGCTTCTCTATTTCCTTGTGTTCCTCCCTGCACGCCTTTCCTCATCACCTAGAACCGGCTGAGCTTTCCTGCGAGGCGGTGAAGGGTATCTTATAGGCGATGGAGGGAATCGTCTGGGTGACGGTGGCTGCCACCCATTTTGAGGCCTAGACGGCCTTGAGTTCGCCCGTGCTGGGTCGGTAACATTCTGCGTGTTACCAGGGATTTGAGTCCGAGCCTCTGTAGGGGTTCGGTTATTCCCAGTTCCCGCTGGTAGCTCCGCAGTTGAATTAACCGGAGCCCTTGCTCGAGTACTTCTTCGGGGTCTCAAGGGAGCGGATTGCTCTACTGGTGCCGGAGGTTACTCTGGTCTCCTTGTGGCAGCATTTTTTTGAGGTCGTCCACGAGGCCTGCAGGGAGGAACATGCACGCCCCTCAGAGGTGGGGCTTGGTTCTCACGCGGAGGTGGGGGATGAGCCACCTGGGCCTCCGCGGCTAACCTAGCCAATTCCTTGTTCCGCTTATTGGCCTCAGCCAACTGTTTTTTCAGCTGTCGGTTTTCAAGTTCCACAATGGGGACGTACCGTTCAGGATTATAGTACATGTCCTCATCCCTTGGGGCTGGAGGTGCTGGAGGTCCCCGAGAATCGGAGGACTCACTTCTCTCCCCAGTCTCTGGATTTACCATTGGCTGCTTCCCAGGGCGTCTTGGATAGTTTTCTTCAGGAATGTTTTGATCATTCATGGCCATAGCTGTTCAGGGATCGTACTGCTTAAGGCTCTCAATGAAATAACCAAACTGTTGACGTCGTTTTTCGTCAACTTAAAATGTAGAGCACGTAAACAGAAAAAACTATGGCAAGAATAACACAGTAAAACAATGAGAGTTTTTTACGTGGTTCAGCAGTTAACTCTGCCTAGTCCAGGAGTCCTTTTTATTTAGACTTGGGAAATTTCTGGAAATTCTTCAGGGATGAATTCTCCAGAGATTCTCTCAAGATCACCAAATTTCGATCCTTTACAAAGGTACATGATCTCTCTATTTATAGAGGAGATCTCAGAATACAATGCCACACGTTTCGGGAAATTATTCTGTACATTAATAAATTTAATGAATTTAAAGTTTGTAACTCCTATATACAAGGAAACGTCCCTTGAAGACCAGGGGGTGTATAACCGACTAGTTAATATCCCTTTATTGTGGGGAAGTTACAACAACAAATATCTCTTGAATGCATAGACTGCGTCTCCTTAGGTGACCTATTAAGTCGTTCGAGATCAGCAATCAGCATCATGCCAGTCTAGGTCTCTGAATAAATTACGGGTTGCATTATTTCCCCAAGACCAGCTCGGAGTGGGTAAATATCACCGAAGCCACCCTATTTCGAGCTCACACCCATGCCAAGCTCGGACCTCTTGATCCGAGGTCACCCGACAATGGACGTCCTCCGATGTTCTGTCTTTCGAGCTTATAAGGACTTCGAGGTTACCTATCTTCGAGGTTGCCACCTGTATCGAGGAGTTGGCGTCTAGATCACAAACATGTATTTTAGCTATCGCGAGCTCACACCTGGCGAATCCAGCTTTCGAGGTCACAACCTCAAGTCTCGAAATCTGGGTGTAACAGTTTTCTTAACTAAAATCACAAATAATTCACAAAACTAACAACTCATAACAAAAATAAAATCATTTTGTTTAAAAATGTGTTTTATATTCAATTTTTTTCTTCATCAAAATTGAGTTTAGAGGTCTATTTGAACTATTTTACAAAATATAAGGTCCAAAAATGAATTTTTTAAAACACATGGTCTAAATAGGTAATCGAAAAAAATACAAGGTCCAAAAAAGTATAAACCCTATAAAAAATGTGTAGAAAACATAAATTCTTGATTTTAACAGGTTCTTTTGTTAACTTTAACTGAATTTTATAAATAATTAACGAAATATATTTTTAAAATAAATTAAAAAATATATATTTATTAATTATATTAATATAAATTCAAATATTATAAAATATAATTATTTATATATCAATTCTATATCTATTCTATATAATAAGTGTGTAGATAACAAAAATTCTTGGTTTTAACGATTTTTTTTTTTTTTAATGTTAATTTTAACAGAATATTCTTATATTTAACAGAATATTCTTATATCTAACGGTAGTTTGTAAATACTTTAACTTAAATAAAATAAAATAAATAATTAAAAAAAAGATACTTTTGAGATATTTTATAATGATAATTTTTAAAAAATAATAAATAATTAAACAAATTAAAATATGATATTTTTTTAGATATTTTACAATGATAATTATTTAAAAATAATACATAATTAAACAAATTAAAATAGAATATTTTTGAGATATTTTACAATGATAATTATTTTATAACTTAAATAAAATTTAATTAAACTTAAACTCACTTATTAGAATAATATCATATTAAATATATAATATAATCTACTGTCAATTAGTAACAAATTGATTTTTTTTTTAAAAACTAGCAAGAAACTTAAATTTAAAATACATGTATAATATTTAATATTACATTAAACATATAATATATAATAGTCACTCCCAAATTTAAAAACTAGAACAAACATAAACTTAAACAAAAATAAATAAATTATTTAATTAAAATATGATATTTATTTGAAATTTATATAACATTAATATAAATTTAATAAAAATAATTAATAAATTCTATAAATAAAACTAAGCAAACGTGCATATTGCACGTTGCTTGTATCTAGTAAAAAAAAAGTGTGTAGTTAATGGAAATTCTTGGTTTTAACGGTTTTTTTTTAAATTTTTTTTCGTTAACTTTAACTGAATATACTTATATTTAACAGAATATTCTTCTATTTAACGGTAAATTGTAAACATAACTTAAACTGAAATAAAATTAATTAAATAAATAAATAATAAAACCAATTAAAATAAGATATTTTACAATGATAATTATTTAAAAATAATAAAATCATATAGTTTATAACTTAAATAAAATTTAATTAAACTTAAACTTAATATTATATTAAACATATAATATATAATCTTTTGTTGTCAATACTAAATTTTGTTACACCCAGATTTCGAGCCATAAGAATTGTGATCTCGAAAGCTGGATTTGTAATGAATGGACTCGTAATGTCTGGAACATGTCCGAAGCCTAGGCATCGAGCCTGCGAAGCAGAGACGAATTCGAAGATGGTAGCCTCGAGATCCTCACAAGCTCGAAGGACAGACATCGAAGTACGTCTGTTCTCGGGATGACCTCGAATTAGGGGCTCCGAGCTTGACACAAATATGAGCTCGAAGTCACGTAATCTCGGGAAGATGCTATAGCTCGAAAGTCAATAAGAGACCTGGGTGAATAGGGCCTTGGCGATATAAGATAATAACTTTGAATATCTTAGTGAATCGTCAATGAGAGACGCGGTCTACATTGATTGCTATAAATCCCCTATAATCAAGGGATATTAATTGTTCAGTTATACGCCCCCTGATCTTCAGGGGACGTTTCCTTGTATATAGGATTGTAGGCTTTGAATGCCATTAAATTTATTTGCATATACAGAATAACTTCCCGAAATATGTGGGATAGTATTATGAAATCTTCTCTATAAATAGAGAAGTCATGCACCATTGTAAAAGATCGAAATTTTGTGATCTTGAGAGAAAACTCTGGAGAATTCATCCTTGAAGAATTTTCAGAGATCATTTTAAGTTTAATAACAAAGACTCGTGGACTAGGAAGAGTTAACTGCTGAACCCCTCGCGGACCCAGTCCAGGAAAGAATTGATCAGTTAGAAAAGGCCTTCAGGCTTTTGAAAAATGAGCAAGGTCAGGATCGATATGACGATTCTGATGAGGAGCTTGAACCGTTCTCTCCTCACATTTCCAACACTCCATTTCCCCAAGGATTCCGGATCCCTCACATCCCCACGTTTGAGGGTAAGTCCGACTCGTACAGCCATTTGGGTACATTCAATACCATAATGAGAGCGAGTAACGTGGGTTACGAGCTCAGATGCATGTTATTTCCAGCATCACTGACAGGACCAGCCAAGAGCTGGTTCGAAAAATATAAAAGACACTCAATAACCTCTTGGGGTCAACTGTCGAAAGATTTCAAGAGGCAGTTCAGAGCCATGATGGGGGTTAGGCCAGGAGAAACATTGAAAAGTTACCTTACAAGGTTTAACTTGGAAGTGGCCCGGGCTCGGAATGTGGATGACAGCGGTCACTTAATGGCTGTCCAAGCTGGAGTTATGCCAGGAAGTGCTCTCTGGGATAACATGCAAAGAAAACCGGTGAGGTCCCTAACTGAGTTTAACAGACGGGCACAAAGGTTTGTCAATGTAGAGGAAGCGAGGTCGACACTTAATGTGACTTCCCAGCCCGTAACTACAACGATAAACGTGAACTCCGCCTCAACCTCGGCACACTCATCAGCTTCAAAGCCTGCTACGAAAAACCCTTCCGAGAGAAAAAAGAACGAAGGGAGTAACCCCGAGGCCGAAGGAGGAAAGAAAAAGAAGGGGGAAAAATATTTCTCCGTGTACAGAGTGTACACCGAGCTCAACGAGTCTCGGGAGAACATATACCTGGCTAATGAAAACCAGGTCCCCTTCAGGCGTCCGGACCCAATGAGAAATCAGAAGTCAAAGAGGGACTCCAGCAAATATTGCCGATTTCATTGAGACACCGGGCATACTACTGATGAATGTCGACAGCTGAAAGACGAGATCGAAGGATTGATCTCGAGGGGTTACTTCAGACAATATGTCAAGAACCAAAGTACTAATGAAGCGACCGCGAGCCAGAGAACAGCCGCACCGCAGCCCACACAGAACAACAATTCCCGAGCTAGGGAAGAGGATAGGCCCCCACCGATAGATGGAGAAGACGTGATAACCATCTTGGGAGGGCCTCATCCTGCGGGCATGGGCAGAAATGCCACAAAGAGATACGTTAACGAGCTGAAGACTGGGGACAGGTCTCCCTATGAACCCGAACCTAGAGCTCCAAAAAGTCAAAGGATTGAGTCCCAACCAATAACCTTCACTGAGGAAGATGCGTCCCATGTTCAGTTTCCCCACCATGATCCGTTGGTCATCACTCTCTAGCTGGCGAATAAAAGGGTCCACCGAGTTATCATAGACAATGGGAGCTCAGTTAACATTCTCTATAAAGCAACCCTTGAAAAGATGGAACTCTCCCTTCGTGACCTGAAAGCGTGTGCGACTACTTTATACGACTTTTCAGGAGAAGGGACCGCCTGCATGGGATCCATCGAGCTCCCCGTAACCTTGGGAGACTACCCAGTCTCAGCAACCAAGATGATGGAGTTCGTGGTAGTGGATCTACCTTCAGCCTACAATGTGCTGCTCAGGAGACCCGCCCTGGTCGGGCTGGGGGAAGTCTCATCAGTAAGGCATCTGGCCATTAAATTCCTGACCCCTAGCGGCGTCGGGACATTGAAGGGAGATCAGTTAGCTAGAAGATAGTGCTACAACATTTCCTTAAGAGGAAAGAAACAGACGAGCGCACAAGCACTCGTCATTGTTCAAAGTAAAGACGGGACGGTCTTAGAGATTGATGAAGAAATCGATCCAAGGGTTGAGGAGAAAACTGACCTCGAACCCTTAGAGGAGCTTGAAGAAATTCAGCTCGAGGAAACCGATCCCTTGAAAAAGGTAAAGGTTGGAAAGCACCTCCAGGAAGAGACAAAATAGCAACTAATTTGCTTTTTAAAGAAAAACCAGGACGTCTTCGCATGGTCTCATTCGGACATGGTAGGGATAAGTCCGAATATAGCAAGCCACGCACTATATATAGATAAGAGCTTCCCCCCGAAGCAACAAAAGCGAAGACAGCTGGATGATGACAGAAAAAAGGCACTAAAGGAAGAGGTTGACAGGTTAAAAGCAAACCGATTCATTAGGGATGCTTTTTACCCTGACTGGGTAGCCAATCCGGTGTTGGTCCCAAAACCTAATGGGACGTGGCGTACCTGTATTGACTATTCGGACCTCAACAAAGCTTGCCCGAAGGACTGTTTTCCATTACCAAGGATTGACCGAGCTCAACGAGTCTCGGGAGAACATATTCTTGTCTAATGAAAACCAGGTCCCCTTTAGACGTCCAAACCCAATGAGAAATCAGAAGTCCAAGAGGGACACCAGCAAGTATTGCCAATTTCACAGAGACACCGGGCATACTACTGATGAATGTCGACAGCTGAAAGATGAGATCGAAGGATTGATCTCGAGAGGTTATTTAAGAAAATATGTCAAAAACCAGAATGCTAATCAGGCGTCTACGAGCCAGAGGGAAGCCACGCCACAGCCCACACAAAACAACAATTCCCGAGCCAGGGAAGAAGATAGGCCCCTGCCGATCGATGGAGAAGACGTAATAACCATCTCGGAAGGGCCTCATCTCGCAAGAGTGGGAGGAAATGCCCAAAAGAGATATGTGAACGAGCTAAAAACTGGGGACGGGTCTCCTTATGAACCCGAACCTAGAGCTCCTAAAAATCAAAAGATAAAGTCTCAGCCAATAACCTTTACTGAGGACGACGCGTCCCATGTTCAATTTCCTCACCATGATCCACTGGTCATCACTCTCCAGCTGGCAAATATAAGAGTTCATCGGGTTATCATAGACAATGGGAGCTCAGTTAACATTCTCTATAAGGCAACCCTAGAGAAAATGGGACTCACTCTTCGCGACCTGAAAGCATGTGCGACAACACTGTACGGCTTTTCAGGAAAAGGGACCGCTTGCATGGGATCCATCGAATTGCCCGTAACCTTGGGAGACTACCCAGTCTCAACAACCAAGATGATGGAGTTCATGGTAGTAGACCTGCCTTCGGCCTACAACGTGCTACTTGGAAGACCCGCCCTAGTAGGGCTGGGGGTAGTCTCGTCTGTTAGGCATCTGGCCATTAAGTTCCCTACTCCTAGTGGCATCGGGACTTTGAAGGGAGACCAATTTGTTGGAAGGGAATGCTATAGCATCTCCTTAAGAGGAAAGAAACAGACGAGTGCACAGACACTCGTAATTGTTCAAAATAAAGATGGGACAATCTTGGAGATAGATGAGGAGATCGACCCAAGGGTGGAGGAGAAAACTGACCTCGAACCATTAGAAGAGCTTGAAGAAATCAAGCTCGAAGAGTCAGATCCTTCCAAAACAGTAAAGGTCGGGAAACACCTCCAGGAAGAAACCAAGTAGCAACTAATTTTCTTTTTGAAGAGAAACCAGGATGTCTTCGCATGGTCACATTCAGACATGGTAGGAATAAGTCCGAACATAGCGAGCCACGCGCTAAACATTGATAAAAGCTTCCCTCCAAAGCAACAAAAGCGAAGACAGCTAGATGATGACAGGAAGAAGGAACTGAAGGAGGAGGTCGACAGGTTAAAAGCAAACCGATTCATTAGGGATGCTTTTTACCCTGACTGGGTAGCCAATCTGGTGTTGGTCCTAAAACCTAATGGGACGTGGCAAACCTGTATTGACTATTCAGACCTCAATAAAGCTTCCCCGAAGGACTGTTTTCCATTACCAAGGATTGACCAGCTCGTGGATGCCACGGCGGGGCATGGACTGATGTCGTTCATGGATGCCTATTCTGGATATAACCAGATTCCCATGCATGCCCCCGACCAGGAACATACGAGCTTTATAACGGATAAGGGGCTATATTGCTATAACGTCATGCCATTCGGGCTCAAAAATGCTAGGGCCACATACTAGCGGCTCGTGAACTTGATGTTTTCAGAACAAATAGGGAACAACATGGAAGTTTATGTTGACGACATGCTTGTCAAGTCTCAACTTAACAATAATCATGTTGATGACCTCGAAGAATGTTTTGGCGTACTCCGGAAGTATAACATGAAACTAAATCCTCATAAGTGCACCTTTGGCGTATCTTCAGGAAAATTCCTGGGCTATATCCTGAACGCTCGTGGAATAGAGACCAACCCTGACAAGATCCAGGCCCTGATTGACATGCCCTCACCTTGAAGACACAAGGATGTCCAAAATTTGACCGGCAGGATGGCGACCCTAAGTAGGTTCATATCAAAATCTACGGACCGCTGTCTTCTGTTTTTCAACCTTTTGAGGGGAGGTAAGAAATTTGAATGGACGGAGGAGTGCGAGTTGGCTTTCCAGGAGCTTAAAAAGCACCTCACAGAACCCCCCATCCTACCAAAACCTGTTACGGGAGAAGTAATGTACCTATACCTTTGCACCACCGAACATGTAATAAGTGCAGTGCTCCTGCGAGAAGAAGAGAAGGTACAGAGACCCGTTTATTACATAAGTAAAAGGTTACTGGAGGCAGAGTCGAGATACCCCTTGATGGAGAAGCTGGCTCTCAACTTAATTCATTCATCTCGTAAACTCCGACCCTACTTTCAGGCGCATCCCATCCATGTTTTGACTGATCAACCACTTAGGCAAGTCCTGTCTAAACCGGAGGCTTCAGGTTGACTTCTTAAATGGGCGGTTGAGCTCGGACAGTTCGAGATCACCTACCACTCGAGGACGACCATTAGGGCACAGGCATTGGCAGACTTTATAGTAGAATTTACTGGCATGACCAACGACGAGGTTATAACCCCGACCCACGAGCTGTGGAAACTTTACGTCGACGGCTCATCTAATGAAAATGGATCGGGGGCAGGGGTCATATTGGTTACCCCCACAGGGAGAAGATTCCATTCTGCCTTAAGATTTGACTTCAAGGCGTCGAATAATGAGGCCGAATACGAGGCTTTACTGGCGGGACTTCGTATAGCCAAGGAGCTCAAAGCTAAAGCAATACATTGCTACAGCGACTCCCAGCTCGTGGTTAATCAAATATTGGGAGAATACCAGGCTCGTGGCACGAGAATGGCAGCTTATTTAGAGAAGGCAAAATCCGCATTGGAGCATTTAAAATTTTATGCAATCGAACAGGTTCCCTGAGAGCGGAACTCAAATGCTGATGCCTTGGCTCGGCTCGCCACCTCCACTGAGAATGATGAATTGAATGTTGTGCCTATAGAACACCTCTTGGCACATAGCATTAACGAGCCAGAGGAGGAAGACTTGTGTATGATTGATTCCGAGCCTATCTGGATGACCCCGATAGTTGAATATCTCGAGACCGGAGTCCTTCCAAAAGATCGGAACCAGGTTTGAAAGTTAATGTATCAACTTCCCCGTTACACCATTTTGGACGGAAAGTTGTACAGAATGGGGTATTCCATGCCATTACTTCGGTGCGTAACTCCACCCGAAGCTAAGAAAATCATTGAAGAAATTCATGAAGGGTTCTGCGGAGATCACACCGGGGGCATAGCCTATCCAAGAAAATCATACGCCAAGGATATTTCTGGCCTACCATTAAATCAGATTCTTTCGAGTACGTGAAGAAATACGACAAATGCCAGAGATTCGCCACGATTCCTCGAGCTCCACCATCCGAGCTGACCATGTTGACTTCCCCATGGCCATTCGCGGTATGGGGAATCGACCTCATAGGCTCTCTCCCCACTGGCAAGGGCGGCGTGAAATATGTTGTAGTCGCTGTGGATTGCTTCACAAAGTGGACGGAGGCTGAACCGTTGGCAACAATAACTTCCAAAAAAGTCCTTGACTTCGTGGTAAAAAACATCGTATGCCGATATGGGATGCCGAGGAAAATTGTGTCCGACAATGGAACCCAGTTCGATAGCGACTTGTTTACCGACTTTTGTGAGAAGAATGGAATAATGAAGAGTTTTTCGTCAGTAGCTCATCCTCAGGCGAATGGCCAGGTCGAAGCTGTAAACAAAACTCTCAAGAGTTCACTAAAGAAAAAGTTGGAGGAAGCAAAGGGACGATGGCCCGAAGAATTGCCCCAAGTCCTATGGGGATATAGGACTACAACTCGAACATCAACGGGACATACCCCATTCTTTCTAGCATACGGATGCGAGGCAATGTTGCCTATCGAGGTCGAAATTCCAACAATCCGAACTCAAATTTATGACCAAAACTCAAACCACACTCAGTTCGAAGAAACCTTAGTCTTGATTAAATAAAAGAGAAACGAGGCTCAGCTGAAGAACGCTGCCTACCAGCAACGAGCTACCAGGTACTTCAACAAAAGGGATCGAGATCGAAAGTTCGGTGTGGGTGACTTGGTGTTGAGACGTGTATTTTTGGCAGCACGAGATCCAGCAGCTGGTGTGCTCGGGCCAAATTGGGAAGGACCATAGCAGATAGAGTCAGTCATCCGGCCAAGTGTTTACAAATTAGCGAGATTGGATGGGAGCCTGGTACCGCTAGCATGGAATGGCTAACACCTAAGACCTTACTACCAATAGTATAGGAAGAGTGTTGCCTGTAACCATGATTGTTTATCTGTAATAATTTGTCTACTTTTGAATTCCATCAAATAAAGATCTATTTCGTTCAATATGTTATATTTCTTTTTATTTTTGCAATCTCTCTTAATTTAATAACCTATGGTCACACTCATAGGATATTAAGGGGGCATCATTGGTATATATACCATCATCTTGAAAAATAAAATAACATGCACGAAATACATGCATGTGTTTGGATGTAACCAGATGCGCGAGCTTAGATAGTTTGGACGTAACCGAATTATCAAAAAACATACAAGTATTTGGATGTAACCAGATGCGCGAGCTTAGATAGTTTGGACGTAACCAAATTATCAAAAGATAAAAATGTTTGGATATAACCAAATAAGCGAACTAGATTAAAAATATAAGTGTATGGCTTACAAACCAAACACAACCCTAATAGGTTTGGAGCAAACCAGCTAAAACTAATCGACGATAAGTTGGAACCTAAAACTACTTCGAGATCGAGGCTGGAATATCTTATGGGAAAATAGTTTCGAACTCATAACCTCGGAGAAATAACCAAGGACGAGAAAAAGTAACTAAGCAATTAGATATAACTAAATCGCTTGCATTACACACCATACAAGTACTTTCGGGTTCATGGTTAAAGTAATATCCGACCTTGATAAATAACGAGATCGGAAGCGGATAATTCGAGCAAATGATGCATGAATGCGTCAAGTCTCGAGCCTAAATCCAAACTATGTTTGTATGAATAAATAAACATATACGATTCTTTAATATAAAATGTGCAAAATATTTCGAACCAAGAAATGTAAAGCATATGTATTAAAATAAAAATAAATTGTACCAACCCTACGGGCATAAATTAAAGTAATTACAAAAATTAGGGGACGCAGCCCCAAGATAAGATTTCCCCGATATCAGAATCAAGAAGGAGCTCCCTCCTTGGCCTTCTCAGGGTCAGCAGCATTGGACCCCTCAGAACGAATAGCATGACTATCCTTCTGAGCACCCTCGGAGGCGGCCTCCCGAGCAGCCTCTTCCGCCTCAAGTCGAGCATTCCACTTATCTAGAAGCTTTGCCTCATGAAGACCTAGGAAGCTGGTATCGAGGTCTTCATTATTGGCCCACATTCTGTACATGGCCAAATCAACCGCCTGGTCCTTCTTCTCTTTATACTCAGCAAGGAGGCGAGCCTTTTCACCCTTAATTATATCAAAAGTGGCGGCCTGGTCTTCTTCGAGCTTTTTGTTAGACTCTTGGAGCCGAGTGTTCTCCTTCTCAAGCTCCGCGAGCCTGGCATTCTCGTTCTCAAGCTCCGCGAGCCTAGCATTCAGCTTCTAAAGCTCGGATGCCTTGGCCTTAAGCTCCTCTGCTCCTGCCTCAAGCTTTGCATTTGCTACCTTCAGGTCATCACTTGCTTTGAGTTGAAGATCCTTTGCCTCCTGAGCATAAGACTTGCTCGAATGGATCTCGTTGTTCAACTTATGGTTGAGCTGGGTAGTAACAGCAAGAGTTTGACAAAAGAAAAAATCGTCATTAACACCAGGACTGTATAAATATAACTAAGAAGTAGAAGAAGAGTTACCACGGCGGCAAGCTCGATGCTCTTCTCGTAGAGGGCGGTGCAGTCACGGGCATTGTTCGAAAATTGCCATTGAGGAGCGTCAAAACTGCTAAAGCTCTGGCCGATTTGGGACATAACGTCTAAGCCCAGCATAGACCCATGGGATCCATCCGTATTGTCAATTACATACTCCTCGACGTGAGTAGAAACTGACAGCTTGTGAGCTCGAGAAGCAGAAGGCTTTCTGGGAGGTGGACCAAGTGTCGGTTGGACCACTACAGGAAGTTGGGGCTCAGCCATAATGGAGGCACCGACCTGTGAAGTCGGCACCACGATGGAGCTCGTGACAGGCGGAGCCGGGGGAGAAGGTGTTTTTTCGGTCCTCTTGGGGACCTTGGCAGGCCGGTCAACCTTTCGCGACCCCCCCTGGGACGCTTGCTCCTCTTGGCACCGCCACTCTCGAGGATGTTGTCAAGGTCAGAATCCATCTTGCCTACACAATCACGCCACAATGTGAGTCATAACAAAAAGAAGAAGTATATAAAGTGATTCAGCACCGCGTAGATAAACAAAGTAATGATAGAAGAAACCTAACTGGAACTCCCCTCCGAGCTCGAACTCGGAGACCATGAAATTCCTCCATCTTCAAAAGAGGCGGGGGGAGTACCTGCCCTATAGGTAGACGTCAATCTCAAAAGGTCCCTATAGTCATTGGTCCCATATTGGACGGCTATTCCGTCCCACACCTCGTTCAGATTGTACATGGTGTCATACTTCCTGAGCCAACTATCAAACCTATGTACTCGATCATCTACCCACGTCCATAAATAGAAATGATCCCTATCGTCCTTGTATAATACTAACCTATCAGGTTTGTGTTTTAATAAGGAAGGGGACCACCTTTTCGAGCTTAGGATGACTGTACCTTGATCATCCGAGCCCGAGCTCGAGGCTTCGTCGTTGGCTTTGTTACCCTACTGCGGGCTCCGTCGACGAACCGGAGGTGGAGGCCTCACCTATCTCCTTGGAGGGAGGACGCCTGTTGGCAAAGGCATGAGCTCCCAGAGGTCATACATTTTGTTGGACCAGTCCGAGGTGGACTGGCCATCTCCCAAGAGCCCGCAAGCTCGGAGCTTACTCTCATGCAAAAGATATGAGAGGGACCTCCTGCCATAAGGGAGTTGGAGCAGAGCCTCTCTATGCTCCTTCATCGCGTCATCGGGAGTAGGACTGTGAAAGTTGGCTGGAGAATAAAACATGTTTCAACTGAGTACAAATCTATAGACAAAAGTCCGAGCACAGAGATAAAGAAGGTTGGGGTACTTACGAATCCGTCTGAATGAATAGTATTGAGACGGGGACAGGCCATCAGCCCAAAAGAAGGCTTTCTTAAAGTCAGGTGGATGGTTAGGGAGATCCTCAAACACCTTTTTCTCTTTGGGGTAGCTCGAGAGATAGTAGAAGTCGTCTCCTCCCCGAGCTCGGGAGGGATTTCTTTTCAGACAGAAAAGATATAAAATCTCCTTTGGTGAAGGTCCTTTCCACTCCAACTCGTGGTATAACGACCTCAGGGCAGACAGAACCCTGTAAGAATTGGTGTTGAGCTGGAATGGAGCCAACCCAAAAAAGTCCGTGAAGTCCTTGAAGAATGACTTCAAAGGCAGTAACGCTCTTGCCTTCATATGCTCTTGGCTCCAAGCCGCGTACCTCAGTTTGTTATCCGGATTCCCATCTCCTGGGGCACGACAGCTTCGCTCGCTGGGGGTAGGGGCTCGGCACCTTAGGGTGCTTGACAGCCTGAGACCGTGGAAGGTCAGGATATCAGTTATCTGACCTAGTGAAGTAACCGAGCTCCAGTAGTGCTCGACCTTGAAGAAATCCCTCCTCGGTTGCGAGGTAGAAGGCTCCCCCATCAGCGAAAATTGGAGCTCTCCCGGACTGTATGCAATGGTCACTTTTAACTTAGGGTCGAGGGGGATCGGCCTGGGTCTTGAATCAGATTCCGGATAAAGGGCCTCTCGAAGGGTTCTCCTCTTCCTTTCTATAACCTCAACGATTTGGCGGCGATAGTGAGCTCGGGTCTCCTCCTGTTCGCGCGCGAGATTGTATTCGCGAATCAGATGTTGATTTTGAGCAAACAGCGACTCTGGGCTCGGGGTTTTTTGCGAGTAAGGGATTGCCAGCAACGACCCCCACCGTCTTTCCAGGTTCTGTGACATCTAGCAAGAAAGAAAAAATGGTGAGGGCCATGCATGCAAGGGTTCAAGAATTGCGAGCTTGACAAGACAATCTCAGAGAATACTTGGATACGAAACGAGCTCGATACTAAAAACCCGATTAAAGAGTCGGAACGTGTATTCTACGAGAAAAACGAGGAGAGTGGATAAATTTTTTGAAAATCCTGAAATATCAGGGAAAAAGGGTGACGGTTATTCAGAAATGGTAATCTTGGGTATCATGTGTTCTTTAAAACCAAGATTTTGTACTCGATATCTTGGCATGCAAGATATGTCTTTCAAATTTTGAAAACCCAGGAAAAAAGAGACCTGGTTCTACATCAAAACTGGGTGTGGGACCAGTGACTTAAAACCTAGCATGGAGACTTAAATGTGAAAGCCTATCGGTCAAAAGCTTCCTTGCGTGTCAAACCAAGGAAATAAACTAGTGCATTCCCATAAATAAAAGAACAACACATACAGAAATTGGCATAAAGGAAAACAAAAAGATCATCGGATACTTACACACTCACGGCGATTGTAGAGAAATCGTTGATTGAAGGAGAGGCTGCAGGTATAACCTTACGGTCTCGAGCAAACTAGTGGTCCTTTGTTTCTTCGGCTGGGAAAACATACACAGGCAAAAAGCTTTCTGAAATGGCTTCTGGTTTCGTCCCTTTTCTTTTGTCTCTGATGCGTGTAAAATAAGAGGAAGACGATGACTGGGGTCTTATATATAGATGGTAAAAAAGGGTTAATCTGAGCCATTGGTCAGAATCCTCATAAAATCCAATGGTCAGGGATTGATGACATGATGGTACCAAAAAGGTGGCAGGTGAATGATCGTGGGCGGATTTCCAAGGTACTCGAGTACCTTGAATGAGCAATACCCAACTGACACGTGTCCATTTTCAAGTATGTGACGGTGCGGTTCCCGAAGAAAGTAGTTCAAAAGTTTCCTTCTCATAGGATTCGAACAAATACTTTTGAGGGGGAAAAATGTTACACCCAGATTTCGAGCCATAAGAATTGTGATCTCGAAAGTTGGATTCGTAATGAATGGACTCGTAATGTCTGGAACATGTCCGTAGCCTAGGCATCGAGCCTGCGAAGCAGAGACGACTTCGAAGATGGTAGCCTCGAGATCCTCACAAGCTCGAAGGACAGACATCGAAGTACGTCTGTTCTCGGGATGGCCTCGAATCAGGGGCTCCGAGCCTGACACAAATATGAGCTCGAAGTCACGTGATCTCGAGAAGATGCTATAGCTCGAAAGTCAATAAGAGACCTGGGTGAATAGGGCCTTGGCGATATAAGATAATAACTTTGAATATCTTAGTGGATCATCAATGAGAGACGCGGTCTACATTGATTGCTATAAATCCCCTATAATAAAGGGATATTAATTGTTCAGTTATACGCCCCCTGATCTTCAGGGGACGTTTCCTTGTATATATGATTGCAGGCTTTGAATGCCATTAAATTTATTTGCATATACAGAATAACTTCCCGAAATGTGTGGGATAGTATTTTGAAATCTTCTCTATAAATAGAGAAGCCATGCACCATTGTAAAAGACCGAAATTTTGTGATCTTGAGAGAAAACTCTGAAGAATTCATCCTTGAAGAATTTTCAGAGATCATTTTAAGTTTAATAACAAAGACTCGTGGACTAGGCAGAGTTAACTGCTGAACCACGTAAAAAATCTCATTTGTGTTATCATATTTTCATTAGCCATAACCGATTATTGTTTTCGTGCTCTTATTTCACTGTTGACGAAAAACGGCGTCAACAAATTTAAAAACTAGAACAAACATAAACTTAAACAAAAATAAATAAATAAATTAATTAAAATATGATATTTGTAAGATATTTTATGATAATTTAAATAATTAAATCATATTTATTTAAAAATAATAAAGGCATACATATCATTTTTTTCTTATAAAATTGTGTGATAGTTTGTTTTTTATCAAGTAATTGAAGTTTTTTTTCTTCATCAAATTCACCAAAGGAAATTGTGAGATACATTAGAAACTAAAAATAATTGATGCATGTATACTATTGTGTACACTATGACTTTTTATATTCTTATTTTATTTCTATTATTAATTTATTTTTAAATATTATTGTATTATATATATATATGTCATGTAGTTATGTAAATATATATATCTATATGTTGTGTTTAGATGTCATATATGTAGAGATTATTGATATAAATATTTATATATAATATAAAACTATAATTCATTATATTATATATATTTAAAAATAGTGAACCATTTTTTATTAAAATTATAAACAATGTTTACAATTTTAAAACTAAATAAACGTGCATTGCATGTTGTTTCTACCTAGTATATATATAAAAAGTGATATGACAAAAATTCTTAGTTTTAATGATTTTTTTTGTTAACTTTAGCATAATTTTATAATTATTTAACCGAATATACTTTTAAAACAAATTAAAAATATATATTTATCAATTATATTAATATAAATTTAAATATTATAAAATATCATATCTTTATTAATTATATTAATATAAATTCAAATGTTATAAAATATCATCATTATAATAATATAAAATACATATTTAATAATTAAAAAATTAAAAAATAAATTTATTAATTATATTAATATAAATTTAAATATTATAAAATATCAATTCTAACTAGATATTTATTAATTTAATTACTATAAATTCAAATGTTATAAAATATCATTATTATAATAATATATAATACAAAACTACATATTTAATAGTTATATTAATATAAATTTAAATGTTAGAAATATATTTATTATAATAATACATAACATATAATATATAATCCTAATTTTTATAAAATTTTACTAGAATAAATATTTTGTAATTATATTTTAACAAATTCAAATATTATAAAATATTATTATTATAATAATATTTTATAAATATATTAATATAAATTCACATGTTATAAAATATTATTATTACAATAATATACAATACACAATAAATATATTATATATAAGTATCCAATGTGTGCAAATAAATAAAAAATTAGAATAATATTTATCTTCTATAAAATAATAAAAAAGTTTTTTCTCAAATTTTTGTGATCTAAAAAGTTATTGTATTATTATTTTTTGATACCATAAATAATATTTTAGTTTAATTTTTTTAATATGTATATGTCATTCTTTTATGTATAATATACTTATATTTATTTAAAATTTATATGACATGAAAACTTAATAAAAATAATTATTAAATTTTCTAAATAAAACAAATTAAAATTGAATTGCACCTTGCTTGCACATTAATTCAATGTGTACTAATTAAAATTTAAAAAGTTGCTAGCTGTATAAATCATCATTGGTCCAATCCAAAGCGATATTCCATTGTCGTTTGTGTGTGTGTTTATTTATTAATTTCAAATTCACCTTTCATTCACCAATATCGAACAGAAATCCAAGTAACATATTTTCCATATTAGTTTCCAAGAATTCCTCCCTTATTACGTATGGAGTATATATATAATATTGCATCATTAAGCATATATATATATATATATATATACATTAATAGTACACATTTTATTTATATTTCTATGCCATGAAATTCATTAGGGTGTGTATGGAAACAACTAGGTAATTATTAGGCTCTATAATTACTAGGATAGTAATTATATAAATGAGTATTTACTTTATATTTTAAATATAAAATGTGTTTGGATGTCAAGTGGTAATTTCTCACGAATTCCTATTGTCATTGTTACACATCAAATTTCGAGATATATTTATCAGCCTCGAAATATAGACTCATAAGAGTGGAGAACGGGTATATAATAGAAACAATATGATGCTTATACTAGTAATCATTCACCAAAATGCCATGTCACATGCATGGTGTGAGCATAAGATTTAAGCTAGAAGAAGAGGGTTCGCCCTGAAAGTTAGTCTCGAAGGCATGACAGGTGAGGAGGTGAATACCCATGTAGCGGTGAGCTTGAACCATGTTGCAAGCTCGAAAGTGCACCAGAATACCAAAGCAAATGGTTACAATTCCTTGTAATTGTGGAATTGGTTATAGTTGTATATTAATAATCCTATCTTTAAGGAATATTTGATATTCAATATATCTGATTGTATTGATTAATTCTTTTAAATTTTGAATTCAAATTACATATTATGAAACTTCCCTATAAATAACCTGAGTTATAGTCATTTATTTTCATGCACAAATTCGGTATTCAAGTTCTGTGAAATTGCTCTCAAGCTTTAACGCAAACTGAATTAATAAAAGTGACTCGTGAATTAGGTAGATTTAACTACTGAACTACGTAAACATCTGTTTCATTTCTTCCATATTATTTTTAAGTGCTTAATTACTCTTATCTGTGGTTGATGATAAACGTCGTCAACAGTCATATTTGGTAGTAATTACATTGAAAAATAATATTAGGTAATAAATAATATTTAAAAATGATAGTAATTAGTAATTACACAATGTAATTACACTCAATTCTTATGGGGAATATGCGAATTGGAGAGTGTAATTGAGACCCTCAATTACCTCAAATTACATAATTACTGTGTAATTACACGGTCAGATAAACACGTAATTACTATTAGGCATTTAATACTACCCATAAATATTTAGGATTATTAAATAGATAAGTATGTTGAAGATTATCTAATAAACATTGTTGTTCTTTACTAATGGCCTTGTGAGGGATATATTTGGTTTCACTATTACCATAACAATATAATACTAATTCTCCGAAAGATATTGCCCCACCTTTCTCCATTGGCTGACTATATATTATTTGGTCTACTGCTTGTATGTTTGCCATTTGGGCTCTGGGATGTATTCCAGGCCTATACATTCTTGGACGAAATGGTTGTTAGTCCATCTGTATTGTAAATTAATCGAGATAATACATCATCATAATAATTATCTTTTCCTTTAATATGCTCAATAGTAGGATTATATCCTTTAATAATAAAATTATTAAGGAATTTTGTCCATCTATTAGTCATTAATTTTTTATTATTTTGCCTCATTTTTTCATAGAAGCTTACTATTGCTTGGCAATTTGTTCTAATAGTAAATTCTTTTTATTAATTGAATAAAGATTGAATGCATCTAAGGAATATTCGATTGCCATTATTTCGGCATCAATACTAGTAATACTTTTTTCTTTATACTGTCTTGAAGCATATCTTGATATTTCTTTAGTATCTTTATTATAATATTTACTAGGTTTTTTTTAATACTGCTCCCCATCCCTTATCACATCCATTTGTTTCTATTATTAAATAGTCAATTATTAATGAAAGGGATAATTTTTGTAATGTTTTTACTACTTCTTTAATTTTATTTACTAGTTTAATATCTTCAATATTGAAGTATCTTCGACCATTAAGTTTGGTCTTATTATATAATGGCCCAAGTAATTTTGATAAATTCTTAATATATGGACGTGCATAATTTAATAATCTAAGAAATTGATGAACACTTTTTAAATCTTCAAACTTTTCAGGGAAATCTAGTATCTTTTTACTAATATGATCTTGTAATATTATTTTCCCTTTTCCAATTTCTGATCCTAGAAATTTTATATATTATTTTCCTAATTCCATTTTCTTTTTGCTAATGGTTAAACCATACTGTTCAATTTTTTAAAAAACTTGTTTTAAATGGTACTCATGTTCTTTATAATCTTTGCTAAATACTAGAATATCGTCAATATATACCAAACAATAACTTAATTCATAAAATATTTTATCCATTCTTCTCTGAAATATTACTGGGGCATTTTTAAGTCCCATTGGCATTACTAACCATTCAAATAGTCCTTGTGGGCAGACAAATGTTGTCCACGGAATACTAGGTTCTGCCATCTTTATTTGGTAGAAACCTAATTTTAAGTCAAATTTACTAAAAATTCTACAACCTTGTATTTTATTTATTAAAACATCTTTATCAGGAATATTAAAATAATCTTCTTCATTATTATCATTTAATTTTTTATAATTTATTACCATTCTATTTTCCCCCTAACTATTTCACTATGTTTTCTTACTAGAAAAGCAAGACTCTTATGTGGTGAGTCACTATGTCTAATAAATTTATTTTTTTAATAATTCGTCAATATCATCCTTAAATTCTTCTATGTCTATAGGATGAGATTTTAGTGCTTGACCAGTTATTTTATAATATGGATTTTTTATTTATAATTTACACATTAGATTATCATTTTGTTTAAATTTTTTCATACTATCTCCGATATTTCCTTGTTTTTGTAGTTTATATATTAAATGTTCTATATCGTTACTAAATATTGAGTCGTATAATTCTTTTCCTATCTAGTTTTACTTCTTTTATTATATCTACCAATTCATTTTCTTCTATTAAATTTTTACATGATCCTAATATTTTACAGTTACATTGGGTATTTTCTAAATTACTAGGATAGTCACCACCAACAACAACTCTGATTGAATGGTGTTGACGCCGTTTTTCGTCAACAGTGAAATAAGAGCACGACAACAATAATTGGATATGGCCAAGAAAAAATATGATAACATAGATGGGATTTTTTACGTGGTTCAGCAGTTAACTCTGCCTAGTCCACGAGTCTTTGTTATTAAAGCTTCAGATGATTTCTGGAAATTCTTTAAGAATGAATTCTCCAGAGTTTCTCTCAAGATCACAAAAATTCAATCCTTTACAATGGTGCATGACCTCTCTATTTATAGAGAAGATTTCAGAATACTAACCCACATATTTCGGGAAGTTATTCTGTATATGCAAATAAATTTAATGGCATTAAAAGCCTGTAATCCTATATACAAGGAAACGTCCCTTGAAGATCAGGGGGCGTATAACTGAATAATAAATATCCCTTGATTATAGGGGATTTACAGCAATCAATGTAGACCGAGTCTCTCCTAGATAATTCACTAAGATATTCAAAGTTATCAATCTACGTTGTCAATGCTGTTATCACCCAGGTCTCGTACTGGCCTTCGAGCGATGACATTTCCCGGAGGTCATGCGACTTCGAGCTCATACTTATATCAGGTTCGAAGCCCTGGTCCGAGGCCATCCGAGATCAGACGTGTTCTGGTGTCTGTCTTTTGAGCTTGTAATGGCTTCGAGGCTACCATCTTCGAAGTTGCGTCTGCTTCGCAGGCTCGGTGCCTAGGTTGCGGACATGTGTTCCAGACATTACGAGTCCATTCCTTACGAATCCAGCTTTCGAGATCACAAATCTTATTGCTCGAAATCTGGGTGTAACAAATGGGTATAATATTAGCCATTTTATAAATATTAATATAGTCTTCAGTAATGTTAATGCCTCCATTTTGTTTTAATAGAAAATCTAATCCTATAATAATATCTATATTATTCATTTTTAAGTCTCTGAGCCATACTTGGCCTGATTGATATTCGTTACTATAATCATTACAATTAGTAAAGAATCGAAATTTACAAGTGTCAAGATAATATTTATATTCAAAAGTATTTGTATCCATTTTTTGGGCTATTCTTGGTGTACTAGATGTTTTCCAATATTTTCTAGGTATTAGTGTACTATCTGTTACACCACCCAGATTTCGAGATAAGAAGTTATGACCCCGAAAAATTGGGTTCGTCTGGTGTGAGCTTGAAACATATGCGGTCATCATATGATCCAACCATCGAACCTCTTTGAAGTAAACCCGACCTTGAGGATGTGTAGCCTCGAATATTCTCTGAGATCGCAATGGCATGGTAAGACACTTGAATGGATTTTTCACTGATTGCCTTCAAGCGAGATGGTTCGAGCTCGGAAAATGCAAGCTCTAATGTGAACACATCGTCTGCATCTACTGGTTCCGAGCATAAGCGAAGCTGGGCGGCGAGCTCGTGAATGACTCATGGTTTTGGCAAACTCAATGCCAATGGCTGATCTCGAAGATTTGATGAATCATCTGGGATAATCAGTTACGTGTGAACATGTTTATTGATGTACAATTCCAATATTTAAGGGATATCATTTAATCTGTTATCCGTTCCCGATCTTCATGGGACGTTTCAGTGTATGTAGGAAATAATGCATTAAATAGCATTATATTAATTGATTTACATAATATCTTCCTGAAATATGTGCGAATGAATTCTGCAACATTCTCTATAAATAGAGAAGGAAACTGTTATACCCAAAAATTGGAGATCAATGACGTGGCAATAGAGGTGACAAATGGCAATACATGGTTCGTAAAAGACACATTAAATAGTCAATAAATACATTGACTCCTCGGAGTTGTGATAAAGTGACCCGGTAGACTGACGAAGAATTTGGACTGCTTGAAAGATGTCATAACCAAGCCAAGTGCACCTTGGTCCAAGGAAAGCTAAGGAAAGTGCATCCTAGGAGGCTAAGGAGAATGGATCCTAGGAGAGTTAAGGAGAGTGCATCCTAGGAGGCTAAGGAGAATGCATCCTAGGAGAGCTAAGGAGAGTGCATCCGAGGAGAACTCAAGAGAGTGGTCCTAGGAGACCCCAAGAGGGTGGTCCTAGGAAACCCCAAGGATTTGGTTCGAGGAGAAACATGGCATGCTAGAGGAGAGTGCCATGTTGGAGGAGAGAAGTGCATGTCCTACCACCATGCATGTCCTACCACCATGCACGTCCGACCAACAAATGTTTGTCCTACCACCATGCACATGTTCGACTAGCACTTGCATGGGTGGTCAGTAGGAGGTGGATCAACTAGCTAGATGAGACTAAGTCAAGATTCCCATAAACAACTTCAACAAGATATGCGGGAATCTCTCATTCTTCCCACAAATGGGGGGTTTGTTACATTTTGAATTTTGAATGTTTCTTTGTAATTTAAATGTAATAAATATAATAAAATATCCCGGTTCTAGGGGATACCGTATGTATGACCCTAAGCCTATAAATAGAGAGCTTAGGGGATTAGAGAGGGGCTTCAGCTGCTTCTTCTTTCTAGAGAGAGAAAATTTGGGTCTGAGTATTCTAGAGAGAGAAAGTGCTGGCATTTGAGAGAATTCTTGTATTTTTGCAATCTTATTGAAGAAACTCAGTTGGCTCAGTCCATCTGATCTTGAGTACAGATCTATAAATCACAACTCTAAGTGGATTAGGCTATTACCGACAATCGGGGCTGAACCACTATAAAATCTTGTGTGTTCTTTATTTTCTTTATTAAACTGTCTGTGTCGTTTAAATTCTCTTGAAGGTTTGTCGTATTTGACGTTCTCACGTCGTTGGATAAAAACGCAGTCAACAGAAACACCATTTGTAAAGGACCGATTTCAGATTTCTTGAGAGAAAACTCTGGGTAACTCTTCTCTGAAAAGTTTCCAGAAAACTCCCAAGTCTTAATAACACAGACTCGTGGACTAGGTAGAGTTAACTATTGAACCACGTAAAAATCCATTGGTTTTCCTCTTTATTCATTTGCACCAATATTTTATTGCTTAATTGCTCTAATATTTAAGTTGACGAAAAACAGCGTCAATAGTTTGGTGCTTTCATTGAGAGCCATTAAATAGTACCTGCGTGAGTCTGTTCAGTTAGAGAGCCTCCCGAATCAACAATGGTAGCAAATGATCCCAATGTTCCTGAGGAGGAAATTTTAGATGAAGCCGACTACCCCCGACGCCCTATAAAGTAACCTATGGTGAATTTAGATCCTGATGAGAGGAGTGGTTCATCCGACTCTCGGGAACCACCAGCCCCCAGGGATGACGAGGACATGTACTACAATCCTGAATGATATGTCCCAATAGTGGAGCTCGAAAATCGTCAACTACAAAAGCAGTTGGCAGAAGCTAAGAAACGCAACGAAGAGCTAGCTAGACTAGCTGCTGAAGCACAAGCGGCTACTCCGCCAAATGCCCAGTCTCTGCATCCGTGGGACGTTCATGTTCCACCACGTAGGCCTCGAGGACTGCCATGCAAAAATACTGCCACCCGAAGAGTGGACCAGCCTTCGCCACTAGCTGAACAGCCTGCTCCGCCGAGGCCCCGGAGAAGTAACTGGGCTGGAGGTCATACCAACGCAGCTGCGGAGGCACCAGCTGGAGTAGGGAATAACTGAGCCCCCTCAGAGGCTCGGACCCAAAATCCTGGTAACGCATAGAACGTTGTAGAACTTGATCGAGCGAACTCAAGGTCTTCTAGGCCCCGTAATGGATGGCAGCCACCATCACTAATAAGGCACCCACCATTGTCAATAAGGCATCCCTCACCAACTCGGAGGAACACACAACCGACCCATGGTGATAAGGAAAGGCGAGTTGGACGAAGGCGTGGAAATAGGGAAACTGCTAGGGAGCATAGGGGTCCCCAACCCACGAGAAGCTAAATGTCTCGGTTTCAACCTATTGAGATGAGGCAATCGGCAAGAAACCCGTCTCGAAACAACCATGCAATGAGCCATGTCAGTGAAGGCTCAGGTGACACTAGATCGGTTAGTATATATGATCAGGAACATAGAACCACTGGGAATCGAAGAAATCACCCAGATTTACGGGAACATTTGAACCATAATCGAGGGAATGATAATCCATTGAATCCAGATCTGAGGGATCATCTCAATGGACATAAGAACCCTGCGCTGAGGCGCGAAACTGGAGTTGTAATCAACGATAACCAGTTCCCGCTACTTCAAGTCAGATCCCTCGTAGATCTAGTCCAAGAAAGGATTGAACAATTGGAAATAGCATTTAGGCTCTTACAAAATGAACGAGGTCGGGAATGGAATGAAGAGTTCGAAGAAGAACTCGAGCCGTTCGCCTCGCATATTTCTAGCACCCTGTTTCCTCAAGGATTCAAAATTCCTCATGTCCCACCATTTGATGGGAATTCAGATCCGTACAGTCACTTAAGTACGTTCAACACAATTATACGAGCCAGTAATGTGGGCTACGAGCTCAGATGCATGTTGTTCCCAGCCTCGCTCACGGGACCAGCGAAGAACTGGTTTGAAAAGTATATGAGCCATTCGATTGCTTCTTGGGATCAATTATCAAGAGATTTCAAGAAGCAATTCAAGGTCATGGTCGACATTAGGCCCGAGGCATCTGCCTTGACCAATGTCCGACAGCAGCCGAATGAAACACTGAAAAGTTACCTCGCGAGGTTTAATTTGGAAGTCGCCCGAGCTCGTGACGTCGATGACAGTGGCCATTTAATGGCTGTCCGAGCTAGGGTAATGCCTAGAAGTCCTCTCTGGGAAGATATGTAGAGGAAGCCCGTAAGGTCCTTAACCAAGTTCAATCGATGAGCTCAGAGGTTTGTTAATGTAGAAGAGGCAAGGTCAGCAGTGAATATGACCTCCCAGCCCATAACTACAACAATAAATGCAAACTCTGCCTCAACCTCAGCGGATCGTACGACCGCAAAACCCCCTGGGGACAACCCTTCTAAAAGGAAGAAGAATGAAGGGAATAATCCCAAGGTGGAAGGGGGAAAGAAGAAGAAAGGGGAAATATATTTCTCCATATACAAGGTGTATACTGAGCTCAATGAGTCTCGGGAGAATATCTACCTGGCTAATGAAAACCCGATGCCTTTCAGACGGCCTGACCCCATGAGAAACCAAAAGGCGAAAAGAGACTCCAACAAGTACTGTAGATTCCATAGAGATATCGGGCATACAACTGATGAATGCAAGAAATTAAAAGATGAGATCGAAGGCTTGATCTTGAGAGGATATTTCAGGCAATATGTTAGGAATCGAAACCCCAATCAGGCTTCCACTAGCCAGAGGACAGCAGCAGCACCACCTGCTCAGAACAGTAACTCCCGAGCAAGGGAGGACGAACGACCCCCTCCGATTGATGGAGAAGATGTCATAACCATTTCAGGGGGACCACATATTGCAGGATTGGGCAAGAACGCCCAGAAACGATATGTGAATGAGCTGAAAACTGGTGATGGGTCCCCTTACGAACTCGAACCCAGAGCTCCAAAATTGCAAAGGGTTGAATCTCAACCCATAACTTTTACTGAGAATGATGTGTCTCATGTGAAATTCCCTCACAATGACCCGCTGGTCATCACCCTTTAGCTCGCGAATAAGAGGGTATACCGGGTCGTAATTGACAATGGGAGCTCGGTGAATTTAATGCCCCAAATTTCCTAATAAGGTTTAGGACCTTGATTAGGAGGCCGGGAGGGCCATAATTGATTTATTATGCTATTTAGTGATAATATGGATATTTAGATGTATTAAATATGCATGTGAACCCATTTCTGATTAATTGGGTGATTTTCATATTTTGGCCATTTCGGGCATATTTGGCATATATGTGATATGTGTGTGGTGCTTTATTATTATTTGGTTATGCTAGGGTTACTCAGCACGAGACAATTCTAGGAGGTAAGCTAGCAGAATGGTCACAACGGGATTTATTCTTGACTCAGAGTGAGTCAATGGGTATTTAGTGCATTACCGGGTTATTGGGTAATGGGAATCAATATTTGATGATAAATTGGGAGTTAGTAAGATTAGGGGGAAATTCTTGAGGTTTTAACTATTTTGCCCCCAGGGACATTTTCGGGACCCCGAGCCTTAGGATTTGTTTGAGGCTACTTAATCTTGAAGTAACCTTTTAAGAAATAAAAAGAATGTCCAGAACGTTCTCTCTCCCTCTAAGTTCCATTTTCGTCTCCCGATCGCATTTCGAAGGAAACTTGAGTTCTAGGACTCAAATTCAAGCGAGGATTGAGGCATAGCAATCCTGGGGAAGATTATAAGCTTATTAGTCAGAGGATTTAGTTGGAAACAACTCAATCAGAGGTACTTCAAGTTTTAAGCTTGAATTGGATTTTGTATTTTGATGAGTTTTTGGATGATTTGAGACTTGGGTTCTATTGGTTTTGGATCATGGGGATGTTTGGGAACTTTGATTTTTGGATTTGGAAATGTTTGGATAGGTTTTTGGAAGGTTTTAAAAGTGGAAAATTGGAAAAAAAAAAAAAAGCTGGTTCGAGGCTGGGCCGCAACCCAGGCTCGATGAAGCAGGTGAAGGTTTCTGAAGGGGTTTGGGGGTCGCGGTGCTTGAATAGTGGCGCCACGACGCTTGGTGCCGATGCATGATGTTAGCACCTCTGTTTTAGCTGGGGGCCATAGCTCAGTGAGTTGGGGTCGCGATGCTTGAGGGTTTTTATGACCGAAGTGATGTTTTGAGCATGACGACTCAAACCTTAGGCCTTGGGATCATTCCTCCTCCCATGTTTAGTGGGACTTGATGTCCCAGAGGCTAGGTCTTAGTTCCAGAATTGGTTTTAGAACTTGAACTTATTGGATCACCATTTGTGGTTGTGACTAGGTTAGCACTAGAGGCTTGGAATCAGGATCGTGCTTGTGGCTTGTTTATTGGTAACCTATGCTTGGACCAAAGGTAAGAAAACTGCACCCCATATGTGACATGCATGGTTATCCTTGATGCATATTGGATGTTTAAATGTGATGCATGTGATGCACCAGAAACATGTGATTAGGGCATGCCATGAATATTGAATATGAGATTGATTAGAGCTTGAGTCTCTGTGTTTGTGCATGATCATAATTATGCTAGCAATTGTTAAGTAAGCATGCTAAATGCCCTACTTTTGGATATTTGACATATGATATATGCCTGGTAGCATTGCTTACTTGTGTGTGGCACTGACTAACTAGTCAGAATTGGCAATGGTGTCAGTGTTAGCTGTGAAGTTGTGACCTACTTGTCAAGTTCGCAGTAGTACTGAGCACTAGTCACCTGGTATTAACTAAAAAGTCAAGGACAGACTTAGCGTGTTTAACGCAAGCCGATAAAGATTAGATCTAATCGATATCTGCATTGAATGACTCAAATGAGCTTTAATGTCGGACCGACCTCAAGTTCGATGAAAACTAAAAGCGCTTGTCTAGCCAAAGGCTAGTCATTTAGAGCCAGGGCTAGCGAGCCCCAGTGACTGTTTAGTCACATGGCTATGGGTGCTGAGCCCCATAGTGACTACCCATCAGTCATTCATCTGTTTAAGCTAGTGACTTACCCATCAGTCACTCAGTATGGTTTACCAGAACCTCAAGTGTTAAATCACTCAAGTGATTAGAGCCATTGCAGGAAAGCCCAGGTGACCGTCACACGGCTGTGGGTGCTGAACCCCATAGTGACTTGCTCGTCAGTCACTCATTATGGTTTAACAGAACCTCAAAGTGATATTCACTCATCTGCTCAGGGCTATAAGATCTGTATGATCATGATGATCATCATTGGCATGGTTGTGGGTGCTGAGCCCCGTGGTGACTTGCTTGTCAATCACTCAGTATGGTTTCCCAGAACCTCAAGTGTTAAATCACTCATTTGATTAGGATTGATAATCATCCAATCAAGAAAGCAAGATTTCTTATCCTAGATTCCCCAGCGTTATCCGAATTCATTTGCATGCTTGAATAGAGCTATATTTGCTAGGCATGCTAGATATGATTTGATGTCATGATTTGACTGTTCATGAGCATATTGAGTTTTCTTGTTGGGCTTCGGATCATGGGTGCTATGTGGTGCAGGTGAAGGCAAAAGAAAGTTGGACCATCCTTAAGTTGGAGAGCTTAGGTGACGATGTGTACATATGCAGCTGCTCGACCGCCATGGCTGAGGTTTGAAAGAGGAACTAGGGTTAAACCCTGTTTTACCGCTTAGATCGGCTGGTTGTATTTATTTTGTTGTAATAAACCTTTAAATTATATTTTTGTGATCGCAATGTATATAGTAAACGTTCTAGTGAAATGTTATATCTTAACCAAAATTTTTAATCCCTAAACCGCTAATCATACTTAGTTACACGATTATGGCCAAATGACTCGATTAGCAAGTTTAGCATTGTTTAAAATGTGCACCGTAACGGTCCCTAGAGTTTAGGGTGTTACAGTGAATATCCTCTACAATGCCACTTTAGAAAAGATGGGACTCGCGCTTTGCGACCTAAAAGTATGTGCAACGACGTTGTACGACTTTTTAGGAGAAGGGATTGCCTGCATGGGATCCATTGAACTCCCCGTAACCTTGTGAGACTTCCCAGTCTCGACAACCAAGATGATGGAGTTCATAGTGGTGGATCTTCCATCGGCCTACAATGTACTGCTCGGAAGACCCGCCCTAGTAGGGCTAGGGGCAGTTTCGTCCATTAGGCACCTGGCCATCAAGTTCCCGACTTCTAGTGGCATCGGGACGCTTAAAGGAGACCAGCTCGCGGGAAGGGAATGTTACAACATTTCTGTGAGAGGGAAGAAGTAGACAAGTGCACAAACGCTTGTAGTGATTCAAAGTAAGAATGAGACAGTCTTCGAGATAGACGAAGAGATTGATCCAAGAATAGAAGAAAAATCTAATCTTGAGCTACTGAAGGAGCTCGAAGAGGTTGATCCCCTGAAAACTGTAAAGGTAGGGAAAAACCTTCCAGAAGAAACAAGGTAGCAATTAATTTGCTTCTTGAGGAAGAACCAGGATGTTTTCCCATGGTCACATTCGGACATGGTAGGGATAAGTCCGAATGTGATGAGCCACACCCTTAACATTGATAAGAGCTTCCCCCCGAAGCAACAAAAATGAAGACTCCTAGACGATGACAGGAAGAAAGCCCTGAAGGAAGAGGTCGACAGGTGAAGTCGAATTGATTCATATGAGATGCCTTCTACCCTGATTGGGTCGCTAACCCACTACTAATTCCAAAACCTAATGGAACATAGTGAACTTGTATTGATTACTCTGACCTCAATAAGGCATGTCCTAAGGACTGCTTTTCATTACCTCAGATCGACTAGTTCGTAGATGCCACAGCCGAGCACAGACTTAGGTCATTCATGGACGCTTATTCTAGATACAACCAGATTGCCATGCACGCCCCGGACCAAGAGCATACGAGTTTTGTGATAGATAAAGGGCTGTAATATTACAATGTCATGGCTTTTGGGCTCAAGAATGCTGGAGCCACCTACCAAAGGCTCGTAAATATGATGTTCTCCGAGCAGATAGGTATAACATGGAAGTGTATGTTGATGATATGTTGGTCAAATCTAAACATAACAATAACCATGTGGACGACCTCGAAGAATGCTCCACCGTGCTACGAAAGTACAACATGAAGCTCAACCCCCAGAAATGCTCCTTTGGAGTATCGACGGGGAAGTTTTTGGGCTTCATTGTGAACACACAGGGAATAGAGGTTAATCCTGACAAGATCCAGGCGTTAATCAACATGCCCTCACCTCGAAAGCATAAAGATGTCAAGAGTTTAATTGGACGAATGGCAGCTTTAAGTAGATTTATCTCTAAGTCTACAGACCGATGCCTGCCATTTTTCAACCTTTTGAGAGGGGGCAGAAAATTTGAGTGGACAGAGGAATGCGAGCTGGCATTCCAAGAGTTAAAGAAGCACCTCGCGGAACCTCCCATCTTTTCAAAACCTATCACAGGAGAAACCCTGTACCTATATCTCGCTACAACTGATCACGCCATCAACGTTGTACTCGTCTAAGAAGATCAGAAAGTACCAAAGCCAGTATACTATGTCAAGAAAAGGTTACTGGGAGTAGAATCAAGACACCACTTAATGGAGAAATTGGCTCTTAGCCTAATTCACTCTTCTCGAAAGCTCCGACCTTACTTTCAAGCACACCCCATCCATGTGCTGACTGACCAACCACTACAACAAAGCCAGAAGCCTCAGGCCGATTATTAAAATGAGATGTTAAGTGTTGGGCTTTATGCCCTTATAAAACCATGTCGGACATGTAGCACGATTTCATATTATTAATAAAAGTAGTAGAAATCATTTAGTTTGACAACTGTGTTGCTTGCTTGTTTTATTACATGATTATTGAAATAATACAAACATTTATAAAATCCCGAACATATGGATAGTTACAATTATAGTGACTAGGTCACAGTGGATTATAGTTGTAATTATATGTTCAAAAGAACGAATCCTAAGATTAGATCAGTGCATTGGATTTTCACTGATTAGGCAATCTACGATATGATCTACTTACATATTCAGGGTGTGATGTCTTGTCCAAGGCATCGACCAAGTATATAAGATCGGATGTATTCAGTTACATCAGACTAGGACCGATATTGATTATTGATTAATAAATAAGTATCGTTGTTATCAAATCTAATCACTGTCACAACGTTGACCACATGTTAAGTCGATCTTAATTCTGAGTGATAATATTTTGCTAATTATATTATTTAAATCTTTTGACTTGTTCGTTACCAGCTTACCCTACGGTCTAGCCCATACTTACATCTTGGAGATTTATTAGTGTAATTGAGTGGGAATATTATTCATAGATACGAAATCTATAACTTCTGTATGAGAAGTGAAAAGATGATTTCCTTAATTGCTTTGTTCAAAAGGTTAAATGATTGAGATCTCATTTATGTGATTAAGTTCACGGAAATATCATTTATAAGGAACTTAGTGGGAGTTAAGGATAAAATACTAATGAGGGGTAAAACGATAATTTGCACCCAGCTCGTTAGTAAGTCATCGATGGAGGATTGACTGATTGTAATGGTTATAACAACGGATAACGTATTTATGGTTTTGAAAATACGTTCTATGAATTCAAGAGTTCAATTCCGAGTCTATAGTGGAGTCACGAGGAATTAATAAGGTAGTGAAATTATTCGTAAATAAGTTCACGGTAACTTGTTAGAGCTTGATTTCATGGATCCATGGTCCCCGCATCACCTTTGAGTAAATCATCTAGAATGTCTCAATTAATTGATTTAATTATCAATTAGGATTTTTAAAGTTGACTAGGTCAATTTTGGAAAATTTACAGAGATATGAGATTTAGAGAATAAAAGAGAATCTTTGGGTAAATTTATTAATATTGATAAATTGGTATCAATATAAATAAATAATATTAAATCAAGTTTCAAATTATAGTTAGTTAATTTGAATAAGGATTTAATTAATTAATTGAAAAATAAATAAATAAAAGGTTTTGAAATGTAGGCCCAGTTGGGATTTAAATTCAAAACAAAGAGATTGGGCCCAAGTCCATTTATGGCAGCCCAAGGCTTTTATTTTTGTTTATTATTTTTAATTAATTTAAATTTAAAAAATCCCATTAAGTTGCCTATATAAGGAATATGATATCTAGGGTTTTCATAAGTAAGTCAGTCTCAGTTGATTTGGGTAAGTGAAAACCTAGACACTCTAATCCTTTCTTAGAGATCCTGTGAGGAAGACTGTGAGGAAGACTAGTTCTAGGTTGATCAAAGGCTTGGTGAGGAAGACTGTGTTGCTGATCTTGTTTAATCTCTTGATAATACTCTGCTACAGAAAGGAATCAAGGGTTAGAGAGATTGAAGGATGGAGTTGTTCCAGTTCCGCTGCGAATGTAAGTTTTACTTTACTTTGTATTTGTATCAATTTCATAGGAGCATGTTCTAGGAATTTGCATGTTTTTTTAATAATATGTAAATTGCATGAAAATAAATAAAGATCCTGCAATGACTTTTTCCAACATTAAGCTCGGGCGATTCGAGATCACTTATCATCTGAGGACAACCATAAGAGGACAGGCCTTGGCAGACTTCATAGTGGAATGTACTGGAATGACTGACGACAAAGTTATAACCCCAGCCCACGAGCTGTGGAAACTTTATGTCGATGGGTCTTCCAACAAAAATGGATCAGGGGCAGGAATCATATTGATCACTCCAACTGGAAGCCAATTTCACTCTGCCTTGAGATTTGACTTCGAAGCATCTAACAACGAAGCTGAATACAAAGCTCTACTGGCAGGACTTCGAATTGCCAAGGAACTCAAGGCTAAGGTGATACATTGCTACAATGACTCGCAGTTGGTGGTCAACCAAATTTTAGGGGAGTACCAGGCTCGCGGAACAGAAATGGCTGCATATTTAGAAAAAGCAAAAACATCACTCGAACATTTCGAGTTCTACACAATAGAGCAGGTTCCCCAATTGAGGTCGACGAGTTGAATGTTGTGCCAATCGAGCATCTGTCGACACCTAGTATAAGCAAGCCTGAACAAGGAGATGTTTGCATGATTAAATTTGAGCCAACTTGGATGACCCCAATTGTTTATTACCTTGAAACCGACATTCTCCCAGCAGAACGGAACAAGGCTTGGAAACTGATGTATCTGATTCCTAGATATGCTATGTGGAAGGAAAGCTATATCGGAGAGGATACTCTATGCCACTACTCTGATGTGTAACTCCACCCGAGGCCATGAAGATCCTAGAAGAGATACATGAAGGATTCTGTGGGAACCAAACTATTGGGCATAGCCTATCAAAGAAAATTTTACACCAAGGATACTTCTGGCCCACTATCAAAGCAGACTCATTTGATTACGTCAAGAGATGCGATAAGTGTCAATGGTTTGCTACAATCCCACGAGCTCCACCTTCTGAGATAACTATGATGACCTCCCCATGGCCATTTGCGGTCTGGGGAATTAACCTCATAGGCTCATTGCCAACTGGCAAAGGTGGAGTTAAGTACGCAGTAATCGCACTAGATTATTTTACAAAGTTGACCAAGGTCGAACCTCTGGCAACAATTACCTCAAAGAAAGTCTTGGACTTTGTGGTAAAAAAATATAATCTGCCGATATGGAATGCCAAGGAAAATAGTATCTGATAACGGTACTCAGTTCGACAGTGAACTGTTTACCAATTTTTGTGAGAAAAATGGGATAATAAAGAGCTTCTCCTCTGTGGCCCATCCCCAAGAAAATGGCCAAGTCTAAGCTGTGAATAAAACTCTGAAGAGTTCTATGAAGAAGAAATTGGAAGAAGTAATGGGAAAATGGCCCGAGGAGTTACCCCAAGTCTTGTGGGCATATCGGACCACAACTCGCACTTCAATAGGACATACCCCATTTTCTCTGGCATATGGATGCGAGGCTATGCTACCAATCGAGGTTGAAATACCCACTATGCATAGCCATGCTTATGACCAAGCCTTGAACCAATCCCAGCTTGAAGTAAATCTGGACCTGATCGAAGAAAGAGGGGACGAGGCTCAACTAAAAAATGCAGCATATCAGCAGTGAGCTACTCGATATTTCAATAAAAAGGTTCGAGACTGAAAATTCAGATTTGGAGATTGGTGCTAAGGCGTATGTTCCTAGCTACGCAGGACCCAGTCACTGGCGTGCTCGGGCCTAATTGGGAAGGGCCTTAATAAATCGAATCATTTATCCGACCCGACATCTACAAATTAGCAAGATTAAATGGGGAATTGGTATCACGAGCATGGAATGGAAAACATCTACGACCTTACTATCAATAGTGTAGGAATGATGTCACCTATAACCATGCTTGTTTATCTTTACTAAGCTTCTGTTAATAAATTGTTCAATTCTGAATAAAGTTCATTTTCATTTGAATATGTTGTATTTTTTGCAAACTCTCTTAATTTAATAACCTATGGTCATACTCATAAGATATTAAGGGGGCATCAATGGTACACATACCATAAGTTTGAAAAAATAGATAACTCAAAAATAGCATACACGAAAACTAAGCAAATGTCTGGACCGTTAACCAGATTATTAAAAACAAAGTGTCTAGATATAACCAGATATGCGAGCTACAATTTGGATATAACCAAATTATATACAAACAAAGTGTCTAGATATAACCAGATACGCGAGCTAAAATTTGGACATAACCAAATTGTATGAAAGAAAGTGTCTGGTTATGTCTAGGTACGCGAACCAGTACGATCTACATATAACTAGATCGAAAATATATAAGTGTATGGATTACGAATCGAACACGACCTAAATAGGTTTGGAACAAACCAGCTAAAATTGATCGACGCAGATGGGATATAAATAAACCCACTTCAAGTTAAGTTGAGATCGAGGTTGGAATATCTTGCAAAAAGATAGTTTCGACCTTATAACTTTGGCGAGCTACCCGAGGACGAGGAAAAGTAACTATAAAAGCAGGATATAACTAAACTACCTACCTTACACGCCATATAAGTACTTTCGGGTGCATGGTAAAAGTAAGTTCCGACCTTGACAAATAACGAGATTGGACACGGATATATCAAACAAACTATGCGAGAATGCATAGAAACTCGAGCTGAAATCCACCATATGTTTGTATGAATAAACAGACATAAAGGAAAACTTTTAATATAAATTGCTTAAAATATTTCAACTTAAGAGATTTAAAGCAAAAATATTAAAGTAAAGTCAAATATGGTATTATAAATATCTTAAGAAAATAGCTCTTTTACGAGCTATAAATTGTCTTAGCCCCAAGGGCATAAAAAGCAAAAGATAAAAACTATTACAAAAGTCTCAAAGGGACACAACCCAGGATCGAGATTTAGGAGGAAGGAGTGCCCTCCTTAGCCTTTTCAGCATCCTCCCGAGCAGCCTCCTTCGCATCAAGCCGAGCTTGCCATTTGGCCACAAGCTCTTCGTCAAAAGAGCCTAGGAAGCTGGTGTCGAGATCGGCGTTGCTGGCCCAGATCATGTACATGGCCATGTCAACCGCCCGATCCTTCCTCTCCTTGAATTCTTCGAGAAGACGAACCTTTTCGCCCTCCATTATCTCAAAGGTGGCCTTTTTATCCTCCTCATGTTTGGCATTGATCTTCTCAACCTCCTTGAGCTTGGCATTCAAGTTCTCAAGCTCCTCAACCCGGGCCTTCATCCGCTCGACCTCAGCCTCCAACTTTGATTTTGTGGCCTTAAACTCGTCAGCGAGCTTGAGTTGAAGATTCTTCAACTCCTGGGCATAGGACATGCTCACGTGGACCTCATTGTTCAGCTTGTAATTTAGCTGAGAAACTGCAGTAAGAGACAAACACACAAACAAATCAAGTTAGAACATACACTAAGCACAATTACAATAAATAATAAGGTGAGAGAGGTTACCACAGCGGCGAGCTCGACACTCTTTGTAACGACCCAAATTCGCTAATAAGGCTTAAGGGCCTTGATTAGTATGCCTGGAGGGCATAATGGGAATTATGTGTGACTTTAATGAGTAAGATGCATGATTATGATTTAAAGCATGTTATATGACTATTTGAATATTTGAGATGCATGACTATGTGTATTAGTATGCATGTAGGCCCTGATTAGGTTAGAAGGGCATAATCGTAATTTTGGCCATTTTGGGCATAACTGTATTGATATATGTGATAATTGTCGAGACCACATTATTATGTGGATATATCTGTGATCTGTGACTCGAGACGATCCTAGTGAGCAGATTAGCGAAAATTCATGACGGGGATTTATGCCCGGCTCGAGGTGAGCCTAGGGGTATAAATGAGAATTCAGTGAGTATATTGGAGTCTATTTTGACATCAAGGAATATTATTGGTGATTAATTAGGTATCGGGAATTAAGCGGTAAATATTAGAGACACTCGAGGAGTTAGCGGAAATTGGGGTGAAATGACAAAAGTGCCCCTAAGTGGATTAAAGGGTTAGAATTAAAAGGGAGGGCATAATAGCCATTTGGCTTACAGGAGTTAAGTGTGACTAAGGCTTTATGTTAGTGGAAGTTGTAGAAAAGTATAGAAGTCTGAAAAGAAAAGAAGGAAAAGAAAGAAGAATGAAAGGGGGAAAAAAGAGAGTTCCTAAGGTCGGTTTATGCCTTCTTCATCAGTTTCTTGAGTATTTTTTAGGCAAAGCTCAGGGAGGAGTTAAGTTAGGTTGAGCATCAAGAATCATAAGCTAGGCTTGGAGAATTGGCAGAGGTCTAGCAAGAACACCCTAACACTTGAGGTAAGGTTTTGTAGTTTCTTTAGTTTCTGGTTTTGGTTTTTGAACTATGGTGTGTAAGCCGAGTATGATGGGAACTTTAGGGAATTCAGGGCAAAGGTTGAGGAAAAGCAAGCTAAGGAGGTGTAGAGGTAGTACTGGAATCGAAATCCCATTAAAGGTATGAATTCTAAGCTTGTAACTCTGATGTTTTGACTGGTTTCAGCTGAGTTTCTAAACTTAGGGTCTGCTATGGTGAATTTTGAGATTAGGGATGCATGTGTTTGGGTTTTGGATATTTGGGGTGCTTGGGATGAGTGGAGTATGTTCATAAGATTGTTTTTGAGTTTGGTGAAGGTTCGGAGAAGTTTTGGTTGAGTTTGGTTCGAGGAAATCGCAGGAAGGAAAACTGAGGTGGTGTCTGTCTGTGACTAGCGCTACAGCGCTAGCCTTTGGGCGTTGTAGCGCTAGGATATGCATGCTGAGGGGATTTTAATTCTGTTTGTAGCATTGTAGCGCCCTCCAATGAGCGCTGTAGCGCTACCCTGTTTCTAGAAAGAGATTTTAGGGTTATTTGCAAGGGTTTTTTACCAAGGGTTTGGGGTTTGATTCCACCACCTTGTTTGGTGGAACTAGGACTTCCTGGGGGCTCGAGATTGGTCCCGAGGCTAGGTTTTGGGCTTGTGGTTTGGTGATGACTTTGACCTATGATTGTGTTTAGGTGAGCGCTAGGGCTCGAGAGGGATCGTGCTCAAGGAGTCAAGTGATCAAAGCTAACGAATCAAAAGGTAAGAAAACTGCACCCAGTTATATGTTTGTGATGGGACTAAGTGCTCCCGATATTTGTATTATGTGAATGATGGTATTATGCCATGTGACATGTGATAGCAGCCTAAGGGTGCCATACATAATACTTGCGCACAGGGCACGGTTGGCCACTAGTAGCCAAGGACAACTTAATATTCACTAAGCTCAGTTTAAGCGGGCTGGAGTCAGTGGGATAACGGAGGGAGTGGCCTGAGGGCGCTAGCCCTAGTTATCATTTGTGAACTGATATATGATATGAGTGGATATGTCTAGTATGTTGAATACTTGATTATACTGAATGATTATATGGTTGAGAACATGTAACGCATTATGTGATGTGGATTTGTCTGTTGATTACTTATGCTTTGTTGTTGTGTTTTCTTGTTGGGCCTTGTCTCACGGCTGCTACGTGGTGCAGGTAAAGGCAAGGGCAAGTTGGACCAATCCTGAGATGGAGAGCTGCGGGGTTGAATGTACATAGCCAGATGTTCGAACGCCATGGTCAAGGAGTGGATTAGGACAGGGAATGCCTAACTGTCTGTTTTGCCTTAATATGGCTTGATATTGTATTTAAACCTTACGTCTTTTGTAAACGGTCTTTAATTCTGACATTTTTGGGATCGCGTGTAAACAGGAAATGTTTCTCTATGAAAATGTGACTTTTGAGACCAAAACATTTTAACCCTAGTTCCTTTATAGTTTCAATAACACGTTTTTAATTAAATGACTTTATTAGCAAGTCTAGCATTTTATAAACACACAGTGTAACGGTTTTGGCTACCCAGGTCGTTACACTCTTGTCATAAAGGACGTTGCAGTCCCGAGCATTGACCAAAAACTGCCCCTGGGGAGCCTCAAGAGTACTGATGCTTTGGCCTACCCGAGACAGGACGTTCGAGCCAACTGTGGCTCCATGAGTCCCGGCAGAGTTGTCAACGACATACTCATCAACATGAGTAGAAATCAACAAAAGGCGCCCTTTGGAGGTCGCTGGTTTCTTTGGAGGTGGGCCAAGCATTGGGAGGATCTTGATGGCAGGAGGCAAAGGGGAAGCACCTGTGGTGGAAGTGTCGACCTGGGAAGTAGGATTTGCGGCCGGGCTCGTAACAATGGGATTTGGGGGAGGAGGAGTCTTCTCAGTCCTCTTAGGAACCTTAGTAGGCCGATCAGACTTTTGCGAGGCTCTTGGGCGCTTACTCTTCTTGGGCCCCTTACCACTGGTGAGCACGTTCTCGAGGTCGGAGTCCATGGTGCCTGCACAATCAAATTACATTATAAAAAAATTTCAAGATGCAAAAAGTTAGCATAATGCAGACAATCAAGGAATTAAGGACAAGTGGCGAGGAAACTAATTGGAACTCTCCTCCGAGCTCGTGCTTGGCGACCACGTAATTCCCCTATCTTCGGAAGAGGCAGGGGGAGTCCCTTCCCTATATATGGAAGTCAAACTCGAAAGGTCCCTGTAGTCATTCGTCCTGTATTGGACAACTATTCCGTCCCACACTTCATTCAAACTATACATTGTGTCGTACTTCCCTAGCCAGCTATCGAACCTATGGACCCTATCATCTACCCAAGACCATACATAAAAATTGTCCCTATCATCTGGGCACAAGATCAGGGTGTCGGGTTTATGCTTAAGTAGGGAAGGAGACCACAAGGCCGAGCTGAGATTGACTTTACCTCTGTCGCTCAAGCTCGGTGCCTCATCATTAGCATCGTTCCCCGAGCCAGGACTCCCGCAACGGTGAACTGGGGATCTTGCCTTAGAGTTTCACCTCGGGGGAAGGCTTCTAGTTGGAAGAGGCACAAACTCCCACTTGGTGTACTTCTTGTAGGCCTTGTCGTTTATGGATTGATCCTTCTCCAGGAGACCACAGGCGAGATGATTATCATCATGAAGAAGATAAGATAGGGAGCGCCTACCATAAGGGAGTTGGAGCATAGTTTCCTTGTTCTCCTTCATCTCATCTTTGGGAGCAGGGAAGTGATAGTTGGCTGAAGAAGTGAATATATTATGAGTGGTTCGAGCTTAAAAAAAAATTTCTAGCATGAGAAGAAAAGGATCTCATACTTACGGATTCGCCTGAACGAATAATATCTGGAGGGAGCCAGACCGTCCGTCCAAAAGAACACTAGCTTGAAGTTGGGGGGATGGTTCGGCAGTTCCTCGAAGATCTTCTTCTCCCTGGGATAGCTCGAGAGGTAGTAGAAGCCATCTCCTCCCCGAGCTCAAGAGGGGTTGCTTTTCAAGAAAAAGAGACACAAAATCTCTTTTGTAGAAGGTCTTTCCCACTTTAGCTCGTGGTAAAGCGACCTCAGGGCTAACAAGACCCTGTATGAGTTGGTGTGGAGTTGGAAGGGCGCAAGCCCAACAAAATCCAGAAAGTCCATAAAAAAAAGACTTCAAGGGAAATAAGGCCCCTGCCCTCATATGCCCGTGGCTTCAAGCCACGAACTTTAGCTTATTGTCGGGATTACCATCTCTCGGGGCATGGCAGCTACGCTCGGTGGAGGTCGGAGCTCGACACCTTAGCGAGCCTGATAATCCTAGGCCATGGCGAACTAGGATGTTGGTTATCTGCCCCGATGAGGAGATCGAGCTCCAATAATGCTCTGCCTCGAAAAATTCTCCCCTCGAGGTGGGAATGGCGGTTGGTTGCGAGGTGGATGGGGGATTTGATGATTCTTCCATCAATGAAAATTTGAGATCGCCCGATTTGAATGCGACCGTTACTTTAAGAGTAGGGTTGAGAGGGATTGGTCTAGGCTCGAGGTCCGGGTCTGGGTAGATCGTGACCCTAAGTTTTTTCCTCTTTTTCTCTTCGACCTCGTCGATCTAGCGTCGAAAATGAGCTCGAATATCCTCTTGCTCACACTTCAATTTGTGCTCCTGAATCAAGCACTGGTTTCGAGTAAAGGGTGACTCCGGGTTCGGAGTTGTCAGTGAGTAAGGAATCGCAAGTATTGACCCCCGCCGCTTTGCCAAATTCTGCGACATCTAGCAAGAAAGAAAAAGGGTGAGGGCCAGACGAACAAGAGATTAAAATAAAAATCAAGACGGTCTGAGCTCGAATGCTCGAGACTATGGAACAAGCTCCATCAAAAGAATGAGCTCAGGCTCGAAGTGTGTATTCCACGTAAAAGGGAAAAAGTGGATTTATTTTTGGGAATCCCAGACTTTTAGGGAAAAGTTGGCGATTACTCAAAAAGTGATATTTTTGGGAAACGTGTAATTTGAAAACCCTAATCCTATACCCTATTTCTTGGTCTACACGATATGATATTCGAAATCAAGATAACCCAGTAAAATCCATATTTGCATCATTTATGCAAAATTTGGGTTTGGAAATATGTAGCATCGGATGAGCCTAAAAACTACACGACATTGACTAAAGAATTCTGGTACTAAAACTGGTGTCGAAAGTGCTACTACAACATAAACATGCATGGAAAAATAGCATGTACATGAACATATGAGAATAGGAACATATACTTACACAGTGTGGCTGGTGGGTACAGAGAAATCGATGACCGAAGGATTGGTTGCAAGAACTATTTCACGAAGTCAAACAGGCCAGTGATTTTTTGCATCCTCGGCTTGGAGAACATGCAAGAACCGAACGAGTTTTGAGTTCTGGTTTTTCGTTCTTCTCTTCTCTAGGAAAGCTTTGAATGCGAAAGTAAGGGAAGAAGATGGCACAAGCATATTTATAGGCCATAAAAGAATGTCAAACGACAGATCAATCTGGACCGTTGGACGAGTTTGGTATCAAATCAAACAAACGGGTACAGGCGTGGCGATGGCGGCAAAAAGGTGGCAGATGAGAAGACGTGGGCATGGTACAAACATACTCAAGTACTCTGATCATCCTATACTTACCTGACGTGTGTCCACACTCGCATACAATTAATGGTACAGTTTCCAAGAAGGGCAGTTCAAAAGTTTTCCTTCTCACGGGATTCGAACTATACTTTTGAGGGGGCAAAATGTTACACCCAGATTTCGAGATAAGAAGTTATGACCCCGAAAAACTAGGCTCATCAGGTGTGAGCTCGAAACATATGCGGTCATCATATGATTCAACCGTTGAACCTCTTTGAAGTAAACAACGACCTCGAGGATGTGTAGCCTCGAATATTCTTTGAGCTCGCAATGGCATGGTACGACACTTGAATATATTTTTCACTGTTTGCCTTCAATTGAGATGGTTTGAGCTCGAGAAGTGCAAGCTCGAATGTGACAACATCGTCTACATCTACTTGTTCTGATCATAAGCGAAGCTGGGCGGCGAGCTCGTGAATGACTCATGGTTTCGGCAAACTCAATGCCAATGGCTGATCTCGAAGATTTGATGAATCATCTTGGATAATCAGTTACGTGTGAACATGTTTTTTGTTGTACAATCCCAATATTTAAGGGATATCATTTAATCTATTATCCGTTCCCTGTCTTCATGGGACGTTTCCGTGTATGTAGGAAATAATGCATCAAATAGCATTATATTAATTGATTTATAGAATATCTTCCTGAAATATGTGGGAATGAATTCTGCAACCTTCTCTATAAATAGAGAAGGAAACACCATTTGTAAAGGACCGATTTCAAATTTCTTGAGAGAAAACTCTGGGCAACTCTTTTCTGAAAAGTTTCCAGAAAACTCTCAAGTCTTAATAACACAGACTCGTGGACTAGGCAGAGTTAACTGCTGAACCACATAAAAATCCTATGGTTTTCCTTATTATTCATTTGCACCAATATTTTATTTTTTAATTGCTCTACTATTTAAGTTGACGAAAAACGGCGTCAACACTATCCATTACTACGAAACTACATCTTGTGTCAATAAAATAGATTATTTCTATTTTTATATCTTTATGGATGAATAATCCTTTTATTTTTTAGACTGTATAGATTACTAGAATTACAAACTAAAAGTATAGCATCTATTAGTTCAGTTTGCTCTTCTTGATTATTTATGTTATTATTAATATGTTGATAATTTATTATCCTTTCTTCTAATAGTGCTACTCTATTTTCAAGTGTTCTAATTATTTCTTCAATTATTAAATTTCTGTTAATTTTATTAACTTGACTGATGTAACGACCAAAATTTCCAAATAAGACTTAGGGCCTTGATTAGGGGGGCAGGATGGAAAATCTTGGAGTTATATGATTATGTGATATTTATGTGTATCATTATGTGATTATGTGAGTTATATTATAATATGACTAAATATGCATGTTTAGGTGTATTAAATATGCATGTGGGCCTATTTCTGTTTGATTGGACAATTTTCATATTTTGGCCATTTTGGGCATATTTGGCATATATGTGGTATATGTGTGGTGCTTCATTATTATTTGGTTATGCTAAGGATACTCAGCATGAGAAGATCTTAGGAAGCAAGCTAGTGGGAAAGTCACAACGGGATTTATACTTGACTCGGAGCTAGTCAAGGGGTATTTAGCACATTTCCGGGATATTAGGTAATGGGAATAAATATTTGATGATAAATTGTGAGTTAGTGAGATCAGGGGGAAATTTTGGGAGTTTTGACTATTTTACCCGAGAGGGCATTTTTTGGACCCTGAGTGTAACGCCCTAAACTCCAGGGACCGTTACGATGTGCCTTGTAAACAGTGCTAAACTCGCTAATCGAGTCATTTGGCCAAAATCGTGTACTAAGTATGATTAACGGTTTAGGGATTAAAAATCTTGGTTAAGATGTAACGTTTCAATAGAACGTATAATATATATATATATATTGGGATCCCAAAATTATAATTTCAGAGTCTACTACAAGAAAATATTTACAACAGGCCGTTCTATGCGGCAAAACAGGGTTTAACCCTAGTTCCTTCTCAACCTCAGCCGTGGTGGACGAGCAGCTGCATATGTACACCTCATTACCTAAGCTCTCCAACTCAAGGATGGTCCAACTTTCTTTTGCCTCTACCTGCACCACATAGCACCCGTGAGCCGAAGCCCAGCAAGAAAACACAATATAACATGATATAATATCAATAATGTTCATAACAGTCACTCAAGACTTTCAGTCTGAACAAATAGGTGACAATCTCAAAAGTCACTAATATTGGGATAGCACCCTTTAGCCATGTGACGATAGGATCACCAAGGCTTAACATATAGGTGAGCATCTCACTAGATTTAGCAGGATAGGTGCATGGTGATTAGTCACCAACATAACCTTCCTCATGACTCTAGAGTCATAACTATGGAACATTGTTCCCTAGCCATGTGACAAGCAGTCACCTGGGCCATATGCCCTGGCTCTGAATAACTAGTCTTAGACTAGACAAGCGCTTATAATTTTCATCGACCTTCTGGTCGGTCCAGCATTAATACCCCATATGAGTCATTCAACGCTGATATCGATTAGATCTAATCTTCATTTGGCTCGGCGTTCGTGACACTATGCCATTTCTGACTCTTAGGTCAGCAAAACACGACTAGTGTTCAACTCATTGTGAACTTGACTAGTAAATCACAACTTCACAGATGGATCTAACACCATTGCTGATTCTGACTAATAAGTCAGTGCCACACACAAGTAAGCCATGAAATCAAACATGTATCACATATATAATATCCATAACAAGGTATTCAGCATGCTCACCTAACAAGTACTAGTACAATTAGGACTATGCACGAACACAGAGGCTCAAGCTCTGAATGATATCATGCTCTCTTATTCTCACTATGAAATACCCAAAGGCTGTAATGGCCTTGCTGATTCTTGATACTCTGTCTTGACCTGCTAACAGGTTAAGAACATTACACATCCCATTACATCCCTCTCCATCTCAGGCCACCACTATGAAGATTTCATATCCTGTTACATTTCCATGATGCCTGAATGAAGCGAACAAAAGAGTAACATGAGATTCATCTGAAATCTCCCAGCTAATCTCAATGTCCATCGGATTCCAAGTCCGATCTCTATACCATAATAAATTCATATCTGTCACTATACAACTCTTAGCTAATCCAGCTAAAGCTTTCCATTCAATCTTTCCTATCTGTGGCTCACTTAACCATCTTTCCTTTTTATCTTCCCTGAGATGATAAACTCAAACAATAAACTGGCCACTTGGCCCACCAGGAACTCTACTCTAGTTCCGGTCAGATCCTTTATTTAACATATTGCATAGGCTATCACTTTTCTTTATTACTGGGATGTCATAACAATCCACTAACTGATCCTGGTCCATAAAAGACCCATAACACTTTCCCAAGGCACCTGAAACATCTTTACCACCCATGGACACTCCTGTCCCTAAGGCACTCTTCAACCTTGGCAAATCTCCGCAAAGAAGATACCACAATACCATTGTCCAAAACGATCACAAATCCCATTCAAAGAAACCTTTGAATGCACCATTCATCTAATTCACAAACACTTAGCATTAAACCAATTCTCAAGACATATTCAGCACTCGCAGTGCTCTAATCTAATATCAACACAATCCTTTATATAATTTCCTCTCTCTGATCTCTAACTGGTCCTAACCAGATCCAAGATCCACCTTAAAGAATTCCATCTTACTCGACAACTAAACTTTTAATTCTTATAACCCGCGGAGCCACTCAAAATAGTGTTTACAATTGATTCCATCTCTGACACTAATCCAATCACCATTCTAGTCTTTTTTCATAAAGAGAAGCCCTCGCAGACCACCTGGAAACACATTCAAAACCCACAGACTAATCCAGTCTGTCCTGATCTCATTGACACAATCTAAGTGGTATCCACCACGCTAGCTAAGAGTTCCATGCACCTCCCTGCAACAAAACTCTAGCTCTCACTACAGGTATTATAAACATATAGAACCATGTACCATACCAACTATCACAAGGTTTTCCGCTTTCAAGCCCAAGAGTTACAATACTTTCCTTGCCATTTAAGATTGCTCTTTAATTACTTGATCAATCCAAACCCTGGATCAAACCAAACCTTGTTATAACCAGCTTTATCAAAATCACTGATGGGTCCTTTCCATAACCCAATTCATCTCTTAAATTGCCAATACCATATTGCATTTCCATCACAACATAACCATGTGATCATCGTATCATCCTTATGTTTCCGTATATGCAACAAACAAAAGGACAGCATGGCCCCAAAACCAATCAGTATAACTTAGAAATCAAAACTAGAAAGCTAACCTGCCACCCCTGATGAACTAGTCTCAGTCTCTGATTCTGACTGGAATGAACACTCGAGCTGAAGGTGAGCCGTCCATCCTCTTTTGCTCATTCTTCTTCCGCATTGGGCAATTCTTCTTACGATGTCCAAACATCCTACATGAGAAACATGCCCTTGCTCGACATACTCCAAGGTGATGCCTCTTGCACCGAGCGCATATCGAATATGTCTTCCGGCCTTCCTTTTTACTTGCTCCAATAAGTGGAGATACCGCTATCTGAGCCCCATGCTCTCCAGCACTCTGCTGCCCAATATGATGTCCTGCGCTCTCAACAGCAAGAGCCTTCCCTACCACCTGAACATAGGTAGAGACTTCATGCACTGGGGCAACTCTAATGCCCTGAGCTATATCAGGTTTCAGCCCCTGAATAAACTTTTCCTTCCGAGCTATATCTGTGGGTATCTTATCAAAAGCAAACTTGGCCAACCCATCAAATTTATTAACATACTCGGCTACTGATGTCTTTCCTTGAACGAGATTTGGTCTAGTCTTCTTCATCCGAACTATTATTTTATTCTTTTATAATTTGGTCTAGGTCTATTTCTTCTTTACTATAAATACTTTCTGTATCAGACATATCGTCTTCAACATTAAGGAAATCCATATTAAATTGTTCTACTAACATTGCTTATCTACTAAAATTATTATTTATCTTTCTGCAACTAGTAGAGTCGTGTCCTATCTCTCCACAAGAAAAACATGTTATTATATTTTGATAATCTATTTTATCATTATATCTTCTTACATGTCTACCTTTCTGAAGAAAAGGTCTTTTAGTGTTACTTCGTCTTAATTGATAGTACTTTTTATCCCCTTTATATTTTTTTTATTATGTCCTGGTTTATACTCTCTATCTTTTATTCCATATTGTTGTGGAGTAAATATATTATTACAAAAACTAAAATTGTCTCCTTTGAATTGTTTTTGTATTTGGATAAAAGTAAATTTATCTACTAAATGTTTTAGGATAAAATATCCTCTAATACTTAAACTATCTATGACCGTATTTCTAGTGTGTGCCATGTTATTATTCCATGAGTTTACTATTTCTGTTCCTAAAGCTTCAGGTAATTTTATTAGCATTTTATCTCCTAATTCACTATTAATAGTGTTTCCTAAAATACTTCCTAATTTTACAAAATCATTAATATATTTACAATCCCTAATATATGTTTGTTCTCGCTTTTTCATAGCATCTTGTTGAGCACTTAATAATCCACTATTAGGGTCTTCTCCAGTTATTAAAAGATGTATTTTATTAACAAAATTATAAGGATTATTTCCTAGATCAATTAATTTTTTTATTTCATTAGGGCACTGAGCTTTATACCTCCCCCAATGTGCTTTTACTGTTTCTCTTAAATAATTTCTAAATAAGCATACATTTCTTCTCCAGTGTGATTATGCTCATTTTTTATATATTCTCTTATTATTTCTGCCTTCCAACTCATTATTACTGAATTCCATAGTTGGGGGTCAATATTTTTATATTTAATTGTTTATTATTATTCCAATTTATACTTAAATCTCCTGGTTCTCTCTGACATCTACTCTTATACTTAGGTTCTCCTTGGTAACTATAAAGATATACTGGTTGTCTAGAGAATTTTCCTTTCGCTTAATGGTTCAATTGTTCTAGTATGGGGTCTTAAAAATAGATTACTATTCGCATTAGTCATACTACTTTCTCCTGAATTATTCTCCATATACTTCCATTGGTGGGAACACTTATATATTCTTTTAATTTTACATCCCATTTTATTCCTTCTATAGTTGTGAAGAGTATTCAGGAGGTTTTATCATTTTTATTCCTTTACTTTGAAGGGCTTCTATTACTTTTTATATTTTTCAGTTCAACCTTATGCTAGTATTATGTATTAATTTTCCTTGAAATCTGGTACATATTATGAGATTTTCTCAGTCTATATTTCTGTATCCTCTACTTTGAATTCTTAGTTTAATACTTCCTATATCTTTAATCATCATCATCATCATTAAGTTTTGAGTTACAAAGATTAATCCATAATTATTATTCATGTCTACTTCCATCATAGAGATAATATTTTTTCTATCATCTTCTATACTTTCATCATATAATATTAATAAAACTTTTGCTCCTAATTTTTTCCTTAATAGTCTTTTTATTCCTATTATATACAAACCTGATGAATATATTTATATTTGTCTTCTTTTATGAGGTTTCTAATAGTTTCATTAGGGATTATTTGTAAATTTTGATAGTTGTTATCATTGACTATTATTGGTATTTCTCTTTGATGATTGAAAAGACCTCTAATAGGCTGCCATCTTCCAGTATAGTATAATTGTCAGACATTATTTAATACTAATGTTTCTTGTGTAAATGTATCATAGGATTCATTAATATCTACTACTTCATCTAAAGATAATATTCCTTGGTTATTATTACTAGTTATTCGATCTAAAATGCCAGTAAATCTTCTACTTAAGGTTCTACTATTCCTTAGATTACTAAAATGACTATTTACTTGTGTCTGGTTGACTGGTCTGATCTGTTCGACATATCTTTCAAATTTATTACTAAATTCTTTTTTAGTTTTTTGTTACCACGTTTTCCTCAATTTTTAATTTACTAATCTGTTTTACTAGCTGATCTATGTCAGTTTCAATTTTATTATTTTTTAGTGGTTCGTCTCTATTTATTTTTTTCACTTATTTTATCTATTTTTTCATGCAATTTTATTAATAATTCAATTATAGTATTAAGTTGATGGTTTCTAGCCTTATCTTGATCGGACGTTGCAGAAGAATTGAAACCGTCAAATTTTTATCATCATCAAAATCTTTAACTAGATTATTTGCAACAATATAATCAGAGTTATTAAAAGACATAAATAAAGCATGAATTAAGAAAGAACTATATTACGAATACTTTCTACGTGTGTCTTTAATTCTTCTATATCCTTTTTAAATAATAGATATTGATATGTTATTAATTGTTTGGTCTCTATTTCTACTATTTTAGGTTGTTTGTTAACGTATTCTAATAGATCTTTTATTTCTTTCTTACTAGGAAATTTTTCAATATTTATTAAAAAAAATTATATTTTATTATTTGTATTGGTTATTTGTTTTTTTAATATAGTCTATATTATCTAATATTTTATTTTGAAACTCTTGATCTTTAAGACTAGGTTTAATAGTTTTATTAATCTTTATAAATTTTCTTTTTAATATTCTTTTAATATAATAGATCTTATCTTGTATAAGATTTTGTGATTTAGCTAACTTATTTATCTCACAATCTTTACTAGAAATATGGTAAGTATGACAGTGATTAGAAGAATATTTACTATTTTGATCTAATAAGCAATATTTTTTAATTATATTATTTGTATCTGTTTTCATAAATTAATTTTCTATTATTAACAATTAATAAAAACTGGACTTTTTTTTTTTTTTTTTTAAATTTAAGCTTGAAAATTGTAAATTTTTTGTATAATATATATACATCCTATGGTACCAGAATTCAACTATTGTAGGCTAATAATGTTATAAATATTGCAGGCTAAATAAATGGCAGCTATTGTAGGCTAATAATGTTATAATAAATATTGTAGGCTAAATAATAAATGTTATAATAAATATTGTAGATGAATAGTTATGTAGTATCAAAGATCAACTATTGTAGGCTAAAAATATAATAAATATTGTAGGCTAAATAATAAATGTTATAATATAATGTTATAGATAAATTTGTTATATAGTATCAAAGGTCAGCTATTGTAGGCTTGAAAATAACTAATAATCAGTAATGTTCATGACTGTCTGATTTTAATTCTTAGATAGGAAACCCCAAGAATTTTTATCATTATCATGGTTAGAGTTATGATTAACCCTACCTTGATTAGTAGACAGAGGACCTAGATGGGTTATCATATACGACCATGTGATCTAACCTACCTCGATTAGTAGATAGAGGACCTAGATGGGTTATCATATACGACCATGTGATCTAACCTACCTCGATTAGTAGATAGAGGACCTAGATGGTTTATCACATGTCATGTTAATGGGTTAATGGCCATTAATATTGTAGTCCTATATGATATATGTTTTTTTTATAGTCATATGTTTTATAATATATGTTTATGACAGAGTGTTATGTTTATGATTTATGATATATGACTGTTAGTAGATTTTCCTTGCTGGGCATTAGGCTCACTCCTTTATTTTTAGCTTGATGTAGGAAAATGATTGTGGAAGGCGAAAAGATTCGTGGAAGCTTGGCTTGTGTGTTAAGGATGAATGGATTGAATGGATTGCTTGTTGATCATCAAGGATGTCGTTATTTTTAAAGTCTTTTGAATTATGTTTCTTTTGTAATTCCAATCTTAGATTTTAAACAATTGATTTAAGTTATGTTTTTATGTATTAAACAATGGGTACCCGTACCGTATTTTTATATTTCATATTTTATCTTGTATTTTGCACAATATTTATTTTGGGGTTTTTAATAAAGTTATGTTATTCCTTATGTATGCTTCCAAAAATAGTAACTATGTCTAGTAGTTTTAATGGTCCAAGGTCTTAGGAATAGTTGGGCCATTACAGTTGGTATCAGAGCAACGGTTCATATGCATGAAGTTCTTCTTGATACACATGCTCAAGCTCTGAATCTAACTACCAATGTAAGTATTAATGTTATAGTTATTATGTTTATGTTTATAGCTAACATTTTAGCCCTTATGTTTTTCAGTTAAGAATGGATGGAGCTTTGACCTACGAGGATATCCGAGCCATTAAGACATTGAAAGGGATTAGAGAGCCAAGGAATACAATAGGAGTGTTAGAAAGAATCACTTGGAGATTAATCTTATTCCACAAGGAGATAGTCCATCTTCAGACTACTAAGCAAATTATGACGAGAGCTACGGAGCAATATGTCTTAGTAATTAGGCTTTTTAAAGATTTTCCTTCTGTAATTTCAACTTTAGAAGAAATATGGGAAACTATAGATGATGAAGATGATTTACCTGTAGCCATGAGATATTATTTTCTCATTCTTAGGTTCACCTCTTCAATTCACTAATGAGCAAAAACATAGAATCTTTATGAATCTTCCCCGAGGCAATTTTGAGGCTCAAGATAATGATGATTATGAGGAGATAGATGATGACATGTTAGATGAAGGGTCAGATGTAGAAGATCTTGATTTTTAGATTCACCCTAGTTATGTTAGTTTATTTATTTATTATCTTTGCATTTATGATTGTACTTAGTGAAAACCTTTTTCCAAATGAATATTATTGTTATTTTTGATAACATGTATGAGTTTGATTTTATGTACAATCATAATAAATAATATATTTAATAAATAATGACCAAGTTCGGTGAGGGTGGATACAAATCAATGGACTAGGTTCTATATTGAGAGTTAGGGGGCCATAGTAGTGGGAACGATTTTACTGATCCCAACCATCCCTCAATATGGTTAACTTTGGAACAACGATGAGTTTCGAACCTTAGAATTAAGTCATATAAGATGATTAGAAACACACTTAGAAAATAATAAAGATGGCTTATTTTTGTAAGAATAGAAACACACCCTAATTATAAAGAAGGCATATATAATTTTTTTTTATAAGAAATCATAACTAATAGGTCTGAGTTATGTTTACTTAGCCTAAGTTTTTTCCTTAGAGCCTATTAGGGTAAGTTTTAACATGTTTTTCTCATCTGTTAGAACTCTGCTGAAGATGTCGCTGAGAAGGTCTGCACGCACAAACGCCAATGCCTCCAGCGCCGCTCATGAAACTAGTGAGGCCCATCCAGTTCGCAGAAAGGGAGCACGTGCTACAATACTACTGCTAACAGAAGTGCACCACCGCCTCTAGTTGACAACACTGCAGAAATTGTCAAGCTACGACAACACGTGGAAGAGCTACTATAGCAGCAACAACAACAGGCTCAGCCATAGCCACAGACTCAGACTCAGCCGCTGCCTCAGCCGCAACCGCAGCCTTAGCAAATGGCTCAAGCACCCCAACAAGTAGGTCCTTATGGGGGATGGCCAATGCCGAACTATGCGCCTTACCCAACTCAGTACATGAAGCCAATTTACGAGCGGTTTCGTAAGCATCACGCTCCAAACTTTGAAGGGCTTAGGAATGTAGAGCCGATTCTAGTACACATGAACATCGGCAACGCGGATCGTATATCCTGCATTTCGTCTCTTCTTAAGAAGGATGCTAGAATCTGGTGGGACTTAGTGCAGCAAATTCACGACGTCGCCACTATGACTTGGACTAGATTTGTGGAGCTATTCCACAAAAATTACTACAACTCGGCTGTCATCGGTAGCAAAGTATGCTCGATAATTCAACCGACTAGCCAGGTTTGCACCAGAGCTAGTTCCAACCGACTTTTTGAGGGTCACCACATTTGTTAGAGGACTCAGAACAAAGATTGAGCTAGGAGTTAAGCTAGCAAACCCTGTAACTAATACTTATGCCGGTGCTCTAGAAACAGCTATAGAAGTATAAAGGCTTTAGGAAATGTAAGTAAAGAGGAGGCTAGTAAGCCTGAGCCTAAACATTAGAATCAACCTCAGGACGGTCAGAACCACCACAAAACCATCAACCTAACAATAATAATGGTCAAAAGAGAAGGCATCCTGACAACAAGCAATCTGACAATGACAAAAGAGCACAGACAAATAATGGAGGAAATAGGCCGGGTTATGTAGAATACCCGCAGTGCTCCAAATGCCAAAAGAAACATCCTGGTGAGTGTCGTGCAAACACCAAAGGATGCTACAATTATGGCCAGGAAGGTCATCGAAAGAAAGAATGTCCACAACTCAAGAAAGAGAGAAAAGGGACAACAAGATGGTTCCTGCCAGAGTCTTTTCCTTGACCCAGGGAGAAGCTAAAGCTAGTAATAAAGTGGTCACAGGTCAGAATCCTATCCTCAATAATGTAAGTTTAGTATTATTTTATTTGGGAGCCACACACTCGTATATCTCGTTAGGAATGATAGAGAAATTAGACAAACCTTGTGAAAGATTTAGAACTAGGTTTGTGAAAGAATTTCCTTTGGGTGAAATAGTCCTATCATCACGGATAGTACGAGGTGTACCGATCAAAATTGAGGACGTAGAACAAGAAGGAGACCTGATAGAGCTAGAGTTAAAAGACTTCGACATAATACTGAGCATGGATTGGCTAGCAAGGTATGGCACAACCATCGACTGTAGACGCAAGCAAGTGACGTTCGAGACTCCTGATGGTCAGAAACTATGTTTTATGGGAGAGGTTTCAAGACTACGTAAACCTCTTATGTCATCTCTCAAAGCACAGAGGATGATAGAAAAAGGATGTCACACATTCTTAGCCAGTGTCTCGGATGTCGTAAAGGAAGCACCACTAAAGGTTGGAGACATACGCATCATAAAGGAATTCCCATAAGTATTTCCTGATGAATTACCAGGGTTACTACTGACTCGGGAAATTGACTTCACAATCGAACTAGTACCGGGCACCGAGCTTATCTCAAAGCCACCATACCGGATGGCACCTATCGAACTCAAGGAGTTAAAGACGCAGCTACAAGAACTCTTAGACTTGGGTTTCATTAGACCGAGCCATTCGCCATGGGGAGCGCCGATTCTATTTGTGAAGAAGAAGGATGGAAGCATGCAGTTGTGTATAGATTACCACAAGCTGAATAAGGTGACAATTAAGAATAAGTACCTGCTACCCCAGACTAACGACTTGTTTGATCAACTCCGAGGAGCGACCGTGTTTTCAAAGATTGATCTACGATCCGGGTATCACCAGCTCAAGGTACGGGAAGAGGATATTCCCAAGATAGCCTTTAGAACTCGATATGGACATTACGAGTTTCTAGTTATGTCTTTGATCTTACCAATGCTCCAGCCGCATTTATGGATTTAATGAATCAGGTTTTCAAGGATTATTTGGAAAAATTTATCGTAGTGTTCATCGATGATATTTTGGTGTACTCCAAGGACAAAGCCGAGCACAAGGAACATTTAATAATGACCATGTTGTGACTGAAAGAGTATCAACTTTATGCCAAGTTCAAGAAGTGCGAATTTTTTCTTTCGCAAGTAGCGTTCCTCAGCCACATAGTATCCAAGGACGGAGTTGCTGTAGACCCAACTAAGGTAGAGGTTGTTAAGGATTGGCCAAGACCTAAGAATGCCTCAGAGGTTAGAAGTTTCTTGGACTAACAGGCTATTATCGGAGGTTTGTAGAGGGATTTTCTAAGATAGCCACTCCGCTTACCAACCTGACCCAGAAACAACAAAAGTTCAGCTGGACAGACAGATGTGAAGAGAGCTTCCAGTTGCTTAAGGATAAGCTATGCTCAACACTAGTATTTTGTGTACCGACACCCAACGACAAGTTTGTAGTCCATTGTGATGCGTCGAAGCAAGGTTTGGGTTGTGTGTTGATGTAGAGTGACAAAGTAATAGCCTATGCCTCAGGGCATCTGAAGGAATACGAGCAACGCTATCCAACACATGATATGGAGTTGGCAGCGGTGGTCTTTGCATTGTAAAGCTGGCGCCATTATCTTTATGGAGAACAGTGTGAGATTTATATGGACCACAAGAGCTTAAAGTATTTCTTCACCCAGAAGGAGCTCAAGATGAGGCGGCGCAGGTGGTTAGAACTAGTAAAGGATTATGACTGCGAAATCCTATACCACCCAGGAAAAGCAAACGTAGTTGCTGATGCGCTAAGCAGGAAGAGTTATTGAAATCTAGTAGCATTAGTCGGAATAGAAAAATCGCTTCAGCAAGAGCTGATTAATGCCGGAATAGAAGTAGTTGATTAGTAGTGAAAAATGCAAATTTATTGATTATTAATGGTCAAAATAAATTAAGTTTTAATTAATATTTTCATGGAATTAATATGATTTATTTTAAAAATGAAAATATTTGATTATGATTTAATTTATTGTTATTTTGTATGAATTAAAGATGTATTTTGGCACTTTGAAATGAAGAGAAGAGAAAACAATTAAATCTAAAAAAAGAGAATAGAAAAATGGCATTTTTCATGAAACCATGAGGCCCAACCGAAGTAGAAGCCCAGCCCAGTCGAAGGAGGCCTACCTGCCAAATGCCACGTGGCCCGCTCTTGAAGCACCACGCATCCAGCATCCCAACCTGGCGACCCGTGTGTGACCCGCGAACCCGGCCCGCCTGACCCGCCCATGTGACCCGCGCCCCATCTGGCTCCTTCCAGCAGCCCCAGTGGCCCAACAAGCCCAGCAGCTCTTGCACCAAGTCCCAGCGGCCCAGCACCTCTCACCAGCCTTTCCCAACAAGACCAACGCCAGCCAGTCCGAAGCACCTCCAGCAGCCCTCTCCCTTCAGCTCCCCCGGTTGACGTGGTGCCTCCCCATTGGCTAGGAAAGGGTCAAAACCCTCCTCTGCCACCAGCCACTTTCAACCCATGTTTTGTGTGTATTGGGCCTTGCAAAATTGTTATTTTGAGCTTTAAAGTTCATATTTTGTGGTATTTTAGAAAAAGAGCATATTGACAATACACCAAAATAACTAGGTTAATATTTATAATAATATTTGATTTTTAAAAATCATATTTTATTATTAATATTTCATATTTATTTTGTAAACCCCATTTTGTTGTTTAATTTCTTTTTAGTCATTTTTTCCCTCTATAAATAGGGATTCTCATTTCACATTTGGAATGTAATTTTTAGAGTAAAGAAACTATAGCAAAATTTCTACTCACTTTCTTCTCATATTTTCTTCTTAGAATTTTGTGAGAATCATGAGCATAATGACCTAATCTTCCTAGGAAGGTTAGGGATGATTCCATATGCTAGTGATGTTATTTTGCTACTTTGATTTACTATGTTCTTAATGTAATATATTTGAGTTATTTAAGTTCATTCATCTCCATCTCTATTTTGTTATCTTTATTTACTTATGCTAATAGTATATAGGATTAGTCATGCTCTTTCTATGTGCTTCTAATTAGTAAAAGTAATATTGATACATAATTTTATGTCTAATCTTCTATTGCATTATTGCCTTTGGGTATTTTGTCAATTTTAGATTTTTCATAAGATTAACATTGTGCTTTTAAAGTAAAGAACTTTATAACTCAAATGGACTTTTGTTATAAAATAATATGGACTTTAATGTTAGATTTTCCAAGTAAATGTTGGGATGTGAACTATTTACTTGTGTATTTTTGTAAATCAAGTAACCAAGTAACTAAACAAGCATATGGATGATTCTTGAAACCTTTCAATTTCTCAAACTCTTGATTACATCTTACATTTATTTCACTTATCTCATTTTATCATTTCATCAAAAAGACAATACCAAAATCTGAAATCTCTTTTCATTTTCATTTTTTATTTATTTATTGTTACTAATTTTTTGTGTTATTTTCAACTAATCTTTTGATTTTAGGTTACTTCCTTGTGGATCGACCACCCGATTATACTACAACCACCACTTAGTGATTGTCACGAATTTGGGCATAAAACAAATTTTGGCACTGTTGCCGGGGAGGTAGTTTTCAAAGGTTTAGTGAAATTTTTACAAAAATGTTAGTAACTTTATTTGTGTTTTTTTTTTAATAAATATTGTGTTAGTATAGTTTTTTTTTAAATTTTTTCTTTTATTTACTAATTTTTAATTAATTAGATTATTATTATAACAAAATTAAAAAACAAAAAAAAAATCATAAACAAAAAAAGTTCCTTTATTTATATATATATATTTTTCTTTTTTTATTCTTTTCGGTAAAATATATATATATAAATATTCATAAATATATATACATATCTATAAAAGAAAAACAAAAAAAAACGTAAAAAAAAATATTGATATATATTTATTCTTATTTTTATTTTATTTTTCTATTTTCCTTTCTTTTGGTTAAAAAAAACCATCTATATATTTATATAATCATCTTTTTTTTTTTCATTTTAGCTAATTCTTACTCCATTTTTCTTTCTTAATTTCTATTCTATTTTTTTTAGTTCAATACATATTTGGAAGAAAAAAAAATTAAGCTTTTTATTTTATCTTCGCTTTAATTTTCTTTTCTTTATTTTATTTTTGTGTTGTTTATTTTGTTGCTTAGTTTAGGCTTTTCCTCTTTCTTTATCTTAGTTTTTCTTAGAATTTAGGTTTCAAAAAAAAAAAAACATAAAATTGTTCAAAATATTTTAATCATAAAACGCTTAGTATTGGAAACAATTGTGTAATATTACAAATGGGGGAAACAGATATTGTTCTGTCTAAAAAGATTGGTTGTTAAATAAGGTTTGTGATAGCATTACCCTCCACACTTACCTCAGAACCTCGGGGAGTTCTGTCGATGCAAGTGTGGGTCTAAAGTGATACCTTGGCAACCTTCCCAATCGCCCTGGGAACATTTCAAGCATCTACCTTTGCACTATTACATTGTTGAACTTATTACTATAAGAAAACCAAGCTTGTTCTGTCAAAATAAGCAATTTCACTCTGCTTAAAGGTTGTTTGGTCGAAAAGGTTGACTTGTGATCCACCATACTTACTCAGTAACCTCGTGGAGTTCTAGTAAGGCATTGGAGATCACCTAAAAACCTCCAAATCTACTTGGGAACAAGTTTAAAAAAAAAATAATCAAAATAAAAAAATAATAAATCTAATTCTAATTTTCGAGAGTGGATGAATCATCACGAAACTTCTAGTGACACTTCTTCCAATTCATCCACCACTCCTTCCGGAACTCCTTCCACCAATCCTGCTTCTCCACAAACTTTCACTGATAATAATCCATTCACAATGGCTCGCAATGATGAAATCCAACCAAGAACTCTCAATGACTATCTCCATCCTACTCGCACTTCCACGCCTTCATGCATTATCTTCCCTCCTAATATGCCCGCATTAGACTTTAAACCTGGCATGATTCAACTCTTGCCCACATTTCATGGAATGGAAAACAAAAGCCCATACATGCATATCAGAGAATTCGAGGAGGTAGTAGCCACGTTCTATAACCGAGCCGAAAATGTCGATTCTGTGCGACTAAAGTTCTTCCCTTTCTCCTTGAAGGACAAAGCCAAAAGCTGGTTATACTCTTTGAGGCCTAGGTCTATTGGAACATGGGAGGAGATGACCAAATCTTTCTTTCTAAAACACTTCCCCAGCCATAAGACCAACAGTCTAAAACAACAGATTTCCACATTTTCCCAAAAGGACAATGAAATGTTCTATCAAGTATGGGAAAGATTCAAAGATCTGTTAAATCAGTGCCCGCACCATGGCTATGAGAACTGGTGTTTGGTCAGTTACTTCTATGAAGGCCTCTTGAGTCATGAGTGCCAGTTTGTAGAAATGTTATGTAATGGTGAATTCCTTGAAAAAGAGTCAGACTATGCTCTTGATTATCCCGAAGAAACTGCAAAAAAGTCTCACACCTGGACTGGTCCAAGTGCAACTTGTTGATGGTGAAATCTCGTCAACGAAATTAGATTGGAAAACTCAAAGGTAAGTGTGGAAATGTTTAGATAAGAACTTAGAATGAACTTATGGAAGTATAAACACAGATCAACAATGGAGTAAATAATGTATATTGCTTAATAGCCTCTGCATACAATGAATTTTCCAACCCCTTATTCTGAGGGGTCAAGCTATATTTATAGCTGGGTTCTAATGGCCCCCTTATACATGGTGATCCCCTAGGACCAATTAGTACACGAGTACACTGCTAAAGTTAACACCACAGGTGGTAGTGGTGCTGGTAGAGTGGTGGTCTGCTCCAGTACGTGTCAGAGGACTGCAAAAGTGCTCCTGTCTTGGTGCCTTATTATGCCTCCACCACTTGTCTAGTACGGACCTCATAAGCGTGCTGAGGGAGACATGTCCATGTACCATTCTTGTACTGCCATTACCTGTCTGGCATGGATACCGTATCCGTACTCTGACTCTTCTTGGTCTGTAGGCTCACTTCGTGTCTCTCCTGACTTCATGTCGAATCGCTATGATGCCCTTTCTGACTTTACATCTCATGGGACTCACAGGGAGAGTGGTGCCCCATTGGTGGCGCTTTTCTCAGGAAAGGAGGTAAGGCCTCTTCAATGGGGCCTACTGCGTGTGTGGTGTGTCATGACGCTTATTCATGTGATTAGGATCTCACCTTGCGAGACCATTGCTTTGCAGCCTTCATGCGCGAGACCCTTGGTGGGAGGCCATGGGGTGCTTGGTGCGATACCCATGCCGTAAGGCTTTAGGTGCATGGCCGAGGGCTGCTTGGGGCGAGACCCACACTGCGGCTGCGTGAGGCCATGGGAATGTCTACAAGAGGCACACCTGGGCGAGGCCCTCAGAACACCTATGTGAGGTGGACCTGGGTGAGGCCCTTAGGTGCGCGAGACGGCTTCGCGAGACGGAGTCTATGGCTGCGTGAGGCGCAAGGCCATGGGGATGCCTGCGCGAGACACACGTGGACGAGGCCATGGGAACGCCCACGCGAGATGCACCTGGGCGAGGCCCTTAGGCACGCGAGACAGCTTCGCGAGATGCATGGCCTCGCTGTGCAAGGCTTGGGGGTGAGACTCCGGGCGCGAGGCGCATGGCCTCGTTGTGCGAGGCTTGGGGGCAAGACACCAGCCGATAGGCGCATGGCCTCACTGTGTGAGGCTTGGGGGTGAGACGCAGCGCGCGAGGCGCATGGCCTCGTTGTGCGAGGCTTGGGGGCGAGACGACAGGCGCGAGGCGCATGGCCTCGCTGTGCGAGGCTTGGGGGCGAGATACCAGGCGCGAGACGCGCCTCTTGCGTGAGACGCATGGGTGTGCAACACCCTTGGCGCGCGGCGTGCCTTCGGATGCGAGACCGTTCCTCGCGAGGTGCAAGGTGGGCTCGCGGGTCATGGGCGCGAGACACCCGTAACCCCAAGTGCCTCTTTGTGAAGTGCGGGTGATAGGCTCACAAGACGGGGGGTCTCGTGAGGTGCCTGGGTACTTGGTGCCCTTTGGATGCAGATAGGTGTATGTCCCGGGTGTCTTTGGCAGCGTTTACACGTGTGAGTGCATCTTGACCCATGAGCACGTCAACCTTGCGCGGGCACGTCGGACCTCACTATGTGAGGGCCTTGTGGACCTATCCTCTTGCAGTATTCCTTGTGGTCCCTTAGCTTAGCAGGGCCAAACCTTGTGGCTCATAACGTGTTGTTTCTCATGAGATGATCTCCTGTATTCAACAAGGCCTACAGGCTTGAGCCCAATAGCATGACTAAGTGACCTTTATCCCTATGTTCCAACCAAGGACTAGAGATTTTTTATTTGGTGGATTTTTGGCATCCACACAACTGATAGCACCAACCGACACAAACCATCTGGGATCTATCAACTTCGAGAAGAGGATAGTGTTAAGGCCCAACTCATGTTAGATAAAAATGTTTTGCCTCAATGGAAATTAACAATAATATTACAACTCTATGCAATAATATTACGAATAAATATAAATTTATTAAATAAGGTTACAACTCTATAACTGAAAATTACAAATAAACAAAGAAAATGAAGAGGATGATGAAGAAGAAGTGAATAGTAAAATACAACTCTAAGCAAAAGGTTACAAGTAAACTAGAAATGTTTGAAACAAAAGAAAAGAAAAGATTACAACTCTTGAACAAGAAATACAAGTAAAAGAACAAGAGAATAAGAAGAAAACAAAACAATAGAACGAAGAACAGAAATACAAGAAACTCTCACTTACACAACCTAAGTGAAGAGGGTTGGGGATCACCAACTTGAACAAGGTTTAAAACCTTTGTCCAAAAGCTTATGTCCCCCTAACTCAAGCACTAAGGGATCTCTCTCAGATATTGGAAAAGCTTTCTGGAATTATCAAGCCTCAAGGTGTTTTTAGCCAAGTGCTCTAATGGATAGAAATGTTGTGTCTTTCAAGTGAGCTATAGGCTCCTATTTATAGAGTTTAGAGACACCCTTTGAATTTCAAATTCCACCAACCCCCATGGTTGTTACCAATGTTTAATTGGATTAATATGGAATTAAAAAGGAGATTTGGGAGTTATTTGGGTTTTTTGAGCCGTTCAACAAAGAATGAAAAAACTGAAAAATTGGTCAGTTTTTGGCCTATGGCCGCGGCCACCGACCAATTTCAGCACAAAAAATGTGCTGTTTTTCCAAACGGTTCCAAACCCTCCCAAATGATTTTGTAACTCCCAAAACACATTATTGGGGTTAAAATCATATCTCTAACAGCCATATCACATATGGCTTTATGAAATTCATCTCAATATTGTGTAACAACAAATTTACACAATAAAGGGTAATATTTGGAAGTTACAAATTTGTAACACCAAATATGTTACATTATTTGGATATATCTCATATATCTAAATATTGTAACTCTCTATTATATGTTACAATATGTGGCACACTTTGTCACATTTATTTAATCTAAAAAATTATATTATAATATAATATAATATCACATTATATTATAAAATAATATAACAACTTGAAGCTTTGAAAAAGCAGTTTGAGGTCTTGTTGACGAAAAATGGCCAAATACTGCACATGATCGCTCAAGCGGAACTGCAAGAACCTTGCTTTGTTTGTGGAGGGACGAAGCACTTAGCTAAGGACTGCTTAGCTTTGCATGGAATGAGGGGGGTTTATGAGGAGCAATGCAATGCCTTAGGGGCATATAACAAGCCATTCTCCCATACGTACAACCTTGGTTGGAGAAACCACCCAAATTTCAGTTGGAGAGATTCCAACCAAGCTCAATTGTCTGAAAGCCAATGGAGAAATGAGCAACAAGTTCAACCATCAAAGGCGTATTCTGCACCTCAATCCAATTCTCATCCACAACGAAATTCTCATGAGAATATTCTTCATGCATTCATAGAAGAACAATCCAAACTGAATTGCCAAATGATGGAAGAAATCAAGGAAATGAAATGTCAATTCTCAAAATTGACTGAATCCTTGGCCATTCCGGAAAAAGGAAAACTTCCTTCCCAACCAAAATTCAATGTGTAAGGCCAACACATGGCCCAATCTTCAAATTCTAATGATCAAAATGTCAAGGAAGTAAATGCCATCACAACTAGAAGCGGTAAAACTTTGCAAGATCCACCCATAAAATCCAACACTCCCAGTACTCCAAAAGTCATTTCCGAACATCCACCACTCAATGCCACTCCAAAAGTACCATTTCCCCAGGCTTTGAAACCTGTTGGGAAACTTTCTAATAATCAAGCTGAAATCCTTGAGCACTTGACACAAGTGAAGATTAATCTTCCTTTGCTTCACATCATAAAAGAAGTGCCCGCTTATGCCAAAATCATCAAGGATCTATGCACTGCAAAAAGGAAGCATCAAGTCAAGAAGACTGCTTTCTTGACTGAGCAAGTGAGTGAGGTGATTGAACAAAAGGCACCGCCGAAATACAAGAATCCCGGTTGTCCCACCATTTCTTGCCAAATTGGGACCCATGAAGTCAGCCAAGCAATACTTGATCTTGGCGCGAGTGTAAATCGCATGCCTTACTTTGTATACTCGCAACTCGGTCTTGGAGAAATGAAGCTGACATCTGTTGTGCTACAGCTTGCTGACCGCTCCACCAAAAAGCCTACAGGTATTGTTGAGGATGTTTTAGTTCAAATTGACAAATTCTATTACCCCGTGGATTTTCTTATTCTTGATACCCAATCTGTGATAAACATGGAGTCTAAAATTTCTATTATCATCAGAAGACCATTCCTTGCTACTGCAAATGTTTTGATCAATTGTCGGAATGGTCTAATGAAGATATCGTTTGGAAACATGACTCTTGAAGTCAATATCTTCCACATCAGGAAACAACCCCGAGAAGATGATGAATACTATCAAACATTCATGATTGACTCTTTAGTTCCCAATGAGGTTCAATTGCGAAGCACCTTTGATAATCTTGATGAACTCTTCCTTCTGTCTAGCAATGAAAGTGCCAATTCTATTGAGTCTACTCTTGTAATATCAGATCGCATAGACTCACGCAATAGAAGGACTCATCTTTGGCAACCTCACTTTGAAGAGCTACCTCGCAAGAGGGCACAGCCAAAAACTTCAGCTGAAGAGGTTCTAATTGTTCAGTTGACCCAACTTCCCGAGGGTTTAAAACATGCCTTCTTAGGAGACGGTGAAACCTTTCTAGTTATCATCTCATCCAACCTTCAAAATTCTCATGAATTGCAGTTACTCGAGCTACTGCGAACGCATAAATCTACGATAGGTTGGACGCTTGCTGATATCAAAGGTATTAGCCCTTTAATTTGCACCCATCGAATTAATCTGGAGGATGAGGCTATCTCTCAAAGAGACCCTCAAAAGCGATTGAACCCGACCATGAAAGAAGTTGTAAAAAATGAAGTTTTGAAATTGTTAGACGCTTATATTATTTACCCAGTAGCTGATAGCAAATGGGTTAGTCCTACTGAAGTCGTACCCAAGAAATCTAGTGTCACCATGATCCAAAACGAAAAAGGGTACCTGGTCCTCGCAAAAACTGTGACAGGGTGGCACATGTGCATTGATTATAGAAAATTAAATGTCGCCTCCCGCAAAGATCATTTTCCACTCCCATTCATTGGTCAAAACCTTGAACGTGTAGCTGGTCATCCTTTTTATTGCTTTCTTGATGGCTATTCTGGCTATTATCAAATTGAGATTGCATTAGAGGATCAAGATAAGACCATGTTCACTTGTCCTTTTGGCACTATTTCTTTCCAGCGTATGCCATTTAGCTTGTGTAATGCACCAGCTACTTTCCAAAGATGCATGATGAGCATCTTTAGTGACATGATCGAAAAATCAATGGAAGTATCCATGGATGACCTAACCATTTTTGGAAACTCCTTTGAGACATGTCTTCTTCATCTTGAAGCTGTTTTAAAACGATGCATTGAGAAATGACTTGTGCTCAATTGGGAGAAATGTCACTTCATGGTATCTTCTGGCATAGTCTTAGGTCACATTGTTTCTAAAAAAAGGAATTGAAGTTGATCAATCCAAAGTCGACCTTATCTCCAACCTGCCTACTCCTAAGACTGTCAAAGACGTTAGGTCATTCCTTGGTCATGCTGGCGTCACACATGAGGTTCATACAAAAATTTTCAATGATTGCTCGTCCGCTAAGCAAACTCCTAGCCAAAGATGCCACTTTTGAATGGACACCTAAGTGTGAGGAATCATTCCAAACGCTTGTCAATTCACTCACTTCCGCTCCCATCATTCAGTCACCTGATTGAAGCCTTCCTTTCGAGATCATGTGTGACGCCAGCAACTTTGCTGTGGGAGCTGTGCCAGGACAACAAAGGGAGGGGAAACCTTTTGTTGTCTATTATGCAAGCCGAACTCTCAACAGTGCTCAAATGAACTATTCCATTACTAAAAGTCATTGTCTTTGACCTTGAAAATTTTCGATCTTATTTGATTGGATCGCCTATTACGATCTTCACAGATGACTCCGCCCTTAAGTATCTCATTTCCAAAAAGGATGCTAAGGCGCGACTAATACAGTGGATCATTCTTTTGCAAGAATTTGACATAATGGTCAAAGATAAGAAAGGTGTTGAAAACGTCGTAGCGGACCACTTGTCCTGGCTTGAATTTAGCGATCCCGCTGATGGTCCACCTATTCATGATGATTTCGCCGATGAAAAATTGTTTTTTGTTGCTAAGTTACCGTGGTATGCTCACATTGTGAATTACTTAGTAACAGGTGAACTCCCATCTGAATGGAGTTCACAAGACAAAAGCAAATTCTTGGTCGAGGTGCGCAATTTCTTTTAGGATGACCCATACTTATTCAAGTATGGCCCTGACCAAATCATGCGAAGATGCATCCACGACGATGAGGTGTCTAGTGTGCTGAATTTTTTCCACAATGATGCTTGTGGTGGTAACTTTTCTGTGAAGAAAACCGCTGCAAAAATCTTACAATGCGGTCTTTACTGGCCCACTCTGTTGAAAGACACTAATAATTTTTTTCGTTCTTGTGTAAGGTGCCAAAATTTAGGGTTCCTTATCCCGTCGGCACATGATGCCCTTGAACCCAATTCTTGTTCTCAAAATATTTGATTGTTGGGGGATAGACTTTATGGGACCATTTCCACCTTCTTTTGTCTACCTTTACATTCTTCTCGCTGTGGATTATGTTTCCAAATTGGCCGAGGTTGTACCATGTTGAACCAATGATAACGCTACAATTGTCAAATTCTTGAAAGAAAATGTGTTATCAAGGTTCGGTACTACTCGCGCTATCATTAGTGATCAAGGCACTCATTTTTGCAACATATCCTTTGAGGCTCTTATGCGCAAGTACGGTGTACTTCATAAAGTTGCAAATGTCTATCATCCACAGACTAATGGTCAAGCTAAGTTAGCCAATAAGGAGATAAAACACATTCTGGAAAAGACGGTAAATCCCGACCGCAAAGATTGGTCTACAAGTCTTCTAGGCATTCTTTGGGCATACCGCACTGCTTTCAAGTCCCCTCTTGGGATGTCTCCCTATCGGCTTGTCTTTGGAAAAGCCTATCATTTACCTATCAAGCTCGAGCATAAAGCACATTGGGCTATCAAAGCCCTAAACTTTGATCCAAATGCCGCAAGTATAAATTGCAAACTCTAGTTGTCCGAAATTGAGGAGTTGAGAAACGATACATATGAAATTTCCAGGATTTATAAAGCAAAATTGAAAATTGCTCACAATAAACAAATCCTGCGAAAACATTTTGAGCCAAATCAGAAATTGCATATGTATGATTATCGCTTGCACTTGCACCCAGGTATACTGCGATCGCGATGGACTGGTCCATTTGTAGTGAAGCAAGTATTTCCCAACGGTTCTGTTGAGGTCGAGGACCCAACCGATGGGAGAATTTTTCAAGTTATTGGCCAAAGACTGAAGCATTACATTGAGAGTGTGAGTCATGTTGAAGAGGTCCTTCTTAAGGACCCAATTTATACACTCTGAAGTTCTGAATGGTTTGTTGTTGTTGTTGTTCTTTTTATTTTTATTTTTCATTATCTTAATTTTTTTGTCTTTCTTTTATTTTTGTATGCTTTTCATTTTTGTATTTTGTTTTGGGGTATTATTACTAGGCTATTTTCGCTCTCACCTCATGGACGAGGTCATTATCCATGTGTTCACTTTCCTTACCTTTTTCATTGATTATTCATTTTGACATTGAGGACACTGTCTGATTTTTGGTTGGGGTGGTGAGCATGCATTAACTTTCATTTGGAAAATCTTATTGTTGTGTCATTAGCATTCATTTGGGAAACATTATTGTCTTGTTGAATTTTTAAGTCAAATTTTCTCAAAATTATCCAAGCATGAGTATAACTTGTTGGTTTGAGTCAGTTCTTACTATGTTTAGCTATTAAGAAGTGATTTTCAAAGTTCTTTTGTGCACTTTCCAAACATGTGATAAATTGGTTGTTAACACAAATAGTTGAGAGAAATTTCAAGTTTAAAGTTTTTCATTTCTTGGTGAGTTGTGAGAGTTGATAAAACAACTTTTTGAACTTTTATTGATCATTTGAGTTGGTAAAGTCACATCTTTGGAATTTAAAACATGACATTTACTAGAGGGATGTTTTTCATAGAAGAATGAGTCTTTGTAATAAAGTCTAAAATTGTGTCCTATTTATTGTTTTTTTATTTGTAATTTCCTTTTTATTTTTGTGTTGTCTCTTGTAAAAAAAAAATAATGAAAAAAAAGAAATAAAAAAACAAAAAAGGAAAAGAATGATGAAAAAAAAAAGAACAAGAGCAACACTTTCTTCTATTATTTTGTAGTTGTTGAAAAAAAAGAAATATTTCTATTATTTTGTGTAATTGTATAAAAAAAAATTATTATCATTATAGTTACTTTTCTTATTTATCATTTCTAGTTAGTTGTCATTTTGAGCTTTCTCATGTAAATTCCAAAGGTTGTTTGTCATTTGAATTCCAATAAGTTGATATGCCTATCTTGTGATCAATATTTGTTCAAATTTCTTGTCCTAAAAAGTTTATCTTTTCTCATTTGAGTGTAAACTGTTACATTTCCAACTCCAAGAGTGTGATCCCTCCCATAAAAATACTTTCAATGCCCGTGAGGAATTTGGAGTTGAGACCTTTATACTTTTGAGATTTTTCGATACTATTTGTGTTATGACTTGCAATAAAAAGACAATGGTTTGGTGCACACACACACAACTCATAAAATTGCAACTGAAGTAGCTTAGATAGTAATTTCTGACTTCTTGCTGACACTTTGAAAATGCTTAGATGATTTTGCTTGGTTTGACTTGGTTATTCAACTTGATAATTTTATTTTTCGCTTGAATTGCTAGGGACTAGCAATAAGCTAATTGGGGGTTGTGATTAGTGGTGAAAAATGCACATTTATTGATTATTAATGTCAAAATAAATTAAGTTTTAATTAATATTTTCATGGAATTAATATGATTTATTTTATAAATGAAAATATTTGATTATGATTTAATTTATTGTTATTTTGTAGGAATTAAAGTTGTATTTTGGCACTTTGAAATGAAGAGAAGAGAAAACAATTAAATCTGAAAAAAGAGAATAGAAAAATGGCATTTTTCTTGAAACCATGAGGCCTAGCCGAAGTAGAAGCCTAGCCCAGCCGAAGGAGGCTTACTTGCCCAGCACCACGTGGCGCGCTCCTGAAGCACCCCGCATCCAGCACCCCAACCTGGCAACCCGCGTGTGACCTGCGAACCCGGCCTGCCTGACCCGCGAACCTGCCCATGTGACCCGCGCCCCATCTGGCTCCTTCCAGCAGCCCCAACGGATCAACAAGCCCAGCAGCTCTTGCACCAAGTCCCAGCGGCCCATCACCTCTCACTAGCCTTTCCCAGCAAGCCCAACGCCAGCCAGCCCGAAGCACCTTCAGCAGCCCTCTCCCTTTAGCTCCCCCTGTTGATGTGGCGCCTCCCCATTGGCTGGGAATAAGTCAAAACCCTCCTCTGCCACCAGCCACTTTCAACCCATGTTTTGTGGGTATTGGGCCATGAAAAATTGCTATTTTGAGCTTTAAAGTTCATACTTTGTGGTATTTTAGAAAAATAGCATATTGACCATACACCAAAATAACTAGGTTAATATTTATAATAAGATTTGATTTTTCAAAATCATATTTTATTATTAATATTTCAGATTTATTTTGTAAACACCATTTTGTTGTTTAATTTCTTTTTAGTCTTTTTTTTCCTCTATAAATAGGGATTCTCATTTCACATTTGGAATGTAATTTTTAGAGCAATGAAACTATAGCAAAATTTCTACTCACTTTCTTCTCATATTTTCTTCTTAGAATTTTGTGAGAATCATGAGCATAATGGCCTAATCTTCCTAGGAAGGTTAGGGATGATTCCATATGCTAGTGATGTTATCTTGCTACTTTGATTTACTATGTTCTTAATGTAATATATTTGAGTTATTTATGTTCTTTCATCTCCATCTCTATTTTGTTATCTTTATTTACTTATGCTAAATAGTATATAGGATTAGTCATGCTCTTTCTATGTGCTTCTAATTAGTAAAAGTAATATTGATACATAATTTTATGTCTAATCTTCTATTGCATTATTTCCCTTGGGTATTTTGCCATATTTAGATTTTTCATAAGATTAACATTGTGCTTTTAAAGTAAAGAACTTTATAACTCAAATGGACTTTTGTTAGAAAAGAATATGGACTTTAATGTTATATTTTCCAAGTAAATATTGGGATGTGAACTATTTACTTGTGTATTTTTGTAAATCAAGTAACCAAGTAACTAAAAAAACATATGGATGATTCTTGAAACCTTTCCATTTCTCAAACTCTTGATTACATCTTACCTTTATTTCACTTATCTCATTTTATCATTTCATCAAAAAGACAACACCAAAATCTCAATTCTCTTTTCATTTACATTTTTTATTTATTTCTTGTTACTAATTTTTTGTGTTATTTTCTACTAATCTTTTAATTTTAGGTTACCTCCTTGTGGATCGACTGTCCGATTATACTACAACCACCGCTTAGTGGTTGTCACGAATTTGGGAGTAAAACAGTAATCATTGGTAAACTGGCTAACTTGTACATCTAGTCAAGTCTGTTAGAAGATATACGGATCAGACAAGGGCTTGATGACACATTATTATCTCACATAGCTGCAGTCAAAGAAGTCAAGGCCACAGATTTTTCGATATCAGGGAAGGGGTTCTTGAGATATAAGGGCCGGGTATGTGTGCCGAATGATCATGGAATTAAGATGAAGATTTTAAAAGTAGTGCACAATACCCCATACTCAGTTCACCCAAGATCGACCAAGATGACCCACGACCTTAAAGCATTGTATTGGTGGCCACGAATGATGAAAGTTGTAGTGGAGTATGTGTCTAAATGCTTAGTATGCCAGCAAGTGAAAGCAGAACATCAGCGGCCTGCAGGCTTATTACAACCGCTTAGTATTCCATAATGGAAGTGGGAAGACATAGCCATGGATTTCATGACAGGACTACCACGAATAAATAAGCAGCATGACTCGGCTTGGGTAGTAGTAGATAGACTAACCAAGTCAGCTCACTTCCTGCCTGTCAAGACTATGTACACAGCAGATCAGTATGTAGTCATTTATGTCCAAGAAATAGTACGATTGCATGGAATCCCTAAGACCATAGTATCCGATAGAGGATCGGTGTTTACATCAATATTTTGGGGAAGCTTGCAGCAAACCATGGATACCAAGTTAAGTCTTAGTACGACATTTCATCCTCAGACCGATGGTCAGACCGAGCGTACCATACAAATTTTAGAAGATATGTTGTGCGCTTGTGTACTTAATTTTGGAGGATCATGAAGTAAGTATTTGCCACTAATAGAATTTTTCTACAACAATAGCTACCAGTCAACGATAGGGATGGCACTCTATGAGTTGTTATATGGAAGAAGGTTTCGATCGCCATTACATTGGGATGAGGTAGGAGAAAGGAAACTTCTTGGACCCGAAGCTGTTAGAGAGGCTCAGGATGCGGTAGCGCTGATTAGAAAGCATATGCTCACTGCTCAGAACCATCAGAAAAGTTATGCGGATGCCAAGCGGCGTAATGTGGAATTCAAAGTCAGAGATCAAGTCTTCTTAAAGATATCTCCTATGAAAGGTGTGAAGAAATTTGGGAAGAAAGGCAAACTTAGTCCCCGGTTTATAGGTTCTTTTGAAATATTGGACAAGGTGGGAACAGTTGCATATAGATTAGCCCAATCGCCAGCTCTAGCAGATAGCCACAATGTGTTCCACATCACGATGCTGCGTAGATATGTGTTAGACCCATCTCACGTCCTCAAGTATGATACAATAGCACTCCAGAAAGACTTGAGTTACGAGGAACGATCGGTTAGCATCCTAGATAGAGGGATGAAGGAATTACAGTCTAAGAGTATTTCGATAGTCAAGGTCCTATGGAGTAATAGTTCTTAATGATAGGCAACATGAGAGTTGGAGGAGGACCTGTTTGCACGGTATTCGGAATTGTTTGGTAAGTAAATTTCGGGGACAAAATTCTTATTAGTAGGGGAGAATTGTTAGTAGTACTAGTATTGGTGGTGGTGGTGGTGGTGGTGGGGGTGGTGGTGGTGGTGGTAGTAGTGGTAGTGGTGATAGTAGTGGTAGTGGTGGTGGTGGTGGTGGTGGTAGTGGTGTTAGTTGTGGTAGTGGTGGTCGTAGTGGTTGAGGTGGTCGTGGTGGTAGTGGTGGTAGTAGTGGTAGTAGTGGTGGTAGTGGTAGTGGTAGTGGTGGTAGTGGTGGTAGTGGAGCAGCAGTAGCAGCAGTAGTAGTAGTCGTAGTGGTCGTAGTGATCGTAGTGGTAGTCCTGGTAGTAGTGGTAGTAGTGTTCGTAGTGGTTGTAGTGGTAGTAGTGGTCGTAGTGGTTATAGTGGTAGTGATGGTAGTGGAGCAGCAGCAGCAGCAGCAGTGGTAGTAGTCGTAGTGGTCGTAGTGGTTGTAGTGGTCATAGTGGTAGTAGTGGTAATAGTGGTCGTAGTGGTAGTAGTGGTAGTAGTGGTAGTAGTCATAGTGGTGGTAGTGGTGGTAGTGGAGCAGCAGCAGTAGCAGTAGTCGTAGCAGTAGTAGTAGCAGTAGCGGTAGCAGTAGAAGTAGAAGTAGAAGTAGAAGTAGAAGTAGCAGTAGCAGTAGCAGTAGAAGTAGCAGTAGCAGCAGTTAGTATTAGTTTGTAGTATGTTAGATTCCGTGGATTTTGGTTCAAGCCGGGACTTACCGGCCGCCGATACAGTTACCATGTTTACCATCTCTTACCATTGCTGCCTATAGATATAGATGGGAGGTGGGCGAAGGTAGCTTGCATTTCTTCTCCTAAGCTACTGCACATGTTATTTGCGAAGAAAAGGCAGCGAGCGGTTCTTCGCTTAGTAGAGCTACTGGCCGCCGGACGACAACTGCTTCTTGTTCTCGCCCAGACGCTTCTTTTGATTTGATTATTATTTTATTTAGAATCCTAGACAAAAGAAGAAGCTCCTGAATCAGCACAGGGCCAAATCAGCTGTAGGAGAATTGTACTAACCTACCGGAAACTCATAGCATCAGTTATGGATTTTATAAGTTTAACATATAGTTTAAGAATATTAATTATAACATAAGGCTTGATTAATATTACTGGTCCTATAAATATTATTGATTATAACCTAAGGTTTAGATAGAATTAATAAGTGCATGACACTTGTCATAATAGTGTTTATTAAGGAATTAAGTAATTTTATTGATGAATAGTTTAAATAAAAGAAAGATCTAGAAGCTCTAAAACCTTCCAGCAGCTGTTAGGATCACGTTTAGACTCAGTCAAAACTGTTTTATCAATTCAAAATATACTGAAAAAGTGCAAATACGTGTTTGATTTATCAATGTATTTCGATATATCGCAGCTATAGGGGCCGATATATCGCCTATGAAAGATACGGAAAATACGTCGACTTCGTACGAACGACCGAACGAGGCTCGGGAATATGGGGGAGGTGATATATCGCCTATAGGAGGCGATATATCGGCTCCAAGTTTCATTTTTGGAAGTTTGAGGATTTTTCAATTTAAAAATAGCCTTAACCACTTGGACCGGCCTTTGAACGATTTTGATCGAGTTCTGGGCGTCTGTTGAACGAAAATTCAAATCTTTTTCATTTTATATTAATTTATTTATTCAAATTAAAAGGGGTTAGTTTCACTGCTTGAACTCTATAAATAGGACGTAGTACTCAGCCATTTTCTTCATTCTTCAAGCAGTCTTTAGAGCCTCCAAGTTGCTAAGTTTACTATAGAGAGAAACACTTGGGGTTTTGGGTAAAAAGCTTTATCATTTTAAGTTTTTCTAAACACTTGGGAAGTGAGATATAGTGAGATTTCGGTATCGAGGTTTAGATCAATTCATAAGATCAACCAAGGTATTCTTATCCTTAAGTTCAGTTTTACATAGTTCTTTAGTTTTCTTTATTTTCTTTCTTGCATATCCTAACTCTTGTTTATGATTCTTGGTTAGGTGTTTAAGTTTCTTGAAAACTTAAGGTTCTTCATGGAAAGTTTCTTCTTTGATGGTTTAGTGTTCCTTTCATCTCTTTTTTTTAGAAACTAACCATTCTTACTGTTGGTTTTTAGGAGTGTTCTAATCCCATTCTTGTTGCCAAATATCCCTATTTTTTGTAAGGAAAATAAGATAGATTTTATGTGTTTATATGTTTATGTTATGATATGTTTTATGCTATGGTATGTATATAAATAAATATGTCATGTAGTCTTTTGGGGCTTATAGTTTCTTAGATAGCAAACCCCAAGAACTTTTATCATTATCATGGTTAGAGTTATGATTTACCCTAGCTCGATTAGTAGACAGAGGACCTTGATGGTTTATCACATGCCATGTTAATGAGTTAATGGCCATTAATATTGTAGTCCTATGTGATATATATATTTTTTATAGTCATATGTTTTATAATATAAGTTTATGATATGGTCTTATGTTTATGATTTATGATATATGATTGTTTGTAGATTTTCCTTGCTGGGCATTAGGCTCACTCCTTTATTTTTAGCTTGATGTAGGAAAATGATTGTGGTAGGCGGAAAGATTCGTGGCAGCTTGGCTTGTATGTTAAGGATGAATGGATTGAATGGACTGCATGTTGATTATCAAGGATGTCATTATTTTTAAAGTCTTTTGAATGATGTTTCTTTTGTAATTCCGCACTTAGATTTTAAACAATTGATTTAAGTTATGTTTTTATGTATTAAACAATGGGTACCCATACCGTATTTTTATATTTCATATTTTATCTTGTATTTTGCACAATATTTATTTTAGGTTTATAATAAAGTTATGTTATTCCTTATGTATGTTTCCCAAAATAGTAACTATGTCTAGTAGTTTTAATGGTCCAAGGTCTTAGGAATAGTGGGGTCATTACAGTCTACAAGACAGACTCCTTAGCATATTTATACAGAAATATAAAGTTATCCTTTTTTATTTTATTAAAATGAGGATAAGATGATAAGGTTCAACACTTATAGTATTTTGTTTTTTCTGAAAGGATAAGATGCGTAGCACATGGGCGACTACCTTTGGTCTTTGTGAGAAGAGCATCTTATCTTTAAATCAGACTTTAAATCGTAGTGCTTCCCATAGTAGGATCCTCAAGTCCAAGTCGGTCAACGGAGTCTTCTGCATCACGTATCCCACATATTGACTATTCTACTCCTCCATTTTCTCGTCGACAGCTTTATTGATAAGAAATTGTATGTATTTAGTGGACATGGTTACTTGATTGGCAGTAGGTGGAGTGCTCTGTTGTTGAAGCTGATGTCAAAAGGCATCCACTTGAAGCTTAAGACTGGTAATTTGGTCCTAGTAGGCTTCATTTTCTTCTTTTAATTTTTTGTTTACTAAGTCTTTTTCTATTATTGTTTTATTATAATAAATACAATTGGGGCAATATAATTTGGTCACTTTTTCTTTCCCCTTATCTTTTGTCTCATCATAATAATTGAGACCTCAATACATAATAGAAACTTGTGTAGCTTCTTCATAATTTACTTGGCATTTCCAAATGGCATTATTAAATTTATCTACTGTTTCGGCTAATGATTGCCATGACTTATATAATCCTAGTTTTTCCCTCGAAATACTAAATAATAAAAAAAATATTCTTACTTTGGAAGTATTCTATTAGGCATTTTAATACTACCTGAAAATATTTAGGATTATTAAATAGATAGGTGTGATGAAGTTATCTAATAAACTTTGTTGTTCTTTACTAATGACCTTGTGAGGGATATATTTGGTTTCACTATTACCATAATAATGTAATACTAATTCTCCGAAGGATATTGCCTCACCTTTCTCCATTGGCTGACTATATATTATTTGGTCTACTACTTGTCTGTTTGCCATTTGGGCTCTGGATGTATTCCAGGCCTATATATAATTGGACGAAATGGTTGTCGGTCCATCTGTATTGTAAATTAATCGAGATAATACATCAGCATAATAATTATTTTTTCCTTTAATATGCTCAATAGTAGGATTATATCCTTTAATAATAAAATTATTAAGGAATTTTGTCAATCTATTAGTCATTAATTTTTTATTATTTGCCTCATTTTTTTCATAGAAGCTTACTATTGCTTGGCAATCTGTGCTAATAGTAAATTCTTTTTATTAATTAAATAAAGATTGAATGCATCTAAGGAATATTCGATTGCCATTATTTCGAACTGATACTTTTGAGGGGGCAAAATGTTACACCCAAATTTCGAGAATGTGAATCTTGATCTCGAAATTCAAGCTCGTAAGGTGTAAGCTCGAAATAAGAACAGTCATCATGTGATCCACAAGTCAGAGACAATTTCGCTGTAAGTGATAACCTCGTGGGCTCGAACATTATGTAGTCTCGAAAGTGTCCGAGCTTATAAGGTGAACTCGCAACTCACGATAGCAAGGGTTCAACACTTGTATAAGTTTCTTGATGCATCTCTCGCCTCAAACAAGATGGTTTGAGCTCGAGAGATGTAAGCTCGAAGGGGATGGCTTCGTCAATGGCTACTTGTTGGGAGCATAGGCGAAGTGAGATGATGAGCTTGTAATAGAAAAACGATCTCGAAGGCACATGGATCTAGTGTCTAAACTCATTGGCTGTGTGTGAATGTATTTATTGTTATGAATTTCCTATGTTTAAGGGATTTGGTGTAATTTGTTATTCAATCCCACATTTTATGGGATATTACTGCGTACGTAGTAACTAACGCATTTAATGGCATTATTTTATTTGATTTATAGAATATCTTCTCGAAATATGTGGGAAGCAATTATGAAAACCTCTCTATAAATAGAGATGGATAATTCATTTGTAAGGGACCAAGATATTGAAATTTGGAGAGGAAACTCAGGGCATTTGCTTTCCTGAAAGTTTCCAGAAAACTCCAAAGAACTAATAATATAGACTCGTGGACTAGGCAGATTTTAACTGCTGAACCACGTAAAAGATCTTGTCTACATTCTTTTTATTCACTTCCTTTGGTATATTTTTTGTTTAATTGCTCCCCTTTCTTAAGTTGAAGAAAAACGACGTCAACAATAACGTTTATTATTTAGCCTACAATATTTATTATAACATTATTAGCCTACAATAGCTGACGTTTATTTAGCCTACAATATTTATAACATTATTAGCCTACAATAGTTGAATTCTGGTTCCATAGAATGTATTTATTATACCACAAATTTATAATTTTCAAGTTCAAAATTTTTAAAAAGAAAAGAAGTCCAGTTTTTATTAATTTTTAATAATATAAAATTAATTTATGAAAACAGAGACAAATAATATAATTAAAAAATATTGCTTATTAGATAAAAATAGTAAAGATTCTTCTAATCACTGTCATATTTATCATATTTCTTGTAAATATTGTGAGGTAAATAAGTTAGCTAAATCACAAAATCTTATACAAGATAAGATCTATTATATTATAAGAATATCAAAAAGAAAATTTATAAAAATTTGTAAAGATTAATAAAACTATTAAACCTAGTCTTAAAGATAAAGAGTTTCAAAATAAAATATTAGATAATATGTACTATATTAAAAAAAAATAACTAATACAAATAATAAAATAGAATTTTTTTAATAAATATTGAAAAATTTTCTAGTAAGAAAGAAATAAAAGATTTCTTAGAATACTTTAACAAACAACCTAAAATAGTAGAAATAGAGACCACACAATTGATAATAGATCAATATCCATTATTTAAAAAAGATATAGAAGAATTAAAGACACACGTAGAAAATATTCGTAATATAGTTCTTTCTTAATTCATACTTTATTTATGTGTTTTAATAACCCTGATTATATTTTTGCAAATAATCTAGTTAAAGATTTTGATGATAATAGAAATTTAAATAGTTTCAGTTCTTCTGCTACGTCCGGTCAAGATCAGGCTGGAAACCATCAACTTAATACTATAATTGAATTATTAATAAGATTGCATGAAAAAATAGATAAAATAAGTGAAAAAAATAAATAGAGACGAACCACTAAAAATAATAAAATTGAAATTGACATAGATCAACTAGTAAAACAGCTTAGTAAATTAAAAATTGAGGAAAACATGGTAATAAAAAATAAAAAAGAATTTAGTAATAAATTTGAAAGATATGTCGAACAGATCAGGTCAATCAAGCCAGACACAAGTAAATAGTCATTTTGGTAATCTAAGGAATAGTAGAACCTTAAGTAGAAGATTTACTGGCATTTTAGATCGAATAACTAGTAATAATAACCAAGAAATATTATCTTTAGATGAAGTAGTAGATATTAATGAATCCTGTGATAGATTTACACAAGAAACATTAGTATTAAATAATGCCTGAAAATTATACTATACTTGAAGATGGCAAACTAACAGAGGTCTTTTCAGTCATCAAAGAGAAATAACAATAATAGTCAATGATAACACCTATCAAAATTTGCAAATAATCCCTAACAAACTATTCGAAACCTCATAAAAGAAGACAAATATAAATATATTCATCAAGGTTTGTATATAATAGGAATAAAAGGACTAGTAAGGAAAAAATTAGGAGCAAAATTTTTATTAATATTATATGGTGAAAGTATAGAAGATGATAGAAAAAATATTATCTTTATGATGGAAGTAGACATGAATAATAATTATGGATTATTCTTTGTAACTCCAAACTTTATGATGATGATTAAAGATATAGGAAGTATTAAACTAAGAATTCAAAGTAGAGGATACAGAAATATAGACCGAGAAAATCTCATAATATGTACCGGATTTCAAGGAAAATTAATACATAATACTAGCATAAGTTTCAACTTAAAAATAGAAAAAGTAATAGAAAACCTTCAAAGTAAAGGAATAAAAATGATAAAACCTCCTGAATACTCTTCACAACTATTAGAAGGAATAGAATGGAATGTAAAATTAAAAGAATATATAAGTGTTCCCACTAATGGAAGTATATATCAAAATAATAATAGACTTAGTATTTCATTTTCATATAATGGAGAACAAAGTAACAAAGAAGAATTAGAAGATGATAAAAAAGATAAGATAAAAATATAAATGAATTTAAAAATCAAATATTAATCATCAGAGAAAATTTTTTAAATGAAAATATTACAAAAAAAAATAATACTGAAGTTTCACATCAAAAAGATTTTATGGAGAATAGTTCATGAGAAAGTAGTATGACTAATGCAAATAGTAATCAATTTTTAAGACCCCATACTAGAACAATTGAACCATTCAGCGAAGGAAATTTCCCTAGACAACCAGTATATCCTTGTAGTTACCAAGGAGAACCTAAGTATAAGAGTAGAAGTCAGAGAGAACTAGGAGATTTAAGTATAAATTGGAATAATAATAAACAATTAAATATAACAAATATTGACCCACAACTATGGAATTCAGTAATAATGAGTTGGAAGGCAGAAATAATAAGAGAATATATAAAAAATGAGCATAATCACACTGGAGAAGAAATGTATGCTTATTTAGAAAATTATTTAGGAGAAACAGTAAAAGCACATTAAGAGAGGTATAAAGCTCAGTACCCTAATGAAATAAAAGAATTAATTGATCTAGGAAATAATCCTTATAATTTTGTTAATAAAATACATCTTTTAATAACTGGAGAAGATCCTAATAGTGGATTATTAAGTGTTCAATAAGATGCTATGAAAAAACTAGAACAAACATATATTAGGGATTGTAAATATATTAATGATTTTGTAAAATTAGGAAGTATTTCAGGAAACACTATTAATAGTGAATTAGGAGATAAAATGCTAATAAAATTACCTGAAGCTTTAGGAACAGAAATATTAAACTCATGGAATAATAACATGGCACACACTATAAATACGACCATGGATTGTTTAAGTATTAGAAGAAATTTTATCCTAAAACATTTAGTAGATAAATGTACTTCTATCCAAATACAAAAACAATTAAAAGGAGATAATTTTAGTTTTTGTAGTAATATATTTACTCCTCAACAATATGGAATAAAAGATAGAAAGTATAAATCAAGACATAATAAAAAATATAAAGGGAATAAAAAGTACTATCAATTAAGACAAAGTAATGCTAAAAGACCTTTTCTTCAAAAAGCTAGACATGTAAGAAGATATAATGATAAAAGAGATTATCAAAATAAAATAACATGTTTTTCTTGTGGAGAGATAGGACAGGTCTCTACTAGTTGCAGAAAGAATAATAATAATTTTAGTAGAGAGGCAATGTTAGTAGAACAATTTAATATGAATTTCCTTAATGTTGAAGACGATATGTCTGATACATAAAGTATTTATAGTATAGAAGAAATAGACCTAGACCAAATTATAGAAGAACAAAATAATAGTTCAGATGAAGAAGAATACACTATTAATATAAATCCAGAATATGAGATATTAAATGAATTTATGGATATTGAAGAATGTATACATAACTGAGAAATAAATAAGGGAAGCTTAGGAAGAGCATGTAGTAATTGTAAATTCTACCCTAGCTATGGTAAAAGAGAAAAACGTAGTAATTGTTTTGAAGAAATGTGCATTAAATGTAATAATAATTTATATCAAACTAATATAGGAGAAGTCAGTCAAGTTAATAAAATTAATAGAAATTTAATAATAGAAGAAAGAATTAGAACACTTGAAAATAGAGTAGCACTATTAGAAAAAGAGATAATAAATTATCAACATATTAATAATACCATAAATAATCAAGAAGAGCAAACAGAACTAATAGATGCTATACCTTTAGTTTGTAATTCTAGTAATCTATACAGTCTAAAAATAAAAGGATTCTTCATCCTTAAAGATATAAAAATAGAAATAATCTATTTTATTGACAGAAGATGTAGTTCCGAAGTAATGGATAGTGCACTAATACCTAGAAAATATTAGAAAACATCTAGTACACTGTTGACGCCGTTTTTCGTCAACAGATAAAAGAAGAGCACAAAAACAATGGATGACGATGGCCAAACGGAACAAACAAATCAAACACACGATTTTTTTACGTGGTTCAGCAGTTAATTCTACCTAGTTCACGAGTCTCTGTTATTAATCTTAAGATTATCTCTGAACAATTCTTTAGCATGAATTCTCCAGAGATTTCTCTCAATGATCAGAATTTCGGTCCCTTACAATGGTGCATGGCTTCTCTATTTATAGAGAAGGATGTAGAATACTATCCCAAATATTTTGGGTAGTTACTCTTTTGTGAATAAAATAAATGGCTTTAAATGCCTTTAATCAGATAAAAAAAGGAAACGTCCCTGAAGACCAGGGGACGCATAACTGACTAAATAATATCCCACGATTCTTGGGGATTTACATCAATAAATGAGGATTACATCTCATGTCTACAATACTTGTAGATATTCAAGGTGGTTATAGCGTATCTCCAAGGCTTCAGCATCTCAGGTTTCATGTCATTGTGCGAGCCACTGACATCTCCCGAGCTAACATTGCTTTCGAGGTAGTACATCGAGCTCAAGACCCATGCTCCGAAGTTCCTGAAGATGAAGGTGTTCTCGGAGCTACCTTTCGAGATCGAGATCATTTCGAGGTCATCGCATTCGAGATCATATATCATACTTTGCATGCTCGATTTACCATCCTAGAGCTTACCCTAACCCTCACGAGATCATTTAATGCAAACTCAGCTTTCGAGGTCATACTTACTATGGCTCGAAATCTGGGTATAACATCTTGCCCCCTCAAAAGTATTTGTTCGAATCCTAAGAGAAGGAAACTTTTGAATTACTTTCTCTGGGAACCGTACTGTCATACGCTCTTGAAAACGGACACGTGCCAGATGGGTATTGCTTACTTTAGGTACTTGAGTACCTTGGGAACACGCCCACGATCGTCCGTCTGACAACTTTTCGGCGCCATCTTGTCATTGATCCCCATCCGTTTGATCTAGTGAAAATTCCATTCAACGCTCTTGATTAATTCCATTTTCCCACCTATATATACAAGACCCCCTCTTCGTCTTCTTCTTTACGTTTGTTCATCGTAAACCAGAAAGAAAAAGAAAAACAAGAAAACCAGAGACTTTCTCAAGAAGCTTCCATCCCGTGCATGTTTTCTCGACCCAAGAAACAAAGAAATCCTGGTCTGTTCGAGTCAGTGAGTTCTTTCTTGCAACCTCTCCTCCAATCGACGATTTCGCTGCAATCACCATTACTGTGTAAGTATGCCATTTTTGTTTTCAGCTTTTTACCCATACTGTTCTTGTTGTGTATGCTAGTTTACGTTCTTAGAATGATATGATAGGAAGTTTTGAACCAATGGGTTTTTATGCCTTCTAGACTTTCATTTTGGATGTTCGTCTCTGGTTTGTACCTAGTTTTGTCGTTTGAACGAAGTCTCAAATTTCTGGGTTTTGAAAATTTTAGGCCATGTTTCTTGTATACTAAGTTTTCGGGTAAAAACCCTTGTTCTTGACAATTGCACGAAACCCAAAAATGCCCTTTCCTGGCTAACCGCCACCTTTCTTTCCCTGGAATTTCAGGATTTTCAAAAAATCATCCACGCTCCTTTTCTTTCCTGTGGAACACACGCTCTGACTCTTTAGTAAGGGTCTTAATACTTAGTTTCTTTTCCTTAAATCTCCGAGTTCATCCCATCGAGCTCGTGATTCTTGCATGCATGGCCCTCACCATTTTTTCTTTCTCGTTAGATGTCACGGAATCTGGAAAGACGGTGGGGGTCATTACGAGCAATCCCTTACGAGCCCAAATCTCCGAGCCCGGAATCGGTCTTTGCCCGGAACCAACGTCGGATTAAAGAATACGAGATCGCACACGAGCAAGAAGACATTCGAGCCCACTATCGTCGCCAGATAGACGAGGTTATTGAAAAGAAGAGAAGAGTTCTTCGGGAAGCCATCTATCCGGAGCCCAACCCAGGACCTAGGCCAGTTCCCCTCGACCCTGCGTTAAAAGTCACGGTTGCATACCAACCAGGGGAACTCCAGTTTTCCTTAATGGCGGAGCCTTCGTCTTCGCAGCCTAGGAGGGAGATGTTTGAAGCCGAGTTCTACCAGAGCTCGGTTACCACCAGCGACCAAATAACTGATATCTTGGCCCTCCATGGCCTTAGTTCGTTGGACACACTGAAGTGTCGAGCTCCGACTAGGCATGAACGGAGCTGTTTCGCCCCTGGGGGCCGCGATTCCAATGTAAAATACGCGGCCTGGAGCCAGGAACATATAAGGGCAGGAGCTTTACTGCCCCTGAAGTCCTTTTTCAGAGACTTCATTGATTTCGTTGGGTTGGCTCCATTCCAACTCAACACCAATTCATACAGGGTGCTGTCTGCCCTGAGGTCCTTGTTCCACGAGCTGGAGTGGACAGGGCCTTCACCCCAAGAGATCTTATATCTCTTTTGTTTGAAGAGTAATCCCTCCCGAGCTCGGGGAAGAGATGGTTTTTACTATCTTCGAGCTACCCCAAAGAGACGAAGATCTTTGAAGATCTTCCGAACCACCCTCCTGACTTCAAGAAGGCTTTTTTCTGGACAGACGGTCTGTTCCCGTCTCGACATCGTTCGTTTAGGCGGATTCGTAAGTATTCTCGTTACCTTCTATTTTTGAGCTCGGAATTTTAGCCCTTAAATCCATATTTTGTTGAAGTGTATCTCGCCTTTCAGCTAACTTTCAGCGTCCCACCCCTGACGAGACAATGAAGGGGCACAGAGAGACCTTTCTCCGGCTCCCTTACGGCAGGAGATCTCTCTCATTTCTACTACATGAGGACAAGCTACGAGCTTGTGGGTTGTTGGGATAGGGCCAGTCAACCTCTGACTGGTCCAGTAAAAAATATGAACGCTGGGAGGAAGTGCCACTGCCCACAGGCATCCTTCCTCCGAGGAGGGAAAGGAGGACACCTCTCCCAATTCGCTCGAGAAGTCCGCGGTCGGGGAACGAGGCCAATGACGAAGCCTCGAGTTCGGACTTAGATGGAGGTAAAACCCTTCCTACTTCGCGAATGTGGTCCCCCACTTTATTAAAACACAGGCCCAATAGACTAGTCTCGTGCCCACAGGATAGATACCACTTCTACATATGGAGTTGGGTAGACGACTGTGTCCATAGGTTTGATAGTGGGCTCGGGAAATACGACACTATGTACACCACGGACGAGGTGTGGAATGGGATAGCTGTGCAGTATGGGACCAATGATTATAGGGACCTCTCGAGGTTATCACCAACTTATAGGGAAGGCACTCCCCCCGCCTCTTCTGAAGACGGGGGAATTTCATGGTCCCCAAGCTCGAGCTCGGGGGAGAGTTCCAGTTAGGTTTTTTCTTCAACTGGTTTCCATTTTTTTTCAAAGTTATTCTTATTGTTTAACTCACTGTCATTGTGCAGGTGCCATGAATCCCGACCTCGACGCCGTGCTTTTTAGCGATGGGGGAGCTGGCGCCCAAAAGAGTAAACGCCCAAGGATACCAAAGAGATCCGACCGACCGTCCAAGGTACCTAAACATCGCGAGACGACTCCCACGACCCAGACCACTGCGAACACCTCCAAGGAACCGACTGCCCAGATTGATGGGTCAGGCCCGACTGCATCCATCTCGCTGCTTCCCACTGAAACCCGGTTAACAGTTGTTCGGCCCCCGAAGAAACCTTCTACCTCAACGGTTCAGCTGCCAACGGCTCGAACCCACACTGAGGAGTATGTACTTGATGGTGCCGCTGGGACAGAAGGGGCTTTACTCAGCTCGGACGTCCTTTCTCGGGTAGGTCAGAGCTTTTCTGGCTTCGGCGTCGACCACTGGGATCTCGTGCGCAAGGCTTCGGACTGCAACACTCTTTATGAGAAGAGTATCGAACTCACCGCCGCGGTAGCCTTCTCAACTCTATTTTAAGTATTTATGCCTTAATTCGCAATTCTGATTCGTTCTTTGTGTTTCAGGCCCTTGTTGTTTCAGCACAGCTCAACTATAAACTGACCAACGAGGTGCAAACGAGCTTGTCTCTGGCTCAGAAGTCGAAGGATCTCGAGCTTAAGATGATTGACGAGCTCAAAGACTCGAAGTCTGAACTTGAAAAACTGAAGACCCGTCTCGAAGAGCTGGAAAAGTCAAATGCTGAGCTCGAGAAGGCCAATGCCAAGCTCGAAGAGGAGAAATCTGCTACCCTCGACCTCATGGAGAGCGAGAAGGTCCGCCTCCTGAACGAGTCTAAGGAGCAGAAGGAGAAAGCGGTCGACCAGGCCATGTACAAGCTTTGGGCCGACAATGCCGACCTCGACACCAGCTTCCTGGGTCCTCTCGAAGCCACATATGTTGAGCGGTGGAATGCCCGTCTCGAGGCAAGTGTAGCTGCTCGAAAGGCGGCCCAGCAGGATAGCCATGCTATTCGTCCTAGAGGGTCTGGTGATACTGATGCTGAGAGGGCCAAGGATACTCCTCTTCCTTAAATCCGATCTCGGAGAAATCAGTCATCGGGAAGAAATCAGTTATCGGGGCTGCGTCCCCTTATTTCTGTAACTATTTAAATTTGTGCCCACGGGGCTGACACAATTTTTTTAACTTTCCCTTTTATATGCTTTACATTTCTTGGCTTGAAATATTTGCATATTCTTATATTGATGAGCTAGTTATGTTTATTTAATTCATACAAACACAATTTGGATTTAGGCTCAAAATTCGATGCATTCATGCATAGTTTATTCGAATTATCCGCTTCCGACCTCATTATTTATCAAGGTCGGATATTACTTTAACCATGAACTGAAAAGTGCTTATATGGTATGTAATATGAATGATTTGGTTATCTTTTTAGTCACTTTTCCTCATCCTCAGTATTTTGGCTCCGAGGTTAAGAGTTCGAAACTATTTTTCTAAGATATTTCAGCCTCGACTTTGACTTATCTCGAAATAGGTTTAGGCTCCCATTTATCGTCGATCGATTAATTTGGCTGGTTTGTTCCAAACCTGTTAAGCTTGCACATCTGGTTAACTCCAAACGTTTTAGGTTTTCGGTAGTTCGGTTATGTCCGAACTATCCCAGCCCGCGTACTTGGTTATTTCCAAATACTTAATGTTTTTGATAACTCGGTTAAGGCCGAACTATCTAAGCTCGTTCGGTTAAGTCCGAACTATCTAAGCTCGTGTATTTGGTTATATCCAAATACTTTATATATATTTTTTTTTAAGCTGGTGGTATGTATACCAATGATGCCCCCTTAATATCCTATGAGTGTGACCATAGGTTATTAAATTAAGAGAGATTGCAAAAATAAAAATAAATTACATGTGAAACAAAGTAGACCCTTTATTTGATGAAATGCAAAAATAAACTAATATAAATAGAAAATCATGGTTACAGGCGACACTTTTTACACTATTGATAATATGGTCTAAGGTGTTCGCCATTCCATGCTCGAGGTATCAGGCTCCCATCTAATCTCCCAAGTTTGTATACGCCAGGTCGGATGACTGATTCTATCTGGTATGGTCCTTCCCAGTTCGGCCCAAGCACCCCAGCTGCTGGATCTCGGGTTGCCAAGAATACTCGTCTCAAAATCAGGTCTCCCACTCCGAACTTTCGATCTCGAACCCTCTTATTGAAATATCTCGTGGTTCGTTGCTGGTAAGCAGCATTTCTCAGCTGAGCCTCTTCTCTTTTTTCTTCGATCAAGTCTAGGGTTTCCTCGAGCTGAGTATGATTGGAACTTTGATCGTAAATCTGAGTTCGGATCGTCGGAATTTCGACCTCGATAGGCAACATCGCCTCGCAGCCGTACGCTAGAGAGAACGCAGTATGTCCTATCGATGTCCGAGCTGTAGTTCTATATCCCCAAAGGACTTGGGGTGATTCCTCGGGCCATCGTCCCTTTGCCTCCTCCAACTTTTTCTTTAGAGAACTCTTGAGAGTTTTGTTAACGGCCTCGACCTGACCATTCGCCTGAGGGTGAGCCACTGACGAAAAACTCTTTATTATACCGTTCTTGTTACAAAAGTTGGTGAATAAGTCGCAATCGAACTGGGTTCCGTTATCAGATACGATCTTTCTTGGTACTCCATATCGGCATACGATGTTCTTTACCACGAAATCAAGGATCTTTTTCGAAGTTATGGTCGCCAATGGCTCAGCCTCCGTCCATTTTGTGAAGTAATCAACGGCGACCACAGCATATTTAACTCCGCCTTTGCCAGTTGGGCGTGATCCTATGAGGTCGATGCCCCATATTGCGAAAGGCCATGGGGATGTCATCATGGTCAGTTCGGAAGGTGGAGCTCGGGGTATCGTGGCGAATCTCTGGCATTTGTCGCACTTTTTCACGTACTCGAAGGAGTCCGTTTTAATGGTTGGCCAGAAATATCCTTGGTGTATAATCTTCTTGGATAGGCTATGCCCCCCGGTATGGTCTCCGCAGAACCCTTCATGAATTTCTTCAATGATCTTCTTAGCCTCGGGAGGAGTTACACATCTAAGCAGCGGCATGGAGTACCCTCTTCTGTATAACTTTCCATCCAGAATGGTGTAACGAGGAAGTTGATACATCAACCTTCGAGCTTGATTTCGATCTCTCGGAAGAATCCCATTTTCGAGATAATCGACTATCGGACTCATCCAGGTTGGTTCTGTTTCAATCATACACACATCTTCCTCGTCTGGCTCAGTAATGCTGGGTGCTGATAGGTGTTCTACGGGTATAACATTCAGCTCTTCATTTTCGGCGGAAGTGGCGAGCCGAGCTAAGGCATCTGCATTTGAGTTTTGTTCTCGGGGAGCCTGTTCGATTGCATAAAACTCGAAATACTCCAATGCGGATTTTGCCTTCTCCAGATAAGCTGCCATTTTTGTGCCACGAGCCTGGTATTCTCCCAAGATTTGATTAACCACGAGCTGGGAGTTGCTGTAGCAATGTATAGCTTTGGCTTTGAGCTCTTTTGCTATTCGTAGTCCCGCAAGTAAAGCCTCATACTCAGCTTCATTATTAGATGCCTTGAAGCCAAATCTTAAATCAGAGTGAAATTTGCTCCCTGCAGGAGTGATCAGAATAACTCCTGCCCCCGCTCCATTTTCATTTGACGAGCCGTCGACGTAGAGTTTCCACAGCTCGTGGGCTGTGGTTATTACCTCGTCGTCGGCTATACCAGTGCACTCCACTATAAAGTCTGCCAAGGCTTGTGCCTTAATGGTCGTTCTCGGATGGTAGGTGATCTCGAACTGTCCGAGCTCAACAGCCCATTTAAGGAGTCGAACAGACGCCTCTGGTTTAGACAAGACTTGCCTTAGTGGTTGATCTGTTAGTACATGGATAGGATGTGCCTGAAAGTAAGGGCGGAGCTTGCGAGATGAGTGGATTAGACTGAGGGCTAGCTTCTCCATCAGTGGATATCTTGACTCTGCCCCCAGTAATCTTTTACTGATATAGTAGACGGGTTTCTGTACTCTCTCTTCTTCTCGAACGAGCACCGCGCTTATCGCGTGTTCGGTAGTTGAGAGGTATAGGAATAGTACTTCTCCCGTCTCAGGCTTCGATAGGATGGGCGGTTCGGCTAAGTGCTTTTTGAGCTCCTGAAAGGCTAGCTCGCACTCGTCTGTCCATTCGAACTTCTTACTTCCTTTCAATAAGTTGAAGAATGGGAGACCGCGGTCCGTTGACTTCGAGATGAACCTGCTCAGAGCTGCCATCCTGCCAGTCAAGCTTTGAACCTCTTTATGCTTCCGAGGTGAAGGCGTATCGATCAGGGCCTTTATTTTTTCGGGATTAGCCTCGATCCCACGAGAGTTGACAATGAAACCCAGAAATTTTCCTGAAGACACCCCAAAAGTGCACTTCTGAGGATTCAACTTCATGTTGTACTTTCTGAGCACGCCAAAGCACTCTTCGAGGTCATCAACATGGTTCTTGTTAAGTTGAGACTTTACAAGCATGTCATCAACATAAACTTCCATGTTGTTCCCTATTTGCTCTGAGAACATCATGTTTACGAGCCGCTGGTACGTGGCTCCGGCATTCTTGAGTCCGAATGGCATGACATTGTAGGAGTAGAGCCCTTTATCTGTGATGAAGCTCGTATGCTCTTGGTCGGGGGCGTGCATGGGAATCTGGTTATATCCAGAATAGGCATCCATGAACGACATCAGGCCATGCCCCGCCGTGGCATCCACGAGCTGGTCAATTCTTGGCAGCAGAAAACAGTCTTTCGGGCAGGCCTTGTTGAGGTCCAAGTAGTCAATGCAGGTTCTCCACGTCCCATTGGGCTTCGGGACCAACACTGGATTGGCTACCCAGTCAGGGTAAAAAGCGTCCCTGATGAAATTGTTTGCTTTCAGCCTATCAACTTCCTCCTTTAGTGCTTTCTTTCTATCCTCGTCCAGCTGTCTTCGCTTTTGTTGCTTCGGGGGAAAGCTTTTGTCTATATTCAATGCATGGCTCGCAACATTTGGGCTTATCCCCACCATGTCTGAGTGTGACCATGCGAAGACATCCTGGTTTTTCTTGAGGAAGCAAATTAATTGCTATTTTGCTTCGTCTTGGAGGTGTTTTCCGACCTTTACCTTCTTCGAGGGTTCAGCATCGTCGAGCTAAACTTCTTCGAGCTCTTCCAATGTATCGAGGTCAACCTTCTCCTCGATCCTTGGATCGATTTCCTCGTCAATTTCTAAAACTGTCCCATCCTTATTTTGTATGATAACGAGTGCTTGAGCGCTCGTTTGTTTCTTTCCCCTCAAAGAGATACTGTAACACTCTCTCCATGCCAATTGATCTCCTTTCAATGTTCCGACCCCGCTCGGAGTTGGGAACTTAAGGGCTTGGTGCCTTACGGATGAAACTGCCCCCAGCCCGACCAGGGCGGGTCTCCCGAGCAGTACATTGTAGGCAGATGGTAACTCTACTACCACGAACTCCATCATCTTGGTCACCGAGACTGGATAGTCTCCCAAGGTCACAGGGAGTTCGATGGACCCCATACAGGCGGTTCCTTCTCCAGAAAAGCCGTACAAAGTGGTTGCACAAGCCTTCAGGTCGCGAAGGGAGAGTCCCATTTTCTCTAGTGTTGCTTTATAAAGAATGTTAACTGAGCTCCCATTGTCTATGAGAACTCGGCGCACTCTTTTGTTGGCAAGCTGCAGGGTGATGACTAGTGGATCGTGATGAGGGAACTGGACATGGGAGGCATCTTCCTCGGTGAAGGTTATAGGTTGAGTTTCAACCCTTTGGCTTTTTGGTGCCCTTGGTTCGGGTTCATAAGGAGACCCGTCCCCCGTCTTCAACTCATTCACGTATCGCTTTTGAGCATTTCTACCCCCTCCTGCGAGATGAGGCCCTCCCGAGATGGTTATTACATCCTCTCCATCAATCGATGGGGGCCTGTCATCTTCCCGAGACCGGGAGTTATTATTCTGTGCCGCCGGAGGCGCAGCTATTCTCTGGCTTGCAGTGGTGTGTCCAGTATTCTGGTTTTTGACATACTGCCTGAAATAACCTCTGGAGATCAACCCTTCGATCTCGTCCTTCAGCTGTCGGCACTCATCAGTTGTGTGTCCGGTATCTCTATGAAAACGGCAATACTTACTGGAATCCCTCTTGGACTTTTGATTCCTCATTGGGTCCGGACGCCTGAAGGGGACCTGGTTTTCATTAGCCAGGTATATGTTTTCCCGAGACTTGTTGAGCTCGGTGTGCACTTTATATACGGAGAAATACCTTTCTCATTTCTTCTTCTTTCCTCCATCAGCCTCGGGGTTATTTCCCTCGCTCTTTTTCCTCTTGGAGGGATTCTCCGAGGTAGGCTGTGGAGCTGCTGGGTCAGCCGAGGTTGAGGCGGAGTTAATGTTTATCGTTGTAGTTTCGGTCTGCGAGGTCGCCTTGAGCGTTGACCTCGCCTCCTCTACATTGACAAATCTCTGCACCCGTCTGTTAAACTCGGTTATCGACCTCACCGGTTTCCCTTGCATGTCATCCCAAAGGGCACTCCCGGGTAAAACACCAGCTCGGATAGCCATTAGGTGCCCACTGTCATCCACATCTCGAGCTCGGGCGACCTCAAGATTAAATCTTGTCATATAGCTTTTCAGTGTTTCGCCCGGCTGTTGTCGGACGTTGGTCAAAGTGGATGCCTCTGGTCTGACTCCCATCATAGCCCGGAACTGCTTCTTGAAGTCCCTAGACAACTGATCCCATGAGGTTATCGAGTGTCTCTTATACTTCTCGAACCAACTCTTGGCAGGTCCGGCCAATGATGTTGGAAACAACATGCACCTGAGCTCGTAACCCACGTTACTAGCTCTCATAATAGTGTTGAATGTACTCAGGTGGCTACATGGGTCGGTTTTTCCCTCAAACGCTGGGACGTGAGGGATCCGGAACCCTTGGGGAAACTGAGTGTTAGAAATATTGGGAGCAAACGGCTCAAGCTCCTCATCAGAGTCCTCATATCGACCGTTCCCTCGTTCATTCTTTAAAAGCCTAAAGGCTTTTTCGAGCTGATCAATCCTCTCTTGGACTGGGTCCTTAGGCGGTGTCTAGAATTGCCAGTCATTGATTATGATCCCAGGCTCGCGTCTCCGTGAGGGATCTCTACGCCCGTTTAGGTGATTCCTTAGGTCCGGATTCGTCTGATCTCCCTTTCCCCTGCTCTGATTCAGATGATTCCGCAAGTCGGGACGGGTCTTGCGGCTTCCAGTATTTTTACGACCTTGGTCGCGTTTACTGACGGACCTGGTTTCTCCGGACTCGTCACTGGTGAAACTTATTGATCGGTCGTTTCGAGATGGGTTCTTCCCATGTCGCCTTGTCTCCGCAGTGCGAGACCGGGACGTCTGACTTCTCTCAGATTGTGCGCCTCTCCGCTCCTGGAAAGTCTCCCTGTGTCCTTGCCTATCCCCCGTACGCCCTTGATCCTGATTCTGAACAGGTTGAGCGTTTCTGTGGGGAGGTGAAGGATATCTTACGGGAGACGAAGGGAACCGTATAGGTGACGGTGGCTGCCTCCCTTGCTTCGGCCTAGAGGGTCCAGAATTGGCCCGAGATGGGCCAGTCGCGTTCGGTGCGCTACCAGGAACCTGATTCCGAGCCTCGGTAGGAGCTCGGTTATTCTCAGTTCCTGCAGGAGCTTCCGCAGGTGGGTTAGGCGAGACCCGAGCTCGGGTACTCCTCTGGGGCCTAGGAGGAGCGGATTGCTCTGCTGGTGCCGGAGGTTGAGTCGGCCTCCTTGTGGCAGCATCTTTTCGTGGTCTTCCACGGGGCCTCCGGGGAGGAGCATGCACGTCCCTTGGAGGAGGGACTTGGTTTTCGCGCGAAGGCGGGGGCTGAGCCACCTGCGCCTCCGCGGCTATCCTAGTCAACTCCTCATTACGTTTGTTGGCTTCTGCCAACAACTGTTTCAGCTGCCGATTCTCCAATTCTACAATAGGGACATAACGCTCAGGATTGTAGTACATGTCCTCATCCCTTGGTTGTGGAGGTGGTCCCCGGGAATCAGAGGACCCACTTCTTTCATCAGACTCCGGGTTCTCCATTGGTTGTTTTCCAGGACGTCTTGGGTAATTTTCTTCAGGAGTGTTCTGATTGTTTGCAGCCATGAATCTCTCAGGGATGAATGCTTAAGGCTCTCAATGAAAGCACCAAACTTTTGACGCCGTTTTTCGTCAACAGATAAAAGAAGAGCACAAAAACAATGGATGGCGATGGCCAAACGGAACAAACAAATCAAACACACGATTTTTTTACGTGGTTCAGCAGTTAATTCTGCCTAGTCCACGAGTCTCTGTTATTAATCTTAAGATTATCTCTGAACAATTCTTTAGCATGAATTCTCCAGAGATTTCTCTCAAGGATCAGAATTTCGGTCCCTTACAATGGTGCATGGCTTCTCTATTTATAGAGAAGGATGCAGAATACTATCCCACATATTTTGGGTAGTTACTCTTTTGTGAATAAAATAAATGGCTTTAAATGCCTTTAATCAGATAAAAAAAGGAAACGTCCCTGAAGACTAGGGGACGCATAACTGACTAATAATATCCCACGATTCTTGGGGATTTACATCAATAAATGAGGATTACATCTCATGTCTACAATACTTGTAGATATTCAAGGTGGTTATAGCGTATCTCCAAGGCTTCAGCATCTCAGGTTTCATGTCATTGTGCGAGCCACTGACATCTCCCGAGCTAACATTGCTTTCGAGGTAGTACATCGAGCTCAAGACCCATGCTCCGAAGTTCCTGAAGATGAAGGTGTTCTCGGAGCTACCTTTCGAGATCGAGATCATTTCGAGGTCATCGCATTCGAGATCATATATCATACTTTGCATGCTCGATTTACCATCCTAGAGCTTACCCTAACCCTCACGAGATCATTTAATGCGAACTCAGCTTTCGAGGTCATACTTACTATGGCTCAAAATCTGGGTATAACATACACCAAGAATAGCCCAACAAATGAATACAAATACTTTTGAATATAAATATTATCTTGACACTTATAAATTTCGATTCTATACTAATTATAATGATTATAGTAATGAATATCAATCAGGTTAAGCATGGCTCAAAGACTTAAAAATGAACAATATAGATATTATTATAGGATTAGATTTTCTATTAAAACAAAACGGAAGCATTAAAATTGAAATTCCATTTTTTATGATTACCAACTTAATTATTCAAATTAAATAATTAATTGTTGAACTGTTACAGAAATGTTTAAACAGATACAAAGACTGTTTGAACAGAAACAAGATATGTTTAAACAGTTTGTGACCAGAAGATAAAAACGAACATAAAGTAAAGAACACACGAATTTTTACGTGGTATCATCAATCTTTGCAGATTGCTACTAGTCCACGAGGCCACGCCCAGAGAATGAAATTTATTAGAAGAATATCTAAACGATTACAAAACCAAATTGACTTATACAAATAAAGACTCCCTCTTGAATTTGTCGCAATTGTTGTAATCTAAACTCCTAAACAAATTTCTGAAGTGCTAAGATCTTGAACTCCCTTCAAATCATAACACTTGCACTTTTCCTCCCGAAAAGTCACTCACGAACAAGACTTCTCCCGAAGCTTGATGACCAATGTCCAAGTGTGTTCAACCTGCACAATTAACACAAAGAAAACAATACAGAAGTACACTGTAATAAACCACTAAGAACTTGTTGGACTCAAGTTCTTCACATAATAAAAAGTCTCTCTAAAACTTGAAAAATATTTGGAAAATAATACACCAAGAGAGATGATCAAAAACCAACGACCTAAGGATGATTATATACTTTTTAGAATCCCTTTAGGTCGTGGAAAACAAATCAGAAACCAATCAGCCAATAAATGGAAAATCTTCCAAAACAGGAAAGTCAGAATCTGTTCAAATAGACTGGCAATCCGTTCAAACAGATTCATTGAACCTGGACAGTTTTTCAACCTAGTTTCCTTAAATAAATAAGGAAACAATATCTACATTATTACTGCAAGCTGTACACTATTTCTGGGCAACCAAATCAGATCAACAAATAAAAATAAATACTAATAATTTCCATATAAACTAATTTCAAGAAAATATATTCTTTTATAGGAAATTATATATTTATTTTATAATCATATATAGAAAAAATCTGATTATAGAAAACATACCACACAAAACAGGAAACTAACCATTTTTCGAAATGTACTAAAATATTACAAAACATGAAACTACTAATTTCGAAAATACCCTTTTAATTAATTTTGTCATTATTGTCAAATATGCCAACAAAGGATTTTACAAAAATTACTAAAGAATATGTTAATATTTATAAAATGGCTAGTATTATACCCGTTCAATCAGAGTTGCTGCAGAAGCGTGGTGACTATCCTTGTAATTTAGAAAATACCCAATGTAACTTAAATATTAATATCACGTAAAAATTTAATAGAAGAAAATGAATTAGTAGATATAATAAAAGAAATAAAACTAGATAGAGAAATAATAACAGGAAAAGAATTATAAGACTTAATATTTAGTAATGATATAGAACATTTAATATATAAACTACAAAAAATAATGAAATATCGGAGATAGTATGAAAATTTTAAAACAAAATGATAATCCAGTATGTAAATTATTAATAAAAAATACAGATTATAGAATAACGAGTTAAGCACTAAAATTTAATCCTATAGACATAAAAGATTTTAAGGATCACATTGACGAATTATTAAAAAAAAAAAATTATTAGACATAGTGACTCACCACATAGGAGTCCTGCTTTTCTAGTAAGAAACCATAGTGAAATAGTTAGGGAAAAAGTATAATGATAATACTGAAGACAACTCTTATAATATTCCTGATAAAGATGATTTAATAAATAAAATACAAGGTTGTAGAGTTTTTAGTAGATTTGACTTAAAATTATATTTCTACCAAATAAAGATGGCAGAAGCTAGTATTCCATGGACATCATTTGTTTGCCCACAAGGACTATTTGAATGGTTAGTAATGCCAATGGGACTTAAAAATGCCCCAGTAATATTTCAGAGAAGAATGAATAAAATATTTTATGAATTAAGTTATTGTTTGGTATATATTGATGATATTGTAGTATTTAGAAAAGATTATAAGGAACATGAGTATCATTTAAAACAAGTTTTTAAAAAATTTGAAGAGTATGGTTTAATCATTAGCAAAAAGAAAATGAAATTAGGAAAAGAATATATAAAATTTCTAGGATCAGAAATAGGAAAAGGGAAAAGAATATTACAAGATCACATTAGTAAAATGATACTAGATTTCCCTGAAAAGTTTGAAGATTTATAAAGTATTAAGCAATTTCTTGGATTATTAAATTATGTCCGTCCATATATTAAGAATTTATCAAAATTACTTGGGCCATTATATAATAAGACCAAACTTAATGGTCAAATTGTTGGGGTTTTATGCCCTAATTAAAACTCAAAGTCTTTGTAATCTCATTTTATTATCAATAAAAGAATAGAAATCATTTTTTGACTTGGTCAATCACTTTGCTCACATGTTTTATTTTCATGATTATTTGTTTAATATAAACTTCTATTAAATCCCGAGCATATAGCTAATCTTATTTACAGTGACGTAATTACAGTGGAATATAAATATGATTATATGTTCAAAATAAGTTAGTCCTAAGATTAGTCAGTGCCTAGGATTTACATTGACTTGCCAATCTACGATATGATCTACTTACACATTATAGTGTTATGTTCTTTCCAGAACATTAGCAAAGTAGATAAGATTGGATGTATTTGTTACATCGGACTGGACCGATATTGACAGTTGATAAGATAAGTAAACATACCGTTATTATCTATTCTAGTCATATCATATAGTTGACCATAGGTTAATTCAATCTCAATTTTGAGTGGTTAGTATTCTAACTGATTGTATTATTTGAGTTCTTTGACTTGTTCGTTATCATCTTACCCTACGGACTACCCCATACTTACATCTTGGGAACTCAGTAGTATAATTGAGTGGGAGTGTTAATCATAGATATGAATATCTATAGCTTCTGATGAAGAAGTGAAATGATGGTTTCCTTTTAGTTTGGTTCAAGGTGTTAAATGATAGAGATCTCATTTCAGTAATTAAATTAGTTTACTGAAATATCATTTATAAGGAACTAAGTGTTTTAAGGATAAAATACAATGATGGGTAAAACAGTATTTTAGTCCTATTTCATTGTAGACTGTCTATAGAGGATTGAGTGACAATTATAGTTGTAACAATAGATAATTAATAGCGTATCTATATTTGTTATAGAGCGTTCTATGAATTCAAGAGTGCAATTCCAAATTTATAGTGGAGTCACGAGGAATTAATAAGTTAGTAAATTTATTTGTTAGATTTATGATAACTTATTGGAGCTTGATTTCATAGGCCCATGCTCCCCATTGTACCTTGGATAAAATTATATAGATAGTCTCAATTAATTGATTTAATTATCAATTAGAATTATTAAAGTTGACCAGGTCAATTTTGGATAGTTTCATAGAGTTGTGTAATTTTGAGAAAATAAGAGAAATTATGACAGATTTATTAATTAAAATAAATTGGTATCTAAATTAATAAATAAATTTAAATCAATGTGCAAATTATAAATAATTAATTTGATAAATGATTTCAATAATTATTTAATTAATTAAATCAATAGAAAATAATATAGGCCTTGATTTTAATTCCAATGAGCTTATAATCAAATGGGAAATTTCACGGGCCTATAGCCCATGATAATTTCGACCTAGGGCTTCAAAATGGTTATTATTTTATTGATTTTTTAATTAAATTAAATGACATAATTGAGTCTATAAAATGAGTGCTTAGAGAGAAGTCAAAACAGAAGTTTGATAAGTCACAAGTCAGACTTTCTGATAGTTTTAGATTCTCTCTAAACACAAGTCATTTTCTAAGCCTATTTGTTATTTTCTCTTCTTCCTCTCTATATCTATCTCATGTGTTGAGAGTTGCCCACACTAGTCTAGGTGGTTCTAAGGATACATTGGAAGATTGTAAAGAAAATAGAAGATCGGTTCAGTTTCTTGATAATACTCTGCGACAGAGAGGATACAAGAGTTAGAGAAACTGAAGGAATGACTCTTTAATTCCGCTGCGTATACTGTAAGTATTCTATTATTTGTTTTTCTTTGAATTCAATTTTAGAAACATGTTTTAGGCTATCTCGTATTAATTTTTTAATATTAGATATACATGAAAATAAATAAAGATCTCGTGTAAGCTTTTTCCTACCAAAATATACTTCAATATTGAAGATATTAAACTAATAAAGAAAATCAAAGAAGTAGTAAAAATATTACAAAAATTGTCCCTTCCATTAGTAAATGACCATTTAATAATAGAAACAGATGGGTGTGATAAATGATTGAGAGCAGTATTAAAGAAAAAGCCTAGTAAAAATTCTAATAAAGATGCTAAGGAAATATCAAGATATGCTTCAAGACAGTATAAAGAAAAAAATATTACTAGTATTGATGCTGAAATAATGACAATCGAATATTCCTTAGATGCATTCAATCTTTATTTAATTAATAAAAAGAATTTACTATTAGAACATATTGTCAAGCAATAGTAAGTTTCTATGAAAAAATGAGGCAAAATAATAAAAAATTAATGACTAATAGATGGACAAAATTCCTTAATAGTTTTATTATTAAATGATATAATCATACTATTTAGCATATTAAAGGAAAATATAATTATTATGATGATGTATTATCTCAATTCATTTATGGACCAACAACCATTTCGTCTAAGAATATATAGGCCTGGAATACATCTCATAGCCCAAATGGCAAACAGACAAGCAGTAAACCAAATAATATATAGTTAGCCAATGGAGAAAGGTGAGGCAATATCCTTGAGAGAATTAGTATTACATTGTTATGGTAATAGTGAAACCAAATATATCTCTCACAAGGACATTAGTAAAGAACAACAATGTTTATTAGATAATCTTCATCACGCCTATCTATTTAATAATTCTAAATATTTTCAGGCAGTATTAAAATGCCTAATAGTAATTGTGTGTTTATCTGACCATGTAATTACACATTGATTATGTAATTTGAGGGTCTCAATTACACTCTCCAATTCGCACAGGCCCCATAAGAATTGGATGTAATTACACTGTGTAATTACTAATTACTATCAATTTTAAATAGTATTTATTACCTAATATTATTTTTCTGTGTAATTACTACCAAACATGAGTGTTGACGACGTTTATCGTCAGCCAAAATAAGAGTAACTAAGCACTTAAAAATAATATGGAAGAAAATAAATATATTTTTACATAGTTCAGTAGTTAAATTTACCTAGTTCACGGGTCACTTTTATTAATCTAGTATGCTTAATGCTTGAGAGCAATTTCACAAAACTTGAATACTGAATTTGTGCATGAAAATAAATGACTATAACTCAGGCTATTTATAGGGAAGTTACATAAATTCTAATTTGAATTCAAAATTTAAAGGAATTAATAAATACAATCAAATATATTGAATATCAAATATCCCTTAAAGATACTATTATTAATATACAGCTATAACCAATTCCACAATTACGGGGGAATTGTAACAATTTGCTTTGGTATTCTGGTGCACTTTCGAGCTTGCAACATGGTTCAAGTTCACCGCTACATGGGTATTCACCTCCTCACCTGTCAGGCCTTCGAGATTAACTTTCAGGGCGAACCCTCTTCTTCGAGCTCACATCTTATGCTCACACCATGCATGTGACATGACATTTTGGTGAATGATTACTAGTATATGGTGAATTTGAAATGAATAAATAAGTAAACTAATTGAGTATTAACAAAAACATGCGCATTTCCAGAGTTCCGTATAGATCTCGTAAGTGGGATTAGCAATATAGGAGCTACCCCCAATTGAGACTTGTGTGACTAACTTATTATACATCATATTGATTATAAATTGGCTCATATAAATATATATATATTTCCTTTTGGTCAGTGATATTGTTTTCCTTAAATTAAAAATTATAACTTCAATTTTTTGATACGATGATGTACATTATAGTTATGGCAGATATTACTTTTAGAAAATTTTGAATAATTTGCAGTGCCGAAATCAGGATTCAAACAATATGTTTTACACGAATATAAATAAAATGGGCACATATGCAACTGACTGTTTGAATCTTGTTTTCAACACAGTAAATTATTCAGAATCTCTAAAAATTGGCAGGAAGCTTACTATAACTACAATGTATATCATTATATAAAAACAAATTAAGCTATTTATCTACGTACCAAAAATAGAAACACTCCTACCGATTGGGACAAAAATGACGCCTTAACTTAAGAAGCTCCCTATATATATTTACACGAGGACTTGGCAAAATTGTCTTTTTTCTAAAGTTATTTTGCATTTTAGCTTACTTTTCATAATGTTTTACAAAATGGCTCCAGAAGACACCCTAGCTGGCGGATTCTAAACATATGTCATTTTACAAAGAATTATCAAAATAAATCAAAGTACAAAATGGACTCTATCCCCCTTTTTCTCTCTCTCTCTCTATATATATATATATATATTCATATAGAATAAATAATATATTTTCTCCTTGAACTATGATCATTGTATGATTGTGTCCCATGAATGATTTGCAACGTTAAAAATTCATCCTGAATTATGCACATTACTAAAATATGAGACTTCTGTTAGATTTCGTTCTAGGTGGCTAACAGATTGATAATGTGACATTTTTTCTATTGATGTGACACTGACATGTGTAGAATAATTAGCAATGTTGCCCCCCAAACTTTGACCACTACCAAATTGTGCCATTTTTTTTTTTAAGAAAACCTAATCTTTTTTCTTAAAAATAATAATTATATCTTTAAAAAAATCATTTTGAAAGACTAAGAAAATAAACAACACTAAAAGTTTCAAATACTCAAAAATCTAATTAATAACAAATAACTTTTTTTTACAATATAAAATAAATATATCTTAAAATAAATCCTAAAACAATGTTTGTTCCCCTTTGTTCTCCTCCTCTTAAATTAAAAGTGTTTTTTTTTTTATTTAAGCCCTTCATCCTTCGTCATCCTCTTTAATTAAATATTTTTTCTTTGTTTTAGTATTTATTTTAAATTTTCATTCAAAAATGGATTTATTTTATATTGTAAAAGAAAATAAAAATAAAAAATAAAAAATTGTTATTTGTTATTAATTAAAATTTTAATTTTTAAGCATTTGATTTTTATTTTTAGAATTGTTTTTTAATAAGAATGGTATTATTTAGTAGCGCTCAAAGTTCGGGAAGAAAAATTGTTAATTATTCTACACATGAGAGTGTCACATCAACAGACAAAATGTCAAATCATCAATCAGTTAGCCACGTAGGACAAAATCTAACAAAAGTCCTATATTTCAGTAACGTGCATAGTTCTGGAAAATTTTTTAATATTGTGAATCATTCGAAGGGCACGATCATATAGTGGTCATAGTTAGGAGGCAAAAATTCTATTTATTCATTCATATATTAGGCCAATTCTCAAGTGATCCTCATAAAAAGAGAATCACTAGTGTACTCCCTTGTGTTTCCAGTACATAGATAATTATAATTCCAATTTTGTATATGATTGTGTGCATTAAAGTTATAACAGACATTCTCAGTTTTTGAGAAATTTCAAATAATTTATTGTATCAAAATCAAGGTTTAAACTTCAAGCATTCTATTGCACTCACATATAAAAAAAAAAAAAAAAAAAAAGCATGCGTGCAACTGAATGTTTAAACTCTATTTTCAACAATGTAAATTATTCGAAATTTTAAAAAATCTAGTAAGATACATGTTTTAACTATAATATACAAAATTATATAAAAAGATTTAAAAAATAATTATTTGACCTATCGAAAACACAAGGAAAATTTAGCGATGAAATATAACGATGGTTCCTTTTTCACGAGTACCACTTGAAAATTTCCTTATATAATATGGCTCAAAGTTTATCCGTACAGAAGTCACTACTGACTGGCTAGCTAAGGTGGCTCAACCACTCACTCCAATTAGTCGGTGACTAAATCAATTTTCTAGCTTCCTCACATTTGCCTTCATTTCCATTAATTATATTTCAAAATATATATTATTGTCCTGACTTGATCCATATTCTCTTTATAGTTTATAGGAATATTTTCCATTTCATACTATGGCAACTCAACAAGTTTACTTAAAAAAAAACAATATATATGTGGAAGATGTATCCATTGAAAAACCTTTTATATGTACATATAAATTGAGTACGAAATTTAGACATTCGGCATAATACTCTAATATAACTGATTGTTCACGATGTTCTTCAAAAACTAAAAGCAAGAGCAATTAAACTTTAATAAATAAATTAGGAAGAAAAAAAAGTTTGTATGTGATTTAGTAGTTAAATTTATCTAGTAGGCAATTTCACAAAATTTGAGTATAAGATTTGACCATGTACAAGTGAACAGTTCCAGTTTTTATAAGCTGGGTTTATATATTATTTCTCATATTTTTAGGAAAGTTACAACAATATACAATTTAAATTTAAAATATATTGAATCGTTAAAATTCAGACCGGCATAACTAATATACAAACAACTCTCCACAAATATAGGCCTAAGTTACTCAAACGTAACTGGCTGATATCTTTAAAGATACACTTTTGAGCCTTTACCATAGTTTTTGAGCTGACACCTTCAATTAGAATTAAGAAATTTAAATCAACAATACATTGATAAAACCAATTTTAATAATAATAAGATGCTATTCCTAAAATAATATGATCAATCGAAACAATAGAGGAGCCGGGATCTAAACTCACAAAGGGCACCATTATGTGTAAGAGGTCGAGAAAAAAAAAACTCTAAATGAAAAGTGTGATAATACTTAGAAATTCCGTAATAATATAATATTTATAAGATATTATTATTTAAATATATATCTATATCTCTCCTATATAAAAAATGTCTAGATAACAGAAATTCTTAATTTTAACGATTTTTTTATTTTTTTCTGTTAATTTTAACGAAATATTCTTATATTTAATAGAATATTATTATATTTAATATTAGATTGTAAATATGACTTAAACTTAAATAAATAAATAAATTAAAATATGATATTTTTGAGATATTTTACAATGATAATTATTTTAAAATAATAAAACCATACATTTTATAACTTAAGTAAAATTTAATTAAACTTAAACTTCACATTTTAGAATAATATCATATTAAACATATAATATACTATAATCTATTATTAACTAGCAACAAACTTTTTTTCAAAAAAAATAAACTAGCAACAAACTTAAATTTAAAATTCACATATAATATATAATATGTTATTATCACTGCCAAATTCAAAATATAGAACAAACATAAACTTAAACAAAAATAAATAATTAATCAAAATATGATAATTTTAAATAATTAAATCATATTTATTTAAAAATAATAAAGCCATACATATATCATTTTTTTATCTTATAAATTTAAAAATAATAAAACCATGTGTTTTATAACTTAAATAAATATAATTAAATATAATATAATATAATCTACTATCAACAAACTTTTTTTCAAAATAAAAAAAATAGCAACAAACTTAAATTTAAAATACACGTACAAGATTAATATTATATTAAACATATAATATATAATCTCTTGTTATCACTAAAAAATTAGAACGAACTGAAACTTAAACAAAATTAATTAATTAATTAAAATAAGATATTTTAAAGATATTTTATGATAATTTAAATAATAAAATCATATTTATTTATTTAAAAATAATAAAGTCATACATATTAATTTGTGTGATAGTTTTTTTATCAAGTGATTGAAGCTTTTTTTCTTCATCAAATTCACCAATGGACATTGAGAGATACATTAGAAACTAAAAATAATTGATCTATACTACTCTACACTATGAATTTTTCTATTCTTATATAAATATTACAGATTATTCATATAAATATTTATACATACTATAGAACTGTAATTCATTTTATTATATATATATTGTTTTAAAAAAGTGAACCAGTTTTTATGAAAATTATATACAATGTTTTGCCCTATTTTTTTTTAATACATTTATGTCATACATTATATTAAACATCTTTTATTTATTTTTATGATATTTTTTATTTATTTAAAATTTATATGATAATTAAAAAATATATAATAAAAATAAATACATGTTTGAATAAGCATGTTTACAACTTTAAAACTAAGCAAATGTGCATTGAATGCTGTTTTTACCTAGTATTTATATAAATGAGAGCATCAAGGAGATGACGTGACACTCTAAGAACTATTCAAATCACTTTATCTATTTTTTCATTTAATCTAATTTTTTTATTAATTTTATAGATTATAATTTATATAAAGGAGAGCACCAATGAGATTATGTGTCACTCTAAAAACTCTTTATAAATCTATATATATTATAAACATTATCTATTAATCTCATATTTTACTCTACCCTATTTTTTTTTCTATTATTCTCTCTAAATTCTTTCAATTTCAATTTTCAATGAATTCCAATTCATATCTCGAAAGTTGATTGATTTACATGTTAATGATAGCACAATCCTATCGGAAAACACTAAGGAGATGATGTGACACTCTAAAAACTCTTCAAACCACTCTATCTATTTTATCCTTTAATCTAATTTTTTATTCATTTTATAGATTATAATAATAATAAATGTAATTTTTTTAAAATTTAAATGAGATATTTATAAGATATTATTATTTAAATATAGATAAATATCTCTTTGTAAATCTATATATATTCTAAGGACAATTCTTCTATAGGGGCTTCACTTTAAGCCCTATCGGTAGGGCTCTCAGTGTTTCTCGACCCATGAACAGTTTTTCGGCGCGACTTTTTTTTATGACCGTGTATATTGTAGCTATTTAGAGCATCCTGCAAATTTTCAGAAACTTTCGAATAGTTTATAATACCGAAAACTAGGTTCAAACATGTTGTTTTCCACGCGCATAAAAAAAATTAGTCACACGTGCAACAACATGTTTGAACCTAGTTTTCGGTACTGTAAACTATTCAGAATTTTCATAAAATTTGCAGGATGCTCTAAATAGCTAAAATATACACGGTCATAAAAAAAAATCGCGCCGAAAACTGTTCACGGGTTGTAAACACTGAGAGCCCTACCGGTAGGGCTTAAAGTGAAACCCCTATAGGAGAATTCCCCTATATTCTAAACATTCTCAATTAATCTCATATTTTCCTCTACTCTAATTTTTTTTATTCTTCTCTCTAAATTCTTTCAATTTCAATTTTCAATGAATTCGAGTTCATATCGCCAAATTTGATTGATTTACATGTTAATGATAACACAATATCTTGGGTATTTATTCAATTATTAATGTTTGTTAATCTTCAAAATTTGAGTATTTATTCAATTATTAATGTTTTTTAGTTATTATAAATTATTGATTTTGATATTCTAACATCTTCATCTTATTTTTTATCATGTTTTAGACAAGTGTTTATGTTGTGTGAGTGATATTGAGATTGTTAGATGTGGTTGGGAAAAAACGGGCATCAAAGTTTTAACAAATTAGTAAGTATAAGTTAATCGATAAACCTTCAAATAGATTTTATAGAATCATTGACCGAAAGATTTTCTACTATCTCCAATGGATAATTTAATATATGTATATGTATTGTAATATCTTTTATTAACAATAGTATATAATAACTTATCACACCTGCAAACTTCTAAAACTAAAAAGTATGAATAATGTCACTGATCAATAACATATTCGCACATTTAGGAAGTTACCATACAAGGTAAAAAAATAATCATGTACAGAAATCGAATTCATCAAACCTAAATGAAGTAAACGGTCTATATGCATAAAGGAACTTAATAATAGGAAGTGAAAACCCCTTAAAACTTGGCTTTATAGAATTGAGCTACTCAAGTTCCATTTGTTCCTAAGCTCAAATAATCAACAAATCAAAATCTGGGATACTGTCATTGCCTTGGCAATAATGTGATAAGCCAATTGAAGCAATTTTATTTGGCAAAAACATAAATAATACCTATAAAGTTCGTCGACAAATATATTTTAAATGACAATGTCAAAATTGGAAAATATCACACGTTTTTTTTTAAATAAGAGGAGAATTCAAGTCAAAATCTCTAATCTATTTCTAATTTTTCTACATTTCTTATTTTATTTTATTTATGATTATTAAATAATTAAAAAGTAAAATATCTAAAATCATCAATAACGGCAATGCCTCTTTCATAACTCTTTTTTTTTAATATTTATTAATAATAAATTTTCTAATAATTATTATAATAAATCAACCATATATAAATTCACATTTATCATGAAGATTTTTCAATTCATGATAATATTTTTATTGTTTCATATTTCAAATTCAAAATTTAAAATATCTTAATTTATTTATAAATAACTATTTTTTAAAATAATTATAATAATAAATAATCATATATAATTGACATTTATTTCAAAATTTCTATCTGTATTTTTTTTTATTGTTTTGACATTTCAATTTTAAAATAAAATATTTTTATTTAAATTAAAATCAAGTTTTTAAGAATAGCTATTTTTTTTAATAATTATAATAATAAATTAATCGTATATACCAAGATTTATTCTTTTGATATTTCAAATTTAAAACTAAAATATCTTAACAATTAAAATTATCAACATGTATACACATGCTATTAATTTGATTAAGAACATTATTAATTAAAGGGGAAATACCATTTTGGCCCCTATATTTTTCCTTAATACGCGATCGACCTCTGTGTTTTGTTAAATGATAATTCAAACCCCGTGTTTTACAAAATGGATCAAAATAGTACCATAGACCCAATTTCGGTCAAAATATTTTAAATAATAAGTTCAGTTCTCGAGTCGTCAATGATGTGATGGGTTCAGAGAAGCGGAGAAAGTGGTCGAGGAGCTGAGAATGAAATATTATATTTAAAATTTTTTTTTACCAAAATTGGGTATAAGGTACTATTTTGAACCATTTTGTAAAACACATGGTCTGAATTATCATTTAACAAAATACAAGGGTCGATCACGTATTGTGCTAAATGTCAAGATTTATAAATTTTCTACCCTAAAAATATAAAATCTTAAAAAATTATATAATAAATAAAAAAAACAACGCAAAGCGTATAAAATAATACCAATATTAAATAAAACCACACGTACAACAAGTAGTTTGAATTTTATTTTTGGCACTTTAATTATTCATAATTTCTTGAAAACCTGCAGAATGCTCGCTATATAATGAACATTATCATGAAAAAAATTACAGTCAAGATGCCCTTATGTATCCATATAAGGAGCATGTTGTACTGGTAAAGTGAAAATGAATCCATTACACACAATCTCCCAAAAAAAAAATTAAAAATATATTTTTTAATCATTACAAAATACAACGTGAAGTGTAGCTATGTTATATAGTTTTAATAATAATAAGATGCTATTCATAAAATAATATGATCGATCAAAAAAATAGAGAAGCTAGTATCTAAACTCACAAAGGGCACCATTATGTTAAGAGGTCGAGAAAAACAAAACTCCAGATGAAAAGTGTAATAATACTTAGAAGTTCCTGTTGGAAATAAATATTGCAGGATCTTTATTTATTTTCATGCAATTTACATATTATCAAACAAACATGCAAATTCCTATAACATGCTTCTATGAAATTGATACAAGTACAGAGTAAAGTAAAAACTTACATTACGCAGCAGAACTGGAACAACTCTTTCCTTCAATCTCTCTAACCCTTGATTCGTTTCTGTAGCAAAGTATTATCAAGATATGGAACTAGATCAACAACATAGCCTTCCTCACCAAGCCTTTAATCAAACTAGAACTAGTGTGGGCTGGTTCTTAACACATGAGATAGAGATCTAGAAGAGAAAAAGAGATAGTGGCTAAGAAATGATTAGATTGTCTAGGTTTTCACTTACCCAGTGAATCAACTGAGACTTACATCTGAAAACCCTAGATATCATATTCCTTATATATGCAACTTAATGGGTTTTATTTAAATTAATTAAAAAATATAAACAAAAATAAAAGTGTTACACCCAAATTTTGAGAATAAAAATTTTGGTCTTGAAAGATAGGCTCGTAAAATGTAAGGTCGAAATAAACAAGTATGTCACGCCATCACATATGTGCGAACTGAGTTTGACTGCTTCGCTTGGTATCAAGGTGATGATGATAGAATTGGTGAGCTCGAAGTTAGGCGCAGTCTTGAAGATGTTTCGAGATTAAAGGTCAAGCTCGAGGCCACAATTGATCAATTACAAGGGTTCAACACTTGTATAAATTTCTTGATTTGTTCTTATTGGCAATTAAGTAGCAGTAAGGAAGGTTCGAGCCTGGGGTATCACAAGCTCGAAGAGGATGATCTCGATAATGTTACTGGCTAAGGACGAGGTTGACCAGAATGACGAGCTCGTGATGTTGGTTGATCTCGAAGGCGTGTAGATTATGTGTTTGAGGTCGGTAATTTAGTTTGAGCACGATTACTGTTTAAAAATCCCTATATCTTGGGATTTTGTTGTAATCTGTTAATAAATCTCGATTGTCATGGGATATTATGTAAATAATGAATTTATTTGTACTTATTTCAAATTTTAATTGCAACTTCCCGAAATAAGAGGAAATATATTTTGTAAACCAATCTATAAATAGATTGGAAAATTTCATTTGTGGACATAGACAATTTGGTATTGAGAATACTCTGCGAAAATTGCTTTCTAAAAGCTTTGAGCGAATTCCATTACTCAATAATATTGACTCGTGTACTAGGTAGATTTTAACTGCTGAACCACGCAAAATCTCGTGTGTGTTTTATTAGCTTTCTCAATTCAGTGTTTAGTGCTCTTCTAATCTATGTTGACAAAAAACGATGTCAACAATTTGGTGCTTTCATTGAGAGCATTAAGCAAGACGTTAGACTGTTTAATAAGAAACCTCCTGAATTAGCAATGGCCGCCACGAATAACCCCAGCACTGGTGGGCGACCATTGCCCCAAATACCAGAAGAACAAACTCTTCGCACTGAAGACTTCCCACGACGACTTGGGAAGTAGCCCATGGCTGACAGGGCCCTGAGGAGAGAAGTAATTTATCCGATTCCCAGGGGCCACCTGCTCCCAGGCCTGATGAGGATCTCTACTATAATCCAGAGAGATCACACTAGAGGGCATAGTTTGTCAAAAGAGGTGATTAGGCAGGGGTACTTCTGGCCCACAGTCAAGGCAGACTCGTTTGAGTATGTAAAAAGATGTGATAAATGTCAGCAGTTTGCCTCAATTCCACAAGCTCCATCCACCAAGCTCACCATGACGAGCTCCCCATGGCCATTCGCAGTATGGGGAATTGACCTCATAGGCTCCTTGCCAACTAGAAAAGGTGAAGAAAGGTATGTTGTGGTCGCAGTAGATTATTTTACAAAATGGACCGAAGCTGAACCCTTGGCCACTATTACCTCAAAGAAAGTCCTAGATTTCATAGTAAATAATATCATCTGTAGATATAGGATGCCCAGGAAGATAGTATCAGATAATGAGACCCAATTCGACAGCGATGTATTTACACATTTCTGAAAGAAAAAAAACGGGATAATAAAAAGTTTCTCCTCTGTGGCCCATCCCCAGTCAAACGCCCAGGTCGAAGTAGTCAATAAAAACTTAAAGAGCTCCATGAAGAAAAAGGTTAGAAGAGGCAAAGGGGAAATGGCCAGAGGAGTTGCCTCAAGTTCTGTGGGCTTATAGAACCACAACGCGGACTTCAACGGGGCCTACTCCCTTCTCCCTATTGAGGTTGAAATCCCAACAATAAGGTGTGATGCATACAATCAGGCCTCGAACATGTCCCAACTCGAAGAAAGTCTGGACCTCATTGAAGAAAGACGAGATGAAGCCCAATTAAAAAATGCTGCAAACCAGCAACAAGCTACTAGATATTTTAACAAGAGGGTCCAAGATGGAAAATTCGGATTGGGAGACCTGGTGCTAAGGCGCGTATTCTTAGCCACGCAAGACCTATCTGATGGGGTACTTGGGCCTAACTGGGAAGGACCTTACCAGATTGAGTCCATTATTCGACCTGGAGTGTATAAGCTGACGAGGTTAAATGGAGAATTAGTTTCGCGAGCTTGGAATGGTGAATATCTACGACCTTATTATCAGTAATGTAGGAATGATGTTTTCATTGTAACCAAGCATGTGCTTGAATTTTTACTTTTTATCAATAAAATTCTGAATTTCGTTCAAAAGTTGTACTGTTTATTGTTATATTTTTTGTTTCAAACCCTCAGATTTCAATAACCTAAGATCACAATCATAGGATATTAAGGGGGCATAAGTGATATACAATCATACCATAGGTTTGAAAAAATATAACATAAATAAAATGAAATAAAAATGTCTGGATTATTAATCCGACATGAAAAAAATTGTTATAAGTGTTTGGATCATTAACCGAACAAATGAACTAAAAATGTTTGGATTATTACACCCGACATGAAAAAAAAATTGTTATAAGTATATGGATCATTAACCAAACACGTGAACTAAAAATATCTGGATTATTAACCTAGCATGAAAATAAGTGTATGGATTATAAACAAAATGTGCGAGCTAAATAAGTCTTGAACAAACCAGCAAAACCTAACCGACGATATAAAGTTGGAATTCTAGATAAACCAATTGTAAACTAAGTCGACACCAGGGCTGGAAAATTTTGCAAACAAGTCTCGACCTCGCAACCTCAAGGCCATACTTGAGGATGAGGAAAAGTGACTGAAAATGAAAAATATAACTAGATTACTAAAATTACATGACAATTAAGTACTTTCAACTACATGGTTAAGTAAGATTTGACCTTGACAATAACAAAGTCGAACATGGATACTTTGAAAAACTGTGCAGGAATGCATTGAAATTCGAACCTAAATCCAATAGATATATTTGTACGAATAAACAAGTATAAAAGAAAGTCCTTAATAGTGGCAAGCTTGAAATATTTCGATCTAGAAATGTAAAGCATAATATTAAGGCAAAAAGCTAATTGAAAAATCAAGTGCATAAAGATTTTCGAGCTAGAAAATTGTGTGCATAAAAATTGCTATTGTTATAAATTGATAATTAAGATTGCTCAAAATCGAGCTGTAAATTTTCTTTGCCCCAAGGGCACAAAAATAATAAAAGTAATTACAAAAAGTATTACAATGGGTCGGAGCCCATAATCTTGGCTTCAAGACTTCGATGTTTCTCTAGCCGCAGCCCTTGAAGCCTCTGCTGCTTCCTCAACCTCGAGTATGGCCTCCTCCTCCTCTTCAAGACGAGTCTGCCATTTGGCAATGAAATCGGCCTCCAAGTTGGCTAGGAAATTGGTGTCGAGGTCTAGATTGTTCACCCAAATCTAATACATCGCCATGTCTACGGCGCGATCTTTTTTGGTTTTGAACTCCTCCAAAAGACGAGTGGTCTCACCTTCCATAACTTCGAAGATCATCTTCTTTTCCTCTTCTAGCTTGGCATTGAGTTCTCGAATTTATATGATCTCAAAATTCTTCTCTTTGATCTTGGAATTCTTGGCCTTGTCCTCCTTCAAGGTCACCGCCAGTGTCGATTCGAGGTCGGGGACCTTCTGGACCTCTTTCAAAGCAGCCTCCAGCTTTGACTCGAGCTCGAAGACTTTCTGAATGGCCGCATCCCTTGTCACCACCTTCAGCTTCACTGCTTTCAGTTCATTTGCAAGCCTCAGCTGGGCATCTCTAGCCTTTTGTGCATGTGCCCTTCTTGCGGCAACTTTGTTGTTCAGCATAAAGTTGTGCTGAACAAAGGATGTGAATGCCGATACACAAAAAGAAACACAAGTTAGTAGAGTAAAACATAAGTTAGTGCAATATAAGAGGGTCAGAAAAATGACTAACTGAGGAGAGGAGCTTGGCACCCTTGTCAAAAATAGTGTTGGCATCTCGGCAGGAAGTTAGAAACTCCCATTGAGGAGCCCAGAGGTGGCTGAGAGAATGACCCACGCGAGTCGAAATGTCAGAGCCCAGGTTAACTCCATGAGATTTGGCTGCATTTTCGACCACAAACTCAGGAACGTGAGTTGAGATCGACAAGAAACGTTCTCGCGTAGGAGCTTGTCTCTTTTGGGCTGCTAGGGCATGGCTGATCGATTGGACAACAGGCAAAGGCAGAGTGGTGGCAAGCGTCGTTGGCTCGATAATAGTACTCCGTCCATCCTCGGGAGTAGGATCGGCAACCTGACTCAAATTTTGGGGAATAGAGACTGGAGGAGTCACCTCAGTCTTTTTGGGCATCTTGGAGGGGCAACCTCCTTTTTGTGAGGCTCGCTAGCACTTACTCGCCGTCGTGGCCATAGGCTGGTTGAGCACATTATCTAAGTTAGAGTCCATTTCACCTGAAAAACATAAAGATCATACTTTAGTAATCGAGAAAATGTTACTTAAAGAAATAAGACTCAAGGATAATAGAAACCTATTTGGTACTCTCGACGAAGCTTGAGCTCGTGGACCAAGAAATTCCCCTATCTTTTGATGACATTGGGGGAGTTCCATCTCTATAAGTGGGAGACAGCCTTGAAATTTTTCTATAAATATTAGTTTCTTATTGAACGACTACCCCATCCCAGACTTCATTTAAACTATAAATAGTCTAGTACAACCCTAGCTAGCTATCAAACCTATGAACCCTAAGGTTTACCCACAACCATACAAGGAAGTTATTCCTGGGGTCCTCGAAGAGGATCATCACATCGGGTTTGTGCTTAAGTAAGGAGGGAGACCACATGGAGGATTCGAGCACAACTTTACTTCCGTTAGCCGAGCTTGGTGAGGCTTCGTCATGGGCTTTGTTGCCCGAGAATGGTGGATCGTGTCAGCGAGATGCAGCGGCATGAAATCGTGAGCCTGAAGATCTCCTCCTGGGGGGAAGTCTAGCAGTTGAAAGTGGAACATGTTCCTACCTCAGGTATTTGTGATACCCCGAGTCATCAGTGGACTCGCCTTCGCCTAAAAGGCCACAAGCTCGGAGCTTGTCTTCGTGAATGAGGTAGGATAGTGACCTTCGACCGTAGGGAAGTTGAAGGATGGTTGCCTTATGTTCCATCATTGTTTCTGATGGAGTAGGGCGGTGGTAGTTGGCTGCAGGAACAAACAAGTGTGAATATTACGAGCCTGACTAATTGTAGTGGACAAAATTTGTCTACAAATTAAAGCCCAACTAGTCATCCAGACTAATTCGTTAAGCCCAAAAAAGCTAAACCAATGTAAATGGGCTCACACATATTGGATAAACAATCCAACGGGCCAGCTGGTACCTAAGACTGAGTTTGGACGCATTTAGTCAGCCAGAGACATTGAAATAGTCAAAGTACATGCTCTTCTTCCCATAAAGATCGGAGAATAACCACTAAGAATGGATCAGACGAGCAGATAGAGGAAATGAGAACAGAACGAATAGGAGAACAATAAATAAGACCCTCAGGGGTTGAGAACGGCACATCGGATGATCACTTGACTCTCTTTTACTCTCTTATTGAAACGAAGGCTACTCTCTTTCTCAGCAATCCAGTCAAGCAAGTCGAATCAGCCAGTCTGATCTAACAGGACTTGACCCAGCCATTCAGTCCCACCGTTGCCACCATTACTTTGATCACTCCATTACTCATCAATCCATCACTTTTTCAATATATACATAATAGTTTTATTACTTTCAATCATCTTTCGTTACAACCCGACTAACTTGAGCGTCAGAGTTGTTGGGGTTTTATGCCCTAATTAAAACCCAAATTTCTTTGTAATCTCATTTTATTATCAATAAAAGAATAGAAATCATTTTTTGACTTGGCCAATCACTTTGCTCGCATGTTTTATTTTCATGATTATTTGTTTAATATAAACTTCTATTAAATCCTGAGCATATAGCTAATCTTATTTATAGTGACGTAATCACAGTAATATAAATATGATTATATGTTCAAAATAAGTTAGTCTTAAGATTAGTCACTGCACAAGATTTACATTGACTTGCCAATCTACGATATGATCTACTTACACATCACAGTGTTATGTTCTTTCCAGAACATTAGCAATGTAGATAAGATCGGATGTATTTGTTACATCGGACAAGACCGATATTGACAGTTGATAAGATAAGTAAACCTACCGTTATTATCTATTTCAGTCATATCATATAGTTGACCATAGGTCAATTCAATCTCAATTATGAGTGGTTAGTAGTCTAACTGATTGTATTATTTGAGTTCTTTGACTTGTTCGTTACCAGCTTACCCTACGGACTAGCCCATACTTACATCTTGGGAACTCGGTAGTATAATTGAGTGGGAGTGTTAATCATAGATATGAACATCTATAGCTTCTGATGAAGAAGTGAAACAGTGGTTTCCTTTTAGTTTGGTTCAAGGTGTTAAATGATAGAGATCTCATTTCAATTAAATTAGTTTACTGAAATATCATTTACAAGGAACAAAGTGTTTTAAGGATAAAATACAATGAGGGGTAAAACGATATTTTAGTCCTATCTCATTGTAGACCGTCTATAGAGGATTGCGTGACAATTATGGTTGTAATGATGGATAATTAATAGCATATCTATATTTGTTATAGAGTGTTCTATGAATTCAAGAGTGCAATTACGAGTCTATAGTGGAGTCATGAGGAATTAATAAGTTAGTAAATTTATTTGTTAGATTTGTGATAACTTATTGGAGCTTGATTTCATAGGCCCATGGTCCCCGTTGTACCTTGGATAAAATCATCTAGATAGTCTCAATTAATTGATTTAATTATCAAAGTTGACTAGGTCAATTTTGGATAGTTTCACATAGTTATGTAATTTAGAGAAGAAAAGAAAAATTAGGGCATATTTATTAATTAAGATAAATTGGTATCTCAATTAATAAATAAGTTTAAATCAAGGTTCCAATTATAAATAATTAATTTGATAAAGGATTTAAATAATTATTTAATTAATTAAATCAATAGAAAATAATACAAGCCTTGATTTTAAGTCCAATGGGCTTATAATCAAATGGGAAATTTCACGGGCCTAAAGCCCATGATAATTTCGACCTAAGGCTTCTAATTGGCTATTATTTTATTGATTTTTTAATTAAATTAAATGGCCTAATTGAGTCTATAAAAGGAGTGCTTAGAGAGAATTCAATTAACAAGTTCAAAAGTCACAAGTCAGATTTTCTGATAGGTTTTAGATTCTCTCAAAACACAAGTCCTTTTCTAAGCCTCTTTGTTATTTTTTCTTCTTCTCTCTGTATCTATCTCATGTGTTGAGAATTTCCCACTCTAGTCTAGGTGATTCTAAGGATACTTTGGAAGACTGTGAAAATTATAGAAGAACGCTTCAGTTTCTTGATAATACTCCGCGACAGAAAGGATACAAGGGTTAGAGAAACTGATGGATGGACTCATTCATTTCGCTGCGTATACTGTAAGTATTCTTATCATTGTTTCTCTTTGAATTCAATTATAGAAACATGTTCTAGGTTATCTCATATTAATTTGTTTAATATTAGATCTACATGAAAATAAATAAAGATCATGTATAAGTTTTCCCAATAGGAGTTCCTTTGGCTAACACCTCACCGGTGCTCCCAATTGAACTATTATCTCTCCCTCTTTGTTCTTGACAGGTTTCTTGTGCCCGTCTAATCAATTGTAGGAAATCACATCTACAATTTGGCGCCCATCGTGGGGCCTTAGCAATCAGACAATCGACAAAGAGATCAAGGAGTTCACTTGAGAGCCATGTCAGATGTGACTGAGACACCCGTTCTGTCTACCCAACTCGTTGCTCTTACTGCCCAGATGAATGAAGAACACGAGAAAATGAGGAGGCTCGAATCTGAGAATGCTGACCTGCTCGTACGGATGGAGGCCATGTCCTCTTAAGCCACCGAGGTTCAGCCATCCCACTTCCGAGGCCCAGTTAGCCCTATGCAACCTTTGGGTGACCTCACCCCTATCTCTAACAGTGATGGACAAAGTCAGACAGTTCCATCACCCTTGGTAAGGAATTATCAAACTCCACCCACCATGTCTAACATGCAAAATTCTATTGTCAATGAAGGTGAACAGGTAACAATGACTGAACATGGACATTCATCCATGCCTGGACCACAGCAGGTTGAATCATCCAGCCATGAGCGAGCAAGCTCACCAAGCAACCACAAGCTCCTTTCCAATCCAAGATCCCGAGTTGGCTCGAAAAATTGGCTGAGATGGAGGCGTTCATCCAACAGATTCCTGGGATGCCGACTCCAATTAAGAAGAGTGCAGCAAGTTGTTCTGAAAACTCTCCATTCGTAGACGACATTGCACTAGTGGAAATGCCAAAGAAGTTCAACTTCCCAAATATGAAGATGTTTGACGGAACGTTTGACCTGGATGATCACATTGCACAATACAGGCAGAGAATGTTCATCATTGCCATCCCACGCGACATGTGGGAATCATGCATGTGTAAGGGGTTTGGTTCTAGTATGATTGGACCAGCCCTCCAGTGGTATACTAATTTACCTAATAATTCTATTTCTACTTTTGCACAATTGACTAACACTTTCGTTGAGCAGTTTGCTAGTAGCAGGAAACTTGAAAAGTCTGCAAAAGACATCTACATCATATTTCAACAACAGGGTGAGCCCTTACGAGATTACGTAGGTCGCTTCAACAAAGAGAAGGTATCTATAACCCATTGTAATCAGGACACAACCATCTCAGCCTTCCGCAAAGGACTCCGCTATGACTCAGATCTATACAAAGAACTTACCAAGTATCCTTGCAAGACGATGGAAGACGTTCTCGACAAGGCTTGGGCACAGATCAAATGGGAGGAGGATGAAGCTAACTATTATCACTCTTTTCCAAGGAAAGGCTCTCGAAAAGACTCAAGGGTAGACAGATGGCCAAGTGACAAATGATCCGAGCCATACCGTATCCTAGAAGGTCAGAGAACAGAAGGAGGGAGTACAACCAGTCATCCAAGACACGTCTCTAAGATGGACCAAAGATACCATAATACAATCTTTCAATCCCACCAGCTGAAGTCATTGGCGTTCTGAAAAGACTCAGAGACAAAGTGAAATGGCCGGAAAGGATGAGGAATCCATCTGACCAGTGAGACAAAACAAAATGGTGTGAGTTCCACAATGACCACGGTCACCGAACAGATGAGTGCATTGCCTTAAGACTCGGAGTATCCAACCTATTGAGACGTGGTCACATGATTGACTTGCTCACAGACAAAGGCAAATGAAAATTCCAGTAGGAGGCAGACAGTTTAGTCGTCTGAAGAGAAGTAACCCCGTCGAAGCCACCTACTCATGAACGGATAGTGAACGTAATAACTGGTGGCTCTGAGGTAAGCAGAGTCACCCATTCAGTAGCCAAAAGACATGTCAGGTAGACCAACTAAATCAAAGGAGAGTCCAGTGGGACAGAGTAGAATACCATCAATCTACCAACTCAAACCATCAGATTCTCAACAACGGAGTCAACCAGACTCCTCAACCCGCATCACGATGCTCTTGTTATTGCACTTTACATTGCTAATTGTCTTACTAAACATATACTTATTGATAATGGCAGTTTAGCTAACATTTTGTTTTTAAGTGCTCTCAGAGAAATGGGGATAGATGAATCAAAGATCATAAAGAAGACTACAATACACATCGATTTTAGTGGAGAGCAAAAGAACTCACTAGGAAAGATTGAGCTACCTGCCTATGCTGAAGGAGTTAATCTGTGCACAAGATTCCTGGTAGTAGACTCTCCGTCAGCTTACAACGTGATACTAGGTCGACCATGGATACATGAAATGGAGGCAGTCCCTTCAACATACCACCAAGTTCTAAGGTTCCCAACTAAATGGGGAATAAAAGAAATCAAAGGCCAACAGAAAGACTCAAGAGCATGTTACCAGACTAGCATGAAGATCAAACCCGCTCAGTTATAGAAATTAAAGGAAGACTGACTGACTCCCAGATGAACCAACCAGATGTGGAGGAGTTGGACGAAGTTCAGATACATCCGGACTTCCCATATCACAAAGTCCAAATCGGATCACGATTGGACCCTGACATCAGAACTAAACTCATTGATTTTCTATCTGTCCATTATGATTGTTTTGCTTGGTCTCATGCAGACAGGACTGGAATTGACCCCGAAGTAATTGTCCATAAATTGCAGGTTGATCCAGACTACCCACCAAGGAAGCAAAAAAGAAGAAATTTTACCTCTGAAAGGAACAAATCCATTAACGAAGAAGTTCAAAAGCTCATTGATAATGGGTTCATGAGGGAGGTGCATTATCCCGACTGGTTGGCCAACGTAGTCATTGTGAAAAAGAAGAATGGAAAATGGCGAGTCTACATCAACTTCACAGACCTCAACAAGGCGTTTCCAAAGGACTCATTCCCATTACCACACATAGACATGCTGGTAGACGCCACAGCCAGTCATGAACTCCTAAGCTTCGTGGATGCATACTCAGGATACAACCAGATCCCGATGCATCCAGACAACCAGGAAAAGACAACCTTCATGACCAACTTGGGCATATTCTGCTACAAGGTCATGCCATTCGGACTGAAGAATGCAGGGGTGGACTTACAAAAGATTATTCAACAAGATGTTTGTTGACTTGCTGGGGAAGACGATGGAAGTCTACATTGACGACATGCTCGTCAAATCCCTCATTGCAGAGGACCATATCAGCCATTTGCAACAATCTTTTGACAGTCTTAGGAAATATAACATGAAACTGAATCCAACTAAATGTTCTTTTGGTGTGACTGCAGGAAAGTCCCTTGGGTACCTAGTAACTCAAAGGGGAATCGAGGCTAACCCAACACAGATAGAGTCAATCCAAAGGATTCCTTCCCCAACGTGCATAAAAGACGTACAGAAGTTAACTGGACACAACACTCAGTTGATTCATCTCAAAGTCATCAGAATGATGTCACCTCTTCTTTAACACATTGAGGAAATAAAAAAACCTTTGAGTGGACAGTTGAATGTGAAGAAGCACTAGCCCAACTAAAACAGTACCTGACCAGCCCGCCCCTCCTCTCAAAGCCAAAAGACAATGAGACACTATTCATCTACCTAGTAGTATTCGAGACGACAGTTAGCGCGATCCTAGTCCGAGAAGAGGAAGGAAAACAATCTCCCATCTACTATGTAAGCAAAGCCTTGATTGATGCTGAAACCCAATATAGCCAGTTGGAGAAGCTTGCACTAGTACTCATCCACACAACAAGGAAGCTACACATATACTTCCAATGCCATCCAATAACGGTCTTGACCACCTTCCCACTCAAAACAATCCTCCAAAAACCGAAACTATCAGGCAAACTTACCAAGTGGGCGATAGAGCTCAGTGAGTACGAAGTAACATACAAGCCACAGACTTCCCTCAAATCTCAGGTATTAGCTAACTTCATTGCAGATTTTACACCTACCATGCATGTGCAGGCAGAAAAAGAACTTTGCTGTCTGACTGAGGGACAGTCATCCAGAATCTGGAAATTGTAAGTAGACGGCTCAAGTAACACTAGAGGAAGTGGACTCAGACTCGTCCTGACTTCTCTCCAAGGTGACGTAATCGAACAATCAGTCCGATGCGGGTTCAAAGCTACCAACAATGAAGCCAAATATGAAGCAATGATAGCTGGACTTAGACTAGCCAAAGACATGGGAGTCAAAAGGATCATGGCCTTCAGTGATTCCTAGTTGGTAGTCAACCAAATGCAAGGTAGCTATCAAACTCGGTGTTGACCACGATTTTTGCCAACTGCGAGTAGACGCAAAAACAACAATAAACCTTGAATAGAAAATAAATAACACAAGTAATTTTATAGTTGTTCAGCCCCAATTTGTTTGTAATAGCCTAATCCACTTGGAATTGTGATATATGTATCCTACACTTAAGATTAGATGAACCTGAGCCAACTGAGTTTCTTAAGTGTAAGTAGAAAAATACAAAGTTTCTCTCTTTAGAGAATACAATCTTTCCCTCTTTAAACTCTCTCAGAAAATGCCCCAAGAATACCCCAAGTAACAGTCCCAAAGTCTCAAAATTAGAGAGTTTCCAATTCTCAAAAAGTTCAGATCCCTCAAAATGATGCCACGAGCTCTTTATTTATAGGCTTATGGATCGAACATGAAAAATATCTCGTTTTGACGGGGTCTTTGGTTGTTTCAACCAACTTTAATAAATAATAAACAAATTTAAATTACAATAATATAGCTACTGCTTCAGGATATTTGAGAGATTCGCGTGGCAGTTACGAGCGATTCGGGTTGAAGTTGTTACTAAGGCTTTACTGAAGAGTCACTAGACGGTAACTTTTGAGATTCTGATCCGTCGAACGACCAAATCCATCCCCGAAGTGACTGGTCGGCCAAGACAACTCCCCAGTCAGCCAAAGCACACCACCGGTCGGGCATGGCACACCACTGGTCAGGCATGGCACACCACCGGTCGGGCATGGAAAATCACACCACTGGTTGGCCATGGCACACCACCGGTCGGCTAAATTTACTTCCTGACCAGTAATATCACAACTCTGCAGGTCAACTCCCAACCTTTTCACTTCTTTAGTCAACACATTTATTGACTATTAATGTGTCATTTACTGACCATGCATTTTCACTTGTCCCATTCGATTGCCACATCATCGAATGGAATTTTGGGGATAACATTTGCCCCCCAAGTTTATTATATGATATTGCAAGGATCAACAGTAAATTTAATAATTATTGTGTCTTAAAATTTCAAAAATGACCTTTTATATTCTCCCACCTATTCAAGTAAACCCACAATTGAACTTTTCAGTCCATGAAAACGGTAGTTATCAGTTTCCCATCTTCCATCGCACTTTCAAGTTCATGGGTTTGTATAAACTTTGAAGTTTTCTTGAAACTTTTTGAAACCCTTGAAGTTCCCTTCTTGATCTTATTTGCACAGTCCAAGATTAAGAAAATATGTTTATACATCACGCTATGCTCCATACCCTTTAGCACATCAAACTTGTTTCTTTTACCATTCCTGACCGATTGGATTCCTTTTGGCCCTCAGAACCCTTGTGCATCGGAACCCAAATAGCTCCATGGTACTCAGCTATCCCCTCAGGTGATTTGCCTCCTCAGGCCCCTAGCCGCTCGAACTCTGTTAGCAGATCGAGTCTTCTTGGTTGCCTTGGTTCTTCGGAACCCACCAAGCTGCTCAACCTATGCACCTCAACCACTCGGTTGTCTTGACTTCCTCAGAAATACTTAACTGGTCAAATGCATCCTTAGCCGATTGGGCATCACCTGGCCCTTCGAAACTCCTGAAAGCTGCTCGGATACCTCCTAGCCACTCGAGTAATTTGTTTACTCAGACAGTATTAGCCGCTCGGAACACACACATACCTGCTCCTCGAACATGCCCAGCTCCTCGGACACACTCCTATCTCCTCAAACACGCACCCCTGCTCAGACACGCCCCAACTCCTCGGACACGACCCAACCGGTCGAACACCACCCCAGTCGCTTAGACACCACCAGCCGCTCGGAGACCACACAGCTGCTCGGACATCACGCAGTTGCTTGGACATCACCCAGCCGCTCGGACACACACCCAATTGCTTGGACACCACCCCAGCCACTCGAACACCACCACAGCCGCTCAAACACCATATGGCATTCGAAACAATTTAATTTTTTTCTTTGTGAATCACTCAAAATTGTAATTAATTCCCAAAAAAATGTCTTTATCTGGGGTACGTTGATTTCTCTTCTCAAAGAAAAATTTTCACTGTGTAGTGAATATTTTTGCTTTGCACTCATTTTATGTTTGGTTTACTCTAGGGACTCATCACTGTTAGTCATGCTCAATGCCTAGCAGTCGACTATAAGGAGCTGGTCAAGATCTTGAATGATCAATTGGTGGAAGCCCAGGCAAAGATTGAAATCCTGACTAAGTCTGAGAAAGATCTCCAAGAAAAGACTGAGCAGGCTAAGAAACAATTGTTGACTGAGATAGATCATTGAAGGAGTTGGTTAATGAGAAAAACAAGCAAGTCCAGGCCAATAACAAGCAAGTCCAGGCCAATAAGACATTGACCGACCAGCTAAAGAAGAAGACTCAAGAGAATGAAGAGCTGAAACAGGAGAAGGAAACTGATCTAGCTTGTTATGAAGATATCTGCTTCAACTGCTTCTATAAAATTGGGAAGTTAAACAAGCCTCTCAATCTTGAATTTCTCTTTGAAGAAGCCAAAGCCGAAGAACTCGCCAAATGTGAAGCCAAGGCTGCAGAGGAGGCAGCTCTTCCAGCTGACACTGTGCCTGCCTCTTCTGCTCTATCACTCCGACTAGAGGAGGTCCTGGATATCGACGATGGTGTTGACCAGCCAGGGACTAGTTTACCCGACCAGTAGACACTCTTAGCCAACCTAAGAGATTCCTATCCAACAGCTAAGTTTCCTACTCGACCAGTGATACATGCTCAACCGACCAGGGAAGTTGTATCTGCTCTCCCAACCATGAAAACTTTGCACCTAACCAGCTAAACTTTGTACCTGGCCAGTAGTTTACTCTTTTTTCTTATACTTTTGTGAAGACAATTGCTGCTTAGCAGCTTTGATATTTTTACAGCCGAGTTGTTGGCATTTATACTTTACTTTTCTTTGCTAACTTGAAACATTCTAAGTCTTTTTAGACTTAAAACATTATAAGTTTTTTGTGAATAGTAAAGTCACTCTGATGTATACCTTATATTTTCGCATGAGAACTTAGTTTTCTAACTTAGAAATTCTAGACATTTCATAAGTCCCTATTAAATATACTTTCTCACACTCTTATTGCTCTAACATTTTATGAGCATAATTTTTATTATCACATGAATATTTGCTTCTAAGTTGAAATTTTGAAAAATTCCAAGTTACTTAAGCTTTGTCAAACAAATTGGCTTAATGACCTTTTTTTACTTCGAAAATTTACAAGTCAGCCTAAAAATATATATCTTAACTCGTGCTCTTATTGCCTGTGTTAAATTATATACCAGTATACCCCTTGTGCCCCCCAAGTGATCGAGGGTTGAAAGATCCTTGGTCACTTGAACTTGACCGAATCTGTTCAAGCAGTTACTTACTCGTGAAACACATAGAATATATGGAAAATATTCGAGCTGTTGAACACTGCTTGAACGAACCGAGTAGCTGAACACTATCCGATTTTACCGACCAGTTGAACACTGTTCAAAAATTTAACACACATGCATATTTGTAGCAAGAATCGAACACGCTGTGCATAGTCTCCTTTATTACTCGTAAATTAAAAAAGGACAAAATGTGTCTAATAACGAGTCTTAAACAACAAAAATTGTTCAAAATATAAATGACTGGTTAGCAAATAACCAGCTCATAAACCAAACTTAAATAACAAGTTAAACAACTTGAAATTAAGCTACCACTCTGAAAGCGGTATTTAGTGATAATATATCCATAGACACTCGCCATTCCAGTGGTTCCTGATCAAGCTTCATTCACCCATTCTCATCCTAGCACTCCAGCTCATGTCGAAGTGTCCAGGCATACCTCTCCCTTTCTTTGTTACTACCCCTAGCCAAGTGTGGACCTCCACATATAGTGTCTAAGGTAAAGTCCACAGGCCTGGGTTGCAAGGGTGGAGATCTCTGTCGTTTGAACCCAGGATTGTTGCTGCCTCCTTCTCCTTGGGGTTTCTCTGCTCGGTACTTTTTCAACTTTCCCGACCGGAGAAGAAATTATATCTCCTCCTTGAGGTGATTGCATTCATTCGTGTCGTGACCATAATCTCCATGGAAACAACAAAACTTATTCATGTCTCTCTTAATCATCTCTTTCCTGATGGGTGGAGGTTTTTTGTAGGGAACCTCTTCATGACTAGCAAGATATATTTTCACCCGACTGGCCGAGAGAGTGGTGTAATTAGTGAACTGAGGCTCATACTTGGTTGGATTTTTGTTTGAACTTGACTTAGCCTTCTTTTCTTCATGGTGGCCAGACTCGTTACTCCTACATTTCTTTCCACAATTTTGACAGTATCCACCATTCTTAGGAGGGTCAACCAATCCTCCCGGATTATTTATACCATTCTCCTCTTTCTCAATTGCATCATCCAATTTCATATACTTGTCCACTCGGTTAAGAAATTGTTGAAGTGTTGAAATTGGATTTCTATGTATATTATCCCACAAAGGGCTCCGGTAAGTGATTCTAGAGGTTATGGCAACCATCTTCCCCTTGTCTCCTACAGCAGTTGCTCTATTGGCTTCTCTCATGAATCTATGTATATAATTCTTTAGAGACTCATCCTTTCCTTGTTTGATATCTGCCAAGTGGTTGGCATAAACTGGTGGATTCCGGGCAGCGCTGAATTGTTTACAAAACTCCTTCCTGAATGTTTCCCAAGAGGTAATGGAATTCGTCTTAAACATCCAATACCACTTCTGGGCAGTATCTGACAATGTAGTCGAGAAAACTCTACACCGATCATCGTCACTTACCCCGAGTAGTTCCATCTGGTCCTCAAATTTCCTAACATGTCTAATGGGATCTGCCTTTTCTGTATATACCGGCAGCACTGGTGCTTTATATTTTGTTGGCGGCTGGGCTGCTCTGATCTGGGCACAAAATGGACTGCCACTCCTGTGGTCTACCGCATCAATCCCAGAAGGTCATTTTGATAAACCTTGCACTGCATTTGTTAGTGCGTCAAGCTGGACTTGGATTGCTGATGCAACTAACGAGGCTCCAAAATTTTGACTTCCCAATCGGGCATTTCCATCTGGTGCAGTGTCGTCAAGTATTTCTACTTGACCGGTAGGGCGAGTCAGATCTTGCCCTTCGACTGAGACGGTCTTCCTCTTGTTGGTAATAACGTCCCTTAGATCCTTCCGGAAAGCATGTTCTCCTACCCGGTCAAACACTGTGATGTTAGATTTTTCAGAATTCTCTCCTACTACGCTGCTAGCCGGGATATACTGGCGACTTTTCGGTACGGCCCGGGCAGTCTTTTCCTCCTTGTTGGTCAGTGCCTTCCTTTTTCTTTCTCTTTAGATCGATCAGTCTAATGACTGTCCCCCTCGTATCGACCATGTCCATCTTTGTAGCTAGGAGTTTTTTTTTATCTCGAGGAGCTTTGGTTTGGTTGTTTCCGGGCGGAGTTTGCTTACTATCCGACCGGTAACTCTCTGATCGGGAAGTTTCTGACTGGTGACCTCTGGAAGTGGTTCTAGAGTTCTCCCTTTGTATTGATGAAGTTCTAGAACGGACTTCGTCATTTGCCTAACCAGTCTGATTTCTTTGACTCTGGCCAGGTCCCTAAGAATCTATCCTTCCAGTAGGGGACTTCTGACTAGTGTTGTCCTTCCATGCTCCCTGGACAGCTACTGATAACTCTATGATTTAGAGTTATTTTTATGAACTTTGAACTTGTTTTTGGTTGAAAAGAGTAATGAGGGTGTTGTTAATTGTAAGTTTGTTTAGTTTTTACCTTTATTTTCTAATTAGTGTGTCAATTCAAGAGTCTTGTGATTTGTTGGTAGTAATTGTAAATATTTATGTAAATATGTGTGTTTTGTTATCTAGGAAAGGAACCTTAAACTCGCCAAGGGAATCAAGGGAATCAAAAGAAAAAGGGAACAGAAAGTTAGCATTGCTGCTCGGATGCTGTAAGCCAGACTCGTAGCAATTCTGGAAAAAGAAGGATGGCGTGGACAAAAGCCAGCTGCACTTAAGTAATGACCTCAGCGCCTATGTGGCATCCATTTTAATGAAATAAGTCAGTTGGCTGAGGTGGCAAAAGAGGGACCAAAGAAGGAAATGGGCTTTCTAAGTAGGGTAAAGAAAGGACCCTAAAGAAAAGAACCCAGCCGTAATACATAAAGGGGGGAATAGAGAAAAAGAAGTATCAGCCACCATCACATTGAATACAAAAAAAGGGGGGCTGCCATTGTTAGAGAAAAGTTGCAGAAAAAAAAAAGAGCATGAAGAAGAAGAAGAAAAAGAAGGAAACACAAGGAATTGAATGAGGAAGATAAGGACAAGAAGATCCAACCTACAACACCATCAATCTAGGCTTTGTTCTCATTTCTTCCTTTCTTCTCTATTTTGTATTTTCTTATTTTGCATAGCTATTCTAGCACTCATGGATATTAATTTTCTATTTTGGTTTATGTCTGCTACTTTAGTTATGAGCTAAACTTTTGAGATTTGAATGGTTAAAAACCCCTTTTGTCATGTATTTTAAATTTGAATGCATTACTTAAGCTAAATTGTCATTGTTCATTCAAGTGAGCTTCATGTTTATTTACTGTTGTTGTTTGGAAATCAATGGCAGGTTATTAAGCTAGATTTAATACTGGAAAGGTTAATTCTAGTAGTTGGTACTTGAATGATGCAAGAGAATACCCATTTCTAGGTTATTCTTAGTAAGTGAAATAGGAATATTTTACTACCTTGCATAACTTTGAGAATTGATGCTTAAATTATGTTCTTGAATCTGATTTAATATAGGAATATATTGGGTTAGATGATAGAACTTATTTCATGAGTTTTGGAAAAATCTCATGGGCTTGTAAGGAATTCTAGTTAACTCTGTGCGTTTTTGTTGAAGTAATGCTGTAACAACTGGGCAGATAAAACATAGGGGGGATTTAGCTATTCAAGTCTGTTTGTCCTTTGATTACTTTTCCTTGCAGTTAATTTTCCAGCATTTGTAGCAGTATTTCAATCTTAATTCCAGTTCAATCAATTTTATTCTAGTTCACAACATCCAATCAATTTATTTTCTTAAAATCCAAATTGTTAAATAATTGATTTTGCATTAAATTTTACTTGCAATCCCTGTGGAGACGATCTTACTTATCACTTTATTACTTGTGTGACTGCGTATACTTGCGTATATTAATTTTCACAACAGCTACTCATGTCGCGGCTTGAGCATTGGCTTGGGTCAATTGGGTAGCCGCTTCTAGAGAAAGTGCTGCTTCACAATGTCTCCGGTTGACTTCCTCCTGTCGTTGTCTAATCTCTTCGCTTCTGGTCTCCATATCGCGTCTTTGTTGTTCTAATGCAGCTCTCTGCCTAGCCATCTCTTCAGTGAAAGACTCCTGCCGAGCGTTAAATTGCATCATCTTCTATTGGAAAGCCCCCATGGCCTTCTGGAGTTGTTCGACCTCTGGAGTTGTCTCCTCAAGAAAGACCCTGGGCTCAGTGTCAGGGTTCTCAAGTGCAGGACCTTCTGGTCTAATAGTTTCTTTTGCAGATGGCGTACTGGGCTTCCTAGGTGCCATATTGGTAGGATAGTAGTGTGTTTTTTCTATTCAGGATGACAATGAAAGGACCAAAAATGTTGACCACGATTTTGGCCAACTGCGAGTAGACGCAAAAACGACAATAAACCTTGAATAGAAAATAAATAACACAAGTAATTGTATAGTGGTTCAACCCCAATTTTTTGGTAATATCCTAATCCACTTGGAGTTGTGATATATGTACCCTACACTTAAGATCAAATGAACCTGAGCCAACTGAGTTTCTTAAGTATAAGTAGAAAAATACAAAGTTTCTCTCTCTAGAGAATACAAGCTTTCCCTCTCTAAGCTCTCTCATAAAATGCCCCAAGAATGCCCCAAGTAACAGTTCCAAAGTCTCAAAATTAGAGAGTTTCCAAGTCTCAAAAAGATCAGATCCCTCAAAATGATGTCATGAGCTCTTTATTTATAAGCTTGTGGATCGTACATGAAAATATCCCATTTTGATGGGGTCTTTGGTTGTTTCAACAAACTTTAATTAAAAAATAATAAACAAATTTAAATTACAACAATATAGCTAATACTTCGGGATATTTGAGAGATTCCCACGGTAGTTACGAGCGATTCAGGTTAAAGTTGTTACTGAAGCTTTACTGAAGAGTTACTAGATGGTAACTTCTGAGATTCTGATTCGTCGACCGACCAAATCCATCCCCGAAGTGACTGGTCGGCCAAGACAACTCACTGGTCGGGCATGGCACACCACTGGTCGGGTATGGCATACCACCGGTCAGCTAAATTTACTTCCTGACCAGTAACATCACAACTTCGCAGGTCAACTCCCAACCTTTTCACTTCTTTAGTCAACACATTTATTGACTATTAATGTGTCATTTACTGACCATGCATTGCCACACTTCATTGAACGAAATTTTGGGGAGAACACTCGGGATAACATGATGACAGCCTACCTCAACAAGACTAAAGAGCTGCAGTCGGTCTTCGACGAGTTCACTATCAACCATGTACCAAGAGGGGAGAACAGTCATGCAGATGCATTAGCAAACCTTGGATCCTCCATCCAGACAATACCTGTAGTATATCTCCAATGGCCAATTGTCTGGAAAGATGAAGAAGAGCAAGTTAGTGACATCTCAAACAACCGAACATGGATGAATCCAATAGTCGAGTACTTGGAGCAGGACATACTTCCCAAAGACAAGAACGAAGCACGACAGTTCAAGGCTCAATCAGCCTGCTTCACTATTATAAGAGGTAAACTCTATAAACGTTCCTTTTCTAGTCCATATTTGAAATGCATTAACCCTGCAGAGGCCAAATATGTACTAGTTGAGTTTCATGAAGGAGAGTGCGGCAATCACTCTGGAGGACAAAGCTTGGCGCACCGTGCCTTAACACAAGGCTATTACTGGCCAACTATGCAAGTCGAGTCCTCCGACTATGCAAGATGATGTGACAAATGCCAATGCTTCGCTTAAATGACCCACCAACCTCCAGAGCATCTCATCTCAATCACATCCCCTTGGCCATTCATGAAATAGGGGATGGACATAGTAGGCAAGCTTCCAACTGCACCAAGACAGAAGGTGTACATGCTTCCAGTAACTGACTACTTCAGCAAGTGGATCGTAGCAAACTCATTCCACTAAGTCAGAGACAAAGAAGTAAAGAGGTTCATTTGGAAGAATGTAATCTGCAGCTATGGAGTACCAAAAGAGATCGTTATGGACAATGGCTCTCAATTCATCAGTTTTAACTTCCAAGACTTCTGCAAATTCTGGAATATCAAGCTCAGCTTCTCCACACCAAGGTATCCCCAAGCAAATGGACAAGAAGAGTCATCCAACAAGACTATCATGAACAACATCAAGAAGCGCCTTGAAAAAGCTAAAAGAATATGGGCTGACGAGTTACCAGGAGTCCTTTGGTCCTACCGAACCACAACCAAGACTTCGACGGAAGAAACACCTTTCTCATTAGCCTACGGGATGGAGGCAGTGATCCTTACTGAGAATGAAGTTCCGACAGCCAGATATGAGCTGACGACAAACGAAGTAAATTGGGAAAACATGTGCCATGAACTCGACACCATCGACGAAGGAAGGGACAAAGCACTCTTAAGAGTCTCAGCCTATCAACGAAGCATAGCCAGACATTAAAACAAGAACATTCGCACTCGAACATTCAAAGTAGGAGATTGGGTACTACGAAGAGTGTTCCAGAACATTAAGGAAGCGAGAGCAGGTAAGCTCGCCCCGACATGGGAAGGTCTCTACCTGATCACAAAGGTAGTCGAACATGGAGCATACAAGCTACAAACTAAAGAGGGATGCAAAATCAACAACAGCTAGAACGCTATCCACTTAAAACAATATCACTTTTAACTCAATCTAGTCTCCTTTCTTTTTCTTTCATCAATGATCTCATGAGATCTTCATTCAAGCAACATACTTACACTGTCATGCAGGAAGTGTGAGAACTACATTTGGGCTTGATCCCTACAAAGGGTATGTAGGCAGTTCCACGGAGCGCAACCCCCTATCACAACCATTTTTTTCATACACTACGAATAGATCAAATAACAAATCTAAGTATAAATTGACTAAGTAACTTCATACTTAGATTGTGGGGAATAAGATAATAATACTTCATAAGTCATACAGCCAATTGGCATCCAATACAACATAGAACGCTAACATAAGCTACAACCAGTCAGGATACAACAACAAAAAAAATAGAAAAAGTCTCATTTACAACACTACATAAGAAAAAGTCCATACAACAACTAAAAATACATAAGATGGATAAACTCAGTCATCCCCCAACAGAGAACTTGAACAAAGGAGGAGTCAGTCATCCGCAACTAGGTCATGAGTAGTCATGGCGCCAAAAGAAGTGGATAACTCTTCGGCCCGGTTCGTCTCTTCAACTCTCATCGTCTCCAATTCCTCGAAATCTGCAATGTACTTAGGAACATCCCAGCTATCAGTCTTACCATCTCGGAACTCACTGGCCATTACGCCACGACACTAGATCTCAGCCTCCAACCCAATCACTAACATCCAATTCTGCAACGAAGCGACCTCAGCTTTCAAGGCATCAACTTGACCAAGAGTCGCCCTCAGCTTCTCGACATTAGATTCCTTGGATTCTAGTTGAATCCCTAAGTCAGCTATAAGTTGATCAAACTCCTTGTTGGAATCTTTCAGCCGACCAACTTCACCCCGAAGATCATTTCTCTGGCCTCTTACTTGGTTTAGAGTTTCCATTAAGGATTTGATCTTCTTCTTCAACCAAATAACCCCCTACAAACCCTGAAAAATTGCAAAACCCGTAAGACAACATGAAATATCAACTAGTCAACACAAAAGAACCTAAGGGAAATCACCATACCTGGAACAAGTGGGAAACAATAGTGTCGATTGACCCATCCATACCGACTTGCTCCATCCTTTGATCATCTTCAGGCCACATTAGATTGTCGATCTCTCCTAAGTGAGGCCCAATCTCACTATAAGCGGCAGCATTGGAAGGAAATGAAAGGGCAACAGTGTCATTGAACGAGTCGGAAGACTCAGCCCGTACAACCTTCTTCTTCTTTCTCGTCTGACTCTGAGTCAAAACAGGAGGATCAGCAAGAGGCGCGACGACATCTCTATCAGCATCAGAGCTCCCAACAGATGATTTCTTCGCTTGACGTAAACGTTCCAAGGCATTGGAACCAGTTAGAGGAAGTGTAAAGGGTCGAGACATAGCTATGTCTGCAAACAACCACTCATTTGTCGTCAACTCAGTCAACAAATTGGGAGTATATCCCAAGACTTCTAAACTTCTCTTGATAAACACAATACGAGGATTATCAGGACTTTGGAGAAGAGGAATACCTTCAGGGAGATTTTCAACAGAATGCCACAAAGAACTCTGACGGAGACTCGATTCAGACAACAGATCACTCCACTCACGCTCCGCCTCTAGAATAGCAAGAATACTCTTGACCCGACTGGAAGACTCCCTCGAATCCCAAAGGTACTCAACTCGAAGTCTACCTGCAAAATAATAGAAGTATCAGCAAAAAACAAGAATATGCAAAGAAACAGATTAATAGGCATGCATAAAAGACTTACACATAGGAGACCATGAGCAAGGTATCCTACTATCAATAGGTAACCCCAACAAAACGAAAGGGATGAAGAAGTAACGATCCTTCCACCTCTTATCTCCACTCTTCAAACTAATAATTAGAGGAGGGTCCTTCCCTCTGGTCGTTAATTGGTACCGGACCTTGTCATATAGATGTGTCTTGAAATAGTAAGCTCTCAACAAGTCAGCCACCCCAAGCGTTATGTTGTGTCTTTCATAGAGGACTTCGAGAGACATTAAAACCCGCCATGAATTTGGCATTAGTTGTTCAGGCGAAATCTCATGGTATTCACACAACTCAACCACTAATCAGGGGATAGGAAACTGAAACTCTTCCCTAAAGGGAAGTTCATACAGACACACCCAACCAGGTAAGTGCCAGTTAGGCCGCTCTGCCTTATCAGGAGCATGCCGACTGATGGTATCAGTAATCTCATAATAACGATGAAAATAGGGCAATGCACCTAAACTTATCAAAGACCTAGGATTAGAACTAAGCATACTACAAGAACCTGACATACCACCAACAGTAAGTTCATTGGAATCTATTCCCCTCTAGTAACATCACCTAAAGGACGACCCCCCCCCCCCCACAATTCTACTACTGTAACTCGGTTGCAATTAACCATCTCAGCAGAACTCTGAAAGTGAGAACTAAAATCTTCTCCACTAAACGAACATGACAGTCGAATGACTGAGTCAGCATGACTATCGCACCTACTTGTAGACATAATGAGTTGATCACCTAAAGCAAACACAACAACTAAGCTTGAAGGAACACAAAAAAGACATGAAGAACATTAAGCTAGATACGTAATTAAGAACCACTAAACGACTCATCAATAAGTCAGACGAACCACTCATTAAGGATCAATTAAGGAAAAACAAGATACCAACGGACCTAACATCGAAACCATATGATGAAACAAGGCAAACAGACTATTATACCAAATCAAATTACAATGTAATATGTTAGACAATAGTCAGTCAACCTAAGAGTCTTTACTAATCAGTCAGACAGACCACTCGGCTAGAGGGGCGAAAACACATGAATCAGACATACACAAATCCAAAATGGATAAACGACAGAAATGCAATTGCTGCCATTACAACTAGATCAAACACAAATGGAAAATCTACAGGATCAAACAAAAATAACAGTTTGAATTACCTAACACGAAGAACATGCATAAGAACATTTGAAGGAAAACAAAAAGGAAAAAACTTACCTCTTGAAGAGCTCTTCCACTCCACACCTTGCACCCCCCCTCCAAGCCTTCCCCAAATGAATGCAATGGTGAAAAAACAAACTCCCCTTATATAGGCATATAACTCCACCAGATGGGTGCCAAATGTGAATCATCAGGTGGACCTACCAAAAGGGATTCAACTTCCCCTAGGGAACACCTAAAGTTTCAGAGACAGATGAAGTTCACGAGAAGTAGGCCACTCAGCCACCCAGTTGGAGCATTCGGCTTGCTCGGCCATCTCCCCCGGGCACACAGCCTCATCGACAGGGCACTCAACCCAAGCACATGAGTCACTCGGCCACCCCGGCAGAGCACTCGGCCCACTCAATCATCTCTCCTGAGCGCACAACCTCCTCGGCAAGTTACTCGGTCCAAGCGCGACACTCACTCTGCCACCCAGGCGGAGCATTCAACTTGCTCGTCCATCTCCCCCGGGCACACAACCTCATTGGCAGGCCACTCAGCCCAAGTGCGCAAGTCACTCGGCCACCCTGGCAGAATACTTGGCCATCCCATAGGAGCACTCCTCCCACTCGGCCATCTCTCCCAGCCACTCGGCCACCTGGCCACTCGACCACTCAGCCACTCGGCCACTATGACCACTCGGCCACTCTGACATTCGTCCCGCTTGGCCAGGTAGCCTTAAAGGTCCCGTGATTCCTATAATTTGATATTATAAACTCTCTAGCTAGAATGAATTCTAACTAGAGATTGAGGGACAAACTGTAGTGGACAAATTTTGTCTACTAATTAAAGCCCAACTAGTCAGCCAGACTAATTCGCTAAGCTCAAAAAACCTAACAAGGCCCAAACCAATGTAAATGGGCTCACACATATTGGATAAATCGTCTAATGGGCCAGTTGGTACCCAGGACCAAGTCCGGGCGCATTCAGTCAGCCAGGGACTTTGAAACAGTCAAAGTACATGCTTTTCTTCCCATAAAGATCGAACAATAACCACTAAGAACGGATCATACGGGCAAATAGAGGAAAGGAGAATGGAACAAATAGGAGAACAATAAATAAGACCCTCAGGGGTTGTGAACGGTACATCGGATAATCACTTGACTCTCTTTTACTCTCTTATTGAAACGAAGGTTACTCTTTTTCTCAGCAATCCAGTCAAGCAAGTCGAATTAGCCAGTCTGATCTAACCGGACTTGACCCAGCCGTTCAGTCCCGCCGTCGCCACCATTACTTTGATCACTCCATTACTCATCCATCCATCACTTTTTCATTATATACATAATAATTTTATTACTTTCAATCATCTTTCGTTATAACCCGACTAACTTGAGCATCGGAATCCCTTTGGCTAACACCTCACCGGTGCTCCCAATTGAACTCTCGTCTCTCTCTCTTTATTCTTGACAGGTTGCTAGTGCACGTCTAGTCAATTTTTGGAAATCAGATATACACTAATCGATGAAAAAAGGGATAAGTATGTTGAAATACTCACGAATGCGTTGGAAGGAGTAAAATCGGGAAGGAGCGAGACCATCCGTCCAGAAAAAGGTGAGCTTGAAGTTTAAAGGAAGATTTGGTATATCTTCGAAAAGCCATTTTTCCTTCAGATAGCTCAATAAATAATAGAAGTCGTCTCCTCCACAAGCTCGAGAGGGGTTGCTCTTTAGACAGAAGAGATATAATATATCTTGTGCCAAAGGCCCTTCCCACTTCATCTCGTGGTACAGCGACCTGAGGGCTGACAAGACCCTAAAGGAGTTGGTCTGGAGCTAGAAGGGGGCGAGCCCGACAAAGTCCAAGAAATGCTTGAAGTATGTCTTTAGTGGTAGTAGAGCCCCAGTCCTCATGTGCTCGCGACTCCATGTGGCGAGCTTGATTTTGTTGTCAGGATTGCCATCCCTCGGGGTGTAGCAGCTTCTTTCATTTGAGGTCACTGGTCGGCACATCAGGGTACCAGAGAGCTTAAGGCAATGATAAGCCAGTAACTTGGATATTTGGCTGGTGGACGTGACTGAGCTCCAATAGTGCTCAAGCTCAAAAAACTTCTCCTTCGAAGTGGGGACTGAGAGAGCTTGGGAGGTGGAAGGACGTGTTGAAGAGTCCTCTATTAGGGAGAATGAAAGTACACCAAGGGCGAAGGCGACGGTGACTTTAAGTTTAGGATCTAGTGGAATAGGCTTGATCTCGGGGTCTGGATCAGGATAAGCCGCTACTCGGAGTCTTTTCCTCTTTTTCTCTTCGACCTCATCTATCTGATGTCGAAAGCGGTCTCATACATCCTCTTGCTCACACCTTTCTTTGTGCTCGCAGATCAGTCGCTGGTTTCGGGTAAAAGGTGACTCAGGACTGGGTGTTGATGGGTGGTAAGGGATAGCGAACTTGGGCCCCCACCGATTCTTAGAGTACTGCGACATCTAACAAGGAAGAAAAAGGTGAGGGCCCAACATACATGAAATCATAAGGAAATTATAATTTTGATAACTCGAGCTTGAAAGCTCAAGACAACGAGATTGCCTCGAAAGGGCAAGATTAACTTGCATGTCATCCCTGAACTATTGTAAAGTTCAAGCAGCGAGGGTGCGCTCACTCGAGGGTGGGGAGGTTAGAACCAGCTTAAGAGAATCCCGGATTTTTAGGAAAAAGCTAGCAAGTACCCAAAAATGTGATATTTTTGGGATTTGTGCGTTTAAAACCGTAAACCAAAAACCCCTATTTCTTAAGCTACACGAAACCCTCTATTGCTAGAAAAAACCCCGTTTTTACATGTTTATGCTAGAAATCTTTGGTCTAAAACTGTGATTCTTACTACATCAAAATAACTCGGATCAAAAGCTTGCCTAATATCAACGTAAGATCCTTATAAAACTGGTAAGAACCAGTGAAGATATTCTCACCAAACAGAAGAAACACAAAAATAGGAAAAAAGGGAAAATGGCGAATGAGGATCAGAGCATTACACAAATTGGTCCGTGGGAACGAGAAGATCGTCGACTGAAAGATGGAAGTAGCAATGATTCCATTGAGCTGAAAGATTTGGAGTTGCTCTATTTCTTTGGTTTAGAAAACATGCACAGAAAAGCTCTGGGTTTTTCTTTTTTCTCTGGTTTGTGCTTTCTGAAGAATGAATAATAAAATGAAAGTGAGGAAGAAGAAGAGAAGGTGTGTGTATATATATATGTCCCAGAGGGATATCAAAGGTTGGATAAATCTGGACCTTTGGTTTGGATTGGAGCTTGATCTGATGGATGGGGTTTGATTATAACATTGGCGAAAAAAAGTTAAGATATGAAAGGACGTGGGCAGAAATAAGGAGTACTTGAGTACTCTGGGTGTGCAATCTTTGGATGACGCGTGTCCATACTCGAGTACAAGTGGCACATTTTTTGAAAGGAGACATTCAAAAGTTTCCTTCTCATAGGATTCGAACCAACACTTTTGAGGGGGCAAAATGTTACCCCCAAATTTTGAGAATAGAAATTATGGTCTTGAAAGATAGGCTCATAAAATGTAAGCTTGAAATAAGCAAGTATGCCACGACATCAGCATATGCGCAAAATGAGTTTGACAGTTTTGCTTGGTATCAAGGTGACTACAATAGAATTGGTGAGCTCGAAGTTAGGCGCAGTCTCGAAGATGTTTCGAGATTACAAGTCAAGCTCGAGGCCACGATTGATCAACTACAAGGGTTCAACACTTGTATAAATTTCTTGATTTGTTCTTATTGGCGATTGAGCATCAGTCAGGAAGGTTTGAGCCTGGGGTATCGTAATATCGAAGAGGATGATCTCGATAATGTTTCTGGCTATGGACGAGGTTGACCAGAATGACGAGCTCGTGATGTTGGTTGATCTCGAAGGCGTGTAGATTATGTGTTTGAGGTTGGTAATTTAGTTTGAGCATGGTTACTGTTTAAAAATTCCTATATCTTGGGGATTAGTTGTAATCTGTTAATAAATCCTGATTTTCATGGGATATTATGTAATTAATGCATTTATTTGTACTTATTTCAAATTTGAATTGCAACTTCCCAAAATAAAAGGGAAGATATTTTGTAAACCAGTCTATAAAGAGACTGGAAAATTTCATTTGTGGACACAGACAATTCGGTACTGAGAATACTCTGCGAAAATTGCTTTCTAAAAGTTTTGAGAGAATTCCACCACTCAATAATATTGACTCGTGGACTAGGCATATTTTAATTGCTGAACCATGTAAAATCTCGTGTATTTTTTATTAGCTTTCTTAATTCAGTGTTTAGTGCTCTTCTAATCTAAGTTGACAAAAAACAACGTCATCAAAAAGCCTTGGTCTGACATAAATGGACTTGAGCTCAATCTCTTTGTTTTGAATTTAAATCCCAATTGGGCAAAAAATCAAATCCTTTTTTTATTTATTTATCTTTTAATTAATTAAATCCTTATTCAAATTAACTAATTATAATTTGAAACTTGATTTAATATTATTTATTTATATTGACACCAATTTATCAATATTAATAAATTTGCCCAAAGATTCCCTTTTATTCTCTAAATCTCATAGCTCTATAAATTTTCCAAAATTGACCTAGTCAACTTTAAAAACCCTATTTGATAATTAAATCAATTAATTGAGACATTCTAGATGATTTACCCAAAGGTGATGCGGGGACCATGGATCCATGTAATCAAGCTCCAATAAGTTACCTTGAATTCATTTACAAATAATTTCACTACCTTATTAATTCCTCGAGACTCCACTATAGACTCGGAATTGAACTCTTGAATTCATAGAACATATTTTCCAAACCATAAATACATTATCCATAATTATAAACATTACAGTCAATCAATCCTCTATTGATGACTTACTAACGAGCTGGGTGCAAATTATCGTTTTACCCCTCATCAGTATTTTATCCTTAACTCCCACTAAGTTCCTTATAAATGATATTTCCGTGAACTTAATCACAGAAATGAGATCTCAATCATTTAGCCTTTTGAACAAAGCAATCAAGGAAATCATCTTTTCACTTCTCATACAGAAGTTATAGATTTCATATCTATGAATAATACTCCCACTCAATTACACTACTAAATCTCCAAGATGTAAGCTTTGGGCTAGACAGTAGGGTAAGTTGGTAACGAACAAGTCAAAAGATTTAAATAATATAATTAGCAGAATATTATCACTAAGAATTAAGATCGACTTAACCTATGGTCAACGTTGTGACATTGATTAGATTTGATAACAACGATACTTATTTATCAATCAATAATCAATATCGGTCCTAGTCCGATGTAACCAAATACATCTGATCTTATCTACTTGGTCAATGTCTTGGACAAGACATCGCACCCCGAATGTGTAAGTAGAACATATCGTAGATTGTCTAATCAATAAAAATCCAATGCACTGATCTAATCTTAGGACTCGTTCTTTTTTAACATATAATTACAACTATAATCCACTATGAACTAGTCACTATAATTGTAACTATCCATATGTTCGGGATTTTATAAATGTTTGTATTATTTCAATAATAATGTAATAAAACGAGCAAGTAACACGGTTGTCAAACTAAATAATTTCTACTACTTTTATCAACAATATAAAATCGCGTTACATGTACAACATGGTTTTATAAGGGCGTAAAACCCAACAAATTCCCACTTGCCCTTTTAAAACAAATGAGACATGCTTCTCAAAACCATTCATTCTACATGCTTCACAATTATGCTCTCTGCTTATATCATTGCAAAGGGATATGAAAGATTTCCTTCCAATGCTGTCTTCATCACCTTCACATCATGCCTTCGCCACAGATCCTCTATAATATGGTACTTTATCTTTATATGCTTTACTCATTTGTAGCTTTGAGGTTCTTTCAAATTTTCTATTGCCTCATTACCATCACTAGAAAAAATGAGTGGTTTATCGCCATTTCTAGAATAACACCAAGATCCGTATAGAATCAAAATGATAAAATCTCAAGCCTTCTCTCTAATGTCTATCTCCAACAAAAACACCAAGAGTTTGGATACTTGGGTAGATTTTGTCTATACATTGGCTTGATGGGGTTCAATATTTCGGCTATAATAGGGTTTAGAAAGGCAATAGTGTTTAAGGCAAAATAAAGAAAATAGAAGAAAAAGATCTCGAGCACTATAAGGACTAGTGTTTCAGCTATGGCTATGTAGAGTGTTTATGGAAAAATGGAGAGAGCTTTTGAGACTATGGATTTCGAAATGAGAGGTTTTTTGAGAGCTTTCGAGTGTAAGAAAAGTGGTGAAGGATAAGTCTCTATTTAGAGGCTTCAAACCCCAACTCCCTTCCTTGATTTTCTCCACACTATTCAACTTAAATTTTAAAAATCAAACCTTCCCTCCACTATATGGTTTTGTCCAGCCTAGTCTTACTCAGTTATTGTTGCTACATCATCTCCAAGTGTGCCACATAGTCTCCATTTGGTTCAAACTTTAGTCAAAGTCCAAACTACTATCCTATATCTTTAGGAGTCCGATTCAGGCCATTTTTATACCGTTAGATTTATAATTAAATTATCTACAACTTTTTAGAAATACTATTTTTCCAAAATCATAATATAAATGGGTCAAAACAAGATCCAAAGTTACAGTGCTATAAAGTTACGAAAATTTCATTTAATTATCTAACTCTCAGATCTTCCATCACACTACTATCTCTACTTAGTTATTTGACTACTTAGATTAAATCTTTTAAATCCCCATTTATCTAACTCTTCTTGACACATAGTCACTTAATTAAAATAGATCTAATCTTGCCTATTTTTAAAATTTAAAAAGAGTCAAATCCATCCAATTCTTGAGCCAAACCTAAGACTAAGCTATTTTGGTTTTCATTTTAATTCTAATACTTGGACATAGTTTAATGCCACATGTTCACTTCTTAATGTATCAAATAACGTGTACATTTAATACTTAATAAAACTATACACTAATTTAATCATATGCTAAAATAATTATAATTACCCAAACAATAACTATTTCTAAGTCATAAAATCATAACTTAAATAATTTAAGCTTAAAGCAATCTTTATTCCACAACTGAAGTCATAACTAAATCTAACCTAAGATTATATTTAAGGAGCTTATAAGAAAGTAATAACATTGGTTATTACATTTCTATCCCTGATATTCTGGATACCAAGAACACAACTTGCTACAACGAAATCTGAAATTTCGTTTCCAGCCAGTTCTTTATGTCTGATAATTTTCTTGACATTGTTTCCAATGAGTAAGATATCATCTACATAAAGGATTAAGAACACCATAATGTATTTTTCCCTAAGTTGTTAAGCACAAGGGTCGACTACATTTTGTGCAAAACCACAGGTCTTAATGTTTGCATTTAACCTTAATTCCAGGAGCGCGAAGCTTGTTTAAGTCCATAGCTTAACCTACTCAGCTTGCCGACTTTCTTGTCCAACTACTTTAAATTCTTCTGATTGATCCATGTTAATGGTCTCATCAAGATAGCCATTAAAAATGCTTATTTGATGTCCATTTGCCTTATCTCTTAATCAAGAGTTATGGCTATGGATAAGAGTTTACTAAATGAATTTTAACATGGATATCAGAGAAAAAGTTTTCTCTAAGTAAACTTTCTCTCTCTGCCACAAGTTGAGCCTTAAATGTCTCGATCTTTCTGTAATTCCCCAAATTTCCTAATAAGGATTAGGACCTTGATTAGGAGGCTGGGAGGGCCATAATTGATTTATTATGTTATGGTTGACGATGAGAACTCATCAACCAAGTTAAGTTAGAAAAATAGAAATGTAGATATTATCAAAAGAAAAACTTCAAAGATCTAATTGGAAACTCAAAGAACAGTTGCAGAAAGAAAATGGTGAAATGAACTTGTATTTCATATGGTGTAGTGCTACAGTGTTTTTTCCAACCCCCTTCCAAGTGGAAGTGGAATTCCTTTTATTGTGGGCTCTAATGGCCCCTGATACATTGTGGTCCAGGGGACCAAATAATACGCAAGTACGGTGTCAGGAGAGTGGTATTGGGTGTAGTGGTGTCGACTCCAGTACATGATCAGAGTGTAACGACCCAAAATCGCTAATAAGGCTTAAGGGCCTTGATTAGTGTGCCAGGAGGGCATTAGTGGAATAATTGTGATTAAAATGAGTAATTATATGTTTAATAATGTTTATATAACAATTGATGATATTATGTGTTAATGTGATATGAAATAAATATGTGATATATGTGAGAACCACATTATTATGTGGACAGGTTCGCTGAGCACGACTCAAGACGATTCTAGGGTCAGATAGTGGGAAAAGTCACAACGGGGCTTAAGATATGACTTTGGATAAGTCGGGGGTACTTTTAGATAGCAGGTAGCGATTTGGATTATCGGGTCATGGAAATAAATATATGGAGATATATTTGAGGTTAGGATGTCTAGGCAGGAATATTGGGGGATTTTACCATTTTGGCCTCGGGGACGGTTCCGGCACCCCGGGCCTCGGGATTAACTTAACAGGTAAGTTAGACTTAAGGAAACTTTTAGAAGAAAAACATAAACTGACTAAACACTTTTGTCTCAGCTTTCTTTTACGCTCAAGGGAAAACAAAGGAAAGGAAACACAGAAAACAGGGGAAACAAGCTGGAATTTATGAGATTGGTGGTGAGGATTTGGAGGTTTAGCTCAGGAGTAAATCAAGAACTAAAACAGGGATTAAGGTAAGCATCTGATCTTCTTTTATGTGGTTGAATTCTGAGTTTTAGCTAGGTTTTTGGTTAAGTGTTGAAACAAATATGGTTTTGATGTTCTAAGGCAGAATTAAGAAGGAAATTTGGGAACTTAGCTTGGCTATGGCTTGGTGAAGTGATTCAACAGCAAAGGTAAACTTCAACTCATGGTTTAGAGGTCTTAAATTGGGTTTGAATGGCTGGTTTGAGTAGTTTTAACTCTTGAGTTTCAGAAATTGAAAAGGGAAGATTAGTGTGTGCTAGGCTGTGTTTTCTGTGGAATTATGTTGTTTAGATCATGCTAAAGGAGTTGGGATTAATTGGTTAGGAGTTGGGGAAACTTTGGGATGGTTTTAGGTGAGGTTTCAGACTTAGGAATGGTGTAAATTATGAGTTCAAATGGGAGCGCCGCGGCTCTGTTCTAGAGCGTTGCGGCTCTAGCATGCAAAAGAGCCAAGAAGGCTCGGCCAAGGGAGAGTGTCGCGGTGCCCAAGGCAAGGGCCGCAGCGCGTGTGTGGTTCAGTGTGGGTGTTGGCTCTGTTTTGGGGAAGGGCCGCGGCTAGGCTTCAGGGGCCGCAGCCCTTGGTTGCACACATGAGTTTTTGAGGGTTTTAGGCACGGGAAGGTAGTCTAGTGTGCTCGGGTTTGGTTTCACCACCGTGCTTGGTGGAATTTGGAATCCCGGGAGTTAGTTTTGTAACTGGAAACCTATATTTGAGTATTTATGAAACCTTATACTTTGGTTGTGACTAGGTGATAAAGGCTTAGGCTCGGGAACGGATCGTGCTTGAGAGGCGTTGCTCGTAATTCAATAACCGCACAAACTAAAGGTAAGAAAACTGCACCTGGTTGAATATATGTGGTGGGAGTAAGGGCTCCCTATTGTAAATGCTTGAAAAGTTGGTATTATGCCATGCAAGCCATTTAGTGAACCAACAACCTAGGGGTGCCAAGAGTTTCACTAGCGCACAGGGCGCGGCTCGGCCACTGGTAGCCGAGGACAGCTTATTAAGTACTGAGCTTGGTTTAAGCGGGCCAGAGTCAGTGGGTTAAACAGAGGGTGCGGCCTAAGTCGTCGCCCTGAATATTATGTGATATGAGTGTTATATGTGACAGAATGTATCTTGAATTGGATTGTATATGCTGAATATCTGTTGAGGAATATCTGATTGGAATACATGCATACTGAATTGTTTATCTGTTATTGTTGTTTGAGTTGTTTATGATCTTTTCTTGCTGGGCCTTGGCTCACGGGTGCTACATGGTGCAGGTAAAGGCAAGGGCAAAATATATCAGCCCTGATTGGAGAGCTCAGCGAGCTGAATGTACATAGCCAGGTGCTCGTCCGCCACGGTTGAGATCTAAGCAAGGACATGGAACCTAAAGACTCTCTGTTTTGCCTTAGTATGGCAAGTTGATATTCATGTATTTTTTGGAGTCTGTAAACTTGTTCCAACTTTGTTTTCATATGGGATCCCATGTTTACTACAGTTTAAATATATGAAATGAGTCTTTTGAGACCAAAACCTTTTTAACCTTAGCTTTTACATGTCTAGTGACACGTTTTCAAATTAATGACTTGATTAGCAAGTCCTGCACCTTTATAAGTACACAGTGTAACGGTCTTTGCTATCCAGGGCGTTACACAGAGTTTGTGGGAGCACCTCCACGTTAGTACTTGATTATGCCTCCACTACTTGCCTAGTACGAGTGTTAGAGACTGGCTGGTGAGGACCACAACAGGTACCTTACTTATGCAACCACTAATTGTCCGGCGTGGGCCTTGTCTCTGTACTCTACTTCCTTTTGGTTTGCAAGTGCGCCTCGTACCTCTTCTGACTTTGTGTGAATCACTATGAAGCTTCCCCAATTCATCCTTAATGGTGTGTTAGAGAGGTCCTTGATCTTACCTCTTGTTAGACTCACGGTAAGAATGATGCCCTGTCGGTGGCATTAATCTTAAGGGGTGAGATAAGGCCTCTCTAACGAGGTCGACTGAGTGTGCGACCCCTAGTGGCCCAGTTGTGGCAAGGCGGGGCTGAGTGCGTCGAGGGGAGGCGCAAGGCAAGGGCCTCGCGAGACGCTCCTACGCGAGACATGCTCTCGCTGGGTGCGCCAAGAGGAGGCGCGAGGCAAGGGCCTCGCGAGACGCTCCTGCGCGAGACATGGTCTCGCTGGGTGCGCCAAGAGGAGGCGCGAGGCAGGGGCCTTGCGAGACGTTCCTGCGTGAGGCACTCTCTCGCTGGGTGCACCGAGAGGAGGCACGAGGCAAGGGCCTTGCTAGGCGCTCCTAGGGGAGACGTGGTCTTGCTGGGTGTGCCGAGAGGAGGCGCGAGGCAGAGGCCTCGCGAGATGCTCCTGGGCGAGACATGGTCTCGCTGGGTGCGCCAAGAGGAGGCGCGAGGCAGGGGCCTTGCAAGACACTCCTGGGCGAGGCACGGTCTCCCTAGGTGTGCCGAGAGGAGGCGCAAGGCAGGGGCCTCGCGAGACGCTCCTGCGCGAGGCACGGTCTCACTGGGTGCGTCGAGAGGAGGCGCGAGGCAGGGGCCTCGCAAGACACTCCTGGGCGAGGCACGATCTCGCTGGTTGCATCGAGAGGAGGCGCGAGGCACGGTCTCACTGGGTGCGCATAGAGGAGTCGCGAGGCAGGGGCCTCTCGAGACGCTCCTGGGCAAGACATGGTCTCCCTGGGTGCGCCGAGAGGAGGCACGAGGCAGGGGCCTCGCGAGACGCTCCTGCGCGAGGCATGGTCTCACGGGGTGCGCCGAGAGGAGGTGCGAGGCAGGGGCCTCGCGAGACGCTCCTGGGCAAGGCACAATCTCGCTGGGTACGCCGAGAGGAGGCGCGAGGCAGGGGCCTCGCGAGATGCTCCTGCGCGAGGCACGGTCTCGCTAGGTGCGCCAAGAGGAGGCACGAGGCAGGGCCCTCGTGAGACACTCCTGTGCGAGGCACGGTCTCGCTGGGTGCGCCAAGGGTAGGCAATTGCGAGATGGTGGTGGCCTGAGGGTCTCGCGGCTCAGGCATGTATTTAGGCGTTCATGGGACCTGAGTATGTACTTTGGTCTTTTATAAGCATGAAATTTTGAGCATCCACAGTTATTAAATGATTATATGCATGTTTATGTGGATTATATTATTATATGATGAAAAATGCATGCATATGGGTCCACATTTTATTATAAGGGCATTTTGGTAATTTGGCCTGTTGAGGGTGTGATTGTATATTTTCATGCATGTGGGTGAATTATAAATAATACCACATTATATGTGGATTGGTTCGAGCCATTCAGCATGAGACGATCATGGAATGCAAGATACCAGTCTAGTCATAATGGGTGGGAATTGGAGGGTGTTAATTATAATTAACGAAATAGGTGGGAAAGGACGATTTTACCCTTGGGAGTCTTTAGAAGCCTTTATTTGACCTAGGGGCAAAATGGTCTTTTCACCCCTAAGATATATATCAACTCATGGACTGTAGAATGTTAGAGAAAAGTAGAGCATCATCATCATCATCATCTCTTTCTCTCTCCTACCTATTCTTCTCTCCTTCTTCCTTTCAATTTTTGAGAGCCAATTTGAGGATCCAAGCTAGGAAAGCAAGGCTTGAGGGCTTAGGACCTTGGTTCAACCATTGAAGGGGATCTAAATCAAGCTTTAGGTAAGATTACATCCATGAATTTAAGCTATACTCTGTTTTTCAAGTAAGTTTTCAGTTGAGAATTTGAGGTGTTAGTTGTGAGAATTCATGGAAGTTTTTGAGTTTGATTGCTTGGGTTTTGATGAGGGTGTGTTGTAGATGAATGTAATGCCCCGAATTCCCCGATGAGTTTAACAGCATGAATAGTAGGCCGGGAGGGCCATACTTGCTTAATTATGTTATTAATCGATTAAATGCATGTATATGTTGATTATATTATGATATGATGTGAAATGCATGCATATGAGTCCATATTTACAATTACAGGGGTATGATGATAATTCGGCCCGTTGAGGGTAATTTGTGTATTTGGGTGCATAACTTGATTTGTGAATGAGATTCTATTATTATGGAGATATATTCGAGCTAAGCAACATAAGACGGTTATTTTTAGTGGATTAGCGGTTTTACCATAATGGGGTCAATTTTGGGGTAATAGAAATGTTCATTTGATGATAAATTGGGAATATTTGAGATCAGGGTGGAATTTCGGAGGTTTTGACTATAATGTCCCCGGGGGTGTTTTCGGGACCCCGAGCATTAGGTTTTATTTGAGGTTACTTAAGGTTGAAGTAGCCTATCAGATAGAGCATACGATAAGAAAACCTTCCGTTTTTCCTTTTCAAAGTCCGTTTTACCGTTTAAGCCTTTTTGACGAAATCTTGAGTTCTAAGAGTCGGAATCGAGTGAGGATCGAGGCATAGCGATCCTAGGGAAGATTAGAAGCTTCTTAACCGAAGGATTCGACGGAAAACAGCCCAATTGAAGGTAATCGAAGTTTAAATTTTGAGTTTTTCCGAGTTTCTAAGCTTTGAATTGATTTTGTGAATTGTTGAGTTTTCGGTTCGTTCGAGTCTTGGGTTTTGAGGGTTTTAATGCATGGGGAAACTTGGGAACTTTGTTTTGATGATTGGGGAATGTTTAGGGATGTTTTTGGAGGCTTTGGAGTGTTAGAAACGCGGTTGGGAATGGCCCAGGGTGGAGCGCCGCGGCCCTGTTCTTGAGGCGCCGCGGCCCTTCTTTGAAGAAGCAGGTGGAGGCCTTGTGCCTGCTGGGCGCCGCGGCCCTTGATGAAGGGCGCCCTGGGGGCCACGGCCCAAGGTGCTAGGGTCGCAGCCCTTGCCCTGTTTTCGCCCCGTTTGCTCGTTTTGACCCCGGAAACCTAGTTTTAGGCCTCGGGAGTGTCCTTGCTACTTGGATTAGCTTGGATTGATCTCTTGGAGGTTAGATTATGGTTTGAGAGCCCTTGATTATCTTGATTATTAATGGTATCCCAAATGTGTTGTGATTAGGTAACCGCTAAAGGACTAAAAGCTAAACTGTTCTCAAAGGTTGTTCTTTTGCTCATTCTAGCTCGAATCAAAGGTAAGAAAACTGCACCCAAAGTGTGACATGCATGGATATTTGTGAGGCATGTTGATTGTATGAATATGGACATGGATTGAATACAGAATCGACAAAAGTGTTAGTATCAGCTGTGAGGCTGTGACTTACTTGTCAGGCTCGGCAGTGTTACTGGACACAGGTCAGGAAGCGCTGACTTACTTGTCAGAACGGCCTTAGCGTGAATCATGCAAGCCAACAGAGATTAGATCTAATCGACTACTAGCATTGAATGACTCAAGGAGCATTAATACCTGACCGACCCTGAGGGTCGATGAACATACAGAGCTTGAAGGCTAGTGGCTTACCCATTAGCCACTCTTCCGCTACAAAACAGAGCTTGAAGGCTAGTGGCTTACCTATCAGCCACTCTCCCGCTACAAAACAGAGCTTGAAGGCTAGTGGCTTACCTATCAGCCACTCTCTTGCTAGAAAACAGAGCTTGAAGGCTAGTGGCTTACCTATCAGCCACTCTCTTGCTAGAGAACAGAGCTTGAAGGCTAGTGGCTTTCCTATCAGCCACTCTCTCGCTAGAAAAGAGAGCTTGGAGGCTAGTGGCTTACCTAACAGCCACTCTCCCGCTAAAATCATGTGCTATTCATTTGTTTGAAAGCTTTATGCTCAGTGTGATTATAATGATAATCATTTGATAATGTTTATGAAAAGTATTATGTTTTCTTGCTGGGCTATGGCTCATGGGTGCTATGTGGTGCAGGTAAAGGGAAAGAAAAGCTCACCTAGCCTTGAGTGGAGAGCTGATGTGGTGTTGTGTACATATGCGGCCTCTTGACCACCACGGCCAAGGTGTTCTCAGAGGAACTAGGGGGTTTACCCTATTTTTTTCCGCTTAGGTCGGCGGAACTGTAACTTTACAACTATAGTGACCATTTTGTACTGAGAACCACTTGTAAATGTTTTGTTTAGCTCTGCAGAGCAGTTTGTAATAAAATCTCCATTTCCTTTTTATTGGTTTTGTACCTTAACCTGTTAATCATACTTAGAGCACGTTTTTGACCAAAGGACTCAGGCAATGAGTCAAATTTCCGGTCCACCGTTCACCGTAACTGTTCTGGGGTAGCCAGGGCGTTACAATGAAGTTTAGGGGTTGAATTGGATGTTTGGGTGATGTTTGGGATTGGTTTGGAGGCTTGGTTTCAAGGGGAAATCGCAAGGAGGAAGACCAGAAAAGTTTCTGGTATGCAGCTGGCGCACCAGCGCCATTCCTAGCGCCCCAGCGCTAGGCAGGGCAGGGATTTGGCCTTCTTTGTTTTGGGGCAGCGCCCCAGCGCTAGTGCATTTTCTAGCAAGCCTAAATTAGGGCTTGGGATGACTTTTAAGGCTCAGGGGTTGGTTCCTTTACCCCGTTTGGGTGGATTGAGAGTCCTGAGAGTTCGGGATGGATCCCGGGAGTGAGGTTTTAGATTATAAACCTTTTTATGATTTATTTTATTGATGGGATTCCATATTTGGTTATGACTAGGTGACCGCTAAAGGATTAAAAGATTGATCATTCTCAAGGGTCGTTCATTTACTAATTCTTGCTCGAACCCGAGGTAAGAAAACTGCACCCCATATGTGACATGCATGGTTATTCTTGATGCATGTTGGATGTTTAAATGTGAACATTGATAGCATATTGAATGCTTAGCAATCTTACTCACTTGTATATGGTTATTATTGAGGCATGTTGGATGTTTAAGTGTGATGCACGATAAACATGTGATTAGGGCATGCCATAAATATTGAATGTTAGACTGTTCAGAGCTTGAGTCTCTGTGTTTATGCGTGATTCCAATTAAGCTAGCAATTGTTAAGTAAGCATGTTGAATGCCCTGTATTTGGATATTTGACATATGATATATGTTTGGTAGCATTGCTTACTTGTGCATGGCCCTGATCATTCAGATTTGGAATTGGTCGTGTGTTACCGACCTGGGAGCTAGAAACGGCATAAGCGTCATGAACGCAGAGCCGATAAAAGATTAGATCTAATCGACATCTGCATTAGATGACTCAACAAGAGCATTAATGCCGGACCGACCTCAAGTTCAATGAAAACTAAAAGCGCTTGTGTGACTTACCCATCAGTCACTCATCTGTTTAAGCTAGTGACTACCCATCAGTCACTCATCTATTTAAGCTAGTGACTACTCATCAGTCACTCATCTGATTAGATCCATTGCAGGAAAGCCCAGGTAACAGTTTCGTTACACGACTATGGGCACAGAGCCCCATAGTGACTTGTTTGTCAGTCACTCATTATGGTTTAACAGAACCTCAAAGTGACATTCACTCATCTGTTCAGGGCTATAAGCTCTATATGATCATTCTGATCATCATTTTCATGGCTTTAGGTACTAAGCCCCGTACTGACTTTCTTGTCGGTCACTCAGTATGGGTTACCAGAACCTCAAGTGTTAAATCACTCATCTAATTAGGATTGACTTGATAGTCATCCAATCAGGAGGGCAGGATTTCTTATCCTAGATTCCTCAGTAATATATGAATTTACTTGCATGCTTGAATATAGCTATGTTTGCTAGGCATGCCAGATATGATTTGTTATCATGATATGACTGTTCATGAGCATATTGAGTTTTCTTGCTGGGCTTCGGCTCACGAGTGCTATGTGGTGCAGGTAAAGGCAAAAAAAAACTGGACCATCCTTGATTTGGAGAGCTTAGGTGACGATGTGTACATATGCAGCTGCTCGACTGCCACAGCCAAGGTTTGAAGGAGAGGAACTAGGGTTAAACCCTGTTTTGCCACTTGGATCGGCTGGTTGTAAATATTTTCTTGCAATAGACCTTTAAATTATATTTTTAGGATCCCAATGTATATAATAAACGTTCTAATGAAACGTTACATCTTAACCAAAAATTTTAATCCCTAAACTGCTAATCATACTTAGTTACACGTTTATGGCCAAATAACTCGATTAGTGAGTTTAGCACTGTTTATAATGCGCACCGTAACAGTCCCTGGAGTTTAGGGCATTACACTTTCCATCAACTCCCCTCTTCTTCTTGTAGATCCACTTGCACCCCATGGGACTAAAGTCCAATGGTACATCTACAAGATCTCAAACAAATTTAGAGTTCTTAGAATCAATTTCCTGGCACTTGGCTTCATGTCAAAGATCCCTTTCAGACTTACCCATTGCCTGTTTAAAGGCCAACAGATCATTGTTACTTGTGTCCCCAACCAACTTGTGGGTTTCACTATCCATATCATAGGTACCGGGTTTCGAGAAACCCTCCCACTATGACGAGGCACCGTAACCTTCTGAATTGGATTAGTGGTTTCTAAATCTACCTTGTTTTCATCGACTTGCGTCAGTAAGGATGGAAAAATAGTTTATCGTTTTTCCATCTAATACTATTTTTCTATGAGACTTGAAATTCATTATGTAGCCGTTATCCAAAAAAGTAGAATTTGTAGAGCCAAACACTTTCTTGTCTAACATTTTATAAAAGTTTTATTTGAGTTTTCCCACAATTTTCTAACACAAAAATTGGGCCATCATTATACTTATATTTAAAGCCCAAATGCAAAAAAAAATTACTTAATAATGATGATTGATATGTTAATAATTGGATGGGCATAACATGTTACTCTAAGCATGTATTATTAAATTATGCAAATATACCACAACAATATACTATTTTGCAAAAATACCATAATTAATTAATATAGAATTCATCAAATAAAATTCAATATAATTAATTAAACATGTTACAAAATATTAAATTAACTAAAATAAAATTTATCAAACAAAATTCAATTTTAAATAATTAATTTAAACTAGGTTGTTAAGTTGTTAAAAATGACAAGATATTTTATTTTTTAAATATTTTAACCAATTTTAAAATATCAAAATATCTTTTACCCAAATTTAAAATATCTAGAATTATCTGATAACAAATTTCAAATATTTTAAACAATAAAAATATCTTAAATAATCATAGAACTAATTTTAATAGTTCATTTATAACAAAATAAAAAAAAATATCTTGATTATCATATAACCAATCTAAAATATTTTAAAAAGTTAAAATATCTAAAATAATAAGATAATCATTTTTAAATATTTTAAACTTAATTGCACAAAATATCCAATTTTTGTGAAAAAGCCTGTTGCGGGTCCTGCGGGTCTATCGTACGGCCCCGGGGTCCTGGCGACTTTTTCATGCGTGTTCGACACGCATACTGCTCAATCAGTCCAAAAAAAAATTTAAATATATGTGCAATTATTCAATTCCAAACACAAGAAAAAAACACAACCAAATTATTGCTAAATTTACATAACAAAACATAAACATGTACCATCCAATTAACACATTAACATATTAATCAATTTCATACATGTTCATTCATGAAAATAAACTAGCAACCTATGGCTCTGAGGCCAATTGTTGGGTACACATATTGCAAGATCTTTATTTATTTTCATGCAATTTAGAGATTATCAAACAAACATGCAAATTCCTAGAACATGCTCCTATGAAATTTATACAAGTACAGAATAAAGTAAAAACTTACATTACGCAGCGGAACTGGAACAACTCTTCCCTTCAATCTCTCTAACCATTGATTTCTTTCTATAGCAGAGTATTATCAAGAGATTGAACTAGATCAGCAACATAGTCTTCCTGAACAAGCCTTTGAACAACCTAGAACTAGTGTGGGTTGATCTCAACACATGAGATAGAGATCTAGAAGAGAAGAAGATATAATAGCTAAGAAAGGATTAGATTGTCTAGGTTTTCACTTACCCAATGAATCAACTGAGACTTACATCTAAAAACCCTAGATATCATATTCCTTATATAGGCAACTTAATGGGCTTTATTTAAATTAAAAATAATAAACAAAAATAAAAGCATTGGACAGGCATAAATGGACTTGAGCCCAATCTCTTTGTTTTGAATTTAAATCCAAATTGGGCCTATACATTTATGTCATTTTTATTTATCAATATTTAATTTAGATTTAAATGAGTATAATTTAATATTTTATAGATATAATTATATTAAGTTATAACCTCATCATAGTAATAAAATATGTTGGTCCTAAGATTATTACTATAGAGATGTTTTACTATATATATAAATATATATATATTAGGAAATTCTTAAGTAAGGCATCATTTTTATTTTTACTAGATAGGTTTTTTTTTTTTTGCATGTGAAGAAATTAAAACTCTTTTTTTTATATAATGATATACATACATTATAGTTATAGCAGAGATCCCATCAGCTTTTGAGAAAGTCAGAATATGCATAGTACCGAAATTAGACTCCAAACAGCTAGTTGCAAACAAGCCTAATATTTTTTTGTACTCGTATAAAACAGACTGTTTGAATCCTTATTTCGACCCCATAAATTATTCGGAATTTTACAAAAATTGGTGGTATGCATGCTATAACTATTATTTATGGTGTCATTTAAAAAAAAAGTTGGGTTACAATTTCTCTTGGTCGAAAATAGAAATGTCCTTATTGATTGGGAAAAAATGATACACAACTTAAGAATCTTCATGTAAAACTTCAAACTTTTTCAGGTTGAAAAGTCAAAAGAAAAATAAAATAAAATATTTTTTTTATATAAGTGGTGGGACCACTTCATAATTAACAAATTTTCCCCTCTTCTTCTCCTTCTCTCTCCCTGACTCCACTATCTTTCTCTTCTGTTTCTTTTTCTTTCTTTCCTTCTCTCTTTCCCTCTTCGGCAAGCCATGGTGAGCTCCAGACCTAACCATCACCATGTAAAGCGTCTTATTATATTACTTTGCAAAAATGTCTCTTATCTCATAAATAATTTGAAAATACCACTTAACAGATAAAATTTGGTGGGGACTTGATAAAACATGAAAGTTGGGCCCAATAGTTTAAAATAAAAATATAATGTTGTTATGCAATGTTTAAAGAAAATAAAAATTTAAAGGCGAAGTAAGATGATGAGCTCCTGACAGACAAACGGTCTCGATCCTTGCTTATGAATGGTAGGGTTCAAGGTAGTTTCAAGGGAGAGAAAGGGTTGCGTCAAGGTGATCCTATGTCTCCGCTTTTGTTTTTTCTAATCATGGAATATCTTACTCGGAGTTTTCAACTGGCAGCTCAAGATTCCACTTTCAGATTTCACCCCATGCGTAAAAGTCTTAAACTCCTTAATCTTTGCTTTGCTGATGATTTTATTTTATTTTGAAAGGGGACTCTTTCTGCTGTTAGAGTGTTCAAAGTAGCTCTTGAGGAGTTTAGTGCTACTACAGGGCTCTATGTTAATACTAGTAAATCACACATCTTTTTTGGAGGAGTTAATGCAGCAGATAGACGAACTATAGCTCATGAGATTCAGCTTTCTGAAGGGACATTTCCTCTTAAGTATCTAGGGGTTCCTATGCGGACAACTAAGTGGAAACATGAAGACTGTGACATTATTATTCAAAAGATCAAAATGCGGCTTCATACTTGGGTTAGTAGGCACCTGTCTTTTGCTAGCCGAATTCAGCTTATACATTCAGTATTATTTGGGCTTCGTAATAACTGGATGAGCATCTTTGTGCTTCCCCAAAGTGTTGTTAAGGAAGTTGAAAAAATTTGTTGTGGTTTTCTCTAGGGAATCACTAGAAATAGAAGCAAGATCCATATTGCTTGGTGGTCTCGGGTTCAGGGATGGTTCTAGCTGGAATAGAGCTATTTTAGCTAAATATATTTGGGCCATCTCAGAGAAGCATGATTTTCTTTGGGTCAAATGGATTAACTCAATTTACTTGAAAGGCTCCAATTTTTGGAATTACAAGCTGAAGCCTGATTGCAGCTGGTATTGGAGGAAGCTTTGTCATTTGAGGGGAAAATTTAGTTTAGCTGAGGTGAATGTTGCTGGTATAACAGGGAGGTTTAAGGCATCTAAAATCTATAACAGTACCTTAAGCCAACAGCATGTGGGCTATCATCAAGCTGTTTGGTGTAAGCTATCTATCCCTAAGCATCGTTTCTTACTTTGGCAAGTGGTTAAATCTCAACTTCTTACTCGAGACAACATGCTCAGGTTTTGTATTGCTATTGAATCTCTGTTATGTCCTGTTTGTGGTTTCCATAATGAGAGTCACACTCATCTTTTCTTTGAGTGTTATCTTTCCAAGAAGATAATTGATTTAATCTTTGCTTGGATGGGGTTTAGAGCTTGGCTTGTTGAGTTTACTGGCTAGACGGTTTGGATTTCTAGTGGAAGACCTGGAATCATCTCCTCCATTACCAATTTGATTTTGGCTGCTGTTATATATTACATCTGGAGGAACCGAAACAGATGTTTATTTGATGGGTTTACTAGGACAGCTGATTGTATAGCTAGGGACATCATGAATATTATTCAGTACAGATTTTTCGTTGTTAAAAATAGGAAGTTAACTTTACAGGAACAGAGATTTATAGGAAAACTACAATGTAATTAGTTTGGATATTTAGTTTGTTCCTTTCTTTGTTTGGACAGTATAGGTTGGATTGTTTTTAAGTGAATTGTTTGTTCAGTTGTATTGGTTGGTTGTTTAATGAAACTCATTTTCTTCTTGATCAAAAAAAAAATACCCCTTTTAAATGAGATAAAGAATGCTAGAGCATCAAATAAATTATACCCTAATCAAAAATTCCAGCAACTTATAATTCATTCAAAATCACAAACTTGGATTAAAATCCATATTTTCTTCATAAAATATACACAAAAATCTGCATGTGTTAATTTGATAAATACACCATTTATATATGAAATAAAAATGTTTTTTTTTAACATAAACTCATACATCATCTTAAGGCATTACTTGAGCATATCAAATATTGTTTCACCATCATATTCACCAATTACAAAAAGAAAATATCAGCAAGCATAATTAACATGAAATTCATCTATTAAATCATGCTTAAACAATTACTCAAACCAAAACTTTCATGCATCATCAAATCATCATTTATAAGAAACTTAAGACAAATTCCCATCTAACCGAATAATATTTCTAATGAGTGTAGGTGACATCAAATAAATTGACCAACATGCATCAATAATCTCCCCTAGGCTGAAACCCACATGAACATAAACATAAACATAAAATACCAAAATCATCATTTACATTTACATTCACATGAAACATAGCATGTATCTATCTTCATATTTGCATATTTTCCAATAGATCATAAAATCAAAATACTAAGGTAACATAAACATAGGATCCATACAAGGATCATGCTCCTAATATCAAGATGAATTCAAAAGAATCAACAATAAAATCAACTATGGACACAATTCGTTTTTATCACCCTAGACCGAAACCCCATAGGCATCAAAACAAAAATCAACCCTCCAATCCCATAATCAAAATCCTTATCATGTTTCCCATGGATTTTATAAAACATAAATACATGGGAAACAAAAACACACACACATGTGTAAAATAAACAAAAATCAAAATAACAAACAATCATCAAAACTAAACAAGGCTAGAGCTCAACTACTTCCTTAATAGAAATCAATTCCACAAAGTTGTTTCTCCCTTTTTAGCATCTATGATTTTCGAATCCCACAAGAACAAGAGAAGAGAAGATTGTCACTAAATATCGAGAAGAAGGAGAACTATTTTTCATAAATCAAACACAAAGAGATATTACCTATAGAATTTGAACCCCTCCTCTTTCCTCCTCCTCCTTCTTCTTCCTTTCTCCTTCTCCTTCTCTCTCTAGTTCTCTCACTCTCTCTCTCTCTCTCTCTCTATATATATATATGGCCGATGGCACCAAGAGCACAAATGGCTCTCTTCTTTTCTTTCTTTCCTTTTTATCTAACCTAGGGAAATAACTAGCCTAATGGGAATGGGTAAGTTTCCCAATCAAACCTCTACTATCGTCACATAAATCAATTATTATAAATTGCAAAAATAATTAAAAGGAAGGCAAAATCTCTTCTTCCTTTCCCATTCACACGCCTATCCCCTCCTTTTCTCTTCTTTTATTTTCTTTTTAATTCTTTTAATTAAATAAAATAAATCAAATAAAAGGAAATAATGTGTAGGAAATATATTGCATGCTCACCAAGCAACCATGCACATGCACACACCCAAGTGCTAAGGAGCATCACTACCTACCATGCACCTTGGTGCATTCAACCAAAAATCATTTTCTTACTAATTAAAATAATAAATAAATAAACAACTAACAATTAAATTCACATAATTCCTACCAAGCAATTCAAACAATCTAAAATAATTTCTAACACTTAACAATTATTAATAAAACAAATCATAAAATTAATAATAATAAAAAAATTGGTGCGCTACATGCCGGACCCCATTGTCACCACGCACTGGAGCTACGCCACTAGTGACCGGCAATGACCTAACTCCTAAAGTTTGGTGGCAATTGAAGCAGGGACACACTCGTACGGACACGCCGAAGTTTCACCATCAAAACTTTGAGGTGAAATTTTGGCCAACTCTGACCTCCGTTTGACGAATGGCTGGTACCCCTGGAATCAGTGTCGCAAGAGGAATATTTCCCACTAAACCATTTTTCTTAACTCCCCATTTTTCTTCGGTGAGATTTTTGGATCTCCGCCCCTTTGGAAGCATTTTCCAGCAAACATATGTGTTCTTTTGGGAAAATGATTTGTATTTCCATGATGCACTCATCGAGATGATCATTTTGATGTATAGAAAGTCAATTTATGTCACCGTTGTCGGGGCACCGCAACTGGCCACTGTGAACTGCCACTGTGCGCGGCTTAGGTACTGTCTTTGAATGATATCGTGTTATATGTCATTGGACTCAGTTTGAAGAGTGCATTACGATGATGATAATTTTTTGTTCAATTGAGTATTGCAGGACAAAGTGACTTTGAAGTTGACTAAGCTACTTGGAACCTAAGAATCAGGGCCTTGGGGCGTCTATTTGGACAGATGATAACGATCCTAAGGAGGTAGGGACTCAACTTAGTTATTGGACTTATTTGGTAATTGAAAACTTAATATGCATGCTTTTCTGGACTGTGTTGAGGACACTGAGTGCCAAATATATTTTTGTAAACTTATCTATGCAGGTTATGATTTTTGGGTTTTATTCATATGCAATCGTTATGCTGCCCAATTTTCAAAAATAAAGGGAATATGTTCTTTTGTTATTATATTTGCCTGCATTTAGTTATATTGATGAGAGTCATATTGATCATGATTTGGGCATATTGTTGTTTCATGACCTAGTCTCTATGTCATCATAAGCAGGTCAGGTGTTCACTCACCTGTAGGTGTAAAGACCTAGCATCTGTATACAGGATGTGATCTGAGCCATCCCTTGTGGTAATTATCAGGCACGACTACCCGATTTAGGATGTCGTTACTCTATGATGGGTATCGAGAACTAGGGATCTAGTGGATGGTGTGATGTGTGTGTAGTTTGTCTCTTGTGATTATTTGTGGTTTCTTTCTATTTTTTGTTTATACATGACGGTATATGTTTTGTTTTCAAAGTTAACCATGCATGGGTTTTATTAAACTTTTGGTCTTTTGATATTAGTTGTTTTTTTTCTACTGGGCTTTATAAGCTCATCCCCTATAAGGAGATTTATTAGTAGAGTCAACGTAATTTTAACTTAGTTCTATTTATAGTTATAGTCCAATCATTTAAATACAGTTTATGTATTTGATTTGGAACCTTATGAACGATATCTCTTAATTACCTATGTAATAGTTGGGAATGAGGAATAATGGATGCTAAGTATTATTTTGGTATTTTATAACTTATTAAATTTAACTGTTTCATGATTACATAACTGTGGGAATATTTTTGTTCTATGTATAATGATAGATGATCCCACTTTTTTCACTAATATTTATATATATAATTATAGGAGTTATCCCATTATTTTTGAACTTATAATTATGACACTATTTCGTATAAACTAAAGGATCATTTATAAGAATTATTTTCCAACAAGGGTCAAAGTTTGACCTTTGACCACTTAAATTATGGATATTAGATATCTGTCACAGCCTAGGGCTCGGGCCTTGACACTCCCTATATATAAATGAGAAATTCTATAGTATGGGTGCATGTTTAGCCCCTACCAATATGGACATTTCTGTTTTTGGTATTTAAAGAAATTATAATCTAAATTTTTTATATGATGATGTATATTGTAGTTATAATAGGTACCCCACCAATTTTCAAAAAATTATAAATACTTTATAATGCTGAAAACTAAAGTTCAAAATGGTTAGTTGCACGCGTATAAAAAATACGCGTGTAATTAACTGTTTGAACCATATTGTAAAATCCTTTTTTGGCTAAACTTTAATTTAGACAAAATATTTTAAAATGTTTAAAGAAAATTAGTAGCATATCTCCATATTGATTTTCGGATTAATTATCAAATTATTCAACTGATTTTCTAATGTGAAAATATCTTTAAGTGTGAATATATTTGTTGTCTTATTTATCACAAATAATCATTTTTTGGTAAAAATATATTTTGCAATTATCTTGAGATTATTTTCAGGGATTATGTGGGATTATGTTTATTCTGGAATAAAGAAGGTGTTGAAAATGAACATGGTCAAAAGAAATGACCATGTTCATTCTGCCTGATAAAATTGATTACGTTGCTGACTCATCAGTTTCCTTTTCTGTCGACGCAGAATTCATCTGGCTGGCTGATTTCCTAAATCAAAGGAATTCGCAAATTGATTTCAAAGATACCAGAAAATGATGGCCTTGGACGATTTCCTTGCCTATAAATATCTTGCCAAGGCCTTTGGAATTTTCATCTCTTCCATTTTCAATATTTGTAAACATTATGTTATTTTGAAGAGTGTCTTTATTTGTAGAGATTAAGTTAGTTCACCTTAATCTTTGTGAGAGTGCTGAGTGTACTTGTGGATATCTTTCTAGTCCATTGTAAACAGATAGTGTCTATTGTGAACGTGTTCATAAGAATCTTCGGGAGAGGATTCTATCTAAGTCTCACTTCGGGAGGAAGTGTGCACTCGCTATTCTTTGAAGGGAGTTCAAGAGAATCAACGTTTCATCAAATCAGATTCGTAGAGAAGAGTACAACAAGATTACGACAATAGTTTAAGAGGGAGTCTTACATTGTTTAAGTCAATGCTTTTGTACACATTGTTTCTTTACTAATTGGTTTATTCTTTGGGCGTGGCCCCAAGGAGTAAGTTATCCGAAAGGGTTTCTGAACCTTGTAAAAATTTGGTGTGTTCTTTATTGTTTTGCACTGTCTATTTATTGTGTTTAGTTTCTGTCGTGACAAGTTTGGATTCTGTCCCGACAGAACTACTATCTGTGTAAACAATTAATTACCATTCTGCACTTTAATTAATTCATATGGTTTAATTAATTTGGTAATTACTAAAAACAGAATTTCAATTGGTATCAAAGCGGGTCACTAAACTCTTAGTGCGATCTTGTTTCTTTTCGTTTGTTTTGTACCTTGTGAAATGTCTTTCTTTGCAGAAGGTGGGTCTATAACTCGTCCTCCTTTACTGAATGATTCCAACTATCCTTATTGGAAGGTTAGGATGAGAGCCTTTATTAAATCTCAAGAAGAAAAGGCGTGGAGATCAATCTTAACCGGTTGGACACCTCCATCTGAATCAGATGATGTAACAAAGGTAAAATCTGAACTTAACTGGACCAATGCTGAAGATAAATTGTCCAGTTATAACAACAAAGCCTTGCATGCTATCTTTAATGGCATTGGCGAAGGATACATAAAATTAATATCCTCGTGTGAATCTGCCAAAGAAGCTTGGGAAATCCTTCAAACTCAATTTGAAGGAACTGCTGATGTAAAACGTTCTAGGCTTGTTATGTTAACTACTAGATTTGAAAATCTTAGAATGACAAAAACTAAGTCTCTCACAGAATTCTATGAAAGACTGTCTGATATAGCTAATGAATATTTTTCCTTGGGAGAAAAATTGGAAAATAACGTGTTAGTTCAGAAAATTGTTAGAGTGCTTCCTTACAGGTTTCAAACAAATCTCATAGCAATTGAAGATGCAAAAGATCTCGACACAATGAAAGTAGAGGAATTGATGGGTTCATTGCAAACATTTGAACTCAATCAACAAATTCGCCAAAAGGAAAATCCAAGTGCTCCCAAAGAAAAATCAGTTACTCTTAAATCATCAAAAATAAAAGATTCAAATGAAAATGAAAATGATGGTGAAGACGAAATGGCCCTGTTGACCAAAAATTTCCAAAAATACATGAAAAAGATTGGTAACAAAAAATCCACGTTCAAATCTTCCAAAGGTAATCAATTTTCTAAACCTTTTGACAATAACAATAAAAGAGGTGTGAAATGCAGGGAATATGAAGGATTTGGTCATATTCAATCTGAATGTGCCAACACATTGAAGAAAAATAAAAAGGTAATGGCAGCTACTTGGAGTGATCAGGACTCTGAAAGTAATGATGAGGAAGATAACTCAAATCTTGCTTTAACCTCTGTTGTTTCTAGATTAACATTGAATTTGCAGGATAATAAAAGGGTTGTTTGTCTGAACAACACAATTCAGGAAGATAATTCTGAATGTGAATCCAGTGAGTTTGATCTAGACGAGGATTCTCTAAAAGAATCATACAAAGATATGTATGATCAATGGTTAAAGGTTTGTTCCGATAATCGCTTAATGGCAAGCAATAATAAATCCTTACAGGAAAAGAATGATGATCTTGTAAACACTGTAAAGAATCTTGAGGATAAAGTTATTGCAAAAGATTGTGAAATTAAGAGATTATCAAATGAAATTAACCACATGGTAAAAGGTGTTAAAATGCTTAATCCAAATTCCAGGATTTTGGATGATGTTATTGGTGCAGGACAAAAAGCTGGTAATTTTTCTGGATTAGGATCTGATGGTTTTAAATCAAAAGGCAAAACCATTTTTGTGAAATCTGGCATGCATTCTGTTGCATCCACTAACGTCTCTGCAGGTACATCTCAGACAAGTGATTCTACAAAAATCAAATATGTTTCCACATCTGTTAAATAGACCAATTTTCTCAAAAGAGCCAACACAGATCGGTTCATTCCAATATGTCATTTTTGTGGAGTGAAAGGGCACATCTGGCCCAGATGTTTTACTATGATGAATTTTTTTCAAAAACAATTATTTAAATCATTATAGTAAAACAAAACAGGTTGAAAGAAAACCATCAAAAAGTGTTTGGGTTGAAAAAGCAAGAACAAATTGTCTTGCTACTTTTACTTGTCATAAATCTAGTGCCTCTAACTTTTGATATTTTGATAGTGGATGTTCTAGACATATGACAGGTGATGCAAATATACTCACCAATTTCAAATCTATGAAATATGGTGCAGTAACCTTTGGTGATGGTATGTCAGGTAATATTGTTGGAAAAGGCACTCTAAGTCTTGATGGATTACCAAAATTGAGAAATGTTTTACTTGTTGAAGGCCTTAAGGCTAATTTAATTAGTATAAGTCAAATTTGTGATCAAGGCTTCACAGTAAATTTTTCTCGTGATGATTGCAATGTTATTGATTAAAATGATGTGAGTGTATTGAAAGGATATAGATCTATTGATAATTGCTACACTTTTTCGCCAACCCTCACATGTCATTCGGCTATAGGTAATACCACTGACTTATGGCATGAGAAGCTGGGTCATATAACTTTCAAAAGTTTGAAAAAGATTGCAAGTGCATGGTTAGTTCGTGGGTTACCCAAATTGGGTAAAGAATCTGCAGGAAAATGTGAACCTTGTCAGTTAGGGAAACAATTAAAAAACTCTCACACAAGTGTCATGGGAATCAATACTTCAAAAGTTCTTGAACTCTTGCACATGGAACTCATGGGTCCCATTCAAGTTGAAAGTATTAATGGAAAAAGGTACATCTTTGTGTGTGTTGATGATTTTTCTCGTTTTACTTGGGTTGACTTCTTAAGGGAAAAATCAGACACGTTTGATGCCTTCAAAAATCTGTGCATTAAATTAAGAGTTGAAAAAGATTGCAATATAGGTAAGCTTGTGAGAATTAGAAGTGATCATGGTAAAGAATTTGAGAATACTGTTTATGATGATTTTTATAAATCTCTAGGGATTTCCCATGAGTTCTCAGCTCCCAAGACTCCTGAACAAAATGGGGTTGTTGAGAGAAAAAATAGAACCTTACAGGAGATGGCCAGAGTAATGCTAAACAGTAAGAAACTCTCTAAACGATTGTGGGTAGAAGCAATATTCACTGCTTGCTACACAATCAATCGAGTGTTTCTTAGGCCAGGTACTTTCAAAACTCCCTACGAAATTTGGAAAGGTAAAAAGCCCAATGTAAGTTATTTTCATGTTTTTGGATGTATATGCTATATTCTTAGAGATCGTGAGAATATTGGAAAATTTGATTCAAAAAGTGATAAAGGAGTGTTTCTTGGATATTCTATGAATAGTAGAGTTTATCGTGTTTATAACATGAGAACTCAAACTGTTATGGAATCATCCAATGTTGTTGTTGATGATTTAAAATATTTTTCTGAATATTCCAATGAAGAAGAAATTGATAGGTTTATTGCCGAAACCTCTCAGACAGAATCTCCTGCAGTGACAATAGGTGATGTTGTGCCTTCGCATACAGAATCTTTTGCAATAGAAGCTGAATCTGTTCCAACATCATATGATCGATCAACAAAGGAAGGGCAAGAAATCATCACAGATTCAATACAGAGAGAACCTTCTGCCAGAATTAAAAAGAATCATCCTTCAAATCTCATTCTTGGTGATATTGAAGAAAGCATGGTGACAAGAAAAAGGTATGTGAATTTGGTTCAATTCGTTTGCTTTACATCCAGCTTTGAACCAAAAAATGTGAAAGAAGCCTTGAATGATGAGTCATGGATAAAAGCAATGCAAGAGGAGTTGGAACAATTCACAAGAAATGAGGTATGGACTCTTGTTCCTAGACCAAATCATACAAATGTTATCGGTACCAAATGGATCTTCAAAAATAAAATCGGTGAATTTGGTACAATAATAAGAAATAAAGCTAGGCTAGTTGCTCAGGGGTATACTCAAATTGAAGGAGTTGATTTCGATGAAACTTTTGCCCCTGTCGCAAGACTTGAGTCAATAAGATTGCTATTGGCTATTACTTGTGTTGTTGGATTCAAATTATTTCAAATGGATGTTAAATCTGCCTTTTTAAATGGAATTTTGAATGAGGAAGCATTTGTTGAACAACCAAAAGGATTTGAAGATCCACATAATCCTGATCATGTTTTTCAACTTAAAAAAGCTCTCTATGGTCTAAAACAGGCTCCTAGAGCTTGGTATGAAAGATTGACTCAATTCCTTGTTTTGAATGGGTATAAAAGAGGGGGAGTCGATAAAACTCTTTTCATCAAAAATATTGATTCTGATATTGTTATTGCTCAAATCTATGTTGATGATATTGTTTTTGGCTCTACTTCTGACACTTTAGTGCAGGAATTTGTCAACACAAATGACAGATAAGTTTGAAATGAGCATGGTAGGTGAGTTAACCTATTTTATAGGTCTGCAAGTCAAACAATCAAAAGATGGAACCTTTATTTCTCAAAGTAAATATGCAAAAAATCTGGTCAAGAGAATTTGGGATGGAGTCTGCTAAACATGCCAAAACACCAATGGGAACCACAGTCAAACTAACCAAGGATGAAAATGGTGTTAAAGTAGATCCAACATTGTACAGAAGCATGATTGGAAGTCTTCTGTATCTCACAGCTAGTCGTCCTGATATTAGCTACAGTGTTGGGGTATGTGCTCGATATCAAGGGGATCCTATGGAATCACATGTGACGGCTGTAAAGCGAATCATTTGTTATGTGAATGGTACTCAGGAATATGGAATTTGGTACTCAAAGGAAACAAACTTTAACCTTGTTTGTTTTAGTGATGCTGATTGGGCAAGCAATGCAGATGACAGAAAAAGTACAAGTGGTGGATGTTTATATCTGGGAAACAATCTGGTTTCTTGGCATAGCAAGAAACAAAATTCAATCTCCCTGCCAACTGCTGAGGCCGAGTACATAGTTGCAGGAAGCTGTTGTACGCAATTATTATGGATGAAACAAATGATGACAGATTATGGGTTTGATCTTAAAACCTTGACTATTTTCTGTGATAACACTAGTGCTATTAATATCTCAAAAAATCATGTTCAACACTCTCGCACTAAACACATTGACATTCGTCATCATTTTATTAGGGAACTCATTGAAAATAAAAATTTGATCTTAGAATATATTGAGACTGACAAACAGATTGCAGATATTTTTACAAAAGCCCTTGATACAGTCAGGTTTGATTCCCTCGGGAAGTCCTTGGGGGTATGTCCCAATTAATTTGTTTTGTGCTGTACCTTAACCCTGTGCTTGAAAAAGTTGCGTGATGTCTTCTTGTCCTTGCTCACCGCAAAAGTTTCAATCATTATGTCAAAATATATTTTTACTTCAGGTTAGAAAGTATAGTTAATATATTTCATGCTCATGTTTTTTAAACAAAAAAAATCAAAATCAAAATCAAAATAATTAGTCCCTCCAATTAATATTCTTCAAATTAATCTGTGTTTGTTGTGTATGAGCATTTGATCCTTGAAAAGTATTTCAAGCTCCATCTTAAAATAGAGCTACCTACACTGTTGTGTAAATTGCTAACTTTGAGTAAGTTCGAACTATGTAACTAAAAATTATGTAGAAGATACTCTACCACTATTAAATACAGCCTTCAGTGTAGTGTGAAAGCGTCTAATTTGGGTACTCATTGAGAAAGAAGCTAAAAATTGCCACATAGGGCAATGTCCCTGAAAAATGCTAAAATTGCCATACAGGGCAATGATCTCTGCTTTCACAATCACACACAAATGTTTAAGATATACTGTTGGAAAAATTTGTAAGTCTCATACACGCTGATTGATTTGAATAAAATATTTTTTGTGACAGGAGTAAATGTTTTGTGATATTTTAATTTGAAAAATAAAGCATGATTTATATTAAATATATTTTCTAACCTTATAGTAAAAATTTATTTTGAAATAATGATTGTTTCTTTCTCCACATGCAATGGCACGAAGACTTTGAGCACTAATAAAAAATGGGATATTTTTTTTGGTACATTTGGTTATATTTATATATATATTACTTAATCAACAAAAAAATAATATATATATATATTTTCTAAGGGAAATCGAATCTAAGTGTGCCAAAAATGGTATGTTCTATCATGTTTGTTTTTGTCTTTATCTCATATTTTTTTTAAGATCAAAAGTTTCCTTTTTTGGCTTGTTTCCCAATTTTGTGTCGTGAAAAATTATTGGCAGTTATTGTTGGGATATTATTATGTACTTTCCAAAAGTGTTTATTCCATTTAATTCTCAAATAAAGGAATAAAAGATCAAATCCCTATCTTTCCCTTTCTTTATATTCGGATATCCTTGGGCCCAATATCTCAACCGTCTCCATCCTTCATTTTTTTTCTGGTTTCTTTTTCCTTGATAGTTTTCTCTCATTCTCGTGCAATCATGGTGAAAACTAGAGGAAGTGGCTCTCGGTCTGTCAAGGAAGTGGTTGGCTCGTTGACTGTTTCTCCATCTCTCACCAAGAAAAAGGCTCAAAAAAGTACCTTGTCTCAACCCAGCCTCATTGATGGTTCCATCACCACGAGCAGAGCCATGGTCATTCCTGACCTAGAAGCCCCCAAAGTACCGTCTGGACCTCCTTCATCGGCGGCTCTGCTCGCCTCTGTCCCTGGGTCCTCCAAAAGTGGTTGAGCTTCCCCCTCAGATGATGTCTCTGATCATGACAGTGATTCTGCCAAAACCCATTCTGACTCCTCAGAATCCCCTGATGTGCTTGCACCCAAGAAGAAAAGCAAAGGATGGTTCCAGGCCTCATCTTCTCGAAAATCTCCTCGGTCCAAAGGGTCTAATCCTTTGGATTCCACTCCAAAGGCCTCGTCTCTCGTGGGTTCCACTCCACGTTCCAAGTTTCGGTCGAAGGTAAAGAAAATTCCTCCTCCCTGTTCCTCTTCTGAATCTGATCCATCTACAGATTTTGTTCCTCTGATGATGATCCCCTTGAAGAAGATCCCTCTCTTGATGAAAATGTTGCATCAAAAGCTGAGTCTGACCCATCAGAGGACCCTCCTATTTCTCCAAAGGGCAAAAAATCTATGAAAATTCCTGAGATTCTGTAATGACCCGAATTTGCTAATCGGGCTTAGGGCCTTGATCAGTGTGCCTGGAGGGCAGTAAATGATTTAATATGCTAATATGTGGATTTATGTGTATATATGATTATGATGCATGTTTAGTTAAGTTAGATATGCATGTGGACCCTATCTGGATATTAGGGGTATAAATGTAATAAATGTTATATATATGTGGTATGTCTGTGCAGCACAATCCGGGACAGTCCTGGGGAGCGCTTAGCCAAAGAGTCACAACGGGGTTGAGATTCTGACTCAGGGTGAGTCGAGGGGTAATCTGGGTACTAGGTGTTACGGGATTATCGGGACATGAAAATAAATATTTGGAGATATATTTGAGGATAGAATGTCTAGGCGGGAATATTTGTGAAAAATTACCATTTTGCCCTCGGGGACGTTTTGGTACCCCGAGCCTTGAGGTAACCCTTTAGACTTAAGTTAATAAAACAAAGGAAGGAATTGTCTAGGGGACTTAGGAACCGACTCACCTCCTCCCAGATGAAGATAAACCTTATCTCTTCTTCTCTTTCACTCCCTAAGACAAAACTCAAGGAAATTTTGGTGGAAACTAGCTTAAGCAAGGAATTGGTTGAGGAAACTTAGGAGTTTAAAGCTTAAGGATTGAGGATCAACCCAGGGATTGAGTTCAGCAAGGTAAGCTTTAATTATTGGGACTATATTGAGAATTGTTGTTGGTTTGCTAGAGCATGCATGTTAGTCAAGCTTAATCTGTTTTCGGGTGTTCTAGTAGGATTTTGGAGCAAATTTCTTATGGGTTTTAGTGTTGATATTGAGCTGGTATACATGTGTTATTTATCTGGGTTTGTTAAGTAGGCTTTGGGTGAGTTAGCTTGAGGAAAAGGTAGGGAAGAAGATGGAAAATTCTGGGTTTGGAGGTGAGAGCCACGGCCCTAGGAGGGGTGCGCGCGCGGCCATGGGAGGCCGAGAAGCTCATGCGCGTCGCGACGCTTGGTGGGCGCGCCGCGGCCCGTGTGGGGGTCAGTGTGGTGCTAGCCTCTGTTTCGAGGCTAGCCGCAGCTCTTGTGGGTGGGGTCGCGGCCCTTAGTACCAATCTGAGTTTTTAAGGGTATTTAGGCTTGGGAACTTAATGGGTAAGGCTCGGGATGGATTTTATCACCCGGATTGATAGAATTCAAGGTCCCTGAGGTTAGGGTTTGGCTCGAAGTTATTTATTGGATTAGAATTTGATGGATGGACATTGTTAATGTGTTGTGACTAGGGTTTCGGCGAGGCTCACGTTAGAGGATTGTGCTCGTGGCATCGGTGCTCAGAAAGCTCGGAACTCAGGTAAGAAAACCCTTGTTCCCATAGAGCTTGTGTGCAGGGCTGAGCCCAATGTATTTGAATAGAGTTGATATGCAGGGCCGAGCCCATTATGTTACAACTGCGGGGCGTAGCCCTTTAACTGAATATGCTAGAATTCTATACTTGCTTGCTATGCTATGTATACTGTGATGTGAATGGTCGGCTTGAGCCGGGAACGGTGTAGACCGAGAACGGCGAAGGGTTGGGAACGGCATTGGGCACGTTGAGTGCAAGGCCGAGAACGTCAAGGGGACAGGAGCAGCATTGAGCACGTGGAGTGCAAGTTGCCAGGGCGAGTCCCTAGAGGGATACCTGGGATATCCTCACGGCGTGGTCCACGAACCAAGGGCTTGGTAAATGCCTGGGACGGCTAGGCCGTATGTGTTTAGCCATTGGTGGCCTGTTTGTATGCTTGATATATGTGTTGCATATGTTATCTGTTTGTGGGTTTTCTTGCTGGGCTTCGGCTCACAGATGCTCTGTGGTGTAGGTAAGGGTAAAGAGAAGATCAACCAACCATGAGTACAGCAGGCGTGAGGCGGCGTGTACATGTTTGGCCAGCCTGGCTGCCACAGCCAGAGGATTTTGGGGGATGCTTGTAATTAAACCTAGATTTTGTCGTCTAGTCGACATGGTTCAGCTTATATGTTGTAAATATTTCTAAATTGTATTTTGGGATCCCAAGTGCAAAACTTTTTTTTATAATTTTCTATGGAAACTACCTTTACTCAAGTCTTTCCTTTGTTTATGGCTTAGTTACACTGTTTGACTTAAAACCTCGATTAGCGAGTTGAAAGCACAATTTTAAACTCACTTAGTAACGGCTCTAAGGAAGTAGGGCATTACAAATTCGCACTAAGTCACTAGTGGGTCCCAAAGTCTCTCCAGGTTCATCTTTTAAGGCTCACTCTTTGAATTTCTGTTTCAATGACAATGAGAAAAATATGAAGCATTATGTGCATCGTGATTTTATCTGTGAGAAATTTTTTTCTTTTTCTGCCCATAGAGTGTTTGGGGTCATTAAGAATATTGAGGATCGAGGTTGGTTAGGTTCTTTAACTAGGTTGGATGGTTTTGTTCCTCGAGTAGTTCAAGAATTCTATGCTAATCTTAATGATGACCTGTTTGATCGCAAGTCTTTTATGTTTGGTCAAGTTTATGTTCGCGGGCATTGGTATTTGTTTAGTGCTGCTGAAATTGCCAAGGTTCTCAATTTGCCCCTACTGTTGACAATGTTGTTGTGGAATTCAACAAAGATACAGTTTTATCTGAATTGGTGGGACAGAATATGGTTTGGGAACCACACTCGGTACTCAAAGTGACCGATCTTACTCATTACTATGTCGTGCTTCACAAATTTGCCACCAACAACTGGATTCCCACCACTCATACCTCCACCATTACTTTTGACACGGCTTTCTTTCTGTACAAAGTCGGGACTGGTCTCCAAGTTGATCTTGCCACTCTCATTTTTTATCAGATCACTACCTTAGGAAAAGCCAAAAAGAAAGGCCAATATTTGGTGTTTCCTCATTTGATCTACAAGTTACTTGATTCTCAAAAGTCTCTTCGATTGGAATATGAAATCGTGACACCTCCCACTGCCGGTGCAGACTACAAACTCAAGAAGGAACCCTCATCAGTAAAGGAAACTAAAGGGATTGATCTCAAGGTTGGCGATGCTGATTCTGTCATTACTGAACTCGCTGGTGTCAAGGCCACTCTGGAATCTGTTCAGACAGAAGTGTTCAGTCTCAGGAGTTGTCTCTCGACCATAATGTCTCACTTTGCTGCGAAACCTTCCAAATGAGGCCATCGGTTTTTATTTTGTTTTGCTTCTTTTTGGTTTAAATATATTGTAAAATAACGTTGTTTAGTGTCTTTTCTTTTATTTCTGTTACTCCTTTGGCTTATTGCTAGACAACAAGGGGGAGTAAGAAGGTTCATTTTTATCAGTTTATCTTATTTTATGTTTGTGATCCTTGTTACATTTGAGATGCTTTTCGCAGGGGGAGTAATTCCATTACTATTTGCTCTACCTGTTTTGTCTTTGCAGGATCTTTCAAAATAAACTCTAAAAATATTTTTGTCTATCAAGTTGCCAAAGGGGGAGATTGTAAAATCTTTTTTTGGCTAAACTTTAATTTAGACAAAATATTTTAAAATGTTTAAAGAAAATTAGTAGCATATCTCCATATTGATTTTCGGATTAATTATCAAATTATTCAGCTGATTTTCTAATGTGAAAATGTCTTTAAGTGTGAATATATTTGTTGCCTTATTTATCACAAATAATCAATTTTTGGTAAAAAAATATATTGCAATTATCTTGAGATTATTTTAAGGGATTATTTGGGATTATGTTTATTCTGGAATAAAGAATGTGTCGAAAATGAACATGGTCAAAAGAAATGACCATGTTCGTTCTGCCAGATAAAACTGATTACGTTGCTGACTCATCAGTTTCCTTTTCTGTCGACACATAATTCATCTGGCTGGCTGATTTCCTAAATCAAAGGAATTCGCAAATTGATTTCAAAGATACCAGAAAATGATGGCCTTGGATGATTTCCCTGCCTATAAATATATTGCCAAGGCCTTTGGAATTTTCATCTCTTCCATTTTCAATAATTGTAAACATTATGTTATTTAAGAGTGTCTTTATTTGTAGAGATTAAGTTAGTTCACCTTAATCTTTGTGAGAGTGCTGAGTGTACTTGTGGATATCTTTCTAGTCCATTGTAAACAGATAATGTCTATTGTGAATGTGTTCATAAGGATCTTCGGGAGAGGATTCTATCTAAGTCTCACTTTGAGAGGAAGTGTGCACTCGCTATTCTTTGAAGGGAGTTCAAGAGAATCAGCGTTTCATCAAATCAGATTCGTAGAGAAGAGTACAACAAAATTGCGGCAATAGTTTAAGAGGGAGTCTTACATTGTTTAAGTCAATGCTTTTGTACACATTGTTTCTTTACTAATTGGTTTATTCTCTGGGCGTGACCCCAAGGAGTAGGTTATTCGAAAGGGTTTCTGAACCTTGTAAAAATTCAGTGTGTTCTTTATTGTTTTGCACTATCTATTTATTGTGTTTAGTTTATGTCGTGACAAGTTCAGATTCTGTCCCGACAGAACTGCTATCTGTGTAAACAATTAATTACCATTCCGCACTTTAATTAATTCATATGGTTTAATTAATTTGGTAATTACTAAAAACGGAATTTCACATATTTTGGACATTGTAAATTATTCATAATTTCTTGAAAAACTGGTGGGATGTATACTATAACTATAATGTACAACGTCATATAAAAAAAATTTGATTATAATTTTTCTACATACCAGAAACAAAAACATATATCTATCGGTAGGGACTAAACTCACACACCTACTATAAAATTTCCCTATATAAATATATAAACCCAACAACCTTATATAAGATTAATCCACGTCATAATATTTAAAGTTGGAGTTCTAATCTTTCTTTACAAGGCTTATGTCATTCATTTCTAATATAGTATATTATTAGTTAATGTTAAGCTTCCTCTTTACCACCTTCACCTTTATTTAGAACATTTTTGCCAATTTGTCAAGCTAGAGTTTTGAACTATTTCAAGCCAATAAGCAATTATCTACAGGAGTGAACATTTGACCTGAAAAACCTGCAAAACTCGCCCGACTCGCAACCCGAAAACCCATTTTTTGGGAAAACTCGTCGGATTCGGGTTAAATCCGACCCAAACTCGACAAAAGTCAGGTCGGGTTTGGGTTTTAAATTTTTTAAACTCGGGCTCGCGTTCAAATCCGAAAAAATGGTATTTTTATAAAATTTGGTTTTTCGACCCAAAACCCAATAGTCCCAGCCCAACTAGAAATCTAAAAAAATGGTATTTTTGAAAAAAAAAGTATAAAAATGGTATTTTTGCAAATTTTGGCTTTTCGGCCCAAAACCCAATAGGCCCAGCCCAACCCGAAATCAAACCTGAAACCCGATCCAAACAAACCCGAAACCTCACAAAAACCCAAATTTTTCGGATCAGTTTCGGTACCATTTTTCTCCACCCGAAACTTGCAAAACCCGAACCCGATGCACCCGAAACCCAAAAACCCGACCCGTGTGCACCCCTAATTATCTATAGTGCATACCTCCAAATTTATTGGTTTGACCTTGTATTAAAGTCACGCATTTAGTTACTCCAAATCCAATTAGCACTAATTAATTTTAAGTTAGAATCACAATTATTTTCTAAAATACTCCACTACATATTTTTAGTGTTGCTAAGAAGCATCAACAATACCTGACATGATAAATTATGGTGTACAAATAAATATTAGATCTCACATATTTGAATTTAAATTGAAATATGCGGGATCGCTACTAAATTGTACAAATGACAATAAGATGTCTTTGGATACTATGAGTGTTTGATAGCAAGGTTCTAATTTTTTTTATTTTGTATTACACAATTTGTAAGAAAATATTTATTTCAGTGTTCAAATAAAATATTATTAAAAATAAATAAAAGAATACTACATCAAAAAAGACACGATACCTAAATTTAGACGTCGGGAAATCAATTTTACTAAGAAAAAATAATGAGAACCAATGTGGAGACACCTAAAGTCCAACTAATATAACCAATATCAATATATTTAATTATATGTAAATATATATAGGAAAGACTACGGCAGCATAGTTATAAATTTTATTATAATAGTATATATTGTAGTCATTTAAATATTTCATAAATTTTTAAGAAATTCTGAATAATTTAAGCGGCCGAAAATAAGGTTCAAACAATTGAATTTTTCATGCATGACTGCTTTTGAGTGTAAGACTGCAACAAGCTGTTTGAACTTTATTTTTCGACACTGTAGATTAATCAGAATTTATTGAAACTTTATAAAATGTTCTAAATTACTACAATATATCCTGTCAAAATAAAAAAATTAAATTTATAATTATTCAGATGCCGAAACTAACTTTATCATGTGTTAGACGAAAATCTGTCATCATTCTCATATATATATATATATATACTAGATACAAATAACGTGCAATATGCACGTTTGCTTAGTTTTATTTATAAAATTTAATAATTATTTTTATTAAATTTATATTAATGTCATATAAATTTCAAATAAATATCCTATTTTAATTAAATAGTTTATTTATTTTTGTTTAAGTTTATGTTTGTTTTAATTTTTGAATTTAGGAGTGACAATATGAGATTATATATTATATGTTTAATGTAATATTAAATATTATACGTGAATTTTAAATTTAAGTTTCTTGCTATTTTTTTTTTAAGTAATTTGTTGCTAATTGATAGTAGATTATATTATATGTTTAACATGATATTATTCTAATAAGTGAGTTTAAGTTTAATTTAATTATATTTTATTTAAGTTATAAAACGTATGATTTTATTATTTTTAAATAATTATTATTGTAAAATATCTAAAAAAATATCTTATTTTAATTTATTTAATTATTTATTATTTTTAAATAATTATCATTGTAAAATATCTCAAAAATATCATATTTTAATTTTTTTAAATTATTTATTTAAGTTTAAGTGTTTACAAACTACTGTTAAATATAAGAATATTCTGTTAAATATAAGAATATTCCGTTAAAGTTAACGGAAAAAAATAAAAAAAACCGTTAAAACCAAAAATTTCCGTTATCTACACACTTATTATATAAAAGAGATATATACTAGATACAAGCAACATGCAATAGACACGTTTGCTTAGTTTTATTTATAGAATTTATTAATTATTTTTATTAAATTTATATTAATGTCATATAAATATCTTATTTTAATTCAACAATTTATTTATTTTTGTTTAAGTTTATGTTTGTTCTAGTTTTTGAATTTGAGAGTGACAACAATAGATTATATATTATATGTTTAATGTAATATTAAATATTATACGTGATTTTATATTTAAGTTTCTTGCTATTTTTTAAAAAAAAAGCAATTTATTGCTAATTCACAATAAATTATATTATATGTTTAATATGATATTATTCTAATAAGTGATTTTAAATTTTATTTAAATTATAAAACATATGATTTTATTATTTTTAAATAATTATCATTGTAAAATATCTAAAAAAGATATCATATTTTAGTTTGTTTAATTATTTATTATTTTTAAATAATTATCATTGTAAAATATCTCAAAATATCATATTTTAATTTGTTAAATTATTTATTGTTTTTAAATAATTATCATTGTAAAAATATCTCAAAAATATCCTATGTTAATTTTTTTAATTATTTATTTTATTTTATTTAAGTTTAATTGTTTACAAACTACCATTAAATATAAGAATATTCTATTAAATATAAGAATATTCCGTTAAAGTTAACATTAAAAAAATAAAAACCGTTAAAACCAAGAATTTCCGTTATCTACACACGTATTATATAAAAGAGATATATATATATATATACTAGATATAAGCAACGTGCAATATGCACCTTTGCTTAGTTTTATTTATAAAATTTATTAATTATTTTGATTAAATTTATGTTAATGTCATATAAATTTTGAAATAAATGTCATATTTTAATTAAATAACTTATTTATTTTTGTTTAAGCTTATGTTTGTTCTAGTTTTTGAATTTGGGAGTGACAATAAGAGATTATATGTTATATATTTAATGTAATATTAAATATTATACGTACATTTTAAATTTAAGTTTCTTGCTAGATGTAAAAAAATAATAATTTGTTGTTATATTATATGTTTAATATGATATTATTATAATAAGTGAGTTTAAGTTTAATTAAATTTTATTTAAATTATAAAACGTATAATTTTATTATTTTTAAATAATTATCATGGTAAAATATCTCAAAAATATCATATTTTAATTTGTTTAATTATTTATTATTTTTAAATAATTATTATTGTAAAATATCTTAAAAATATCCTATTTTAATTTATTTAATTATTTTTAAATAATTATGATTGTAAAATATCTCAAAAATATTTGATTTTAATTTTTTAATTATTTATTTTATTCAAGTTTAAGTATTTACATATTACCGTTAAATATAAAAATATTCTGTTAAATATAAAAATATTCAGTTAAAATTAACATTAAAAAAATAAAAAACCATTAAAACAAAAAAATATAGTTATCTACACACTTATTATCTATTCTATATAATAAGTGTGTAGATAACGAAAATTCTTGGTTTTAACGGTTTTTTATTTTTTTCTGTTATCTTTAACGGAATATTCTCATATTTAACAGAATATTCTTATATTTGATGGTAGTTTGTAAATACTTAAACTTAAATAAAATAAAATAAATAATTAAAAAAATTAAAATAACATATTTTATAGATATTTTACAATAATAATTATTTAAAAATAATAAATAATTAAATAAATCAAAATATGATATTTTTGAGATATTTTACAATGATAATTATTTAAAAATAATAAATATTTAAACAAATTAAAATATGATATTTTTTTAGATATTTTACAATGATAATTATTTAAAAATAATAAAATCATGCGTTTTATAACTTAAATAAAATTTAATTAAACTTAAACTCACTTATTAGAATAATATCATATTAAACATATAATATAATCTACTGTCAATCAGTAACAAATTGTTTTTTAAAAAAAACTAGCAAGAAACTTAAATTTAAAATTCACATGTAATATTTAATATTACATTAAACATATAATATACAATCTCTTGTTGTCACTCTCAAATTAAAAAACTAGAACAAACATAAACTTAAACTTAAACAAAAATAAATAAATTATTTAATTAAAATAACATATTTATTTGAATTTTATATGACATTAATATAAATTTAATAAAAATAATTAAAAAATTCTATAAATAAAACTAAACAAACGTGTATATTGCACGTTGTTTGAATCTAGTATAGAAGATATATACCAATTTGTCCCTATATATTTATATTCACGTACGACATTATTTTTGTCCAACAGTTATTGTATATATATTAGGATTCTATATACACTATGATCTAGTTCTTTCAAGATTCTCCAAATATTGCGACAAAAAAAAAAATCTCCAAATATTATTAACTAAATGAATGAAAAATATATAGATGACAATAATTTTAATAAAGAAAATTGAAAATAAAATAATATAAAACCATTAAACAGTGACCCCGATTTGGCTGACTTTGAGTAAAATAAAAATAAAAATAGAAGGAATTAAGATTGGATTCTTGTTTGGAGGAATATACAAATATATTTATATTAAAATTGAATACAATTAATTAAGGCCGGCCGGCATAGCATCATTTTTTGAGGAGTGTGTGTGCACCGAACTTTTATTTTTAGTTACGTGAAAGTCTTCTTGTTTTATTTATATAAAATAATAATAAAAAAAAAATAGAGTCTTGTCAAAGATTATTGCTTCTTAACAAGTAAACGTTATGTGATACGTACAAATATACTCATTAATTGCAAGTTGTTAAGGTTTTTAACTTATGTGAATCTTGTAACTGAACCTAAAAATTAAACAATACAAATAAGATACTTAAGAACCCTAACAAACAGCATTAAAGCGTTATGCATACAACTTAATTATTTATTATATAACTAATTATTTGAACCTACTAGATTATTTATATAAAAAAAATGCGTAGGTAAATTTTTTTTGTTAACTTGAATATTCTAAATATTTAAGGAAATATATTTTTAAAATAAATTAAAAATAAATATTTATTAATTATATTAATATAGATTCAAATATTAGGATAACAATATACAATTTTAATATTTTTACTAATTATATTAATATGAGTTTAAATATTATAAATTATTATTATAATAATATTTAATACAAAACTAAATATTTAATAATAAAAAAAAGTAGAATTTTCGGTTTCCAAAGAATGTCTTATCGTACTAAGTATTGGGTAGATTCGGAACGTTTTAGAGAACCTTTCATGATAGCAAAGCAAGAACTGAAAAATAGTTTTGTACTAGAAATATCCTATATATTTATACAAATACATCACCATTTAAACTTTTCACAATGCAAAGCTATATCTCTGAAATAAATAATTAACAACATTAAGATCAACTATAATTATAAAAATGTATATTTATAAAGGAAAGTTACATTAATATTTTTTTTTTAAAAAAACCGTTATGATCTATTTATGAAATTGTAAATATATATTTTATTGCCTCGTTGTGGTGTCTCCAACCAATAAAATAGGGGCATTATAGGAATAAAAATTACATGTCTCATTATTTCCTATCACTTCCTTGTCCTTTTAATAAATAATTGTCACGTCACTTTGTTTTAAAAACCAAATGCAAAGTTACAAGAAAGACTGAATTTGTTTTTAAGAACTTATTCTAAACACATACTTTCCAGATATTTGAGAGTTGTTATATAGCATACAAATTAGCGAGAAGAAGCATTATTTTTTATTTTAAATAAAAAAAAACACATTATTTAGCCGTTATTCAACAAAAAAAAAATTTCTTAAAAAAAATTGAATTTGTATCCTTCTATCTAGGAGAAAAAGGTTAACAAAGCAATTATTTTTTTTTAAAAAGTAAATAAAAATTATTGTAAACGTCTCAACACCTACAACATAATAATAAAAATAAGTTGAAAGCAATGGTTTTCATATGGGTAAGAAAATATAAATATATATTGAAAACTTCGTAATGATTACTACTTCGTAATGATTACTACTTATAGACGAGTACTAACAATTATGATGATGTGGCAACATAGTGACTTAGTATAACAAATTATTAATAGATAAATATTTTTTTTCTACATTAATTTCGAATTTAATTTTTTTTTACCATAATTAATATTGTTACCACGTTTGAAAAAATTTGAAAAAATTAAAATTTATCAAGTTTTTCATCATGTAAATATTAACACGTTTTTCTCTTTCCAAAAATTTGAAAACATTAAAATTTATTTTAAAAAATATTAATTAACAACTATAAATATGGATATTAATCATAATCTAATAGTTAATATTAAAGTAATCATTTATGAGTAGTAATGATTAAGAGTACACCCAAATATATATATATATATAATACTTTTTCGATTTGAAAATCTGTAAATTACTTTTATGTTGTATTTCTTAATTAGGAAGAAAGAAATTGATTTTACATGCTAATAAAAACAAAAAAAACTTTGAAATAAAATCACTCACACTAGAAGTTAATATTTATATAGATCTATTTCTTAGTTTTAAGGAGAGCTTTAGGATGTGATTGGTAGAGTGTCAAAATCCAATTTTATCATTTTAAAAACTTGAAAATAGTGAGACTTACAAGAATAAGTGATTGGAATGATGTTTTTGAAAATAAAATTCAAATTAGTATTCTAATTTTGTGTTATAAAATCAAAAATAAGAAAATCACGTTTTCCCTTATTCCAAATCATTGTATCCTAAAATCCTACAAATTTATCACTTTTTTATATTTTTATATTTCATACCAATCACATACTCAGTTTTTAAAAACTCAAAAACAGTTTTCAGATACTAAACCAATCACATTTTCAACAAACATATTTTCAAACTATAAATTTAGATTTTATTTAGAAACACATTTTTTAAAAATGCAATTTTCTAATTACAAACCAATCAAGCCCTTAATTTCTGTCCAGGTATTGCACTTCATTTTGGTGCAATTTTATTTTCTGGCTTTTTAAAAAAAAAAAATTTGTATGTATCTCAACTTGGATTTATTCATATAGGTATTGTTTGAGGTATCACAAAAAAGTTATTTAATAATTTAATTTAAAAAATAGATATATTTTCGTTAACTTCCTTTCATTTGGTTTTTAAAATAAAGTGACGTGACAATTGTTTATTTGAGACACAGGTAAGTGATAGGAAATAATGCGACACGCGATTTTTATTGGTATTATAGGTGCGATAGTTCGGAATGAGCATGGACAGTTGATTCAGTTCTATTCGAATTATATCTGCTGAACTAATCTCTCTATACTGCAGAATTGGTGGCTTTCTTGGAGGACTTAAGATGGTCCTATAGGGAGGGAGTAAGAATTCACTGTGCAGAGAGTGACTGTACCAACGCTATGCGTTGGTGATATCCAACATTTTTTTGGATCTTTATTCTGTAATATAAAATAATTATAAAAATCACTTGTAAAATTTTATTTACAAAAATATTTTGTCACATCATCAAAAAATATAAAATTTTAAAAGTAATATACTTGAATAACTTTTTTAAATCTCAATTTTTTTGTTTTTCTAGATTTAAAAAAAATTACTTATTGATTACTTAAAATGTTAATAAGTTACCTATTAGTTACTTTTAGTATACTATACAATAATTTTTTTAATGAAAAATTTTAATTCACTTTTTAGTCACTAATGTAATTTATATGGGAGTAATATTGTTTTTTTATTAATCAAACAAAAGATAAACTGTTGACGCCGCTTTTCGTCAAACAGTGAAAGAAGAGCACTTAAACAAGAATTGATAATGGCCAAATACAATAAAACAAATCAAACACACGATTTTTACGTGGTTCAGCAGTTAAATCTGCTTAGTCCACGAGTCTCTGTTATTAAACTCAAGATTATCTCTGAAAATTCTTAAGCATGAATTCTTCAGAGTTTTCTCTCAAGGATAAGAATTTCGGTCCTTTACAATGACGCATGACTTCTCTATTTATAGAGAAGGATGCAGAATACTATCCCACATATTTTGGGTAGTTACTCTTTTTGTGAATAAAATAAATGACTTTAAATGCCTATAATCAGATATAAAAGGAAACGTCCCTGAAGACCAGGAAACACATAACTGATCAAATAATATCCCACGATTCTAGGGGATTTACATTAATAAATGAAGATTACATCTCATATTTATAATACTTGTAGATATTCAATGTGGTTATTGCGTATCTCTAAGGCTTTAGTCTCCCAGGTTTCCAGTCACCTTTCGAGCTGGAGACATCTTCCGAGGTCACCCAATCTGTTCGAGATCGTATGCGCGTCGAGCTCGGGAACCCTGATCCGAAGTTGTCTCCGACGATGAATGTGTTCCCGGGGCTATCTTTCGAGATCATGAACTCTTCGAGGTCACCATACTCGAGATCGTCCATATCCTGCAAGCTCGGCATATGATCCTGGAGCTTGCTTCCAACCTTATGAGTTCACTTATTTGCGAATCCAACTTTCGAGGTCATAATTAACATGGCTCGAAATCTGGGTATAACATAAACTTAAAAGTTACTTTTGAATTATAATAATAAATATACATTTCGGTATTTTATTATTAAGTTTTCATTGATCAAAATAAAAAGCAATTACATAGTTACTTTTTAAATACAACACAGAAATTACTTATTCCAAATTTTAAGAAACTTTTTCATTTTTTAATAAACAAAGCTAAAAAGAAAATTAAATATATTTTTTTCAAACACAACACAAAAAATACCCCATCCCCATCTTCTTCTACGACGATGTCAAGAAACTCATACTTGTCATATACCAAAATTACCACCTTCAAGAGTAGATCGCGATGGTAAAAGTGTAAATAAAATAAAAAAAATCAATACTTGATGTAATTTTCACTTTTATAAATAATTTAAGATACCAATTGATTACCATTTGATATATGACTAAATTTTTTAGTATGTCACAAATTTAAAGTAACCAACAAATTTAGTGAGTTATCAAAAAAAGTCTTTTTTTATATTCTATTTAAAAGTTACCAAACAATATCCTAAAGAATCTATTTAAAAAAAAGTTATTTGGAATAATTTTAAATAAATTTAAGTTGTTAAGAATACAATATAATATATTTTAAATGTAAAATAAAATTTTAGTATATTAAATTTTGATCAAGTTTAAAATTTAGTTTCCTTTTGGTCAACACAATACAAAAAATAAACTAAAAGATTGTTTTTTATTCTGGTCATCTTCTCCAGCGAGGGCCAAAAAACATATGTTTCCCACATATTTAAAATGATCACCTTGAAGAGTTGATCGCAATGGTACCACTTTTTAGCCCAAACGACTAGCAGTATGGCTGTAAAATATTTTTGAAGTTAGTAAGAAGAGAGAGAAATAAAGAAACATTAAAAAAACAAAAATAAGTTCAAATGTATCTTGTATATATGTATATATATAGAGAGAAATATGAGAATAAGACCAAATCAATTTATATCCGGTATAAAAAAAAGAGTATAATTGTAAATATTTTTGTACACGTTATTATTGTAAATAATTTGATAAAAATAGTACATGATGTAAATTTTCCTCTACATTATCATTAGAGGAAAATGGAAACTACATGAAATATGAGATTTTTTTTTAACTTTGATAAATATGTCATTTTTTTCTTAAGTTTTGAGGCATAATTTATTTGTTTACATTTTTATGTGATTTTTTCCCATATTTTTGTAATTTTATAAAAATATGACATATACTTAATATAAAACTTCAGTATTATTTTTTTTAATTACTTTTAAGGATATTTTTATTATTGTATTTTTTATTATATTTAAGTTAATAATATATATATACAATTAACCTTATACATAAAACATATAATTTCTTCCATCATATATATGGAAGACTTCTCAATGGTTACTACCTATGGATGGTTACCAGAAATCACTAAGCAAATTTTTGAGTAAGAATGATTATAATGATGATGGAAATAAATAAATATATAAAATCAATAATTTCAAATTTTTTAGATTAATAAGGCAATAAACATTAATTGGAAAGATAATTGTCACAAAAATATTACTTTTTTCTCATAGAATGGATAAAATGAATGAATCAAGAATGAAGAAGGAATTGATAATAAATATTAAATAAGATTTTTTTTTATTCTTTATTTAATAAATATGTGATTGTGATGTCATCAGGTAACCATTCCAAAAGTTTGAAAAAGTCCAAATTTATTTTTAGAAATATTAATTTACAATTATAAATATGGATAATTGATCTTAATTTAATTGTTAATATTAAGTAACCATCCATGAGCAGTAACCATTAAGAGTGTCCCTCATATATATATATATTCATATATTTTGTTATTATTATTTTTATATGTATATACATATATATTCGATTATAAAACAATACACAAGTATATATGGACATATTATTGTTGTTATTATATTGTTTTTATATTTACATACAAATCTGAAGTGGTGAGATTGGATTTCACTGATGGTAGTGATGATGGTGATGTTTAGGTTATGTTCATTATACATATGTATGTTTTGGATTATTCTTGGGAATGTATATATGGAATTTTATTTTATTTTAAATAACAACTGGTACCACTATAAAAATAATGTTGGATTTTTTAGTAATGTGGCGGTAAACGGTTACCACCATCAATTTTAACAGCAAGTACTCCAGTGAATTGTAACTGGTTTCTGCCCGATTTGGGGAAAAAAATCAGAATATAACCACTAAAGAATCAGATATGAAACAATAAAAAAGACGCAGAAGAACGTGAAAAAGAATAAGAAACACGCGAAGAGGAAGAAGAAGAAGAATGCGAAAACGAAGAAGAAGAAGAAGAAGAAGAAGATGAACTAGAGATGGCGTCGGTGGTGACCGGAGGTACGATATCCATTTTTCGGTGTGAGAGAGCTCCCATTGTTGTGAGAGAAAATGGTTGGCTGCCATTTTTGTGTGTGTGTATGTGTGTGTGTGTGTGAGAGAGAGAGAGAGAGCATTTTTGTTTATGGTTGTTTAACGCCCAAACGTGACTTCCACTTAGCGGTAGTCGTAGTATAGATCGGGCGGTCGATTCCACAAGGAGGCAAAGAAATAAAGTTAATCAATAAATAAAATTTAGAGATAAATAATGTGAGGAAAATAGAACAAGTGATAGTTTTTGTTGTTTTTGAAATTTAAATATTAGAAATAAAGATAAAATAAAGTGTGATGTAACAATAGGTAACAAGTAGGAAGGATCAAGAGTCACCAATATGCATACTTATTTATTTGGATATTTGATTCACAAAAATTACACAAATGGATAGTTCACATCCCAACTATTCATTTGGAAGATTAATATTGAAGCACAAATATATTTTACAAAAATGTATTCAAGTGATTATTATTCTTTACCATGGAATGATGAGATAAATCTTATGAGAAATCTAAAAATGACATTATACCATTGGCAGTAATACAATAAAATATTGGACATAAAACCTAACACAAATATTACTTTTACTATTTATAAAATACATAGAAAGAGTATGACTAAGTCTATATAGATTTAGCAAAAGTAAATATATATGAATGAGATGGAGAAAATGATAAAGATATTATCTATATTATTTTTACTAATTTGATAATACATAGAAAGTGCTTGACAAAATCTATATACTATTAGTAAACATAAATATAGATAACAAGATGAAGAAATAGAGATGAAAGAAAATAAATCACTCAAATATATAAACTTTAAGTACATGGTGAATCAAAAATACCAAACAGAGTCATAGTGCATATAGGATCATCCTAACCTTCCTAAGAAGGTTAGCCTATTATGCTAGACATTCTCATGAAATTCTAGAGAGAAAATATGAGAAATGAGACTAAATTTTGGTAGAGTTTTGCTACCTAAAAATTACATACAAAATGTGAAAAAAGAGTCTCTATTTATAGAGGAAGAAAATGACTAAAAAGAAATTAAACAACAAAATGGGGTTTACAAAATAAATCTCAAATATTAATAATAAAATATGATTTTCAAAAATTAAATCTTATTATAAATATTAAACTAGTTATTCTGGTGTATGGTCAAAATACCCCTTTTCTAAAACACTAAAAAAAAAAGGTGAGCTTTAAAGCTCAAAATGGAAATTTTGAAAGACCTAATACCCGCAAAATATGGGTTAAAGGTGGCAGATGTGGATTTTGACCCATTTCCAGCCAATGAAAACGTGCCACGTAGGTGGCTGGGATTGCTGGGCCAACGTTGGGTCTGCTTGCTGGGAGAGGTGAACTCGGCTGGGCTTTCATTGGGCCTTCAGAGCTAATGAGGCAAGGGCCTGCTAGGAAGGAGAAGGAAAATTGATGGTTTGACTGGTCAATGCAGGAGGCAAGTTTCAGAAGAAGGCTTGGGCGTGAGCTGCTTTGCTGGGCCGAGTTGGGCTTTCATATGCATTTGGGCCTTCGTTTACTTTGAAGGAGGCAAAGCTGGAGGAGTTGCTTGGTTGAGGCGCTGGGAAGGGAGGCTGGCCTGCGTGGGCTGCTGGGGAGTTGGCAGAAGGCTGGGACGCGGCTCGGCTGGGATGCGGACAGGTGGCGCAGCATGGGGTCGCCAAGTGGCAGCTGGGCTAGGAGAATAAGGGCTGGGCCTGGGTTCTTTTGGGCCTGTGTCTGGGCCAACTCTCTTCGAAAATGCCACAATTTCAAGTCTTTTTTTCAATTTTGATTCTTTCTTCTTTCTTTCTTTTTCTTTGTTTCTAAGTGCCAAAAATATCAATTAAATCCTACAAAATAAAACGAACTAAATTAAAATTAAATATTTTCATTTATAAATTAAATCATATTAATTCCATGAAAATATTAATTAAAACTTAATTTATTTTGACTATTAAAATCAATAAATGTGTATTTTTGGGCAATGATCAATGATATTTTGTTTATAGTATTTTATGAGATTCTCATATTTTAAACGGTTTTTTTTGCTAGAGTTACCACACATGTGGCATAAGTTTTATGCCCATAAATATAAAAAGTAACTTATTTTTCCCATATTTTGTAAAGTGCCCTAGAGAAAATTACACAAAATATGAGATTTTTTTTAAAAAAACTTTGAAAAATATGGCATTTTTTTTCTTAAGTTTTTTATGACATATTTTTTTATTTACATTTTTGTGGGAGTTTTTTTTTCCCATATGTTTGTATTATTTTACTTGTATACCATATTTTAAATTTATACAGTTTTAGTAGCTAATTTTAATATATTTTGAGGTTATTTTTATAATTTTAATCAATTTTGTAATATTTTTTATCATTCATATTTTATAAAACGTTTTATTTACATTATTCTTTGAAAAACAAAAACTGAGACCTTCTTCACTATGTTTTTTATTCCTATTTCTCTTCTTCTTCTCTTCTTCCATTTTTTTTATCTTCTTCAAAATTTTCTCAACAGTAACCGATTACCACTATCAAAATAATTTTGATTTTTTTTATGTGGTAGTAATCATATGTCACTGTCAAATTTTTTTAGTGATATGTGGTAACCGGTTACCACTATCAAAATGATTTTCATTTTTTAAGTAATGTGGTGGTAACTGGTTACAACTATAAGAATAATTTTTATTTTTTACTACCAAAATACCAACTGAATTGTAACTGGTTACTTAGTTTGATATGAAAAAAATAAACTAAATGAATTGTGATGACAGAGGGCAGAGGTGGTGTCACTGGCGAATGGCTGAGAAGAAGGAACCAAGTAAGGGAGGAGAGAGAAAGAAATGAGAAAATGAAGAGAGATGTCGTGCGTGAGAGAGTATGAGAAAATTTTGTGTAAAAATATGGGAATACCATAAAATATATAGAAAAAATAAATTACCATATTTTTCCATATATTTTATGGAATTCCCATATTTAAAATTTTTATTTTGAAAAACTCACCATATTTTGTGGCATTTCTTTTTTATCCATAAATATAGAAACTCACTTACTTGTTCTCATATTTATGTAAACTTCTATTATTATTATTATTATTATTATTATTATTATTATTATTATGTATGCTTCTTCTAAAAGAGGACATATTGAAGTGGAGTATAATCACCTTTTGTGGTTGATTTTTAGTTTTGTCAGCTAATTTATTAGTAAGTTTTTTTAGCAATGAATATGTGTACTTCTTTAATTTATTTTTCATTTTATTTCAATTATTTTAATGTTAGTTTAGCTTTAATTGAGGTTTATTTTAGATAAAATCCCTTACTCTTTCTAACTATATTGTAAATAAAGAACTAAATCTCATATATTTGTGTTGACGCGGTTTTTCACCAACAGTGTATTAAGAAATAATAAGGCAGATTAGTACTTGATAATAAACTATAATAAAATATGAAAAGAATTCACTCATACTTCTTCTTCTTCTTATTATTATTATTATTATTATGTATGCTTCTTCTAAAAGAGGACATATTGAAGTGGAGTATAATCACCTTTTGTGGTTGATTTTTAGTTTTATCAGCTAATTTATTAGTAAGTTTTTTTAGCAATGAATATGTGTACTTCTTTAATTTATTTTTCATTTTATTTCAATTATTTTAATGTTAGTTTAGCTTTAATTGAGGTTTATTTTAGATAAAATCCCTTACTCTTTCTAACTATATTGTAAATAAAGAACTAAATCTCATATATTTGTGTTGACGCAATTTTTCGCCAATAGTGTATTAAGAAATAATAAGACAGATTAGTACTTAATAATAAACTGTAATAAAACATAAAAAGAATTCACTCAAGAACACAAAATTTTTACGTGGTTCAGTAGTTAAAATCCACCTAGTCCACGAGTCAATATTATTCATGTTTCTCTCTCTATTTTGGCAGAGTTTTGGTATTACCGAATAATGGTCCATTTTCCTGTCCAATATTTCCAGTATTTATAGGGGAATTCCTTGGACATGTTTGAGTAACTGCGTGAGTTAATCACGCATTTACATAATAATTACATTTAATACAAATAATTCCCATTTATATTGGGATATGATTTGATAATATAATAAAAAGGTTCTCGCTATCTCGGACAATAAATATGACAGCCTGGTCATAAATAAACGTATAAAGGGATCCCGAGTCTCTGGGGATCCTTGAGTATGCAATATACTAGAATTACCACGAGCTAGTTATCTCCTCCAAGCTCGTGCTTCGACAACTAAATAAATATTCTGAGCTCGCGCTTCACATCCATCGTATCCCTAGCTCGGGATAAACTCAGGACGGCTATATTCACATATGACCACTATGAATCTAAATATGTTCACGTGGATAACAAGCAGTTATTATTCCCCTTGGTTATTCCTCCGTGTATCTATCTGCGAGCTGCACCCGAGCTGAACGAATGACTCGTGCTAAAATCAGGGTACAACATTTGCCCCCCAAGTCCCTGCTCGTGTGTGATGTCATCACTTTCTGACCTACACAGTAGGGACTTTTAGACTTCTGTTGCATAAAACCATGCATGCATATTACTCAAGTACTGAACACGTGGTGTACCGCAATTGATGTCTGTTCGGGTTTCGAGGACTGCAATAATTGTCTTGTCAAATTTTTTCTGTCGTTTGGTCTATTTAATCTTTGCCCTTGGTTCTTAAACTAACTCAATCGTATGGCCTAGATTAATTTCCATAATTTACGTATAAATAGGATGGTGAAATTTCAAACCTCACCACCTTTGCATTTAAAAATTTCCTTTTTCTGAACTTCCAAGCTTCCTTTCTTTCTCAAAATCCCAAAACCGTTCATCGTGACCAAACATTCAGAAACTTTCCAGGAGCTTCTCGTTGCCAAGTCTATTCCCTCCAATCTACGAACGTACTTTCCTGTAAGTATTTTATTCCTTGGTTTAACAAGTTTTTTTTTCTTTTTTTTTTGTCCAATGGAATTTCTGTTTTTAACCATGTTCATCCACAACACTCATTGTAGTTACTGGTAGGCTATTTCTAAATGTTCATAGGGAATAGGTTTTGATTTAGGTTCAACGGGTGATTCCAAACATGTTCTAGAAATAAGATGTCCATAAATCTGGGGTAATTTCTGGGTAACACTAACAGTGAATTGATTTAAAGTTTACCCATTCGGGGTAAAGAAAATGAAGGGTTTTTAGGTTTACAACCAGATAGCTTAGAGGTTACGTTTTCTTGGGTGGTTTTGCACTAAACTGCCTCCCAAGGAAAATAGTGGTCTGATATTTCTGACACACAGATCCCTAAATATCAGGGTACTGTTAGGAAACCGAGGCACGTAGCTTAGGATATCGCGTGGCATCACGCGATGGGGCTAAGGATAACTTTAGCTTGGATAACCAAAATAAACCGTTTCATTCTTCATACTCTCGCGTCATAGTTCTAGACCATCTTAGGTCACCTACTAACTAGGCCATTTTGTCGTTAGGCGATCTGATGGCCCTTAAAAGAAGAATGCTTAGAAGAAGAATGCCTCGAGCTCGTCCTCTCAACAGAAGAACAAGGGGAAGCAGATCTCCCCCGAATCTCCCATCCCATACTTCGGTCCGGTGGTGGAGAAGGAGCTCGTGGTCGACCCCAATGCGTATTTCGAGGCTGAGCGTATCATCTCAAAGAACATGACTCAGGGGAGGGTGAATAAGATTATGTTGAGCCACAACATAGAGGTTGGAGCTGGAACTCTCCTCGCCTGACCTGCGTTTGAAGGGGAAAGGAGTTGTTCCCCTCTCCAAGATGACTACGCAGCTTGGAGTGATGAGCACCTGAAAGCTGGGGCCTTCCTTCCCTTGGACCAGTACTTCGTGGACTTCTTGAGTTACGTGAAGCTGGCTCCGTTCTAGCTCCCCCCAAATTCGTATAGACTTTTGGCGGGGCTGAAGTACTTTTTCTTGAAACACGAGTGGGAGTTCCCCACTCCGGTAGACATACTGTACTTCTTCTGCCTCAAAGTTAACTCTGATCAGAGAGGGCGAGGTGACAGATTCTACTACCTCACGCAGTTTCCTAACTCAGCCTCCGTCATTGAGCTCCCCAGCCATCCTAATGACTATAAAGATTTATTCTTTATGTCGAATGGATTTAGAAACTGCGAACACCATTGCTTTAACCATCCTCGTAAGTTTCCCATCCTTACGAACTCATCTCGTGAATTTTGTTCCTTTAAAATATTTATTTTTTGTACATGTCTTAATTGAATTTGTTTATTGTGCAGCCATATTTGTGAGGATAGAAAAGTCTGTGACCCTCGTGGGTCAATATGAGAAGCTGTCTAGACTTCCCCCCGGTGAAAAGGACTATCGCCAGGTCATGAATGACATCACGATGTTGGCCTGCCAATTGATCGACGAAGGTCAAACATTGGCCTTAAGGATCCGGGCTCCTCTTCCAGTGATCCCCGAGCTCCCCTCCTCTCAAGAGGCCTTGCCAGCCACTGGGGACGATGAAGAGGAAGAAGACGAGGTGCCTCTCGTGCGAAAAATACGGGCTCCCGAGGATGTCCGGGAACCCGATCTAAACTGAATTGCGTCAGAGGCAACAGCCGGCCCCTCCGGCCAAGGTAACCCATACCCCTTTAGGGAATTAGATAGGGTTGTTGCCGATTTTAGGTTAGTTCGCTATAACCCGAATCAGCTCATTAACTGTCATCCTTCCAACTCGGATCTAAATGTAACCCTGCTCCAGTGCGTAGACTACCTAATGGTACGCCATGACAATAGTTATCCTAGGGGCACAATCGTAATTTACAACACCCTAAATTTTAGATCCGCCATTTTTGAAGAATACAAGACAAACCTTAGGTCCTGGCCTTCTCTGCTCCAGGGTGCATTTGCCCCTGGGTTCAGACAATACGTAGATGAATCCAGCCCTGAGGAAGGACTTGAACCACTTAGGATCCAAGAAATATTAACTGTAGATTCCCCTTCTACTCCATTAGTTTCGAGGCCAAAGGTCGTGCCTATCCCGGTCAAATCACTCGAGCTGGTGATAATAGACTCCTCCCCCAGCCCGGAGGGTAGGATCTTTGTTTTCTTTCTTTCTTTATAAATGCTTTTTGAAACATCATTTTTGTGAATTAACTCCTTTTGTTCTTTTTAGGCGAAGAGATGGAACAACCAGGAGCTCCCGACCTATGAACTGCTTTCCAGGCTAAGAAAGTCGGCACTAGCCCTGTTGTGAAGAGGCCCATGATGGCGAAGAAGGCCACCCTTGCAACAGGGAACACTTCAAAATCCCCTACCAAGAATAAGGACACGAGCTCAACTCGGGTGCCAGTTCCGGTGGCCAATGTCGCTGTTGAGTAACTTCCTCCTCCCCCACCTCGATTCATGGCTCCTCAAGTTATACAAACAGAAGCCCCCACTGTCCGAATACCTGTTGATCCCTAAGACCTAGAGAAGATCCCCGAAGCCTTCCGGGGTATCATATATGAGACCGCGACTCACATGGTGGGTCACGCTTATAAAGCCAGCTCGAGGGACCTGAGGACCATTGAGGATTCTTGAGTCCGCCATGGGGATGAATCTCACCATAAATTCCTTTCCCATACTTTGTGGTGAAAATTTTTTGTTTGTTTTTCTATTCATATTTTTTACTTGTTCTATTATTTTGTAGTCCGTCCTGGCCCAATATCGCAGCGTAGCTTGCACTAGGGCCAAAAATTAAGAGCTCCGAGCCAAGCTAGATGCTGCTAAAGACAGTGAGCAGGCCGCCAAAGCTGCCTTAGCAAATGCTCAGAAGAATGACCAGGCCGCCCAAGCTGCCCTCATCTCTTTCTAGGAAAGCGAGCAGGTCACGAAGACCGCGCTATCTGCCTCCCAAGCTCAGACCGTCGAGGCAAATCATCTTGTTGAACGTCTTCAGGTCGAGATTAGTGAGCTCAAGGCTAAACTGCTCGAGATCGAAACTAAAGCCAAGGAAGAACAAGTGGCGTCTTCATCAGCTATGGAGGAGATGTTATACCATTCCTGGGCCTTCAACCAGGATGGAAACTTCTCATTTATGGAGCCTGGGCTGTGGGGTCTGTACCTCGCCAAATTCAAGGCTTGGTTATTGCTAGAACCCTCAAAAATTGGTGAGGCTTCTAGAGTGGCGGAGGGAGATGGCGAGGAGGTCACCTCGGTGGGGCGAGCTGATGGGGCCCAATGATTTTTATTTTTTTTCTTTGTAATTGTTTAACAGTTTTTTGATATTAAACAATTGCCTCTGGGCTCAGTTCGAGGTTTTTTCTCCTCACGTATTTTATTTGTTTTATTTCAATATATATCTAACTTTTTATCCCCCTGTCTTCCCTTTATTATCTTCTTATGCTTATGAATCCTTAGACTCTTGTACGCTCAAGATTTTAGGAATCGACTTTTAGATCAAGATAGACTTTATCAAACTTGGTTATATCCAAGTTTTGTTTGCTTATTTGTATCATGCCTATTAAGAATCAGGTCTTGAACCTGGTTATATCCAGGATTTTTAATAATTTAAACTTAGTTTGTGCTAGGTGTACTGATAACTCGAGCTTTAACAAGCCCTTGAATAATAAATCTTCCCAACTTTCCAAGTTTTTTTGACCTAGTTACGTCTAGGGTTTTAAATGGTTTAAACTTAGTTCGCGATAGGTTTATTGAACACTCGAGCTTTAAAAAGCCGTTGAATAATCAATTTTCCAAGCTTCTAAGTTTCAGACGTGGTTACGTCCAGGGTTTTAAATGATTTAAACTTAGTTCGCGCTAGGTTTATTGAACACTCGAGCTTTAAAAAGCCGTTGAATAATAAATTTTTCCAAGCTTCTAAGTTTCAGACCTGGTTACGTCTAGGGTTTTAAATGACTTAAACTTAGTTTGTGTTAGGTTTATTGAAAACTCGAGCTTCTAAAAAGCCACTAAATAATCAATTTTTCCCAAGCTTCTAAGTTTTTTTATCGAGCAGGCTTAATCTTGCCAACCTCGAGTTATGTGCACCCAAGTAACCAGAATGTATAAACTTTCTTGGTTGCTTCTGCAAATATGAGAACACGAGCTAATACAACATTTAAAATAAAAAGTTATTTAACCATCTATTATTTAATCAAATGGCTTGTATAAATAAGCCTTACATTGATGGTGGTACTACTGATAATACTTTTTCAAATGTAGGGCATTCTAGGTCCGCGAAACTACTTCCCCATTCAGTCGAGCTATCTTGAAAGCTTTTTCACGCAAAACCTCAACAACCTGATATGGTCCCTCCTAGTTCGGGCCTAATACATTGTCCTTGGGATCTTTATTTGCTAAAAAGACCCTTCGGAGAACCAGGTCGCCCAGTCCAAGCTTGCGCCTCTTAACTTTAGAATTAAAATAGTGAGCGATTTTTTGTTGATAATGGGCGAGCTGTAACTGTGATTCTTCTCATTTTTCTTCAATCAGATCGAGAGAGAGTTAAGCAGTTTGTCATTCTGTTCTTGATTAAATGTACTTTTCCTGTGAGTGGCTACCATGGCTTCGATTGGAAGCACGACCTCGCTTCCAAAAGTTAAGGAAAAAGGAATATGTCCCGTTGAGGTTCTGTGAGAAGTTTGGTAGGCCCAAAGTACTTGCGGGAGCTGCTCGGGCCATAATCCTTTGGCTTCGTCTAACCTCTTCTTCAGGCTCGCCTTAAGGGTTTTGTTCACAGCCTCGACCTGTCCCGTTGGCCTGCGGATATGCTACTGAGGAGAAACTCTTAGTGATGCCATATTTTTCATAGAAGTCAGTGAAGAGATTGTTGTCGAATTGCGTCCCATTGTCTGACACGATCTTTTTAGGAAGCCCAAACCAACATATAATACTCTTCACCACGAAGTCTAGGACTTCTTTTTGAAGTGATGGTTGTCAGAGGTTCGACTTCTACCCACTTCGTGAAATAGTCGATCACCACTACCGCATAACGAGCTCCTCCCTTTCCCATAGGTAGGGAACCTATTAGGTCGATTCCCCATACCGCAAATGGCCATGGGGATGAAATCATCGTTATCTCGATTGGAGTAGCTCTGGCAACTATGGAGAAACGCTGGCATTTGTCACACTTCAGAACATACGAGATTGAGTCTTTCGTCAAAGTGGGCCAAAAATAGCCATGCCTCAGTATTTTCAGTGCTAGGTTTTGCCCCCCAGCATGATCTCCACAAAAGCCTTCATGTACTTCTTGTAAAATGGTTTTGGCTTCCTTGGGCAGAACACATCGTAGAAGAGGCAATGAATGACCACGTCAGTACAAGGTCCCATCCACTATTACGTACCGTAGAGCTTGATAAAGTATTTTTCTTGTGTCTTTTCTGTTGCCAGGTAGCCTTCCCGTTGTGAGGTACTCCACTATAGGAGTCATTCAGGTCAGTCTTGTGTCAATCATTTCGACCTCTATCATTTTTTCTGTCACACTCGGACTTTCCAAGAACTCCACTGGCACTATATTCAATGTCTCAGCTTTTTTTGTGGTGGCAAGTCACGCAAAAGCGTCAGAATGAGAATTTTGCTTGCGGGGTATCTGTTCAACAGAACTATACTCAAATTCAGACAGTTCTCCCTTCACCTTAGCTAGGTAGGCCGCCATCTTGGTACCTTGAGCTTGATGTTCTCTCAATACCTGATTGACTATGAGCTGAGAATCACTATAGCATTGGATGGCTTTCGCTTTGAGCTCCCTTGCTACTCTCAGCCCAGCTAGTAAGGCCTCATACTCGGCTTCGTTGTTGGATGCCTCGAATCCAAATCTCAGAGCTGTATGAAATTGGTGCCCTTCTGGTGAGACTAAGATGATCCCAGCTCCCAATCCATTCTCGTTTGATGATCCATCCACGAAGATTTTCCATAACTCCTAGACCAGCTCCTTCAAGAGCTCCTCTTGAAATCTGGTGCATTCAGCCATAAAACCAGCAAGGGCTTGACTTTTGATTGAGGTATGTGGCACGTACAATACCTCAAATTCGCTAAGCTCGATAGCCCATTTTAAAAGACGTCCCGACATTTCAGGTTTTTGCAAAATCAACCTTAAAGGTTGGTCGGTCATGACGTTGATTGAATGGGACTGGAAATATGGTCGGAGCTTCCTTGAAGCCAATATCAGACAGAATGCTAGTTTCTCTATCAGTGGGTATCGTGACTCAGCTTCAAGAAGTCTTTTGCTTTTATAATATGCTGGTTTTTTAGCACGGTATTCTTCTCGAACTAACACAACACTGATTGCATTCCCTGTCACGACCAGATAAAGGAATAGAGGTTCTCCAGCCATAGGCTTAGACAACACTGGGGGCTCGGCCAGGTGCATTTTTAGGTCAAGGAATTCTTGTTCGCACTCCTCAGTCCACTCAAATTTTTTGCTTCCCCTGAGCAAGTTGTAGAATGGTAAGAACTTGTCAGTAGATTTTGAAATGAAACGATTCAAAGCTACCACCCTTCCAATCAGGCTTTGAACTTCTTTACGCGACCTGGGCGAGGGCATTTTCTAAAAATGATCAGATTTTCTCAAGATTTTCCTCTATCCCCCTCGTGTTGACTATGAACCCCAGAAATTTTCTAGATGCCACTCTAAAAGTGCACTTCTGAGGATTAAGCTTCATGTCATACCTCCTCAATATTCCAAAACATTCTTCTAGATCAGATACATGGTTATCGGCAGTCTTTGATTTGACAAGCATGTCATCGACATATACTTCCATACTTCTCCCGATCTGATTAGAAAACATCTTGTTGACCAAGCATTGATATGTAGCTCTGACATTCTTTAGCCCGAAGGGCATAACTTTATAACAATATACGTTATTTCGGGTCATGAAGCTAGTATGTTCCTGTTCCGCAGGATTCATCGCGATTTGGTTATATCCAGAATATGTGTCCATGAAGAACATGAGCTCGTGACCTGCCGTGGCATCTACCAACTAATCAATCCTTGGCAGTGGGAAACAATCCTTGGGACAAGCTTTATTCAAATCATAGAAGTCGATACAGGTCCTCCACTTCCCATTTGGCTTTGGGACCAGCACGGGATTGGCGACCCAGATCGAGTATTTTTCCATGTGAATAAACCCCCACATTAATAGTCGAGCTACTTCTTCCACAAGTGCTTCAGCTCGGACCGTTCCCAAGCGTCTCCATTTTGGGGATTTTGCAGGCACGTTCTTGTCCAAATTTAAGGTGTGCATGATTGCACTCGGACTTATTCCCACCATATCTGCATGTGACCAGGAAAAAACGTCCATATTCTCCTTTAAGAAATAGACCAACTCCTTCTTCCTTTTATCATCAAGATTCTTCCCAATCTTTACGACTCTTAAAGCTTTTTTAGGGTCAATGTTTACTTCCTCGAGCTCCTCTATGACTTGGAGTTCTGACCTGTCTTCGCCTATCCGTGGGTCAATGTCATCGCGTTGGGCCACGTCACTATCCTCTTTTTCCTGAGGTTCTTCCATCCTGCAAGTAACTTCTATTTCCTGGGACTCCTCACCTCCGTCATTTATGACCATAGCTTGCTTCCCGGGTTGTGATTTTCCCTTCATAGAAATGATATAACATTCTTTGGCAGCGAGCTGATCACCTCTGACGGTGCATATTTCCCCAGTTGAGGGGAACTTTATTATTAGGTGGCAGATAGAGCTTATGGCTTTCAAACGTCATCAGCGCAAGTCGACCCAAAATCGCATTGTATGCAGCTGGACAATCGATTACCACGAACTCAAGTAACTTGGAAACAGTTCGCGAGTCTTCTCCCAATGTCACCACCAATCCGATCATCCCGATGGTTGCTGATCCTTCACCAGAAAACCTGTATAGAGTCATTGAGGTCGCCTTCAAATCAGTTATAGACAACCTCATTTTTCCAAGGTGGACCTGAAAAGTAGATTCATAGAACTTCTGTTATCTACTAGTGTCCTCCGGACCCTCTGGTTGGGGAGCTGAACGGTTATGACCAACGGATCATTATGTGGGAATTGGACGTGGCTAGCATCCTCTTCTGTGAAAATGATTGGTTGCTTTTCCAATCACTGTTGTTTCAATAACCGTTGTTCTGAGACGAACTCCACCCTGTTATGGGACTTCAGTTCGTTAATGTACCTCTTCTGGGCCCCACTGCTCGTGCCTACAAAATGAGATCCTCCCAATATGGTGGTTATATCTCCCCCTACTATTGGAGGAGGGTCGACCTGACTTGCTTGAGCTCCGGTTTGATTTATTGGAACTTCAAGGACTGATTGAGGATTTGGTCCAGCGGGTTGATTAGGGACCACCCAATTTCAGGTGTACTGAGCCAACAGTCTGACTCTGATGAGAGTTTCGATCTCTTCCTTCAGTTATCGACAGTCATCAGTGTTATGACCGATGTCATTATGGAATCGACAGAGCTTTGAAGAATCTCTCTTCGCCCTATGTTTCTTCAACGGTTCTGGCTTCTTCCATGGAAGGCGAGTAGATTTTTCCAGGAAGGTGTGCTCCCTAGTGTTCGTTAGGTCGGTATAAGTAGCATAAACATGTTATAATTTCTCACTAGACTTATTTTTCTTCATTCCACTCTGGTCGCCCTCACCATTTCCCTTCCTTTTGTTATTCCCCCTTGGTTATTATGGGTAACAGTTTGAGCCGTAGCTGCAACGTCCGTTACCACTCCAACGAGCTGGACAGGGAGCTGGCTGGTTCCCACGATGGGAGCTCACGCCTCTTCAAGGTTTATCCATTCTTGAGCTCGTGCCAAGAACTCGTCCACACTCTTAACTCCTTTTCTTTGGAGTTCTTGCCACAGGTCACCCCAAACAAGGATTCCCGTCCTCATTGCCATGAGTTTGGAGCTGTGATTAGCATCTCTAGCTCATGCAGCGACATTGGCAAACCTACTTAGATGCGCCTTCAACATTTCGCCAGGTTGATGCTTTACGTTGGCCAATGAATCAGCCTCAACTCATGCTGCCTGTGAAGCCCAGAATGCTTTTTTGAACTCGGAGAAAAACTTCTTCCACGAGCTTATCGTATGTCTCTTGTATTGCTTAAACCACTGCCTGGCTAGCCCAATCAGAGTTGTTGGGAACAAAATACACCTTAGATAGAGCTCGACATTGTGAGCCATCATCATGGTGTTAAACATTTCGAGGTGATATGATGGATCTCCATCTCCATCAAATTTTGACAAGTGTGGCATTCTAAAGCTCGCCGGATATGTGGCTGCCGCAATATTTGGGACGAAAGGTTCGAGCTCATACTTTGACTTGCAGTTGTCTTTTTCTTTTCCAGATAGAAGCCTCTTCATTTGCTCTTCCATCAGAGCTAGTCTTTCGAGGGTTTGATCCCTAGTCCCTAGGTTTTCTGGGGGCTGTTCAACAGCTCCCATCCTATCATATGCGTTTAATGGGTTATTGTCCCTCCAAGCTCGAGTTTGGTTTTATGGGGCATTCCCATTATCGTGTGCTATGGACGGACCCCCCTCTCGTCGAGTATAGCTAATATCTTAATTCCGAGCTGGATTTCTTCTCTGTGAATTCAAACGATCATGCAGATCGGGTTGGGGATCGTATCAAGGGCTCTGTGCTGAACTCAATTAATTTCTTAGGTCGCCCTCAGACCTACCACTATGACAACTTTCGGTCTAGTAACTCCCATTTGGGAAGCTTACAGCTCGCGGTTGGGGCCGAGAATCTAGATTTTTGACACGTGTTCGTGGGACGTAAGTATTGGCAGACGGGGGAGGATTTCTTCTACTATCTCCATAAGCTGGATGCCTTATTGGAGATGCAATCCTTGTTCCATCAGGGTGGGCTAAATTAGCCCGCTTCTGTTCTACTCCATTGTCTCTAGCTCTCTGCGCTTGACGATCCGATCGCGACGTAGGAGGGTTTGTTGGAACATTTTTTCTTTGTGAGCCAGTCCTAGCCCCTCCTCGTGGATTGCCATGGGCATTCCTAGGGACCTATGAAGGAGGCACCAAACTTGGGTTTGCAGTCCTAACCGACCGACTGACATGTTGATGACCCCTATGATGGCCATTGGGTTGAGCATTCTGACGATTTCATCTTGTAGGTACACAACTTGGGGTGGCAGTTCTGATTGATCGAATTGGTTTGGATCGATTATTCCTGTGGGACTTATGAGACCCACTTTGCCTCTCTCCGACATTAACGTCAGTTGCAAGAGGGGGTAATCGAGCCAAAACCTCCTCAATCTGCCCGTTTTCCTTAGCGAGATGGCTTCTCAATTGCATGTTTTCCAATTTGATGGCAGTTAGGTAGTCTGGATTTGGATTTGGTGGTAATGACACTGAACTCCCAGTGTCACCATGACCCACCGGTTGTTTTCCCGGATGTTGTTAGATCTCAAGGCCACGCTCGTTCGAAACAACGGTATGATGGGCCTCCTGCCCACCAGGTTGTTCTATCTCATTATCGTGCATTGTGCGAGTGAGCACCATGATGAGAATTGACTGGGATTTTGATGAAGCACTAATTTGCTCTCAATGAAAGCACCAAACTGTTGACGTGATTTTTCATCAACAGTGTATTAAGAAATAATAAGGCAAATTAGTGCTTAATAATAAACCGTAATAAAATATAAAAAGAATTCACTCAAGAACACAAAAATTTTACGTGGTTCAGTGGTTAAAATCCACCTAGTCCACGAGTCAATATTATTCATGTTTCTCTCTCTATTTTGGCAGAGTTTGGTATTACCGAATAATGGTCCTTTTTCCTGTCCAATATTCCCAGTATTTATAGGAGAATTCCTTGGACAGGTTTGGGTAACCGCATGAGTCAATCACGCATTTACATAATAATTACATTTAATACAAATAATTCCCATTTATATTGGGATATGATTTGATAATATAATAAAAAGGTTCCCGCTATCTCAGATAATAAATATGACAACCTGGTCATAAATAAATGTATAAAGAGATCCTGAGTCTCTGGGGATCCTTGAGTATGCAATATACTAGAATTACCACGTGCTGGTTATCTCCTCCAAGCTCGTGCTTTGACAGCTAAATAAATATTCTGAGCTCGCGCTTCACAACCATCGTATCCCTAGCTCAGGAATAACTCAGGACAGCTATATTCACGTATGACCACTATGAATCTAAATCTGTCCACGTGGATAATAAGCAGTTATTATTCCCCTCGGTTATTCCTCCGTGTATCTATTTTTCAGCTGTACTTGAGCTGAATGAATGACTCGTGCTAAATTTAGGGTACAACAATTTGTGACAATAGCAAAGACCTCTCCTCTTTTAGTTGTAATTTAATTAGACAATAACCTTATTATTAGATTTTGAAAAATTACTTATTTCAATCTATAAGCAAATCTACTATTGATTCAAAATGTGTACAAAAAATAACACAACAAACCTTGTTGATTTTTTTATTACGTTAAAATTTATTTACACAGTTTTATTTTGGGAATTTACCACAAATACAGTAGTTTCTTTTTTTTTTTTTTCTTTTTTCCTACTTTTACGTGTTTTTTTTATTTCATTTTTATATGTGATGTTTTTTTTTGGCTAGTTGAATGCCCTATAAACACAGGGGCGCTATTCATTAAAACTAAACAAAACAGAGTTCGATTACAAGTAAAAATATGAAAAACAGAGGAGGACTAAGTCATGAGACCAGCAGAACAAACTGTTGATGCAACAACTTTGCCTTTCTATATTTGGAGGTATATGCCGATGAATTCTATTTCTCCGTTCCTTCTCCGATGATGAAGATAACTTTGTCAATCGTTGAACTGTCGGGGGTACCTGCAAGAAAGACACTCTGGTGCCTAAGTCAGTTTTTCGATCCCTTCATTTGAATAAGAGTTCAGTATTTATAGAACAAAAATGTGAGGTGGTTAGTTGGTTAAGATGACTCCCTGATTGGTGGGGGAAATAACTGAATTTCCCTCCAAAATGTATTTGGTTCAATTAAATATACAGAGGTTAGAGGCGCAGACCGCCTTTGACCCACGACTTCTGCCTTCGAAGCCTCTGCAGGATCAAAACGACCAGTTTTAATATACTTAAAATGGAAAAGGTTTTTGGGCCGAACATTTTGGGTCCAACAGATGCCCCCCAGCCCATGCTTCAAATGGACGATGCACACCTATTCACTCGAACCTTGGGTCGACTCTTCAACGCCAAAATTTCACCCAAAGCCGTCACTTTCCATTAATCGAGGTAGGTTGGAGGCGCACGATTGCACAGACCCCTGACATGCCTCATTCAGAATTCAATGCGAGCACAATTACCGAGTATTGTACTGGATTAAGGAATTTCGTTTCCCATTTTGTTGGTCCAGTTCAAGTAACTTCATTTCAAAATTTTCAAACTTCGGTTTAGCTTTTCAAAGAAGAACTCAGAGAGAAAAAAATCCTAAAATCGATCGTCCTTCCATTCCCATAGCCAGTCTCCTAATTCTCCTAACCATGTATTCACGTTCATCTCCCAAGCCTATGGAACGTGAAGGATACAAAGCCGTATATGATCGCATATGTAAGTCGTTTGACATTCCAGACAATGTCACAGTACGAATGCTCACGGATTCTGAGCTGAGGGAATGGCGATTCAAGGATGTGGTCAAGCCCAAGGAGATCGTCATGAGTCTAAGGCACATAGAATGGCTCTGATTCCCTCTTCCTGCTCTGCTAGTATAGATAATTTCAAATTCTGGAGTTCACATTTCTCAATTTCTCCCAAATGTTATTCAGTCCATAGTTGGGACTCAGATGATCGGAGCTCTCAGGAATGTTGACATCCAATCGGATGACATTTATGCCTGCTTCACCAAATCAACGAACAAAGCGATATAAGGCAAGCCCTGGAAAACCTTCTACCTTTCCCCCAAAAAGACCGAACAATCTTCACTGATTTCGACAGCTCCATAGGAATTCAGACACGTATTTCTTTGCAATTGGAGGTGCGTGGTACCCTAAGTTTCTGCCTTAAGAAAATTTTCCCCTGGCCAGGGTTTTTATAAAAGGTGAGCTCTTTCTTTACTTTGTTCTTTCTCTTCCTTCATGCAAGCATATTGCGTTTAAATGACTGTCCATTGACCTGGTCCTATGCGTTGCCATTTTATTTTATGTTCCAGATTTCGCGTGGCCTCAGGTCAGTATGAGTCCTAAGAGACAAAACTTGCTAACAGAGAAATGACTCTTTCATGAGTCCAAGGAAAACGCCATTAGCATAAGAGGGGTAATGAACCCTTACTGCATGCAAATCATGACTCGGCTCTGTTTCATGGATCGAACTGATCTTGGTGCTAAGCGGGTCAGAACACAGAAGGGTGATATGTCCCTTGCCAAGATCACGGCTACGTGTGCGAAGCAACTGGGAGTGTTCTTAAAAAGGTCTCCCCCTACTTCTTCGATTATGTCATTATTGAAGACAGGGTATGAGAGGGCGTGCTCCGAGACCTTTGCTGCATGTGCCAAGAGACAAGGGATCCCTGAGAGCAAGAAGAAAGATGGCTCTGACTCAGCTCCTACCACAGAGTCCTCTCCTGACAAATCTGCTTTGGCTCGCAGGTCTTCTCGTATACACGGGAGGTCTTCTACGCCTTCTGCTACTCTGCAAGTCCAACCTCTCCAATAGGTGCCTCTGCCAAAGGATGCCCTGGGAAAGAGGAAGTCTCGAGAGGAATCTTCTTATGAAGATTTGGATGATGGTAAATGTATTTCATCCAAGCTTCAGATTTCAAGGGGGTCTGCTTCTATCGCTAGAGGCTCTTCTCTGACAATCCCCAAGCTTACGCCAGGGAAGTTACCACTTGAGCAAGCTCTGACCTTGCCCAAGATGCCTCTGGGGCCTACCCCCGTTGGTTCTCTACCTCCACCGTCCTCTTCTTCTTTTGCATCGAGGTCCTCCTTGGGGGAAGGCCTGAAAGGCGTTGTGCCCCATGCGACTTTGTCTTCTGCAACGGTCAAGCCATCAGAGGCGGCAGCTGTTACTGGGGTGCATGGTGACTTGCCAGTAGAGTTGAGATCTTCTAGCACCTGTGCGAGATTATCAGAGGCGTTGTCCTCTGCCTCTGCCCTGGCTAGAGGTTTGATGTTGGCCATAGGCAAGGATCAGAGGGGAGACGCCTTTCTTCTGCCTCCCGTAAGAATCATCTTTTAGAGGATGCTTTCAAGGGCACCTCTGAGTCTATGAGCAGTCCTCCTCGGCCAGTCGATGCAAACCAAGTCATTACTCCGGAGACTCTCTCTATATGTCAAAAATCAAGAGCTACCGAGGTCGGAGGTGGCCATAACTTCGGTGTTAATGTTCGCGTGACATCTCTTGAAGCTTTTGGGTCTCATTTAGGAGAGGTCATCATTGTATCCCCGGAGAGTACAAGTAATTTTGAGTCGCTCAGTGCCTTTCTAAAGCAACTGATGTCTTCTGTAGTACAGATGCCAGTGTATCTGCCAAGTGACTTGAGTGACGATGTTGGAGAAGGGTTTCTTGTATGTCCCTCCATGCCATATCTTTCTAGAATAAGAACGACTACTTTGACATCTGATAGCATTATGGTGTCATCGCTAGCGAGAGGCGGGGAACCGGTTGCCCTCGTTGCTTCTATTGCTGCGCAAGCAAGGAGAGAAGAAAATGATAAGGCAGGGGGTCTGCCAGAATATGTGTCCTCTACGCCAACAGAGGTGATGAAGGAGATGCTACACATTAGTAGACCACATCTTCCTGCTGAAGTTGTTGGGTCGTTGAGTGGTCAAGGTGACTTGCTTCAACAAGTGTCTGACCACATATGGATGGTAAGTTTGTGTAATATAAGGATGATTACCATGTATGTGGTAGTGTGAGTATCGTGTGGTGTCTGTACTGTTTGATGTGTAACATGTTTAGTGAATGTTTTGCAGAGCTATGTGTGCGCATCTGCTGCTAGAAAGGAATATGCAGCGGCTGTCCAGAACATCGTTAAGATGGCTGAGAAGGTGGCCATGCTTGAGGAAGACCGAGCAGGGAGAAGGATGACCGAAGCGAACCGTGATGTGCTCATGGAGGCAATAAAAAAGTTAGAAGCGTAGCTAGCAGAGGTAAAAGAGAAAGTGATGGCAACAGAGGAGAAGCTAGAAGGGTATGTTGGGCTAGAACTGGAGCGTGACAAATTGAAGGCTGACCTAGAGGCTATGACTAATAAATGGATGGAAAAAGGCCAGTTCTGCGCGCAACACGAAGCCCGAATGGAGAAGCTCGATAACATGACAAACGATTTGTAGGAAGATGTAGTGTCGTTGCATATAGATAAAGAGATATTAGAGAAAGAGACGAAAGAGCTGCAGCAGAAAGTGGGGGTGTTGGAAATGAATGTTGTAGATACGCGGAAGCAGAAGCTGGAGGTAGAACTCCACTTAAAAGATAAGTTGAAGGAGAAAGAGGAAGCCGTCACTAAAATTGAGGGACAGTTAAAGGGAATGGCTGAGGTATGTGCTTTATATATTGGTATGATGATATTATGGTTGAGTGCTATGTTATATGTTTTGATTAGGTGATGGGTTTGTTTTGTAGAAGGCAGTAGAAGCCACGAGGCAGCGCATCCGAGATCGTGAGATTACCGAACGCAAGTTCGTGAGGATTGCTGACGTGGACACTACAAAATACCTAGATCTTGCACTACGTAACAAGAAGCAGAATCCAGAGGAGAAATGGGCTAAACTGGAGATGTACAGTTAAAGAATCGATGTGAAAGTTGGGGAATATGATGTCGATCAGTACCTCAATGAACTTGGCGATCTACAAATCACCTACCCAGTATAGCATCTTGAAAAATTGAAGCTGAAGGGCGACGCCTTGGGCTCAATTTATACTGCAAGTGGGGAACTTGTTAAAGAAGGTGACATTGGTCAGGTGTCCTATGTTGTCGTGGCAGAGGCTACCGGACAAATGGTGATGGAGCTTGCTCCAGTGTCAGAGGAAAGGGCAGCTGGTGAAAGAGGTGCCATGGAATGATCGACATAGTTTTTTATGCTTGTATATCCATGTTTAGTCTTCTTTATTTGTTACTGCTTGGACAATTATAGATGTAATGTGCAAATTATTAATACAAATTACATAAATTCGTTCATGTTCTTTGCCTGGTTGTTAGTGAATGTATTTTTCTTGATACTATAATAATTAAAATATTGTAGCAGGTGAGGGTCAGTTGATGTATTTTGATAAGAGGATTCATAGACCCTTTAGGCCGTTGCATGTGAGATACAGTAAGAACTTGTACAAATGGTGGGAGAGAATGCCCAGTTAAGTGTTGTATGAGTGATTTGGCATAATGTTGAGGCGATTTTTTGGTGCTGATGACATTTCTGTTTCAGGTGAACATCGTGATTGGGTAAATGTGCCATTTTTTAGGCGGATCTTTGATAAGCCGCAGTGGCTCTACTCGACGTGGGTGTTGAATGAGTTAGTGAGAAGTAGAATCCCGTATTACATATCGTGTGAGCGTTATGGACTAGGTCATCCGAAGCTAGAGAGTGCGATGCCAGAGTATACGCGTCATATTGAATGGGATTATATACTCCCAAGATGTGCATTTTGTAAATTATGTTATTTGCGTCTCAAGGGGGAATATAGTAAATAAAGCCATATTTTGTAAATAATTGGGAATCATTATTAATATAACATATTTTGTAAATAACAGCTACTGATGACTTGTGTTTATTGACAATCTGTGTGCATCTGTCTTTCTGATTTACAAGATTGACACTGATTTTGTGCGTTTATTGCTAAGAGAGTCGAGTGCATAGGTCGTTTCTCTCTTATCATCTGCTAAAGATCACAATCATGGTAGTTTTGTGCCATATGAAGTCTTTTATGTTTTTTTGCGTTGAACCTTTTGCCTTGAGAGATAGTTGTGTCGTGTTCTTATAAGAACTAAGTCGTCCCCTTGGGTGCATGAAAAATCAATGTAGATGCTTTACCATTTGCGAGAGGGAGTGACGTGGTTCAGCTCAGATGCAGAACGCAGCATGCGAAGTTAGGTATCGAGGTAGAGCTGAGGGAGGTAGTACCCGGGATCAGACATCTTTCCAGAGCACCCATACCGGGGCGTATGTGGTAAGGCTTGCTTGGGTAGGCTCTCAATCCAACAGAGGCAGCCGTTGTATGGGACGTTGGTGTGACTGCGGGAAAAGTTCCTCCCAGCCTTGGATTGCCAAACTAGTTACTGTGCACCGGGGGAAGACCCGAAGTGGGGTGTCTGATGGTTCTGCTGCAGTAGTCAGGGCAGATTAAACTACATGGCGGGGTTCCTCTATTTGCTGGACCCGACGGAGCTCCTCTGTGAGCGCAGCAAAGTAAGAGGGTAGGGTAGATGGTGAAGTGTACCCTGGATGGTCAGCCAAATTCGCATTAGCTTAGTCAAGTCAGATTAGAATGCCTTTAGGTGAAACCCAAAATGTTGTTGACAAGAGATCGAGTGGAGTGGCAGAGGCAACATGCCTCTATATGGATCTTGCGTGTTTGAAGTCACCTCATGTTTCGTAGCATGCACCGCATTCCACATGCTAACAAACATTCTCTTTTTACTAAGGGACTCGTAAGTTTTAGGAAATGGCTACATGGGAATTATAAATTCTTGCTATGTTTCAGCTAAATGTTAAATGGATGAAAAACTCATAATCACAAGTGTCCCGATGGTTGCTTATTTATAGCAAAAGTGGTAGGTAGAGGTAAGTGCACGTGAATAATGTTGATTTTCATATGAGTAGGTAAGGGTAAATTAAAATATGCATTTACTAGTGGCTCTTAGTGCAGAGCAAGTAAATTGATAGTTGTCACATGCGTGTTCTGTTTATGGCACGTCAGGAAAGATTCCTCATGCAGAATTGTGTCAGCAAAAGTTGACTATGTAAAATATATTAGAGTAACGCAAAAAAGGAAAGTTGTTTTATTACTTTGGAATTATAGAGTACAAGTATCAACAACAATATTGTTTCAAAGATATTGAATTCCAAGTACGAGGTACATTTTTTCCACTACGTACATTTTTAAGATTATAAGACCCTCGCCCTAGCACTTCTGTGACTTCAAAGGGTCCATCCCAATTCGGCTCCAGCTTCTTTGGGTTGCCAGTGGCTTAACGCAGAACCTAGTCTCCCTTCTTAAATGTGTGTGAGTGGACCCTCTTATTGTAATAGTGTTATGCTGCCTTTTGGTATTTTTCGTGTCTTATTTGTGCTGACGTGCGTAACTCATCCAGGAGATCGAGCTTGTGTGTTAACTGTATGCTGTTTGTGGTCAGATCAGAAGCTATTTCTGTCTGAAGCGTCGGTAGGCCCACTTCTGCTGGGATGATGGCTTCTGTTCCTTACACCATGGCATAAGGAGACTCGCCTGTAGAGGACCTTTTTGTCGTTCTGTATGCCCAGAGCACCTTTGGTAACTCTTCTACCCCGCGCCTTTTTTATCTTCCAAGTTTTTCTTGATGTTGGAAAAAAATGACTTTGTTGGAAGCCTCTGCTTGGCCGTTGCCTTGGGGGTAGGTGACAGAAGCAAAACTCAATTTTATTTTGTATGTGTCACATAGCTCCTGTACTTTGGGATTTTGGAACGGGGTTCTATTGTCCACAACTATTTCCTATGGTATCCCAAATTGGCAGATGATGTGCTTCCACTTGAAGCTCATGGTGCCTATTTTGCTGACCGTGACGTACGCTTCTGCTACGACCCATTTAGTAAAGTAATCGATGGCTAACAAAGCGCACCGCTTTCCTCCAGCAGCTCTGGGCAGTTCCCCTACTACATCCATCCCCCACTTTGCAAAAGGCAAAGGTGCAATAGTGGAATGTAGAACTTGAGCGGGTTGATGGATGGTGGGTGCAAATCGCTGGCATTTGTCACATTTCTTTGCATAGTCGTGTGCTTCTGTCATCATGTATGGCCAGTAGTACTCTGCTCTGAGTGCTTTGTGTGCCAAGCTTCGTCCCCCTGTGTGGTTCCCACATGCTCCTTCGTGGATCTCCTCTAATAATTTCTTAGCTTCTAAGGGACGTAAACATCGAAGATAGGGGCCATTAAAGGATCTGCAGTACAACGTTCCATGGATGATGGAGTAGCGTTGAGCTTTAAGGCACAGAAGCTTTGCATTTTTTGCACCAGCTGGCAATTCGTACTTGGTCAAGTAGCGGACGATTGGATCCATCCAGCATTCTAGTTCTGACGAGATTGAGAAAATTTTGAAAGCTCCTGGTGAGTGGCTTGTGGAAATTGCGGAGTGTCGAGAACATTCTCCCGCAGAGGCGAGCTTGGCGAGGGCATCGGCCTTCTGATTCTATTCCCTTGGTATTTGTACGAGCTCAAATTGATGGAATTGTGACTTCAATTCAGATACTTTCTCCAATAGGCTGGTCAGGTTGGGTGCCTTAGTGCAAAAATTGTCGACCACTTGCTATATCATTAGCTTCGAGTCTCCTCTGACTCTCAGTCGCCTGATGCCCATGTCTCGCACTAATTCTAGACTATAAATTAGAGCCTCGTATTCGTCTCCGTCTTCGTTATTTGTGGCAGATTGCTCCAATCGTATGGCTTCCTCAATTTTTAGTCCAGAGGGTACCTCCAATACGATGTCGATTCCAGCTCCTTCAGAATTGGAGGCTCCGTCTATATGCATTGTCCACATCCACTCAACTTCTGATTCCAGCAGTTCAGGTATGGTCTCTGGGGTAAAAGATTGTATCTTAACTAGGAAATCAGCTAGTACTTGTCCTTTCTTTGCTTTTCGTGGCAAGAACCGTATGTCATATGTCCTGAGTTCAATTGCACATTTGGATAATCTATCAGAGAGATCGGGTTTGTTCAAGACCTGCTTTAGTGGGTAGTCCGTGTATACAATGATGGTATGGCTTTCAAAATACTGTTGCAGCTTCTTCTTTGCTGTAATTAGCGTGAGGACCAATTTTTCCATCATGTTGTAGCGCGTTTCAGCGTCTAGTAGCATCTTACTACAGTAGAACATTGGCTTCTGTCAACCTTCATCTTCTCGAAAGAGCACAGAACTCACGGCAAAGTGTGAAATAGACAGGTACAGGAAGAGATCTTCGTTGGGGACGGGAGTGCTTAATATGGGAGGAGTGCTCAGATAGGCTTTCAATTCCTCGAATGCTTTATTTTGTTCGGCCCCCCAAGCGGTGTTGGTAGATTTCCTTATGCATTGGAGAAAAGGCTGGCAATGATCGAACATGCGGGATATAAATCTGCTTAGTGCTACGATTTTTCCTGTCAGAACTTGGGTATCCCGGATGGTTCTAGGTTCCTTGACCTCTGAGAGCGAGGCAATCTGGGTTGGATTGGCCTCGATGCCTCTCTGGCTGGCCACATATCCTAAGAACTGGCCAGAGGACACCCCAAAAGCACACTTGGTTGGATTCAATTTCATTTTATGGGCGTCAAGGATGTTGAAGCATTCAGTTAAATCTTCCACATGTGTAACACCTTGCTGATATTTGATGACCATGTCATCGATATATACTTCCATGTTCCTCCCAAGCAGTGAGGAAAAAAGTTTGTGCATCAGCCTCTTGTACGTTGCACCTGCATTTTTTAGTCCAAAGGGCATAACTTTGTAATAGTATAGGCTGCACTCTGTGATGAAGGCCATGTGGATTCAGTATTCTGCCTTCATTGGGATCTGATTGTATCCTAAGTAGGCATCAAGGAAGGTCATTCTTTCGAACCCTGCCGTGGCATCTATCATTTGATCAATTTTTGAGAGAGGGTAACTATCGTTAGGACATGCTTTGTTCAAGTTGGTGTAGTCTATGCATACTCTTGTTTTTTCGTTTTTCTTTGGGACCACTACAGGGTTGGCTAGCCAACTGGGAAACAGGCATTCTTCGATTGCTCCTATGCTTAGAAGTCGTTGTACCTCTTCTTGTATGGGTTGGTTGACTTCGGGAGCAAACCTCCTCTGCCTCTATTTGACAGGCGGGAAGTTGTTTGATATGTTGAAGCTGTGACTCATGACAGAAGGGTCTATTCCTGGTATATCATGCAAAGACCAAGCGAAAGTCCCAACTCTGGCTTTCAGGAACTGGACTAGGGTCTGCTTTTCTTCCTCAGGAAGCTTGGCACTTACCAGCACTATTCTGGATGGGTCATCATCATCTATACAGATTTCTTCTAGATCATCAAGGGTGGTTTGGGGCTTTTCGCGATCTTCCTCTACATCTATGCCTTTGAGACATGCTGGTAAGTCGTCCTTTGATTGTTATTTGGTGGGGTTGTCGTCAGGAGAGGAGGTGCCAGAATCATTTATCTCTTTCAAGGTAAGGAAGCATTTATTTGCCTGCTTCTGACACCCTTTTATGTCTATTGTACAACGGCCATTGAGTGAGTGGTACAACATAACTTGGTGTAAAGTGGAGACAGACCACTCCCTGCATTCTGTGGATCCAACTCCTTCCCATAATGGCGTAGTAGCTTGTGACGGAGTCCACTGGCAAGGTGCGTCCTGTGGCGACTATGTTTAATCTAACGACGCCTTTCAAGTATACCCTTTGGCTGTTAAATCCCAAGATTGGTGCAGCAGAGGGTCTCATCTGACTTTCTTCGAGTCTCATCTTTTGAAAGGCTTCCCAGAAGAGGATATCAACACCACTTCCCCCATCGACTAAAACTCTTCCCAGCTGGCAATGGTCGACCTGTAACGAAATGACTAAAGGATCATCATGGGATAGGTGCACTCCTCGCAAGTCATCTTCTGTGAAGGTGATTGCAGAGGTTGGATAGCATGTGTCTTCCGAGGCGACAAGATTGACGGTGTGGCCTAATGACCTGTATCGCTTCACCCTTTCCTCCATTCTTCTATGAATTTTGGATGCCGGCTCTTGTTCCTCGGTGAGCTCCACGATCCCGTGTATCATAGGGATTTGTTTGAGAGGCTCTTCTGATCTCGTGGATGCCATATTTAGGGAGTCTGCTACTGGTGGTGTCGGGGCAGAAGCTGTGTTGGGCTGTGAGACGCCGGGTCTACTTGACCCTTTAATATACTAGGTTAATTGTCCACTTCTCATGAGGGCCTGGATTTGATTGTTGAGGTTGTGGCACTCGGAGATAGTGTGGGCATGATCCTTGTGGAAGAGGCATAACCTATTTTTATCCCTTCTTTCTGGGGGAGTGGTGATTTTGTACAGTTCACGCTAGATGGGTCTGTCTTTGTTTTCTTCGTAGATGACCTCTTAAGAAGACAGTGTACTCGAAAGAGGGGTATTGTGTTGAATCTCGATTTGCTTTTGGTCTTTTCCCTCCTTTCATGTGATCTGTCTCCTGTATTTTCCTTTTTTCGTCCCTTGCAGATGGTGGAGGAGGGATATTTGCTGGTGGTGTAGAAATAAGGGCTAACTTCTTCTGCGCACGTTCCCAAAATTCCAGAACCCTAAAGACGCCTTCAGCGCGGATCTGGAATACATGCCATGTCATAAGATGGCGTCATGGTGATGTTTTTGTGTAAGAGGGACCCCACCTGTAGGCTTTTGACGAAGAGGTTAGCCGCGGTGACTAGCTCGACATCGTGGATCTGATGTACGAGGCCATGAAACATTGTAGGTATGACTTTGGGTGTTCATTTTCGCCTTGCTCGATTCGATAGAGATCTGCCATCATTCTTAGTGCTTTGCAGTTAACATTATACTGTTGGAGAAAGGCTCTGCAAAGATCACCGAAACTATTGACAAAACTAGGTTTCAACTGCCTGAACCATAACAGGGTCGGTCCAGAAAAAGTTGTGGAGAAAAATTTACATTGTATGGCTTCATTGTTGGCTTCCAAGGCCATCTTCTGCTGGAATTGGAATAGGTGATTGAGCAGATCTCCTTTCTCGTTAAATGCAAGGAATGGAGGGATTACGAAGTCCCGTGGTTTGGACTCACTCTGTATCCACTTTGCAAAATGCGATCTTTCGGTGGTCCTTGAAACCAAATCCATGTGTTCAGTAGCGTGAACAGACCTTCCGTCCGAGAACTTCTGCATTACTTCTCACAACATCTCTTCTTTCCACCTATCCAAGAACCGAGTGGAGGGGATACACTCCTCGGCTGGTATGTCTTGCATGGTCCATGCTTGGGTCTACTGGGGCCCCTTTTCAGTGTCTGGTTGGGTTGGTCTCGTGGGCTCTGCATCGGCTCGTCCATGTGCTTTACAGCGTACTGAGCGTTGCTCTTCAGCCCCTGGTGAAGATGAGTTAGAGAGGATGGCAGAGGACCTTAGGACCCTTCTCCGACGTGGTGTGTGCTTCTCTCAAGGGAGTCAACCTGGACGATCGAAGCTCCAGTCCTTTCAAGATGGAGATTCTCTTTGTCTTGGGCCCTTCGTATGGCTTCGTTTGCTTTTCGCAATTCGGTGATCTCAGCTTCTAGCCTAGTTTGAGCTTCGGTCAGTGTCTTGATAGCTTCATCAGATCTTTGCTGACTAGTTTCCAGCAGTCGACACATCCTGTCGATTTGGTCACCTACATCTGTTGCTGGGGCAACCTGGGTGACAGTACCTGGTGCTCCATTGCTCTTTGGCAACATGGCTTTTGTGTTCGGGTGAATCTTGATTGCAAGGAAAGATTTCTTGATTTGACGATGCGGTTAAAGAGGGAATAGATTTCCCACAAACGGCGCCAATTTGTTGATGCAACAACTTTGCCTTTCTATATCTGGAGGTATATGCTGACGAATTCTATTTCTCCAGTCCTTCTCCGATGATGAAGATAACTTTGTCAATCGTTGAACTATCGGGGGTACCTGCAAAAAAGACACTCCGATGCCTAAGTCAGTTTTTCGATCCCTTCATTTGACTAAGAGTTCAGTATTTATAGAACAAAATGTTTAGTTGGTTAAGCTGACTCCCTGATTGGTGGGGGAAATAATTGAATTACCCTCCAAAATGTATTTGGTTCAATTAAATATACAGAGGTCAGAGGCGCAGACTGCCTCTGACCCACGACTTCTGCCTTCGGAGCATCTGTAGGATCAAAATGACCCGTTTTAATATACTTAAAATGGAAAAGGTTTTTGGGCCGAACATTTTGGGCCCAACATAAACAAAAATAACCAAAATCCAGAAGAAAAAAACAAGATAAACTTAAGAGAAACTAAATAGCAGTCACTTAAGCCAGCAGAAAAAATAAACTAAGCTTCAAGAAAAGGATAATCATGGAGGGAATATCTTATGGTAGTCGTCAAAAACCGAAGGGTTAATAGTAAGTATATCCACCTCTCCCGTTAAGTTGTTGATGCTGGCATACCTAGCCAAATTATATGTTGTGTAAATCATTTTTCTCGTGATTTTCTCTAGCAACCATTTGATGAATCCACCACCCAGATATTGTCACACTGGAATTTGACTAACTTCAGCCCCCTTTGAATCGCGTCTCTAGCAGCCAGAAGGACCGCATTAGCTTCAACTTTCATTGGATCTTTGATTGGAGCTTGCTCAGTCCTCCCATTTATAAATGATCCATTGTGGTTCTTGCTCAACGTGGCTAGATATGCACTGTTGTTTTGCAATGCATCATTAGAAGTATAACAAATCCACTCTATCAATGGAGGTTCCCAAGTAATAGGGCCCGATGAAGTGTAGAATTCAGTTTCACATTCATTTTGTCTCGTCTTAAATGTTTTGCATAGATTTTGGAATGGCATAGGTACCCCACCATGAGTGGATGAGTTTCTTTCCCTCCAAATGATTTCAAGTAAGATCGTAGCACTACTAAAGAATGATTCTTCCATGAGGTTGGCAGGTCTATTACTTGGATTCTTGAAAGAGACTATCCACTCCCTCCAATTATTAAGATGGAAAGACTCAGTTCGAATTCCCTAGGTGTTCACAAACCAGAGGTGGGAAGTAATTTGGAAATTCCAAAAAATATGCATAATTGATTCTTCTTCCATGTTGCAGAGAGGGCAGCTTGTATAAACAGATGTTGTGAACAAGCTCAACATATCTCTGGTCGGGAGAGCATCGTTCAGTAGCTTCCATATAAGAATTTTATGTCTCGGATGGACTTTCCTGGACAAAATTGTTTTCCAAGGTTCTACCTCAGTTTACTTTTACATTAATCTAAAAAAATTTATTCCATAATAAGATATATACATAAACCTCTACCCCACTTCCTCCCTCCATGCATATTACTTCAAAATGTCCCAAACTACAATAATAATTGATAGAATTTGATAAGTGATATTAGAAAAGAAAATAAAATAAAGTTGACCTTATGTAATATATATCTCCCATTGTACCAAATTTTAATCAGAAACTACTGTCATAAGTGGCTACAAGAATAAATGCAATAATAATTGAACCATAAAAAAAAATGCTTTTATGTACTATAAGACTCTGGCTCAATTAATTTTGGTTGTTTAAGGTACAAAATAAATCTATATTTGCAGTCCCTATAAAGAAACAATAATTAAATAAATCAAATATTTTTGTTAAAATAAAAGACCAACCCTTGCATAGAAAATGGGATGTTAACAGTTTATGTGCATCCATATACTTAATGGTCATTAATTATGCTTAAAATATGAGATCTTGTTTTATTTTTTCAAAACAATTTTCTTTCTTGTTTTCTTGGGATAGTAGCCTAGAGAATTAAAGTCTCTATACTAGCTTTTTTCCTAGTTCTACAAATTGAGCAAGAATGGAGAAAAGGGTTCACAAATTTGTACGTAATTGTTGACGCGATTTTTCGCCAACAGTGAATTATATGAATAAATAGGATGGATTAGTGTTAGATGATAAACCATAATCAGAAGATGATAATAATCGAGAATGTGGAAACTAATTGCAGAGAAAGATGGTCACTCCTTTTTTACGTGGTTCGGAGGTTAAAATCCTCCTAGTCCATGAGTCAATATTATTGATCTATCCTCACTATTTCTTACAGAGTATTTTCATTACAAGAAGAATCCAACCCCTTGCATTATCCAGGGTTCTAGTATTTATAGGCGATTGATCTCTGAGTAGGTATTGAGGTCATCCCGTGATCTCTTCATCCATTATGTCATTTATGTGACACCATTGATTAATATTCAGACCTTACAGTGAAATGTGGTCTGATCAACGGGTAAAGATGGGTAATGGGCCGCATGGCCCAAATCAGGCGTGGGATGTTTGATCACGCACGTTTATATTGCGTATCCGGGAATTCGGGAATAAAACAGAGACATGATGTCTGGTATACACACATTTATATTACGTGGTTGACTTTATAAAGATTCGAGGGTATGTCAGGCCTCTGTTGCACCACGAGCTTAATGTGGTGCTAGCTCATGGCTTCTACTAAGTCGACACAATGGCTCCAAGTGATGAGCAGCTAAATGATCCATCAGCTCGAGCTATTTGTTTAGGGGATCGTAACAAACAGCTCCGAATGAACGGTAGACACGTGGTAGATCGGTTACGACCCTTTCCTAGCTCGACAAAGTACGTGCGGATATTCAGGGCATACATTAATAATAGTGAAGTAAGATAACATGTACACATTTGGCATGGTTTAGTTGATTTAGGTTGCGTATGAGGTTACTTAAGTTATTGTAAGTTGCATCTTTGGATTTATAATGTAGAGACCCAAAAATTACTAATAAGGCTTAAGGGCCTTGATTAGTGTGTCGGGAGAGCATAATTGGTTTATATGTGATTTTAATGCATGATTCTGTGATAAGCATGCTTACATGATTATATGGATATATGAGATGCATGTTTATGGGTATTAATATGCATGTGGGCCATGTTTAGCTTAAAGGAGCATCTTTGTAATTTTGGCCCGTTGAGGGCATAAATGTGATTATGTCTTATAATTGTGGAGACCACATTATTATGTGGATATATTTGCAGCATGCGGGTTGAGGCGATCCTAGGGAGCCAGTTAGCGGGAAAGTCACAACAGGACCCGATACCCAACTCGGGGCGAGTCAGGGGGTATTTTAGGCATTAGATATTTATTTGGGTTATCGGGTTATGAAAATAAATAATTGGAGATATATTTGAAGTTAGAGAGTTTAGGAGGGAATATTGGGGAAATTTACCATTTTTCCCTCGGGAACGTTTTTGGTACCCCGAGCCTTGAGATTAACTTAAGTAACTTAAGTAAGATAAAACTAAACAAAGGAAATAGCTATAACTCTGCCAAACCAACCCACCTCTTCCTCTCAGCTCACTCATCTTTTTCTCAAAACTCTCTCTCAAGAAAACCATTGAAACCAAAGGAAGATTTGGCTAGAAACTCAAGGATTTGAGTTGGAATCTTGGGGAATATCTCAGTAGCAATTTGGAGGTTTAGATAGGAATTTAGGTAAGCATTGAATTATGATTTTAGCTGTCTAAATTCTGTAGTTTTGGCTGGGTTTTAAGTGTTCTTGGGTTTTTGGCATTGGAGATTGAGTTGAGGCTAAGGACTTGGGGATTAGCTCAGCAACTACTTGGTGGATTTGTTCTTCAGTAAAGGTAAGTTTCTAATTGTGGTTTAGCACTTGAATTCTATGAACTGTTGGCTGTTTTAGGAGGTTTATGAGCTTTTGGGTTTCAAGGATTGAAGTGTGATTTTAATGAGTGTTTAAGCTAGGTTCTTGTTGGGTTATACTACCGAGTGCATGTTAGGATGTTTGTGATAGTTAAATTGTGTTATTGGAATGGTTTTGGGTTGAATTGAGTGAGGTTTGGCTGCTGGAAATGATGAATTTTCTAGATTCGAAGGGATCGGGCCGCGACCCTATTCTTGGTGTGTCGCGACCCTCTAGAACAGGTGGGAGCTGAAGAGAAGGGCGGGCCGCGGCATGGGGAGTGCTGGGCCGCGGCCCGTGTCTACTATTTGGTGGGGCTGGGCCTCTGGTTGGAGGCGGGCCACGGCATAGGGGACTTAGGGTCACAGCTCTTAAGGGCATTTTTGGCTTTGAGGAGGTTTTAGGTGCGGGAACCTAACCTAGGGTGCTCGGGATCGATTCCACTACCGTGTTTGGTGGAATTCGATCTTCTAAAGGTTAGAACTTGGACTGAAACCCTTTATTAATTTATTATTAATGGAATCCCTTATCTTTGTTGTGACTAGGTGTACGCTAAGGCTCGAAAAAGGGATCGTGCTCAAGGGTCATTTCTCGTAATCAGAACGCTTAGAATTAAAGGTAAGAAAACTGCACCCGATTATGAGTCTATAATGGGACTAAGGGTTCCCTAAACTTGTATGCATTATTGTATGATGGTATTATGCCATGTGAATATGAAACAAATGGTCTAAGAGTGCCGGAGTTAATATTGGCGCAAAGGACGCGGCTCAGCCACTGGTAGCTGAGGACAGCTTAATATTCACTGAGCTCAGAGTAAGCGGATCGGAGTCAGTGGGGTAAACAGAAGGCGAGACCTAAGGGCATCGACCCTGATTGTTATATGACTTGGTTATTGATGTTGATTTGATGAATTTTTTATGATGAATGTCTGATTATGTGAATGTTATGGATTGTTGAGTATATGGTTATGCTTTTAAGTTATCTGATTATTCTCATTGATCATGCTGTGATATTATGGTTTTCTTGCTGGGCCTTGGCTCACGGGTGCTACGTGGTGCAGGTAAAGGCAAGGGTAAGCTTGATCAGCCCTGATTTGGAGAGCTTTATAGGCGGAATGTACATAGTCAGCTGCTCGACCGCCACGATCAAGGGATGGACAGGAACAGGAGAACCTTAAATGCCTATTTTTCCCTTAGAGTGGCCAATGGTTGTATATACCCTGGAATTTTGTAAACTGTCCTTTAAACTCTATTTCTTTTGGGATCCCATGTATGAAATGTATCTTGTATGACCAAAATCTTTTAATCCTAGTTCAATTATAGTTTCAGTGACACATTTCTAACTTAGTGACTTGATTAGCAAGTCTTGCACCTTTATAAACACACAGTGTAACGGTCTTGGCTACCCAGGGCGTTACAACTTGGTATCAAAGCGGTCTAGGTTTAAGAATTCCTGAAGACCGGCTGGACATGTACATTCACCGCTAAAGACAAGCTCGACTCAGGGTTTGGTAAATGTGTATACATGTTTATATGTTTAAGTGATTGGAAATAACTAAGATTGTTGTTATATGTTTAATTAATAGGAAGCATGAGATACTGATAGGACCTGGCCCTTGACTGTTGTGTGACAAAATTGAGGCATGCTTATTAGCATTGTTATGCATGTAAATGAATATCTGTAATGATTATTTGTATACTTCTTATACATGGATGAATATATGGATAAATGTTTATATTCTGATTGATGTATGATGATGTTGAGGCATGCTTATTAGCATCGCTGGTGCATGTGAATGAATATTTGAATGAACGGTTATATCTTGATTGCTTGTGTTGGTGGTTTCCCAATGGTGGATTATGGAAAGCCTATTACCATGTCATCATAGTCTGATCGTCGAGTCATTGATTGCAGATTAACTTGGATAGCTATGCGTCCAAGGGGATCTACGTGACTAGTCGGCACCAAGTCTGAGACTAGAGATGATGACCAGGGCCAGAACCCTCCGCCAGTCCCTGAGAACTGGCAACAGATTATGGCAGATATGCAAGCCCAGCTTCAGAGCCAAGATGAACAGATCCATCTTCTGAGGCAGCAGGCTCCGTCATGGAGTGTTGCATCCATTGTGCCACCTGCAGAGGCACCAGTTGTTCCGTCAATTGAAGTTGGGAATAGGTGGTAACCGTAGTATGAGTGGATCAAGAGACAGCATCCTCCAACCTTTGAGGGAGGACCTAATCCACTGAAGGTCGAACAGTGGATGAGTATGATTACTGCTATCTTGAATTTTATGAGAGTAGAAGGTCATGATAGGGTGGCCTGTGCCACTTATATGCTGAGAAAGGATGCCCGCATCTGGTGGGAAGTGGCATCACAGACTAGGGACGTTACTACCTTAAGTTGGGATGGATTCAAGGACTTGTTCCGTCAGAAGTATTACAATGTTGCCATCAGGGCAGCGAAGGTGAATGAATTTGTGGGATTAGTACAAGGTAAGATGACAGTTACTGAGTGTGCCCTGAAGTTCGACAGACTTGCGAAGTTTGCACTAGATCTCGTGCCTACAGATGCAGCTAGGCAGGATAGGTTTATCAGATGGCTTAACGCTATGATAGCCCGAGATGTGAGAATTACAATAGTACCTGGGGGAACGACTTATGACCAGGCTGTTGAGAAGGCTCCTACCGCTGAGGAAGCGGAGAACAAGATTTGGAGGGAGAGTGTTGCAAGGTGAGAGGGTCACAAAGCGGTGCCTCCATATTCAGGGTCTGGTAGGGGCGGAGGCCCCAATGATCTGAAGAGGAAGACCCCTGACACTTCGACCGCTGCTGGTCCTGATAGGAGGGGTCGGGGTGTTTAGGGTGGCCGTCAAGGAGGCGGTGATACATGGAGGAGTTACCCAGAGTGCACTAGGTGCAGAAGGTGCCATCAGGGCAAATGTCGGGCCAAGGCTTGTTTTGTGTGCGGAGCAGTGGGACACCTCAAGAAGGATTGCCCAACTGTGAAGAAAGGGGAAGCAAGGAAGGTGGACAGCTTGACTCCAGCTCGAATGTTCACCTTGACACAAGCAAAGGCCGAGGTGACAGGTCAGCTTTCTAGCGCTAGCTCCCCTTTTTCTGTATTGATTGACTCTGGTGCTACACATTCATTTGTTTCTAGTAAGGTGATTGATAGATTATGTAGACCTAGTGAGTACCGTACTGCGAGGTTTGGGACTATATTGCCTACAGAAGAACTGGTAGTTTCTAGGAGGTGGATTATAGCACTGCTAGTGATGGTTGATGGTAGAGAGCTTTCAGTAGATTTGATTGAGCTAGATATGGAGGACTTTGACATGATCTTGGGCATGGATTGGCTGGTCAGATATGGGGCTACTATTGACTGCAGGAAGAAGATGGTGACTTTTGAGCCTGAGGGAAATGATCCCTTTGTGTTTGTGGGTATGGTATGTGGACCCCGCATACCCATGATATCAGCGCTGAGAGCCAGAGACTTATTACAGGGAGGATGTATAGGTTTCCTGGCTAGTGTGGTGGATACTACCAGAGTTTTTCCAACAGGGCCAGGAGAGACTAGATTGGTTTGTGAATTCTTGGATGTATTTCCTGAGGATCTACCAGGGTTGCCGCCGCACAGGGAGATTCAGTTTGTTATTGAATTGGTACTAGGACAGTACCAGTATCAAGGGCACAATACAGGATGACACCAGCAGAATTGAAGGAAGAGCTTCTGGATTTGGGGTTCATCATGCCTAGTTACTCACTGTGGGGTGCTCCAGTTTTGTTTGTGATGAAGAAGGATGGGACTCTGAGGAAGTGTATAGACTACAGATAATTTAACAAGTTAACCATCAAGAATAAGTACCCTCTACCAAGGATCGATGACTTGTTCGATCAACTACAATGAAAGATGGTATTCTCGAAGATTGATCTTCGATCTGGTTATCACCAGCTGAGGATCAAGGATGAGGATATACCGAATACGGCCTTCCGAACGGGGTATGGGCACTATGAGTTTCTGGTCATGTCTTTTGGTTTGACCAATGCCCCGACAACCTTCATGGACTTAATAAACAGGGTGTTCAAAGACTTCTTGGATCAGTTTGTCATTGTCTTCATCGACGATATCTTAGTATACTCTAGTTCAGAGGCAGAGCACGAGCAACATCTTCGACAGGTCTTGCAGAGGTTAAGAGAACATCGATTATATGATAAGTTCAAGAAGTGAGTTTTGGCTACCAGAAGTGACCTTTCTTGGACACATAGTTGGCACAGATGGGATTAAGGTGGATCCATCTAAGGTGGAGGCAGTGAGAGATTGGCTGAGGCTAAGGAAGGCCTCGGAAGTTCGGAGTTTCCTCGGGTTAGTGGGTTACTACCGACGATTTGTGGAAGGGTTTTCGAAGATCGCTGCATCGATGACAGAATTGACACGGAAGAATCAGAAGTTTTTCTGGTCAGAGAAGTATGAGAACAGTTTCCAAAAATTGAAGCGACGACTTATTACTGCACCTGTTCTAAGTCTTCCTTTGAAGGAAGGAAAGTTTGTAGTATATTGTGATGCATCAAGGTTAGGTTTGGGCTGTGTGTTGATGCACAATGAGAAGGTTATAGCTTATGCATCACGACAGCTGAAGGAATATGAGCAGCGGTATCCTACCCATGATCTAGAATTAGCAGCAGTGGTATTTGCACTGAAGGTGTGGCGACATTACCTGTATGGGGAGAAGTGCGAGATATATACCGATCACAAGAGTTTGAAGTATTTCTTCACCCAGAAGGACCTGAACATGAGGCAGAGACATTGGTTGGAGTTGGTAAAGGACTATGACTATGACATTCTTTACCACCTATGGAAAGCCAATGTAGTGGCGGATGCATTGAGCTGGAGAGGCTCGGGGCAGTTGTTTAGTTCTACTCAGATTTCCAGAGAGTTGGATGATGAGATGACCAGAGCAAGGATAGAACTGGTGGTGGGTCGATTGGCCAACGTTACTTTGTAGTCGACCCTATTCGAACGGATCAAGGAGGGTCAATTGGTGGATGCACAGTTACAGGAGATTAGAAAGGCTAAGGACTATTCTATTTCTGAGGGTGGTATGCTAAGGTATCAGGGGCAGATTTGTGTTCCAGCTGATGTTGGGATCAGACGAGAGATATTAGATGAGTCCCATATTACGCCGTACTCACTTCATTCAGGTACCACAAAGATGTATCAGGATCTACAGACATTCTATTGCCTGGGATGAAGAAGGATGTAGTAGAGTATGTGGCCAGGTTTTTGACCTGTCAATAGGTGAAAGGTGAGCATCAACGACTAGTGGGGTTGCTTCAGCCTTTGGGTGTTCCTGAGTGGAAATGGGAGGATGTGACAATGGAATTTATGGGAGGTTTACCCAGGACAGTGGGGCTTCATGACTCGATGTGGGTGATAGTGGATAGATACACCAAGTCGGCTCATTTTCTTCCAGTGAAGTCGACTTATACAGTGGATTAGTATATAGAGTTGTATGTGAGGGAGATCGTGCGTATCCATGGGGTTCCTAAGTCTATTGTGTCAGAGCGAGATCCTATCTTTACCTCCAAGTTTTGGGGTAGTTTGCATAAAGTTATGGGGACTCAGTTGAAGTTCAGCACAACCTTTCATCCTTAGACTGATGGACAATCTGAGAGGATGATTCAGGTGTTGGAGGATATGCTTAGGGCATGTGTGATCGACTTTGAGGGATCTTGGAGTAAGTATCTCCCGTTGATTGAATTCTCATACAACAACAGTTATCAGTCGATGATTGGAGTGGCTCCATATGAGATGTTATATGGAAGAAGATGTAGATCGCCCATTCATTGGGATGAGGTTGGCGAGAGGAAGTATTTGGGGTCGGATATGGTTCAGAAGACCAATGAAGCTATCGAGAAGATTCGAGCTAGGATGCTTGCTTCACAGAGTAGACGAAAAAGCTACGCTAATCCTAAGCGTAGGGACGTGGAGTTCTAGGTTGGGGACCATGTGTTTCTACAAGTTTCACCACTGCTCGGGGTGAGGAAATTGGGAAGAAGGGCAAGTTGAGCCCTCGATTCATTGGACCTTTTGAGATCCTGGAGAGGATCAGACAGGTGGCTTACAGGTTAGCTTTGCCACCATCATTGTTGGGAGTTCATGATGTATTCCATGTTTCTATGCTACAGAAGTACGTCTTAGATACGACACACGTGTTGAAGTATGAAGAGTTGGAATTGCAGACACATTTGTCTTATGATGAACAACCGGTTCAGATTTTAGACTAGAAAGATAAGGTTCTACGAAACAAGATGATTCATCTAGTTAAAGTGTTATGTAGGAATAGCAGGGTCGAGGAAGCGACCTGGGAGCTTGAGTCAGCGATGCGGGATCAGTATCCCGAGTTGTTTAGGAAAATTTCAAGGACGAAATTCTCCGTAGGAGGGGATAGTTGTAACGACCCAAAAATCACTAATAAGGCTTAAGGGCCTTGATTAGTGTGCTGGGAGGGCATAATTGGTTTATATGTGATTTAAATGATTTTAATGCATGATTCTGTGATAAGCATTCTTACATGATTATATGGATATATGAGATGCATGTTTATGGGTATTAATATGCATGTGGGCCATGTTTAGCTTAAAGGAGCATATTTGTAATTTTGGCCCATTGAGAGCATAAATGTGATTATGTGTTATAATTGTGGAGACCACATTATTATGTGAATATATTTGTAGCATGCGACTTGAGGCGATCCTAGGGAGCCAGTTAGCGGGAAAGTCACAACGGGACCCGATACCCGACTCGGGGCGAGTCAAGGGGTATTTTGGGCATTAGATATTTATTTGGGTTATCGGGTTATGAAAATAAATAATTTGAGGTATATTTGAAGTTAGAGAGTTTAGGAGAGAATATTGGGAAAATTTACAATTTTGCCCTCGGGGACGTTTTTGGTACCCCGAGCCTTGAGATTAACTTAAGTAACTTAAGTAAGATAAAACAAAACAAAGGAAATAGCTAGAACTCTGCCAAACCGACCCACCTCTTCCTCTCACCTCAATCATCTTTTTCTCAAAACTCTCTCTCAAGAAAACCATTGAAACCAAAGGAGTATTTGGCTAGAAACTAAAGGATTTGACCTGGAATCTTGGGGAATATCTCAGTAGAAATTTGGAGGTTCAGACAGGAATTTAGGTAAGCATTGAATTATGATTTTAGCTGTCTAAATTCTATAGTTTTGGCTGGGTTTTAAGTGTTCTTGGTTTTTGGTATTGAAGATTGAGTTGAGGCTAAGAACTTGGGGATTAGCTCAGCAACTACTTGGTGGATTTGTTCTTCAGTAAAGGTAAGTTTCTAATTGTGGTTTAGCACTTGAATTCTATGAACTGCCGGCTGTTTAAGGAGGTTTATGAGCTTTTGGGTTTCAAGGATTGAAGTGTGATTTTAATGAGTGTTTAAGCTAGGTTCTTGTTGGGTTATACTACTTAGTGCATGTTAGGATGTTTGTGATAGTTAAATTGTGTTATTGGAATGGTTTTGGGTTGAATTGAGTGAGGTTTGGCTGCTGGAAATGATGAATTTTCTAGGTTTGAAGGGATCGGGCCGCGGTCTTGTTCTTGGTGTGCCGCAACCCTCCAGAACAGGTGGGAATTGAAGAGAAGGGTGGGCCGCAGCATGGGGAGTGCTGGGCCGCAACCCGTGTCTGTTGTTTAGGGAGGTTGGGCCTCTGGTTGGAGGTGGGTCGTGGCATAGGGGGCTTATGGTCGCGGCTCTTAAGGGCATTTTTGGCTTTGAGGAGGTTTTAGGTGCAGGAACCTAACCTAGGGTGCTCGGGATCGATTCCACTACCGTGTTTTGTGGAATTCGATCTTCTGAAGGTTAGAAATTGGATAGAAAACCTTTATTAATTTATTATTGATGGAATCCCTTATCTTGGTTGTGACTAGGTGTACACTAGGGCTCAGAAAAGGGATCGTGCTCAAGGGCCATTTCTCGTAATCAGAACACTTGGAATTAAAGGTAAGAAAACTGCACCTGGTTATGAGTCTATAATGGGACTAAGGGTTCCCTATACTTATATGCATTTTTGTATGATGATAATATTCCATGTGAATATGAAACAAATGGTTTAAGAGTGTCGGAGTTAATATTGGTGCACAGGACGCGGCTCAGCCACTGGTAGCTGAGGATAGCTTAATATTCACTGAGCTCGGTTTAAGCGGACCAAACTCAGTGGGATAAACAGAGGGTGCGACCTAAGGGTATCGACTTTGACTGTTATATGACTTGGTTATTGATGTTGATTTGATGAATTTGTTAAGCTAAATGTCTGATTATGTGAATGCTATGGATTGCTGAGTATATGGTTATGCTTTATGAGTTATCTGATTATTGTCATTGATCATGTTGTGATATTATGATTTTCTTGCTGGGCCTTGGCTCACGGGTGTTGCGTGGTGCAGGTAAAGGCAAGTGTAAGCTTGATCAGCCCTGATTTGGAGAGCTCTAGAGGCGGAATGTACATAGCCAGTTGCTCAGCCACCATGGTCAATGGATGGACAAGAACAGGAGAACCTTAAATGCCTATTTTGCCCTTAGAGTGGCCAGTAGTTGTATATACCCTGGAATTTTGTAAACTGTCATTTAAACTCTATTTCTTTTGGAATCCCATGTATGAAATGTTTATTTAAATGAAATGTATCTTTTATGACCAAAATCTTTTAACCCTAGTTCAATTATAGTTTCAGTGACACGTTTCTAACTTAATGACTTGATTAGCAAGTCTTGCACCTTTATAAACACACAGTGTAACGGTCTTGGCTACCTAGGACGTTACATATAAGTTGCATATAAGGTTACTTTAGTTGATGTTGGTTGCATATGAGATTGCTTAATTGCATCTTTAGATTTATAAGTTGGTTTGGTTGCAGGTTGATAATAAGGTTGTTGAAAGCTACTAAAGGTTGGTTGTATTGGGTTGTTTAAGTAGTGTTTTAAGTTGTTGTAGGTTGCATTAGGTTGCTAAAGTTATTGTAGGCTTCATCTTTTGATTGCATATGAGATTGCTTTATTTGATATAGGTTACATATGAGGTTACTTAATTTCATCTTTAGATTTATAAGTTGGTTTAGTTGCATGTGAGGTTGATAATAAAAGTTGTTGTAAGTTGTTGAAGGTTGCATTGGAATGTTTAAGTTGTTTTAGTTATTGTAGGTTGCTTAAGTTGCTATTGGTTACATCATTAGATTTATAAGTTAATTTGGTTGCATATGAAGCTGATTTAGTTTATATAGGTTGCATTTGAGGTTGCTTAAAGCAACATAAGCAACTTAAAAAATCTCACATGCAAATTAAAGCATGTTAACTAGCTTACTATGCAACTAAAGTAACTTAAAAAAAAATCTCATTTGTAAATTACAATATGTTAAACAACTATAGCAACTTCATTATCCAACTTAATCATCCTTGTGCAATCATATGTAACCTCACATGCAAATTATAACTTACTATACAACCTAAAGTAACTTATAAAATAAATTTATATATTACAACATGTTAAGAAACTATAGAAACCTCAATATGCAACCTAAAACAACTTAATATGTTGTTTAGTTTCAAATTAATCATCCTTATGCAACATAATGCAACCTAAAACAACTTGAAAAGGTTCATATATATATATATATATTTCAACAACTTAAGTGACCTAATTTGAAACGAAAGCAACATATTAAAAAAAACCTCATTTGCAACTAAAGCAATTTAAAAAACCTCATATGCAAACTAAAGCATGTTAACATTATAACATAAATAAAATTTTCTTAGCTTTCTAAGGACGAAATGTCGGATGTCTCTCCCATAAAAAAAACAATTATTTCATTAATTTTCTTAAAATTTTGAATACACATATAAATATATATATATAAAGTTTATTAAAGTAAAAGGTCTAATTTACTATCATAACTAGTACACATAATGTTGGGATTATGACTTATGGATACAACAAGAATATTGTCATTCAAGAGAATTAATCACAATATTATAATATACACAAGGAAGAATAACACAACTTAAGTCAAGGGAAAGAGATGACCTTTATTGTGAGAAATCCTAATTACATAAGTTATGGTTTTATGTGATCAAACAATGGCGATACACATGAAGGCTTGACACAATAGAATTTTTGTCCAAAAAACTCTATTCCTAGCCTCTCATAAGAGATTGTTTGAAACTACTACAATGGTAGAATGAGTCTATGGATTAACAAACATGACAGTTAAGCTTGAGGAAACCAAACAAAGCCTCCAAAAAGCTAAAGAAAAAAGTAAGCTAATGACAAATAGCTAGTGTAGACCATATTCTCCTAAGGAAAAAAAGGGTATATATTAATGAAATGTTTTTTTTTTTTAAAAAATCGTATAAATGAATAAAAATATTTCTATATATGTATTAATAAAAAAAACGCCCTTTCATTTTTTAGCTATTCATTTCGATTTTATATTGATAAATGTTTGAGTAAAGTATAATTTTTCCATTTTGACTCATTAGTAATTGTGTTATGAGCCCTTGTTTATTTTGGAAAATCATGTTCAAGCTTTAACCAACCGCTATAAGCCAACAAATTAACGTTGATGATTACTAAGGAAAATCGACCATGCATGATGAGTAGTGATCATTCTAGAATATTTTTCAGAAATGATTATGCTAAATTATCATTAATATATTAATGTTGGTCACAATATAGTGTTCTATTTCGATCTAAAGTCATAAATGTTGGGAATATATTGCTTTATACTTTCTTAATCAACAATACATAATAAGAAAAGTTCAATATTACAAACCCTAGATGCTAATCAAGAACCTTATTCAAAGTATGAATGCAAATCTTGATAATCAAGGAACCATATTCATGGTATGAATGCAAATATTGATTATAAAGGATTAAGTGATTAAATGATTATAAGATGAACTTAGAAACATTTAATCATCAATATTTAACAACATAAACACAATAGAATGTCAAAATACAAGATTAGGGTTGGAGAGATACAACATTTTGTATTGAGAAACTTGAATCTTCAAACTTGGGGGACTTCTAAGGCTTATACACAAATTAACATCGTTGTCCAAAATCTCTATTCCAAGCCTTCCCTGATTGCTTGAAGCTTCAACCAAGTAGTATGAGATTTGGGATTGAACAAGCCTTAAACCTCATGCAAGTCAAGCAATGCTTGATGAGTTTCTTGGAGAAAACTTTGGTCTTTGAGAGCTAGAGAGAGTTAGAGAGAGAATGGAGAGAGTGATCATGTCTTCCAAAACTCTATGAGAACCATTTTATAGTGTAATTCTAACCAATAGGATTAGAGATAATTAACTCGTCATTTGGATCTTATTTTACGTGTTTGTGTGGACACGTTAGGCGATACGTCGCTTGCATGTAGGCGATGTATTTTCTGCCAGACTAGATGTCGCCTACAAGCAGGCGATGTATCGCCTACTAGGGCTTTTGAGACCCTTTGCATTTAGGCGATGCAACGCCTCTTAGGAGGCGACACATCACCACTCCCTTTGAATTTTGACCTTTACAATGGTCCTAAAATTGCTCCAAATTCTACCAGACCTTTGGGGATCCTTAGATACATGCATGTATCACTTTAGACCCATAAAAGTCACTTTTAGATGCCTACCACACAATCTCATGTTTTCATTTCAACTTAAGTGAAAAACTGTTAAGTGTTTTGCACCTCATTGTCCAAACAACTTAAACATTATATTTAACCAATCTCAACATTCCCCCACTTGGTTAATAATAATCCTCTCTTCTTATCTCAAAAGTTTTAGTGCACAAAATAAATTATCTTTCGATTTGAACTTTACCTTAGTGAAAGTATTATAAAGTCTTATCGAAATCATATGTGTCTTACTGTTGAACCTAGTACTTCATTAATGATAAAACCAGTGATACCTCTTACACCTCCACTTGACCATTCATTTTCTTACTTTCTCGCTTAGCACTCATATGGCCATGTGCTCCTCCATTTCATGAACTTTCTGAGGAGAAACTCCAACTCCCATGAGAGGCGGCACCACCTCTAAGTTCACATGGGTGAAGTTCTTACAAAATGTTTGCTACCTTTAGAGATGCTTGTTTCACACAACTAAACTTCATTAAAAAGCCTAGGCTCAACCCTCACTCGGTAGTAACCAATACTAACCATCCTTGGAAGGAACTCATGATTATGTTATTGTTGAAACTATTCACTCAATGACTTGTTCTTACCCGTTGAACTCTTGCCCTTGATGTATACAAGTTAGGAGTTGGGTTGCCATCATTGATGAATACATTATTCTAGGAGCTTCACTCCCATTCCTTTTGAAGTGGAACTTACGAACCTCTTTGCAAGAGGTTTTGTAAATGGATCTGCCAAGTTCTCACTTATCTTAACATATGAGATTGATATGATTCCATCTTGAATCAATTGTCTAGTATACTCATGTCTTAGACTTATATGTCTAGACTTTCCTTTATATATGTCATTATAGGCTCTAGCTAATGTGGCTTGACTATCACAATGCATAGAGATCGTCGATATCTTATCCGTAAAAATTGGAATATCCAACATGAGTTCCCTAAGCCACTCGACTTCTTTGCTGGTAGTCGCTAGAGCTATAAATTTGGCCTCAATGGTTGAGTGTGAAATACATGTTTGTTTCTTGGAACCCCAAGAAATTGCTCCTCCTTCGAGCATAAACACCAAACACTTATGAAGAGATTATCTCCTACACTTGATATCCAACTTGCATCGGAATATCCTTCAAGTATCTTCGGTAACTTTGAATATTGGAGGCCTGGCTGCTTGGTCCTCTTAAGGTACCCTAGAACTCTCTCAATTGCTTTCCAATGTTCCATACTTTGATTGCTAGTAAACCTACTTAGTTTACTAACCGCAAATACAATATCCACTCTTGTACAATGAGCGGCATACATTAAACTCCCTAATGCACTTGCATACTCAAGTTGAGCCACCACTCTACCATTATTTTTTTCAAGCTTTATGCTTGAGTCAAATGGTGTATTTGTAACTTTAAATTTGAGATGACTAAACTTGTCAAACACTTTCACAACATAGTGGGCTTGACTCAAGGCATAATCCCCTCTATTTCTTCTCACTTTTATACCTAAGATGGTATCAACCTCTCCAAGGTCTTTCATCTTGAAAGTGGAAGAAATAAACCTCTTCATTTCTATTATGTCTTTCATCTCATTACTCAAAATCAGCATATCATCAATATATAGACACACCAAGATGGCATAACCATCATAAGTCTTAGAGTATAAGCATTTTTCCACATTATTGTGTCTAAACCCATCCGAAATTATGGCTTTATCAAACTTCTCATGCCATTTTTTCAGTGCTTGTTTCAAACCATATAATGATTTAACAAGCTTACACACTTTATGCTCATTTTTCCTTAGAACAAAACCCTCCAATTGTTTCATATAGATATTCTCATCGAGATCTCCATTTAGGAATGTTGTTTTGACATCCATTTGATGAACATAAATGATATATATTTATGATAAGACAAATAGTATTCTTATTGTTGTCCTAGCAATTGGTGCACATGTGTCACAATAATTTATTCCTTTATTTTGTTTAAACCCTTTAGCTACTCCCCTAGCTTTTAAGGTTTGTAACACTACAACGATTTTCACTTTTAACGACTCTCTAACAAGTGTAAGACATTAAAAGTATTTAGGGATATTTTAAGTCTAAGTGTGTAATTCATTAAAAGTTCTTATTTATGAATAAGTGTGTAAGTCATTAAAAATTGTGGGAGACGTTAGAATAAATTAAAATTCAAAATTGGTAGCTTTTGAAGAACCTTTAATGTCTTCCCTCGGTAGACGTGAAGGACATCTAACATCACCCATGGGAAGACGTGCCACATCGAATGTCTTCCTAGGGGAGACATTAGATTTCCTTCACGTCTACCGAGGGGAAAAGTTAGAAGCCTTCACTTAATATATGCCCGGTTTTTCCCCTCTTCTTCCCTGAGCTACACGGACTAGAGAGAAAGAACACAACAACATTTTTATGATTTCAACATCATTTATGGGTGATTTTCAGGTGTCATTTTGCGATTTTGGGCTCTAAAAATCTCATTTAAGGTAAGTTTTTAAGATCAAATGAATGTATTATAGTTATAATAATTTTTTTTTTGTTTATTTATTTTAATTATTAGTGGGTTAATATTGGGCTTTTAGGGTTTGTATGTGTGTTGCGTTTTTGGGCGAATCTTTGCTCAATAAAGTTGATTTCAAGCATATTTGAGGTAAGATTTCAAGATTAAAATAATGTATTATAGCTAGAATGATATAATTAATGATTTTTGTGCATTTTTTTATATGATTTGTGGGTTTATTAAAAATATTTGTTTAAAGTATGAAAAATAATTTTAATGTAGATTTGAGATACCACATTGTTTACTTTTAAGATGATTTAAATATGTTTACTATTTTTTTTTTAAAAAAAATTGACCATTTAATACGAAACTTATACATTTTTTTATTTTTTTTATTAATTTTTTAGGTTGATTAAGTATATTTATGTATAAATGTTTTGCTAAAATTTATTTAATAACTGACTGAAGCAAGGAAAATAATTTTAATTTTAATTTTACATACCAAAATTCATGTATATGATTAATTCAAGTAAATATGTTTATGATTTTTTTTAATTTGAAAATTATATATATTTGTATATATTTTTTAAATATTTTGTTAACATTTAACTAGGTTGATTATATATAGTTATGTTTTGTTAAAATTTATTTATTAAATAATTTTTAAAAATTAGAGATATATGAAAAGTTATATGTTTTTGTAGATTAGTAAGTTTTTAGTGACTCAATCTTAGAGTTTATAAGTGTAAAGATTTGAGCTCTATATACCACATTTTTAGTTTAGGTTGATTAGTGGCTCATTGGATTCTTTCTTATTTGCTTAGTAATATTTTATTTATTGATTAATTTAATTTTTTGGTTTTGTTGGAGTGAGATTTTAGGGTAATTTTTGTGAGATTTTTGCCTCAAAATTTCTATTTCAAGCACATATTTAAGGTTTTTAAGTTTCTAAAATTACAAGAATAAGTTATTGTCAATCCAATTATTTTGTGATATTTGTTTAGTAATCTTTAATTTATTAATTAATTTAATTTTGTAGGTTGTGAATTTAATAGTAAAGTGAATTGCAAAGTGAAGTAAATTTGCTAGCTATGATTATTAATTGCAAGAGGTACACACATTCTCTTATTTCTTGTTTTAATATTAGTAAACAAATGTTAGAGGAGTGTGAATATCTTAAATATTCATCCATAGCTAGTAGGTTTTGAGATTAAAATTGTGTGTTGCAGTGATAACAGAAGGTTGAGAACTGTGTGTTTTAGTGAAGTAGGTTCTGGAAAATTTGTTTGTGTGTTGCGGAACTATAAGGAAGAAATATAGTGTGTTGTTTGAATTGCTTGACTTGTTGTTCACAGATGGTAAGATCACTATTATAGGGGAAATGCTGCCCGATTTTGTATAGAATTATTTATTATATTATTACATTTGAATTGTGTTGTGCTTATTTGATTGGATTTGATTAGATTGACAATGGTTAGGTTACTAATATAGGGAAAATGCTGCCCAATTTTTTGTATGCTCGGTCGTATGCTTATTTAGTTTTGTTTGTTTAATTGTTCACAGACATAGGAGAAGATATGGACAGAAAATGGATGTCAGCGAATAGGTTATCCGTGGAATTTGTTCTTAAGATTTTGTTCGGAAAACGTGAAAGACCCAAAATTTACTTCTTTCTCATGTGTTAAGTGTGGAAATGTAAGAAAAATGGATCTTAGTAAAGATCAAACAATACTTATTTTTCAATGGAATTAACAAAGGTTGCACGATTTGGTATATTCATGGGGAGAGAATTCATGTTGCTCCAACTCCGCCAAGTAGACCCAACAAAGTGAGGAGGAATATAGTAGTGGAGAATTGGGATCCATTAGATGATATGATTGATGATGAACATTATGGATCCGGAGTAGACCCAGATAAGTTTGAGACACTTTTTAGTGATGTTGAGAAACCAATTTACCTGGTTGTACAAAATTTACAAAGTTATCCACACTTCTTAGGTTGTACAATTTGAAAGCTAAACATGGTTGGAGTGATAAAGGGCTGATTGATCTACTTAGATTTTTGAATGATTTGTTGGGGAAGTTTAATGAAATGTCAACTTCATTTTATGACTCAAATAAAACTTTATGCTCATTAGGCATGCAATATGAAAAAATTCATGATGGAAAAAGAAAAGAAATGGTGAGAATTTCAAGGAAGGAGTACCCCCCCCCCCCCCCCCAGGGTCTTGTGGTACCTTCCTCCTATTCCTCATTTCATTCGGTCGTTTAGAAGTGTTGAACATGCTAAAAAATTATCATGGCATATTAATGAGCGAATAAATGACGGTAAATAAAGACATCTAACTAACACCCTAGCTTGGAAGATGGTTGATTTGAAGTGGCCTTGTTTTGAAAATGAATCTCGTAATATTCGTCTAGGTCTTTCTACTGACGGGATTAATCCCCACACTTCTCTTAGTAGTAAGTATAATTGTTGGCTTGTAATGCTAGTCATTTACAATCTACCCCCATGGTTGTGCATGAAGAGAAATTTTATCTTGTTAACCTTGTTGATATCGGAACCTAAACATCCCGGTAATGACATTGATGAATATATGTCGCCTCTTATTGATGATTTGAAAACTTTGTAAGATAAAGGGGTTAAGGTTTATGATGCATTCAGGCAGGAAGAATTTAATCTCAGAGTTGTATTGTTGTGGAAAATTAATGACTTTCCTGCTTACAGAAATTTATCTGGGTTTAGTGTGAAAGAATATAAGGCTTGTCCCATTTGTGAAGGATATAAGGCTTGTCTCGTTTGTTATTTTTAGATACTTAGTCCTTGTAACATTTGTTATGGACTTATATCCGCTATTGTTTTTTCTTATGCAATGAGCATTGGATGTTGATTATATTGGTCCCATATGCATACTACGTTTATTGTTGTGATCTGGTGAACGCAAAACTTGAAAACTGTGAAGAAATTGTGGCAGTAATAGTCAATTCTTTCAACATTTTTCTAACCAGTCTACCAAAACCTCTCGAGATCCCAAATAATATAGAAATTGTGCAACTGAAAGTAAGTAAGTACAACAATAATTATTTTGGAAATCTGTAAATTTTACTAATATTCTTTTATATTAATTGCTTTACCTTTTATTTAAATATTAGTGTCCACACCAATCGGATAATGTGGCATGTGGATATTATGTGATGAGGATGTTGAAGGATTACATTGAACATCCATGACCTAGACATTACTTGAAAAAAAAAGGTATGCATATAAATTTATAAAATTTTACAATTTGTTTATTATTAAAGTATATATAATCTAATAATAAAAATTAACTAATATATTTTACTTTGTATTTTTTGTAGCTAAATACAACGCCATATACACCAGCACAGATTGATGAAATGCGACAACATTGGGTGATTGATATGCTATCGACATCTCAAAGTCATCTTCCTAATTATTAGGTTTATGTTGCTAACTTTTTCTTTCTTACTATGTGTTGCGAAATTAATTAGCAATATACATGTGTAAGTGTACACAGTCGGCAAACAAGTAATAAAGTGATAAGTGAGTATCGTCTCCACAGGGATTGAATTAGCAAATAATCATGCAAAAATCAATACTAAACAACTTTGAACAAAACAAGTAATAAAGATTTGATTAAACCTAAAAGCTACACAAGAAAGTAAATAAAATAAACAAATGAACGAGAGAGAAAGACAATGATGATGAGCTAGAATAATTAATTCCTCCTAAAATGTAAATCTAATGCTAATGTTGTAGTAATGATGTGGCAAACTGGGAATAATTAATCTAGAATTCCAATTTAGTTTATAGGCTTCCGTCGAAGTCACTGTGGTATCAATTCCTTTATTAAAATAACATATGTCTATGACAATCTAATTACAAGAATACAGTCTCAAGCACCAATTCCAAAAGATTATGCAATGTATTAATATATGTCTATACTAACAAAAAGTAAATTCAAAGAACTTAATCTTGCACCATTCAAGTTGTATGTCCATTAATTATAACGTTTTCAGGATTAAATTAACTAATTTGCTCACAATTGATGGCCAAACAAAAGCAAGTAAATAACATTAAAACCACTTGAATGAATAAAACTCAATTTCTCTTTAACACCATTAACAAAGTTCTAAAATCACACATTAGGGTTCATTAACAATTCTAGTTATGAAACGTTTACCTCATAATTAAAATATTCAAAATACTAATAATAAATGCAAACATTGTCAAGAAAAATAAAATAAAAGAAAAGAAATTAAATACTAAGAGAAAGATGAGAAAATCAATCCCCAATAGGTATCCCCAAGTGGTTCTCTTCTTGTCCTCATCTTTGAATCTCCTTCCTCTTCTTTCTTTTTCCTTTTCTTCTCCTTCATTCTCTACTTCTCTCTCTAATGGCTGCCCAAAAGTTCCATGCCTCCTCTTTTCTTCTGATGGTCGCATATATAAAAGAAAAAATGGAAGGATAATCATATATGATATTAGGGCATTCTCTCTCCTTCCCCACGTGCTAACTACTTTTCCTCCCTTCTTTTTCTTGTCTTTTGCTAACATATGGATCAACTCATAAAATAAAGGCTCAACTACAATTAGTAGCCCATGCCAATTTAATTAAAAAAGAAGCTGATTAATAATGTTGAGGTGGCAGCTTCTATGACAAACCTCTAAAATACTCTTGCTTCCTGGAAGCCATGATGTGGCTTTGCTACAGCATCCTAAGAATTCTACACAAAAAATTATCATTTTAAATCACATTAGTTTCTTTCCACTTCACTCAAATCTATCAAATTTATCATTTTCTTACTTATTTTTCCCTCCTAAACACAAATAAGAAGAAAATTACTCAATTCTATAGACAAAGACACAAATCACTCATCTTTTAATAAAATTAAAAGCTAAGAGTATTAAAGATAACTCTATATGCTAGAGTTATCATACCCCTAAACTTATCTCATTGCTTGTCCCGAGTGATGGCTCTAAAGATAAAAGAAAATAAACAAGGAAATCCAACTCAAAACAAGACAAACACACAAATGAGAGGAAATGCTTAACTTAGTGTTATGCTTAACAAGGGAAATGTTCTCCGAAATTTATTAAAAAGATGATAAATGATGATGATGATGATGATGCCTCTTGCAAATGCTTTCAACCAAATTCCTCAAATGTTAATGATGTTATCAAACCAAGAATCGAGTGTTTCTCCCCAAAGTGTGTACAAAGATCTTCCCAAATTATTCTCAATTCTCCCCAAAGCTAACTATCTCTTTATCCTAAAGCCTAATTATTGTCTCCATAGGTTGACTAAGTGATACCATCTCCACTAATGTAGACAAACACCAAACCAAAGATCAAAATGACTTTTTCAAGCTTGTAATGTAAGGCTTAGGTGAAGGTTGTTAAGCGAAATCATTTTTAGTTCAAATCACCCTAAAACACCTTAATCTTCCTAGGACCAAAGTAAGTGCTCACAATCATTCCTCAAAGAATACTCCATACAATTTGAATATCACTCTTGCCATTATTCATTATTAAAAACAAACAAAGAAAGAAACACAATACCAAAAATATACTTTACCTTTTTTTTAGTGATACACCCCCAAACTTAATTGCAAACTTTATTTGTACAATTTTTTCATTTTTTTTATGGGAGTGCACTCTTTTATTTGCACATACACTAGTTTTTTTTTCTTCAATTTTTTTAATATATAAATGGCAACAGACACAAGATAAGGCACACTCTCCCACAAACTTAAAAATCAACATTGTCCCAATGTTGAAAACAATGGAAACACTCACCAAGATGCCACTCAACAAGAATTACGCTCATCTCACCCTCTCTTATTGTGCAACAATCAAATTATAATCTAGAAAGACTAAGGTGATAAAGGGTATGGCGAAATGATGTATATATTGCTAGGCTAATATGCGGAAAAGAAAGAAAATGATCAAATAAGCTCAAAGGGGTGACTAGGGATAAAAAGTATAGCATGGTTGGCTCAAAAGGCTCAAACGGTCCAAAGATGGCCTAAATCATGTCATAGTTTAAGTGTTGTCCAGGGTTTCGCCTCAAATGAACCACTAAGAAATTCTAAAAACTTAGGCTTTCCCAAAAGTCTAGCTAGCTATAAGGATTCAAGTAATTATTGGTCAAGCTATGCTCACAAAATAGGGATTCACACTACCATCAAGATTTTTCAAACTCCATTAACACTTGAGTACTATTAGTCAATCACCCAACAAGGGGCAAAGGAATGGTTTTTATTTATATAGATGGCTCATCATCGAGCCCCAAATTAAACACTACTAAAAACAAAACAATTTCCTCTCAAAGACACACAGAACATATGGACTAAAAAAACATACAAAATGACTCAATTGACTCAACATGAACAAAACATTCAAGAATCACGACACATCCAACCCCAAACTTCAAGAGGTGCAATGCCTACTCAACACACTAACAACATTAACAAAACACAACAACAACACATTAGCAATGAGTAACATCATCACAAACGACATGAACAACAGCACATTCAGCAGAACAGTTAATCAAAATAGTAAAACAAATTGAGAGTTGAGTTGAGAAATGTGTTGGAAATGTGCCCTGAAAGCATATGTAGTAGACATTGTTTTTATGAAATAAATAAATAAATTGAATTTGTTATGCATATATTTTATGGACTATATTATTCTATGATAATATTATGTAAATATCAGGAAAATTCCTAAGTTCATGAATGTAATCTCAAACACGTATTAGTATGAGAGGATTATGTTTGAGATAAATGAACTTGAATAGTTCGCAGTAAAATAAAGTTATGGAATCTTTAGATTAATTACTGCAAGTACGGTCCACTAGTATTATGAATACATGTGATCTAGATCCGGATCACTAGTGTGGTAGGACACTTTAGTGGAGGTGCTTTATATATTGAGAATATATAGAACTGGACCAGATATGTTTATTAATACTTAGTTAAATACCGTTTCGAAGTATTAATTAAATGTATCAACTGATGATCATATACAAATTGATCTTAATCCTGAAGTTACTATGAACTCCTGTTTATATTATATGAGTTCTTTGATTCACTTGTTAGGGTCTGTCAGAATGATCAGGCTAGAAACGTTTGTTTTGGGAACTCATTAATATAGATGGCTGGGGACATAGTATACAGATATGGAATCTATACCTTCTCGCAAGAGATTGAATGATGGTTCTCTTAAGGGTTGACTTTTGGGACTGAAAGGTTATTGAGCTCAAATTCATAATTTAGTTATGAATTAACCTTCACTAGTAGAGTCAATGGTACTTAAGGAAACAAGACATAATTAAAAGGGTAAAACGGTAATTTTATTCCCAATTAATTATGAACCATTATTAGAGAGTCAAGTTGTATGCAATGATTAAATCAATGGACGCTTTATGATTATAAAGTACTCAGTAAACGAAATGTCTATAATTACAAGAGTTCAATCTCATATTTATAGTGGAATAATCATGAGATTAATAAATTAAGATTATTTAATTAAAGAGTTTAATTAATAATCTCAAATTTATTGGAGCTTGGAGTTATAGGTCCATAGATCCCCATAGCGGCTCTATCAACACTGTTCAAGGTAAGAGTTGATATGAAGGGAAAATAGTTTAAAGACATATTTAAGAAGAAACTTGTTCTTCAGGCCAAATATGCAATTATATGATAATAGTGATTAATTAATATTTAATTATTATATAATTTTTGAAATTATATTAAATAATTAAATTAAATTTCGAAATTTAATTAAATAATTAATTAATTGTAATTTTTGAAATTATGATTAATTAAATATTTATTTTCGAAAATTTTGGGTTTAATTAATTAGTAGAATTAATTAAATATCTTTATTTGAGTGGGAGAAAATAATCTGATAAGTTCAAATTGGATTTGAATTTAAAAGATAGATATTTATTCAAATAATTAATTATATTTGATAATTAATTAAAAAAATAGTTAATTTGAATTAGCTATCAGGTTGTTAGATCTTATTTGACAAAGAAATTTGAATAAATAATTAAATAAAATTTGAAAAACCAATATCCCTAGAAATTACGAAGCTACACGTTCACACACAGTCCAAGACTGTGTGTGGCGTGTAAGGGCTGGCATTTTCAGGGATGGAATTTTCAATTTTATTTGTTTAATTAATTAATTAATGGATAATTCAAAAAATTGGTTTTTGGATTTTTTCATTAATGGAATAATTAATTAATTAAAAATTAAATTGTAAAATTGTTACAGATTTAATTTTTAAATTTTGAATTTTTTCTGTTAAGTATGACTGATCAGAAAACTATTCAGATAAGATAAGTGAAGAGAGTGAAACTACTCTGACAATTTCGCTCTGTGAAAAATAGAACGATAGTTTTCTCTCTCCCTGAAAATAAAGAACCAATTCTCAGGCCTATTCTCTTGATCTCATGAGTTGAGTACATCAAGAAGAATCACAAATAAACTATCCTTCATTCTCTAAGTGCCCACACATTTCTTGAGGTGTAGAGAACGCTTTGGAAGATCTTGGTGTGAGTACGTGGGAGCGACTTGGATAGGAAGATCGTTCTAAATACGAAAAGATAGCAAGGACACTTGATAGGCTTCAAGAGGTATGATTTCTATTAGTATCTTGTTTATGATTAATGTATGTATATTAATGGATCCGCATATTTAAAGGTAGTTTAAATATGTTACAAAATTTTTGTTGTACACTGGGCCAACCACACCACCTTTCCGCTGCGTATTAGGAAACTCGTTCCTAACAATTGGTACCAGAGCGGTCATTAATCTCTACATACATTAATTACTGTGTGGGCATAATATGGATTCTTATGTTATTGTAATATATGTGAATGGATGGATGTATGTATGATGATAGTTGATTCTTAAGGGTCGTTAATTATATGGTGTTTTGGGTTTAGGAAATGTTCTTAAAATTCTAGATGAAAAATGTAAGCCATTTTGGGGCATAGGAATTTTTGTAATTTTAATTTTCTGTGTTAAAATTATTTGAAAAATTATGTAAGGCCCGAGCCCCGGGTTCCGAGCCCCGAAGCCCGAGCCTCACCCAGGTGCCTTGCTGCGTGCCCAGCCCCTGCAGCGTGCCCAGCCGCTGCTGTGTGCTGCCAGCCGTGTACCTTGTGCGCATCACCAGGTCCCTGCCATGCGCCCCTGGCCGTGCGTCCCAGCCCAGGCGTCCAGCAGCCGTGCGCCCCTGCCCAGATCGTGCGTCCCTGCCCAGGCGCCCCTGCGCCATGACCAGCGCGCACCTCCCAGCAGCCTCGCCCAGGCGCCCCGCGCCCCTGTGCGGCCCCTGCGCACCTGCCCAGCAGCCTCGCCCAGCCCGTGCCCGCGCCTCTGCCCAGCCTGTGCAGCCCAGCCACACGCCGCATGCACCCATGCCGAGCCACCATGTGCAGCCGCCCCTAGGGTTTTCTAAACCCTAGGGCTTGCATCCAAAAATTGTCCATTTAAATTATGGGCTTAATTAAGTTAACCCATAATTAAAAATTGTTTTATTTTGAATTAATTGTATGAGCCCAAATTCAAATCTGGGCCTAATAACTTATTGGGCATCAAACCCAAGTTAATTATTCTTAAAATTTGTTTAAGATAATTAAAAGTTATTTTAATTCAAAATTAAATGGATAAGTGGCTTAATGGATCAAAACTACGTGTGAAGGCCCCGAGTAATAGATAGAGATCTATTTAGGTCTTATTTAGTTTCTTACATTTTTGTGTATATTTTTGCAAGTTTTGTAATTTTTCTAGAAATACCCAAGACATCCGGCCCGCATTTATTTATTTATTTAGCTGGTATTTATTTATTTAAATGTTTGAATGTGGTTAAATTGTTTAATACTTTATCATGCATTTTTTGACATGCCATACATATAACCCACACAGTATTTAAAATTGTGCATGCATCTCATATGAGTAGAAACATGCCTTAGAATTGTCCTATGTGATTATATGCTGGTCCATATAATAATAAATCTAGTTTTTAACTAGTTCAAGAGCGGAAACAGATTTTAAAAGTTGTTTAATTTCTAGTATTTAATAAAATATTTTTATTAAATTATAAATGATATTCTTAGTAATTATAGCAAAATAAAATTGAACTAATTAGGGCATAGTTCTATAATTTTAATTTTGCTTAATTTGATTAGTAATTATTAGAATATCATTTGGTAAAAATAGATCACTTTATTTTTACAACCAATTAAAAAGCATAGGATGTTTTGAGAAAACACATGTTCTAAAATAGTGAGTGGGAGAGGGAGTTATGACAATAAGTCCCATGGTCTCCATTATTAGTTAGCACCGAGGTAACATGGAGAGGGCCTCGCGGCACCATTGCTTGTGTCCCCCTAAGGAAGGCTTCCGACTGTGTTATTCTCAAGGCAAACTTCTTTTTCAAGAATAAGATTTAATGATGTATTTCAAGTTTGACTGACCCTAAGGCACACTCTTGAGTTAAGTCATTGATCTAAAATAATGGGTTACACTCACAAGGTACATTAGGCTTTCGAGCGGACTAGTGTATTCTTGACCAAACAAGCGGTTGTTTATAAGTCAAAAGAGAAATATTGATTTAAGTTTTAACTTATAAATTTGAGAGCTTATCTCAAAATTAATTTGGAATTAGTCTGACCTACCCTAAGGTTGGTCCATTAATGTTCAAATTAATTAATCGTGGAATAAGTAATTATTTTTTATGTGTTTTTTGTTGCATTCATGCATCACGTTTACTATTCCGAAAATAACTGATATTTATTATATGCATAAATTCATTTTATTTATTTATTTATTTTCATTAATAATGTCTAGCTCAAATCCTGTATCTTCTTTACTTGCTAATGAAAAGTTGACTGGTGAAAACTACATGAAATGGAAATCAAACTTGAACATTGCATTAATATGTGAGAAGCCTAAAAAGTCATCTAAAAGCAAAGAGAACAAGAACACTAAAACCTCCAAAAGGAAGACCCCAAAAGGGACTTGCTTTAAATGTGGAGAAAATGGTCACTGGATAAGAAACTGTTCAAAGTATCTCGCTGACCTTAAAGAGAATAATACAAGCAAATTTGATTTACTTGTGTTAGAAGCATGTTTAGTGGAAGATAATTCCTCAACCTGGATAGTAGATTCAGGAGCCACTAACCATGTCTGCTTTTCTCTTTCGATTCTTAGTTCAACGAGGAAGCTTGCTGATGGAGAGGTGACTATGAGGGTAGGCAGTGGACAGATTATCTCTTCAGCAGCAGTTGGAACAGCCCGTTTGGAATTTGATAATAATAAATTTCTTGTTTTAGAAAATGTTTATTATATTCCTGGATTTTCTAGAAACTTATTTTCTGTTTCTATGTTGCATGAACAAAATTTTAAAATATCTTTTAATAATAATTCGATTGTTATTTCAAGATATGGTTTTAAGATATGTTCTGCAAAATCTATCGATGGGCTTTATAAACTGCAAGCTAAAGAGAAATCTGTAAATAATTCTGAATTATTTAAAACAGCCAATCCAAGATCTATTAAACGACAAAAAACTGATTCCGATAGTGATACATATCTATGGCGCTTGAGATTTGGGCCATATTGGTCTAGACAGAATAAATAGGCTTGTAAAGGATGGTCCTTTAAGAGAACTATCTATTGGATCTCTCCCTGTTTGTGAATCCTGTCTAGAAGGCAAAATGACCAAGAGACCTTTCTCTGCCAAAGGTTCAAGAGCCACAGAACCACTTCAGCTAGTACATACGGATGTTTGCGGTCCACTTAATGTACAAGCAAGAGGAGGTTATGAATACTTCGTCACCTTTATTGACGATTATTCAAGATATGGTTACCTATATTTAATGCAAAGAAAATCTGAAACTTTTGGAAAGTTCAAAGAATTTCGAGCAGAAGCTGAAAAGCAATTAGGTAAGTCACTAAAAGCTCTTCGATCTGATCGAGGAGGAGAGTACTTGGATTTTGAATTCAAAGACCATCTGTGTGAGCATGGCATTCAATCCCAACTCACAGCACCTGGAACGCCACAACAAAATGGTGTTTCGGAAAGACGGAACAGAACGTTATTAGATATGGTTAGATCAATGATGAGATTCTCATCATTACCACTATCATTCTGGGGCTATGCAATTCAATGTGCACTATACATATTAAATGTTGTTCCATCTAAGTCTGTCCAAAAGACACCCATAGAATTATGGAATGGTTGTAAACCTGGTTTTCATCATTTTCGAATTTGGGGGTGTCCTACACACGTGCTTAAAGGAAAGACCGGGAAGTTGGAATCACGCTCTGAAGTGTGCATGTTTGTGGGTTATTCCAAAGAGACCAGAGGTGGAATTTTCTATAGTCCAAAAGAAAATAAAACATTTGTATCGACAAATGCAACTTTTCTTGAACATGACTATGTGAATAACCATAAACCTCGCAGTAAAGTTGTTCTGGAGGAGATGGTCTCAAATGAAGTTGAAAAGTCACCAGCAACAACCAATGAAAAACGGCAAGAGGAAACTACTAATTCTAGTCAGAATAGTAATGAACCTCGTCGTAGTGGGAGGGTTAGCAAGCAACCCACACGCTATGAACACGAAGTTCAAATTCTTGTGTCTGACACAAACAAAGACGATCCATTGACATTTAGAGATGCAATGAATGATTCTGACAAGGACAAATGGCAAGATGCCATGAACCAAGAAATGGAATCGATGTATTCCAATTCTGTCTGGGTTCTTGAAGATCCACCTGAGAATATCAAACCCATTGGTTGCAAGTGGATATTCAAGAAGAAAAGAGGAACGGATGGGAAAGTAGAGACTTTCAAAACAAGGCTTGTAGCCAAAGGTTACACACAGAAAGAAGGGGTTGACTATGAAGAAACATTTTCTCCTGTAGCCATGCTAAAATCCATTCATATACTCTTATCCATAGCTGCTTGCATGGATTATGATATTTGGCAAATGGATGTCAAAACAACTATTCTGAATGGCTACCTTGACGAAACCATTTACATGTCTCAACCAGAAGGGTTCGAGTTAAAAGGTCAAGAGCAAAAATTTTGCAAGCTTCTTAGATCCATTTATGGACTCAAACAAGCTTCTAGATCTTGGAATCTTAGATTTGCTGACACAATTAAAACGTTTGGTTTTGAACAAAACGTTGACGAACCTTGTGTCTATAAACAAATCAAAGATGGTGTAGTAGTATTCCTCGTTCTTTATGTTGATGATATATTACTGATTGGAAATGACGTAACATCATTGTCAAAAGTAAAGAACTGGTTAGCTGAACAATTCCAAATGAAAGATTTGGGAGAAGCAAAGTATGTTCTGGGCATTAAGATTCTTAGAGATAGACAGAACAAAACTTTGGCATTGTCTCAAGCAACTTATATTGATAAGGTGCTAGAACGCTTTAATATGCAAAACTCCAAAAAGGGTGATATGCCAACCCATTATGGAGTATTCCTTTCCAAAGAGCAGTGTCCCAAAACACCTCAGGAAGAGGAAGACATGAGACAATATCCCTATGCCTCAGCAGTAGGCAGTCTAATGTACGCCATGTTGTGTACAAGACCTGACATTTGTTATGCAGTAGGGATAGTCAGTCGTTATCAATCCAATCCTGGATTGAGTCATTGGACTGCAGTAAAGAATATTCTCAAGTATCTTAGAAATACTAGAGATTATATGCTTGTTTATTCAGGTGGAGACCTGAACCCCACTGGTTACACTGATTCTGATTTTCAATCAGACAGAGATAGTCGGAAATCGACTTCTGGATCAGTGTTTACTCTTGGAGGAGAAGCAGTAGTCTGGCGAAGTATTAAACAAACCAGCATTGCAGACTCCACCATGGAAGCCGAGTATATAGCGGCTTGTGAAGCAGCTAAGGAGGCTGTGTGGCTCAAAAAGTTCTATTCCGATCTGGAAGTTGTACCAGATGTGGATAAGCCACTAGTCCTATACTGTGACAACAGTGGGGCAGTAGCTAACTCAAAGGAACCACGGAGTCACAAGAGGGGAAAGCACATCGAGAGGAAGTATCACTTGCTAAGAGAGATAGTTCATCGAGGAGATGTTGCAGTTATGAAGATAGCTTCAGAGCATAATCTTGCAGATCCTTTCACAAAGACTTTATCCATAAAATCTTTTAAGGAGCATGTAAGAAATATGGGAATGAGAGAGATGCATCATTTGCTTTAGGGAAAGTGGGAGATTGTTGGAAATGTGCCCTGAAAGCATATGTAGTAGACATTGTTTTTATGAAATAAATAAATAATTGAATTTGTTATGCATATATTTTATGGACTATATTATTCTATGATAATATTATGTAAATATCAGGAAAATTCCTAAGTTCATGAATGTAATCTCAAACATGTATTAGTACGAGAGGATTGTGTTTGAGATAAATGAACTTGAATAGTTCGCAGTAAAATAAAGTTATGGAATCTTTAGATTAATTACTGCAAGTACGGTCCACTAGTATTATGAATACATGTGATCTAGATCCGGATCACTAGTGTGGTAGGACACTTTAGTGGAGGTGCTTTATATATTGAGAATATATAGAACTGGACCAGATATGTTTATTAATACTTAGTTAAATACCGTTTCGAAGTATTAATTAAATGTATCAACTGATGATCATATACAAATTGATCTTAATCCTGAAGTTACTATGAACTCCTGTTTATATTATATGAGTTCTTTGATTCACTTGTTAGGGTCTGTCAGAATGATCAGGCTAGAAACTTTTGTTTTGGGAACTCATTAATATAGATGGCTGGGGACATAGTATACAGATATGGAATCTATACCTTCTCGCAAGAGATTGAATGATGGTTAAGGGTTGACTTTTGGGACTGAAAGGTTATTGAGCTCAAATTCATAATTTAGTTATGAATTAACCTTCACTAGTAGAGTCAATGGTACTTAAGGAAACAAGACATAATTAAAAGGGTAAAACGGTAATTTTATTCTCGATTAATTATGAACCATTATTAGAGGGTCAAGTTGTATGCAATGATTAAATCAATGGACGCTTTATGATTATAAAGTACTCAGTAAATGAAATGTCTATAATTACAAGAGTTCAATCTCATATTTATAGTGGAATAATCATGAGATTAATAAATTAAGATTATTTAATTAACGAGTTTAATTAATAATCTCAAATTTATTGGAGCTTGGAATTATAGGTTCATAGGTCCCCATAGCGGCTCTATCAACATTGTTCAAGGTAAGAGTTGATACGAAGGGAAAATAGTTTAAAGACATATTTAAGAAGAAACTTGTTCTTCAGGCCAAATATGCAATTATATGATAATAGTGATTAATTAATTAATTACAAATTAGTTGTAGTTAACAAAATTAATTAATATTTAATTATTATATAATTTTTGAAATTATATTAAATAATTAAATTAAATTTCGAAATTTAATTAAATAATTAATTAATTGTAATTTTTGAAATTATGATTAATTAAATATTTATTTTCGAAAATTTTGGGTTTAATTAATTAAATATCTTTATTTGAGTGGGAGAAAATAATCTGATAAGTTCAAATTGGATTTGAATTTAAAAGATTGATATTTATTCAAATAATTAATTATATTTGATAATTAATTAAAAAGATAGTTAATTTGAATTCAAATTTGAATTAGCTATCAGGTTGTTAGATCTTATCTGACAAAGAAATTTGAATAAATAATTAAATAAAATTTGAAAAACCAATATCCCTAGAAATTAGGAAGCTACACGTTCACACACAGTCCAGGACTGTGTGTGGCGTGTAAGGGCTGGCATTTTCAGGGATGGGATTTTCAATTTTATTTGTTTAATTAATTAATTAATGGATAATTCAAAAAATTGGTTTTTGGATTTTTTTCATTAATGGAATAATTAATTAATTAAAAATTAAATTGTAAAATTGTTACAGATTTAATTTTTAAATTTTGAATTTTTTCTGTTAAGTATGACTGATCAGAAAATTATTCAGATAAGATAAGTGAAGAGAGTGAGACTACTCTGACAATTTCGCTCTGTGAAAAATAGAACGATAGTTTTCTCTCTCCCTGAAAATAAAGAACCAATTCTCAGGCCTATTCTCTTGATCTCATGAGTTGAGTACATCAAGAAGAATCACAAATAAACTATCCTTCATTCTCTAAGTGCCCACACATTTCTTGAGGTGTAGAGAACGCTTTGGAAGATCTTGGTGTGAGTACGTGGGAGCGACTTGGATAGGAAGATCGTTCTAAATACGAAAAGATAGCAAGGACACTTGATAGGCTTCAAGAGGTATGATTTCTATTAGTATCTTGTTTATGATTAATGTATGTATATTAATGGATCCGCATATTTAAAGGTAGTTTAAATATGTTACAAAAATTTTGTTGTACACTGGGCCAACCACACCACCTTTCCGCTGCGTATTAGGAAACTCGTTCCAAACAAAATGCTCATTTGAAATTTTCCCCAAATCCACAGCTAGATGAATGATTTTCTCTAACCACAATGTTGCAACATCATTGAGGAGTCTGTAGCATTTCTGCATAAATGCCCCATAATTTCAGATTTTCTTTCTTTAGCTCCCCACCTTTTTGCTCACCTTCCACACCTCCAAAACTCGAATTGTTCACTCCAAATCACCATCTCTCTGAACCTAACACCTGCACCATTAAATGCAACACCAAAGACCAAGTGAAAGAATATCAAGAAAACAAGGAAAACCATTTTTTTAACACACATAAAAAAACATTCAATAAAGGAAATACAATGGACTTGACTAAATTATTGAAACAAAGTTTAGAAACTTGGGTTGCCTCCCAAGAAGCGCTTGATTTAAATTCATCAGCTTGACTTTGTTGAAAAATGCTCATCAAAGAGCGGTTTCTGCCCATAAAGAGTGGCATATGCCCTCACACATGGGTCTTCATTGTGGACGTCCTCAAGCTTGGCGAGATGTGATATTGACGGGTTCATGTGCTCAACTCGACTTGATTTTGATGAATGAGTCTGGTGAACACCAAGATATGATGCTGCTGATGGTGGAGGAGGTGGTGGTCACATAGGATCTTCATATGTGTATGCTTCCATGACTAGTGGCTCCCAAATTTGAGAATTAAAAACTTGTTGTTCTTGGAAGTGTTGCATATGGGGTGGTTGCGGGTTTGCATCTAACTTTTCTATACTAGTTTGCTCAAAATATTTATCAACATCTTGGGCAGAGAAAGAATTCGACACAATTGAATTTTTATTGCCTCTCCCTTTGTTTCATCACTTTGGATTGAAAAGAGCTCCATTTCATGCTCAACTTCTTCCTTTGGTGGCTCCATCTCCTTTCCACTCCCCAATGACATGACATTGCAATGATTTTGCCCTCCTGAATTTTCTACGTAGCTAGGCAAAGTCTCTAGGGGTGTATTATGCAACTCCTTGAACAATTCCTCAACTTGATTTTCTAAATTCTTTAAAGATGCACCATTTTCCTGAATCAAAACATCACTTTTAGCCATAAATTCATTCATGCCCTAATTAAAACCCAAATTCTTTGTAATCTCATTTTATTATCAATAAAAGAATAGAAATCATTTTTTAACTTGGTCAATCACTTTGCTCACATGTTTTATTTTCATGATTATTTGTTTAATATAAATTTCTATTAAATCCCGAGCATATAGCCAATCGTATTTATAGTGACGTAATCACAGTGGAATATAAATATGATTATATGTTCAAAATAAGTTAGTCCTAAGATTAGTCAGTGCACAGGATTTACACTGACTTGCCAATCTGCGATATGATCTACTTACACATTGTGGTGTTATGTTCTTTCTAGAACATTAGCAAAGTAGATAAGATCATATGTATTTGTTACATCGGACAGGACCGATATTGACAGTTGATAAGATAAGTAAACATACCGTTATTATCTATTCTAGTCATATCATATAGTTGACCATAGGTCGATTCAATCTTAATTCTGAGTGGTTAGTATTCTAACTGATTATATTATTTGAGTTCTTTGACTTGTTCATTACCAGCTTACCCTATGGACTAGCCCATACTTACATCTTGGGAACTCGGTAGTATAATTAAGTGGGAGTGTTAATCATAGATATGAACATCTATAACTTCTGATGAAGAAGTGAAATGATGGTTTCCTTTTAGTTTGGTTCAAGGTGTTAAATGATAGAGATCTCATTTCAGTAATTAAATTAGTTTACTGAAATATCATTTATAAGGAACTAAGTGTTTTAAGGATAAAATACAATGAGGGGTAAAACGGTATTTTAGTCCCTTCTCATTGTAGACCGTCTATAGAGGATTGAGTGACAATTATGGTTATAACAATGGATAATTAATAGCGTATCTATATTTGTTATAGAGCGTTCTATGAATTCAAGAGTGCAATTCTGAGTCTATAGTGGTGTCACAAGGAATTAATAAGTTAGTAAATTTATTTGTTAGATTTATGATAACTTATTGGAGCTTGATTTCATAGGCCCATGGTCCCAATTGTACCTTGGATAAAATCATCTAGATAGTACCAATTAATTGATATAATTATCAATTAGAATTATCAAAGTTGACCAGGTCAATTTTGGATAGTTTCACAGAGTTATGTAATTTTGAGAAGAAAAGAGAAATTATGGGAGATATATTAATTAAGATAAATTGGTATCTAAATTAATAAATCAATTTAAATCAAGGTTCAAATTATAAATAATTAATTTGATAAAGGATTTAAATAATTATTTAATTAATTAAATCAATAGAAAATAATACAGGCCTTGATTTTAAGTCCAACAGGCTTATAATCAAATGGGAAATTTCACGAGCCTAAAGCCCATGATAATTTCGACCTATGGCTTCAAATTGGCTATTATTTTATTGATTTTTAATTAAATTAAATGGCCTAATTGAGTCTATAAAAGGAGTGCTTAGAAAGAAGTCAAGACAGATGACAGATAAGTTTAATCACTGGTTTTCTGATAGTTTTAGATTATCTTTAAACACAAGTCATTTTCTAAGCCTCTTTGTTATTTTCTCTTCTTCTCTCTGTATCTATCTCATGTGTTGAGAATTTCCCACACTAGTCTAGGTGATTCTAAGGATACATTGGAAGACTGTGAAGAAATTAGAAGAACGATTCAGTTTCTTGATAATACTGTGTGACATAAAGGATACAAGAGTTAGAGAAACTAAAGGAATGATTCTTTCATTCCACTGCGTATATTGTAAGTATTCTTATCATTGTTTCTCTTTGAATTCAATTTTAGAAACATGTTCTAGGTTATCTCATATTAATTTGTTTAATATTAGACTTACATGAAAATAAATAAAGATCTTGTATAAGTTTTTCCCAACATGCAACCCATTGAGAAAGACTTCAAGTAGACACTCTCTTGACAAACCATGGTAAGGGAACCTCATGAACAAATTTTTGTATCTCCACCATGCTCTATGTAAAGGCTCTGAGTCATGTTGAACAAAGTTAATGGTGACTTGCCGATGAGACATCTTAAGTACCTCGCAAAAGGACCAAACAAACAAAAGCGTAAAATAGAATAAGGAAAAACAAAAATAAATAATTGAAAAATAAGAAACAAAATTGAAAAGCAGTTGATTTTAACAAACAAAATTTCACTAAATCAATCCCCGGCAACAGCACCAAAAACTTGTTGCGAAATTAATTAGCAATATACATGTGCAAGTGTACACAGTCGACAAATAAGAAATAAAGTGATAAGTGAGTATCGTCTCTACAGGGATTAAATTAGCAAATAATCGTGCAGAAATAAATACTAAACAACTTGGAACAAAACAAGTAATAAAGATTTGATTAAACCTAAAAACTACACAAGAAATTAAATAAAATAAACAAATGAACGAGAGAGCAAGAAAATGATAATGAACTAGAATAATTAACTCCTCCTAAAATGTAAATTTGATGCTACTGCTATAGTAATGTTGTGGCAAACTTGGAATAATTAATCTAGAATTCCAATTTAGTTTATAGGCATCCATCGAAGACACTATGGTATCAATTCTCTAATTATACTAACATATGTCTATGTCAATCTAATTATAAGGATACAATCCCAAGCACCAATTCCAAAAGATTATGCAAGGTATTAATATATGTTTATACTAACACAAATTGAATGCAAAGAACTTAATCTTGTACCATTCAAGTTGTATGTCCATTAATTAAAAGCTTTCCAGAATTATTAATTAACTCATTTACTCATAATTGATGGCCAAACAAAAGAAAGTAAATAACATTAAAACCACTTGAATGAATAAAATCCAATTTCTCATTAACACCATTAACAAAGTTCCAAAATAACACATTAGGGTTCATTAACAATTCTAGCTATGAAAAGTTTACCTCATAATTAAAATATTCAAAATACTAATAATAAATGCAAACATTGTCAAGAAAAATAAAGTAAAAGAAAAGAAATTAAATACTGAGAGAAGGATGACAAATCAATCCCCAATAGGTGTCCCCAAGTGGTCCTCTTCTTGTCCTCCTCTTTGAATCTCCTTCCTCTTCTTTCTTTTTCCTTTTCTTCTTCTTCATTCTCTACTTCTCTCTCTAATGGCTGCCCAAAAGTTCCACGCCTCCTCTTTTCTTCTGATGGTCGTATATATAAGAGAAAAAATGGAAGGATAATCATATATGATATTAGGGCACTCTCTCTCCATCCCCACGTGCTAGCTACTTTTCCTCCCTTCTTTTTCTTGTCTTTTGCTAACATGTGGATCAACTAATGAAATAAAGGCCCAACTACAATTAGTAGCCCATGCCAATTTAATTCAAAAGGATGTTGATTAATAATGTTGAGGTGGCAGCTTCTATGGTAGACCTCTAAAATACTCTTGCTACCTAGAAGCCATCCTATGGCTTTTGCTGCAGCATCCTAAGAATTTTGCACAAAAAATCATCATTTAAAATCACATTAGTTTCTTTCCACTTCACTTAACTCCATCAAATTTATCATTTTCTTACTTCTCTTTCCCTCATAAAATTAAAACTAACTCATAAACACAAATAAGAAGAAAATGACTCAATTCTATAGACAAAGACACAAATCACTCATCTTTTTTATCAAATTTAAAAGTATTAAAGATAACTCTAAATGCTAGATTTATCACTATGTCTAGCTAGCTAGTGTAATATTTGTTGATTTTGTATGTGTAACAACAAATATTATATTTTTGTATATTTAGCTAGCTAAAACATATTATATACACATTTGGTTTTTATTAATGAAAATTCACAATTTAAATTTTAATATAATTTTTATTTTTCAATTAATATGAAATTTTTTATTTTATTTAAAAAAATACAAAAACTAATGATGACTCGCGTAAGGATACATTGAACGTATTCAAAGTCTTCCCATGGGAGACGTTGTAAATGCCCTACGATGACTCCCATGAGGAGACTTTGTAGACATTCAACCTCTCCCTCTGGGAGTCATCGTAGGGTACATTTTTACATCATACGATGACTTCTAGGGGGAGACGTTGAATGTCTAAAAATTCTCCTCATGGGAGACATTGTAGGGCCACTTATGATGGCTCCTCCAACAACGTTTCCCATAGGGGGATATATTGAATGTCTACAATGTCTCTCCCGTATATCCATTAAACTCCTATTTTTTGTAGTGTAATGTGTCATTGGTGTGATATTTCCTTTAAAATACCCACTTGCATCCAATTGGTTTTGAACCTTGTAAAAGATCTACCAGTTCCCTTGTACAGTTTAACATAATTGAATATATCTCATCATTTATTGCCTCTTTCTAAAAAACATATCTCTTGAAGACATTGCTTCTTAGTAGGTTTTAGGATCATCCTTAACTTGAAGAACCATAGGAAATTTCCATGTGACTTCTTCAAGGTTTCCCTCTACTGGGTAGAGTATTTCTACTTGAGAATATTTCTCAATTGATCCCAACTCTCTAAGCCTTTGGCTTCTCTGAGGCAATATTGGTTGCTCATCAACCTTTGGATCTTTTTCTTTACGAGATTCTCCGACACTTGTGGGTTTTTGAGAGTTGTTATCATAATATAACATATTCTCAAAGAACTCTACTTATCTTGATTCAATTATCACATTAGACTCCAAGTCTAATAGCCTATAGGTCTTGCTATTTGAGGCATAGCCAACAAATGCACACTTTACGACCCTTGGACCCAACTTGGTCCTTTTAGGCTCATTCTTGCAATACACAAGGCACCCCCACACTTTAAGATAGCCTAGGTTAGGCTTTTTTTCTTTCCATAACTCATATAGAGACATATTGTGCTTTTTCATAGGAATTCGATTCAATATATGACACGTAGTAAGCAAACCTTCACCCAACAAATTATAGCACAATTTAGCATGTAAAAGCATAGAGTTAATCATCTCAAGATAGGTATTATTCTTTCTTTCAGCTATCCCATTTTGTTGTGGAGTGTATGGTGCAAGACATTCATGCATAATGTCATGTTGTTTACAAAACATATTGAAATCATTTGAAAAGTATTCACCACCTCTGTCAATTCTAAGAGTCTTTATTTTCCTTTCCAATTGATTTTCTACTTCAGCTTTATAGATTTTAAATGCATTAAATGCCTCATCTTTACTCTTAAGCAAATACACACAAGTATACCTAGAATAATCTTCTATAAAATTCATGAAGTGTAACTTCCCAAAACTCCTAATAAGATTAAGTGTTTGGATTAGCGTTTTGGGAGGGCACGTGGGATAAATATGTGGATTATATTAGTATATAATCGAGTATGCATGATTATGTGTATTAAATGTGTTTAAAGATACGCTTTTGTTAAAAAGGGGAATTTTCGTAATTTCAACCCGTTGAGGGTATATTTGTAATTTTTTGTGTTATGTGCTTGAGACCACATTATTATTTAGATATATTCGTGATATTCGACATGAGACAATCATTTTGAGCAATTTAGCGGAAAAGTCACAACGGGGATTTATACCCGGCTCAGGGTGAGACAATGGATATTTTGGTAATTTCATATGTTTTAAGGATTTTTGGAATATAAGATATTAATTGGGGAAAAATATTTGTATTTGGAAGATTAGAGGATTTAATTGGGAATTAGTGGTGAAATTTTTATGTTAGTAGGGATTTAGGCAAAATGACAAAAATGCCTTTGGCTTAGCTTTGAGAGTAAGTCAAAGCTAGGGGGAAATGGTCATTTGACCATTAGTATAGACTAAGCAGGGCACCAAGTGCTGAGCACTTGGCTCGTACACATTCTCCCTTTCTTTCCCTCTTGCTCTCTTCATTAGTTCAAGAGCTAGAACACTCAAGATGAGGATCAATCTTTGGGGATTTGAGGAAATTGTTAGGAAATTCAAGTGTCCAAAAGGAGTAGAGCTGCCAAGATTATCATATGGTACCTGTGGTCTCGAATTTCAATGGGTAATCCTTTTTTTAAAAATTTCCATTTTCTTTGGTGTTTTTGAAAGTTAGAGACTTTTGGCTTTGAACTTTGACTTAGGGTGCATCTTGTATTATTTTGGTGATGGGTATAGTTTGTCTAAGTAGTACGAAGTGTTTAATGGTCGAAAAACTACTGGGAATCTGTTTTGGGGTCGAAAATTTGAATTGGAATGCTAGGGGAAAACACAATTATGGGTTTTTTGCAGTAGCACTACAACGTTTAAGATGAGCATCGCGGCTCGCTTGAATTTCCTTGAAGGCAGGGTTGCTCTCAGTCCTTCCAGAGGGTGCCACGGCGCTAGTGTAGGATTTTTGGGTAAATTTGCTCTTGGGCTGTCGAGGTTGTAGTGTCTCGAAATTTTACTTAGCAGTAGCAGTAGCAGTAGTATGGTCTTCTAATTATGATATATGTTTTTAGTAGATTTTCCTTACTGGGTATTAGGCTCATTCCTTTTATTTTAGATGGTGCGGGAAAATGAACTTTGAAGGCGGGACAGATTCATGGCAGCTTGGCATGTGTATTGGGGATGGATGGATTGAATGGACTGCGAGAAGATCGAGGATGACATTGTTTAAAGTATTTTAATTTATGTTTTATGTATTTCCGCACTTAGTATGTAAACGATTGATTAAAGTTTATGTTTTTATGTTTTATGTACTAAACAATGGGTACCCATACCTTATTTTGTATTTCGTACCGTATTTTGGATTTTTAATAAAGTTCTAATATTGTATGTATGTATGTATTCCAAAATAGTAGTTATGTTTAGTAGTTTTTAATGGTTTGAGGTATAGAATTAGTCGGAGCATTACAGGGGCACCGCGACCCTTTAGCAGGGGCGTCGCGACACTAATGTGTTATTTTAGGGGGGATACCTTCTTGGACTTTTTGGAGTCACTTCCCTTGGTGGGGACGTCGTGGCACTAATAACTTTTTAAGGCACAAATTTCAGGTTTTGGGAATAAGGCTCGGGACTTAAGGGATTTGATTTTGGAACCCACTTGGGGGCTCGAGGGACGATTCCATTACCTGATTAAATGGAATTGGAGGTCTCAGGAGCTAGGGTTTAGTTTTGAAACCTGTGATTTAGACTTAGTCCCTAATAAGGATAACATTTATGTTGTGACTAGGAGTTCCACGGGACTCAGGAAAAAGGATCACACTTGAGGTCGCTTTGCTGGCAGCAGAGGACTTGAGGTAAGAAAACTGACATATGCACATAGAGCAGATTGTTTGCTATGTATATTAGCATTGATTTATCTGTGGATAATCGGTATGATTGATATTCGACCACTGTGTTGAACATGGGGTCGGTCAGCAAGCGTGTGTAACGTGGGCTGTGAAAGCGAGTTTATTTTGTGGGTGCGATTCCCACTCGCTCGGCATGGAAGGCAGTTTTCTTGGGCTGTGTAAATGGTTAATATCACTGGAATGATTATATTTGTAAATTATGAAATGTGTTTACAACTTATTTGATTGGAATAATCATGCTTGTAAACTATGAAACGTGCTTACAATTTATATGATGAGAATATATGCATTTAGTGTTTGTGAAGCATGTTCTTATTTCTTATGAATATATGGATTATTATTATTATTATGCCTTGTGGGGGTTTTCTTGCTCGGCCACGGCTCACAGGTGCTCTATGGTGCAGGTAAGGGCAAGCTAAGGGTAACCAGTCTTGAGTTGGAGAGCTTTGGAGCGGTGCGTACATATTCAGCCTACTTGACCATCACAGTCAAGTTATTTTGAGGAACTTAGAACATTAGTTCAATTTCGCCGCTTAGGTCGGCTATTTTTGTAATGTTTAATATAACTATCTTTTGTTTATAAACTTTTGGGATCCCTTATATATATAAATTCAAACCTTTTAATGAAAAGTTTAATTTTATTGACCAAAATTTTTAGAACCTAAACCATCATTGTATTTTAATTACACTTTTGAGTCCAAATGACTCGCTTATCAAGTTAAGCACTATTTTAAACACACGGTGTAACGGTCTTGGATTAGGACGTTACATGAAGCATCTATTTCCTCCTCTAATCAACATGTCATTCAATTCACATAAATCACTATGTATCAAATCTAGCAAGTTTGAACATCTATCAACACTTGGAAAAAGTTACCATTTTAGGTTTAACACATAATTCACATTTATCATGCTCATTTACATCACAATTAATCAATCCACATTTAACAACTCATTTAATTGTGCTATAACCTATATGAGCAAGTTTATTATGCCACAAAGTAATAGAACTAGAATTAATTGTTGTGATTGGTTAAATACATGTTGAAATTGGTTAGGCATGAAGATGTGCAAAAGTATAATGATTTCACAAAAGTCAACATGTGAGAGTTGAATTTCGGTATAGGCATTTATAAATCATCGTGTAGGGTCCAAAATGTTTCTTTAGAGTATATAAGAGTACCCAAAAAGTTTGGAAGCATTTGGGGATGTTTTGAGACAAGTTTTGGAGAGGCGACGCGTCGCTCATCCATGAAACAATAGATAAGGTGATGTGTCGCTTGGTGCTAGGCGATGTGTCGCCTGGGATGTCCGTAAAATTCAGTACAGTGATGTGTTTTGCCTCCAAAATTCAAATTAAAATGTTCTGATCTCATTGGTTGAGTATAATGAGGTTCGTATACTATTTAAAGGGATCATTTGAGTTAATTGGTGAATTGATCACTCACCTTTATCTCTCTCTAACCCCCCCCCCCCTCTCTCTCTTTCTCTCTCTCTCTCTCTCTCTCTCTCTCTCTCTCTCTCTCTCTCTCTCTCTCTCTCTCTCTCTCTCTCTCTCTCTCTCAAGATTACTAGTTTTCTCCAAGAAACTCCTCAAGCATTGCTTGACTTGCATGAGTTTCAAGGTTTGTTAAATCTCAAATCTCATTCTACTTGGTTGAAGCTTCAAGCAATAAGGGAAGGCTTGGAATAGAGATTTTGGACAACAATATTCTTATTGTGTATAAGCCTTAGAAGTTCCCCAAGTTTGAAGATTCAAGTTTCTCAATACAAAAGGTTGTGTCTCTCTAACCCTAATCTTGTATTTTGTCATTCTATTGTGTTTTCATTGTTAGTATTGATGATTATTTGTTTCTAAGTTCATCTTATACTCATTTAATCACTTAATCATTTGTTTTCAAGATTTGTATTCTTACCATAAACATTGTTCTTTGATTATCAAGATATGCATTCATACCATGAACATGGTTCTTTGATTATCAAGATTTGCATTCATACTTTGAGTAAGGTTCTTGATTATAATCTAGGGTTTGTAATATTGAATTTTTCTTATTATGCATTGTTGATTAAGAAAGTGCAAAGCCATAAATTCCCAACAATCAAAGTCTCCATCTCTAATTACTTAATTTTTGTGTTTTGCATAATAAACAATGAGAGAAATTTATTCATCTTCTACAATCTTCAAATCCTTATTTCAAGTTTTGGTTTGTGTTGAACTCATAACCATGAGAGATCAAAAAAAGTTCTATTTGGATATGATCTTCGTGAATGTGGATATGCATTCAAAGTCTTCATTAACAAAGGATGAGACAACTCATTGGGATTACATAATCAAATTCATTATTTCTAAATGTCTAGATTTTAAGAATTTGAATGAAATGTGTTTGTTGCCATATTTTTGTGAGTTTGAGATTATTTTATATGTTAAGAGTACAATGGTGAATGTTAATAAATAATTCAAGGGTTATTGTTATACTTGTTTTGTTTGTAAAATTATTTATCATCATGTGAGATATGGTAATTGTAAAATTAACCATAATAAGATTAAGGTTAAGACAATTAATGTAACGCCCTGGATAGCCAAGACCGTTACACTGTGTGTTTATAAAGTGCCAGACTTGCTAATCAAGTCATTAAAGTAAAATCGTGTTACTGAAACAGTAGCAGAACTAGGGTTAAAAGTGTTTTGGTCTCAAAAGTTACATTTTCATTACTAAACATTGTTTATTTACATGGGATCCCAAAAATGACAGTTTAAAAGCCATTTACAAAAGTTACAAAGTTTAAATACATTGACTAGCCATATTAAGGAAAAAACGAGCAGTTAGGTAATTCCCTGTCCTGACACACTCCTCGACCATGGTGATCGAACAGCTGGCTATGTACATCTCACCTCGGAGCTCTCCACCTCAGGCCTGGTCCAGCTTGCTCTTGCCCTTACCTGCACCACGAAGCACCCGTGAGCCAAGGCCCAGCAAGAAAACACAGTAACAACAGAGCATGAACAACTAGCAAACAAGTCAATTACACATATAGCATCTCATAACCTCAAGTATATCATCAGTCAAGTATTTCATATACTAAGCATCTCATAAACTCAAGTATATCATCAGACAAGTATTTCATATACTAAGCATCTCAGCTCATAATACATAATGCACAGACGATAACCAGGGCTAGCGCTCACAGGCAGCTCCCTCTGTTATCCTATTGTTTCTGGCTCCCAGAGGCCAATTCGCACTCCGTGCGCTAAAATCATGTACGGTACTCTTAGACCGCTTTTACGTGTCCCTTGGCATAATACCAACATTGACACAATACAACTCTCGGGAGCACTTAGTCCCATTACAATCATACATTCGGATGCAGTTTTCTTACCTTTCAATTCACTGGTTTTCGATTCCACGTAGCCGCGAGCACGGTCCTCTACCCCGAGCCTCTCCAAAGTCCTAATCACAACACAAATAAAACATTCTTTGTCACTAACCAATCCAAAACTACCTTCCCGGAACCTAACCCACACTCTCGGAACCCCCAAAATCTTAAAACTATACCCCGGAGACATCCCCCGAACCCCCGGAGCAAAGGGCCAAAATTGCCAAAATTGATGTCCTGAAATTGGCCTTGTGCCGCGGCACAGCTTTATTGTGCCGTGGCACCCAGCAAGTCAGGGGCCTCATGCCGCGGCACACTAAAACTGTGCCGCGGCGCGCCTTCGCAGGCCCAAAATTCTGGGTTTTCCTTCGCGTTTTTTTCGAGCCTAACTCACTCCAAATCACCCCAAACTCCGTCCTAAGTCCCAAAACCAACTCTAGATCCTTAATAAACCCCACAGCAACCTAGAAGCATCATACCCAAGCCCATTCACACAACTATTCCCAAGATTCACTCTTGAGTTTCATCCTTTGTAACTCAAACCAGAGAATTAAAAACAACTTGAACCCAAACACAAACCACACTCCAAACCCCCTAAACCTTAACAGAAATAAGCCTAATAATTACACAGAAACCTTACCTTGAGTGGTGAGTCCAACCTCTAGCTTTAAACCTCCTTCCCCTTTGATTTCCCAATTCTGAATTCATGCAAAACCAGCCACCAACTTGCTTCAATTCACATTCATTATCTAAAAATTCAGACTTAAAACTTAGATATACCATAACCAAAATCTTACCTCTGAGTATTCTTGGTCTAAGCTTGCTTGACAACTTCAATCACTCCTTAACTCTCCTTCCAAAAGCTAAATTCAGCCTCTCCCTTCCATCTTAGTTTTTCTCTTCCTCTAGGTCTCCAATATTCAACATAAAGCCCCTTTCTCCAAGTGTTATACGTATTGTATTTTCCTTCAGCTCTTACTCATCTATTCCCTGCCAAAAGACTAGTTTAACCCTCCATTTATATCCCTTACTAACTAGACCTCAAGGGCTTACTTGTCCTTTTCCTAACTTTACAATTCTACCACTTTCCCAATAAAACCTGTTACTCTCTATGGTTACTAGCAGTTACACAGGTTACCAAATCACCAGTTACCATTGTCTAGTTCCTAGGACCGTCTCGGCACGTGCATCACATTGGTATCACAGCACCCACGTGGTACGATTCACACGTCATAATTATCACGCAACATAATTCACATAGTCATATAACATGCTTAAAATCATAATTGTGCATCTTAATCATAAAAATCACACATAATTCCCATCATGCCCTCCCGGCACACTAATCAAGGCCCTTAAGCCTTATTAGTGAATTTGGGTCGTTACAATTAATGTTGAGATCATTGCACTTCTAAATGAATTTAATTGGGTCACTCTAATTGATGGTGAGATCTTTGTGAACTTGATTAAATCTAATGTGTTCGATGAGGAATGCATTGAAACCCTAATTGAGAATAATGCATTCTATGATAAATGTATGATAACCCTAAAGAGAATTGACATGGTTCATGCATGTAGTCATGAGACTAATACAACCTTAAGATAATGTGAACATGTAAATGTAATTGATGATGAGATCATTGCAAATAAAGTGAAGATACTAAGTTCAATGCATTTGATGATGAGACCATTGCAAACCTAAGTAAAGATACCAAGGTCAATGCATTTGATGTTGAGATCATTGCAACCTTAAGTGAAGTTAATGCAACCCAAGGAAAGGTGAAAGGATGGTGCTATAATACTCTTTTCAAAACCTTTGAAAGTGCAAAGGTGGAACTTGAATTCCAAATATGAAATGAAAAGAGATCCATGGTACTTGGAATGGGATGTATTGATGTGTTCTTCACTTATGGAAAGAAAGTGACCCTAACTAATGTTTTCTATGTTCCCAATATGACTAGAAAAATTATGAGTGGAAGTCTATTGAGTAAATCCGGTATTAAAATGGGGTTTGAATCCGATAAACTCATTTTGACTAAATTGGACACTTTTGTGGGAAATGGTTATTTATGTGATGGAATGATCAAACTTTGTGCTCCTCATATTGACAATAATAATATGACATCTAATTCTTGTAATGTTATTAATCCTAGTTCTATTACTCTGTGTCATAATAGACTTTCTCATATAGGCTATAGCACAATTAAAAGAATTGTTAAATGTGGATTAGTTAATTGTGATGTGAATGAGCATGATGGTAAAGAAATCTTTCTAAGTGTTGATAGATGTTCAAACTTGCTAGATTTAATACATAGTGATTTATGTGAACTAAATGACATGTTGACTAGAGGAAATAGATACTTCATAACTTTTATAGATAATTGCTCTAGATATACTTATGTGTATTTGCTGAAGAGTAAGGATGAGGCATTTAATGCATTTAAAATCTATAAAGCTAAAGTAGAAAATCAATTGGAAAGAAAAATAAAGACTCGTAGAAGTGATAGAGGTGGTGAATACTTTTCAAATTATTTCAATGTGTTTTTTGAACAACATGGCATTATACATGAATGCACTGCTAAATTGTGTTATATTTTGTGGGGTGAAGCTTTGCTTGCTGCGTGTCATATATTGAATTGAAAACCTATGAAAAAGAACAATGTATCTCCATATGAGTTATGGAGAGGAAAGAAGCCTAACCTAGGCTATCTTAATGGGTGGGGGTTCTTTGCTTGCTGCAACAACACGAAGCCTAAAAGGACCAAGTTGGGTCCAAGGGTCGTAAAGTGTGCATTTGTAGGCTATTCCTCAAATAGCAAGGCCTATAGGCTATTAGACTTTGAGTCTAATGTGATAATTGAATCAAGAGAAGTGGAGTTCTTTGAGAATATGTTATATTGTGATAGCAACTCTCAAGAACCCATATATGTTGGAGAATCTCGTAAAGAGAAAGATCCAAAGGTTGATGAGCAACCGAACTGCCTCAGAGAAGCCAAAGGCTTAAAGAGTTGGGATCAATTAAGAAATATTCTCAACTAGAGATACTCTACAGTAGACTTGAAGAAGTCACGTGGAGATTTCCTATGATTCTTCAAGTTGAGGATGATCCCAAAACCTGCCAAGAAGTAATGTCTTTGAGAGACTGTGTGTTTGGAAGGAGGCAGATAAATGATGAGGTGGATTTAATTATGTAAAGCCACACATGGGAATTGGTAAACCTTTCACAAGGTTCAAAACCAATTTGGGTGCAATTGGGTATTTCAGAAGAAATATCACACCGATGGCACATACAAATCCTTCAAAGCTAGATGAGTAGTTAAAGGGTTTAAACAAAAAGAAGGAATCAATTATTTTGACACATATGCACCGGTTGCTAGGACAATCACAAAAGGAGTTTTATTTGCCTTATCATCAATATATAACCTTCATGTTCATCAAATGGATGTCCAAATGGGATTCCTAAATTGAGATCTTGATGAGGAGATCTATATGGAATAACCGGAGGGTTTTGTTCTAAGGAGAAATGAACATAATGTGTGTAGGCTTGTTAAATCATTATATTGTTTAAAACAAACACTGAAATAATGACATGAGAAGTTTGATAAAGCTATTGTTTTGGATGGTTTTAGACACAATAATGTGGACATGTGCTTATACTCTAAGACTTGTGATGTCTATGTCATCTTGGTGTGTCTATATATTGATGATTGTTGATTTGAGATAAGAGGCATAATGAAAACGAAGAAGTTTCTATCTTCCACTTTCTAAATGAAGGACCTTGGAGAGGTCGATACCTTTTTGGTATAAAAGTGAGAAGAAATCGTGTGGGTTATGCATTAAGTCAAACTCACTTTGTTGAGAAAGCACTTGACAAGTTTAGTAATCTAAAAATCAAAGAGGAAAATACACCATATGATTCAAGGATAAAAGTTTGAAAATAATAATGGTAGAACAGTTAGTAAACAAATTAGGTTTACTAGCAATTCAAGCATCAAACATTGGAAGGTAATTGAGAGAATTATAAGGTACCTAGAGAGGTCCAAGAAGCTAGATCTCCAATGTTCTCTAAGATACTTAAAGGATACTCTGACGCAAGTTGGATATCAAGTGTGGGAGACAATCTCTTCACCATCGGTTGGGTGTTAATCTCAAAAAAGGAGCGGCTTCTTAGAGCCCAAAGAAACAAACATATATTTCACTCAACCATAGAGAATGAGTTTATAGCTCTAGCGAAAAATGGCAAAGAGGTCAAGTGGTTTAGGGATTTCATGAGGAATATCCCAATGGTGATAAACAAGCCACATTAGCTAGAAATTATAATGGCATGAGAAGTCTAGACATATAAGTCTAAGACATGAGTATGTGAGACAATTGATTCGATGAGGAATCATATCGATCTCATATATTAAGACAACTGAGAACTTACTTAGCAGATCCATTTACAAATCCTATTGCAAAGAGGATAGTAAGTTCCACTTCAAAAGCGATGGGACTAAAATTCCTTAATAAATAGATTCCTCAATGATGGAAACCTAACTCAAAACTTGTTTACATAGAGTGTTGAGTTTAATGGGTAAGAATAAGTCATTCGATAAGGAAATATTTTCAACATGAACAACTTAAAGGTCCCATCAAGGGTGAATTAATGTTGGTTGCCACCAGACATAAGGGATGAGCCTTAGGCTTTTAATGAAGTTCAGTTGTGTACAACAAGCATCTCTAAAGGTAGCAAAGATGTAGTAAGACCTTCATCTATGTGAACTTGGAGGTGGTGTCGCCTCTCACAGGAGTTGGAGTTTCTCCCTGGAAGGTTCATGAAATGGATGAGCACATGGCCATATGAGTGTTAAGCACACACAGTGGGAAATACATAAGTACTCAGATAGAGGTGTGTAAGACATTACTAGGTTTTATCACTAGGAACCTTAGCATTTTAATTTAAGATTTGTAGTGTTTTCACTAAGGTAAAGTTCAAACCCAAAAGGTACTTTAATTTATGCACTAATATTGTTTGGCTAGAGAACCGAGGATGTTTTCAACCAAGTGGGAGAATGTTGTGATTGGTTAAATACGTGGTGAAATTAGTTAGGCACGAAGAGGTACAAAACCATAACAATTTCACAAAAGTCAACATGTGAGAGTTGACTTTTGTTATAGGCATTTATAAATCATCTTATTTGGTCCAAAGTGTTTCTTTGGGGTACATAAGAGTACCCAAAAATTTTGGAAGCATTTGGGATGTTTTGAGACAAGTTTTGGAGTGCCAAGTCAAAGGCAACGGCGATGAGTCGCCCAAAGGCGACTTGCCGCCTAATGCTAGGCGATGTATCGCCTAGCAAGCAATACATCGCCTAGTGTCAGGTGACGTGTCCCCAGGGATGTTCGTAAAATTCTGTACAGTGACGTGTTTTGGCTTCAAAATTCAAATTAAAATTCTCTAATCTCATTGGTTGAGTCTAATGAGGTTCTTATACAATTTACAGGGGTCATTTGAGTTAATTGGTGAATTGATCACTCGCCTCTCTCTCTAGCTCTCAAGATTACTATTTTTTTCCAAGAAACTCTTCAATCATTGTTTGACTTGCATGAGTTTCAAGGCTTGTTAAATAAAAAATCTCATTCTAGATGGTTGAAGCTTCAAGCACTAAGGGAAGGCTTGGAATAGAGATTTTGGACAACAATATTCTTATTGTGTATAAGCCTTAGAAGTTCCCCAAGTTTGAAGATTCAAGTTGCTCAATGCTAAAGGTTGTATCTCTCTAACCCTAATTGTGTACTTTGTCATTCTATTGTGTTTTTATTGTTAGTATTGATGATTAAATGTTAAGTTCATCTTATAATAATTTAATCACTTAATCCTTTGTTTTTAAGATTTGCATTCATACCATGGACACGGTTCTTTGATTATCAAGATTTTCATTCATACCATGAACATCATTCTTTAATTATCAAGATTTGCATTCATACTATGAATAAGGTTCTTGATTAGCATCTAGGGTTTGTAATATTGAACCTTTCCTATTATGCATTATTGATTAAGAAAGTGTAAAGCCATAAATTCCCAACATTAATGTCATTATCAAGAGTACATAGTTTGATCATCCCATCAAATGAATAACATTTTTCCACAAAAGTGCCCAATTTAGTCAAAATGAGTTTACCATATTCAAACTCCATTTTAATACCGAATTTACTCAATAGACTTCCATTCACAATGTTTCTAGTCATATCGAGAACATAGGAAATATTAGATAGGGTCACTTTCTTTCCATTGTGAAGAACATATCAATGCAGCCCCTTCCGAGTACCTTGGATCTCTTTTCATTTCTCATTTGGACTTCAAGTCCCACCTTTGCAGTTAAAGGTTTTGAAAAAAAAAATTATCATAGGTTGCATGAATGGTGGGACAAGTATCATACAACCATCCTTGCACCTTTCCTTGGGTTGCATTAACTTCACTCAATGTTGCAATGATCTCAACATCAAATGCATTGGCCTTGGTATCTTTACTTAGGATCAAATGCATTGACCTCAGTATCTTCACTTTCTTTTACAATGATCTCAACATCAATTGCATTGACATGTTCACATTCTCTTAAGGTTGCATTAGTCTCATCATTACATGCATGAACTATGTCAATTATCTTTAGGGTTATCATACTTCCTTCATCGAATGTATTAAATTCAATTAAGGTCACAAATATTGCATCATCAATTATATTAACCTTAATCTCATTATGTTTAATTTTACAATTACCATATTTCACATGATGATCAATAACTTTATAAACAAAACAAGTATAACAATAATCCTTGAATTGTTTATTAACATTCACCATTGTACTCCTAACATAAACAAGAAACTCAAACTCACAAAAATATGGCAACAAACACATTTCATTCAAATTCTTGAAATCTACACATTTAGAAATAAGAAATTTGATGATACCAATATCCTTAAGTACGTAATCTCATTGTGTTCTCTCATCCTTTATTGATGAAGACTTTGAATCCATATCCACATTTAGGCAGAGCATATCCAAATAGAATTTTCTTTGATCTTTCATGGTTATGTATTCATCACAAACCAAATCTTGAAGCAAGGATTTTAAGGTTGTAGAAGATGAATCAATTTCCCTCATTGTTGATTATGCAAAACATAAAAAGAAAGTAATTAAAATTAGAGATTTTGATTGTTGGGAATATATGGCTTTATACTTTCTTAATCAACAATGCATAATAGGAAAAGTTCAATGTTACAAACCCTAGATGCTAATCAAGAACCTTATTCAAAGTATGAATGCAAATCTTGATAATCAAATAATCATGTTCATGGTATAAATACAAATCTTGATTATAAAGGATTAAGTGATTAAACGATTATAAGATGAACTTAGAAACATTTAATCATAAATACATAACAACATAAACATAATAAAATGACAAAATACAAGATTAGGGTTAGAGAGATACAACCTTTTGTATTGGACAACTTGAATATTCAAACTTGGGGAACTTCTAAGTCTTATACATGAATTAACATCGTTGTCCAAAATCTCTATTCCAAGCCTTCCCTAATTGCTTGAAGCTTCAACCAAGTTGAATGAGATTTGGGATTGAGCAAGCCTTAAATCTCATGCAAGTCAAGCAATGCTTAATAAGTTTCGTGGAGAAAACTTTGGTTTTTGAGAGCTAGAGAGAGAGGTTAGAGAGTGATCATGTCTTCCAACACTCTATAAGAACCCTTTTATAGTGTAGGCATCGTCGTTAGGTCTAACTAATAGGATTAGAGATGATTAACCGTCATTTGGAGCTTATTTTACGTGTTTGTACAAACACATCAAGTGATATGTCGCCTGTTGGGGATTTTGAGACCCTTCACATTTAGGCAATGCAACACCTCTTAGGAGGTGACACGACGCCACCCTTTGAATTTTGACCCTTCCAATGGTCCTAAAATTGCTTCAAATGCTACCAAACTTTTTGGGGATCCTTAGATACCTCCATGTATCACTTTAGACCCATAAAAGTCACTTTTAGATGCATACCTCACAATCTCATGTTTTCACTTCAACTTAAGTGAAAAACTATTAAGTTTTTTGCACCTCATAGTGTAAACAACTTAACCATTATATTTAACCAATCTCAACAATAATACTAGTGACCAATGGTCAATTATAGATTAATGTGTTAGAAATTTAATTTAGACCAACATAATTAAGTGTAGCTCACACGGTGTTGTTATTAGCATATGAGGATAAATGTATATTTGTATGCATGGTATAGTGCATATTACTTAATTAAGACCATTATGGGATGGTCAAGTTAACCAACAATACTTGAGGCACAAGTATGCACCCATCTAGATCACTAACCATTCCATTGGGTTAGGATTCACACTTAGACCAAAATACAATTTTGATGCTCATTAATGAAAAACCATATTGTGTGTATAAAGAACTTGAGGCCTATATATTTTAGGTGGTTGGATATAAGGGTAATAAGAATCAATGGGCGACAGTGTGTAGTAGGTTAGCATCCATGTATTCCTTTGCTTTTCCTTTGTTGTTTTACAGGTTATAGAGACTCCAAATCACTCTCTCCATTCACGATTTAAGATGTATATTTCTAATATAAAACTCCATTGATATACTCCAATATTGTAAGAATTATGTGTAATGTGTTTGAAGTTGATGAATATGGTTGTATATGATTTTGTACTCATCATCATATTATAAATCTAACAATTGATAAGAATATGGGGTTGTCAAAATGAGATTTTTTTTTAATATTTTCACTATATTAAGATTATTGGGTTTTTTGTTGGTTTCATTAATCCAAATTTCAAAATGCATACTTTTATCTCAAATAAATGTTACATTGAGTTTGTACATCATGAATATGACTTATGAGTGATATTTTTTGTGATTATTGGATACATGTTTGACCATTTTTTAAGGTTTTTTTCCAACTTTTTAGCTTAAAACTGGGTTTGATTTTAACCATTTTTTAAGTTCTCTTTTGACCAAATAAATCCTATGGTTCGAAAGAAAATGACATTTGGAGTAAAACCTCCCAAACGGAGTTGAAAATAAAGCACCGAGGGCCAAAATCTAATCGAGTCGGTGACCGAGTCCAAAACGGGTCAAATAGACACGTCTGAAAATCAGGGATAAAGTCATATATGACACGTCATTTTGGTCTATAGAAGAAAGAAAAACAACATATTGTTCATATGGCCTGAGTGGCGTTTTAGGTCTCCCAGACAACATGTCATTTTGCTCATCACTAGACCAAATGACACATCGTTTTTCCTCAATAATAAGGAAACGACATGTCATTTTTTAGGACCAAATTTTCAACAAAAAAAAAAATTTAGGCACACAGAGGCACGTGCATAAGCTATTTTCTCCGTAGATTTTTACATTTTACTCTATTTTTCATTTTCCATTTAATTGTATGATTATTTTGAGTTTTTGTCAATTTAAATTGATACATATTCACGCAATTAAATTATTAATAATTATTTTCTTATAGTTTTTTGTATTACTTATTATTTATGAGCATAATTATATTTGAAAATTGAAGATTTACGCCATAAATTTATTTTATATAATTTTGGCATTATGCGGAATTATAATTATGTATGTGTTTGATGTGTCGTGTTATGTGGTATTGAATTATATTGTATTATAATGAATTGTGTTTTATAACATATATTTATATAGTACTATATAAATATATATTATAAAACACAATTCATTATAATACAATACAACATAATACCGATACCAAACATTTAGTATAGTGCATACATTATTGCTGCCATTTGAAAAAGAAAAAAAAGGTCTCAATCCGATTGTGATATATATAAGGGAAGAAATGAAAGACAAAAACAAGAGGTAGTAGGAATAAGACCACAGCCACAAGTAATGAAAGAAGCAAACAAAGAATAATATCCAATAATAATAATAATAAGGATAACTAAGTTGTGGAGCTAAGTTTAATGGCAATGGGGTTGGTCGTGGATACCTCTCTACTCTACTCCCCGAACCCGATAATTTTAAAAAATAATACTCTAATATAGACGAAGTTACCTGCCAATAATAATAGTGACCAGCATCCAATAATAAGATGGGAGTGTTGGCCAGTGTAAAGGAGAAGGTGCTGGAGAAGCTGGCGGCGGCTGCTGTCCCCGCCGAGGCCCTTGAGAAGGCCCGCCGTTTGTTAGAGACCACCGTCCGAGACGCCACGCAGGCTGCCCACGCCATCTCCAAGGATGCCATGTTTCGTATCAAAACACATCTTATTGATATTTTCCCTTCCCTCTCCCCTGCCCTCACTTCAAAGGTATACTTACCTAAAAATATATTAATATATATATAAATTAATCAAATTTGTTGATAAAAAACATATTTTTTATAATTATTATTATTTTGATTAACTTAGAGGAAAATCTATATACTTTTTCTTTTTCACTTTTTTAGAATTAGAGAATTTTTAAAAAATAAATAAATAAATAAAACGTTACAGAAGTTTGTTCTCTATGAGTGTGTAGTGAATATATATTATTATGTATAGTAATATGTATTAAATTACAGATGGTGGACGAGGCAGAGAAGGAAGCAGTAGCAGCTGAAACAAATAGTGACAAAAATAAAGATGAGAATAGTATTACTATTAAAACTACAATTAGTAATCATCAAGAATACTATAAATTACCCTGTTCAAGGCTTTGAATTGAGTAGTACTTGTATGCATATATATATATATATATATATAATAATGAATATGATGGTTGATATAATGATATAGCTCTTTGTAGAGAAAAAAAAATGGATACAACTTTAATGAATAGTATTATGTGTAGTTGAAACAAACGACTAACTTATTTTTTTTAGGAAAATTAGTTGTATGTTCTTTTTACAAGTATAGCATTAATCCTTATTTTTTTATTGGCAAAAGTCGCTAATGTTATATAATTGGTGCACATCTTCTAAACTGTTATGCCTCTGTTAAAATTTGGATTAAACATGAATATTATAGACTATTGCTGTTGAAAAATACAATATCAAGGACTTAAATGCTTTAATTTTGAAATAACGAGAATTTTAACCGCCAATTTCTATATAATTTTTTTTATTTCAAGAAGATCAAATATTCTATAATTAATATATAAAAAAATTTATTTTTTAGATTTTTTAAGGACTATTGACTACCCTATACAAGTTGTGGTATAATCTCATATTAATTTTTCTAATTATAAAATTAAGACAAAATAATATAGTTTACAATATAACTGTTTCTCTAATTTTTTACATCATTTAAATTTCTTTAAATATTTTTATTAATTAAAATAATAGTAAAGAATTAATCAAAATTAATAAATTTGGAGAGAAAAAGAAAGAAAATTGAATAATTTTTAAAAAATTCTTATGTACGTTTATAGATTTTTTAGAGCTCCTCTAAACATTTAAAAAAAAATATTTATTCAATTTTCTTTTTTTCTCTCTCCAAATTTATTCTTTTATACTTTTTATTTATTTAAAAAAAAATTGGCCCTATCTATATGTTAATCCTAACTCTGTCACTTCTAAGAGAAGATATATCATTCTTACTCTTAGAGGCTTACAATTAAGGGTGGGCATTCGATCTAATCCAATATTTCGTGCTAATCCAATCAAATCTAATTAAAGGTTGGATTTTGAAAATCATCATCAAATCCAATCCAATTAAAAGTTGGATTTTGAAAATCATCATCCAATCCAATCCAATCCAACCCAATTAAGCATCAAAAATTAATCTAATCCAATCTAATTAGTAATTAGATTTGTTCGGTTTTTTAATTGGATTTCAAGTTGAAACCTAATTTTTTTTCGAAACCAAGTTAGAACTTAATTTTTAATATTAACTTTAAAAAATCACTTAAAAACTAAATAACACTATTCATTTAAGTTCAAACTACATAAAGTTATCAACTTTTTAAGTTTAATCCAACCAAAAGTTTAAAGTAGTATTGAAAATGAGAGAGAAATAGGAGAATTGAGGAGTATTTTTAGTGTTTTCTCATCTAATTAGGTGTTGAATTGTATAGGGGAAGACTAAGAGTTGACCAATAATAATGTATTAAAAGAAATATAAATATTTTTTAAATATATTTAAAGATTTATAAATAATTAAATATTTTTTTAATATATATTATATGTAATTGGATTGGATCGAGTTTTAATTGGATTTGCATAGTGTCATCGGTCATCCAATTTAATTCAATTAAAATCCAATTATTCAAATTCAATACAATTCAATTGTCTTGGATTAGATTGGCATGGTTCGGATTGGTTCGGTGTAATTAAATTAGTTTGAATTTTGTCCACTCCTACTTACAATGATCATACTCACTCGGCCTAATGTTGCTTTTATTGTTAACATCAATTCATGCATGCTTCTACAAAAACTCATTGGACTTCACAGATATCTTAAAGGCGCCATTCATGATGGTCTTTTGTTGCAAACAGTTCTAATGCTCACATTAGTAGGGAACCCGATGCGGATTGGGCCAGTTGTCCTGATGATAGGCACTCAACAGGTGGCTGTGCAATTTTTCTTGGTGACAATCTTATTTCGTGGTCTTCAAAGAAGCAACAAGTAGTTGCTAGATCAAGTACAGAGAGTGAGTTTCGTGCCTTAGCCAATGCCTTTGCTGAATCAATGGATTTCTTCCATTCTTCAAGAACTTCATGTACCATTACTAAAGTGTCCTGTGCTATTGGTTGATAATCAAATTGCAGCAGCTCTTGCAGCTAATCCTATGATTCATGCTCTGCCAATGCATATTGAGAGTTTTAGTACTTAAAATCCAAGCTCAAAGTTGTATCTTCTCTTTTCGTTTGAGGGGGATAATAGTGTAGCAGATTAGTTGTTAGTTGGTGTAGTTAGGACTTCATTTGTTTTACTGTTTATCTGTTAGTTTAGTTTATTTCTGTTAAAACTGCTCTAACAGAAGAACATATTTTCTTTTTTCTCATTTAGTCTCTAAATAAGATTAATGCGCTCTAGAAGTTCGATCTGTGTGATTTCTGAACTTTTGAGTAGCTTTTCACAATTCTCTCTTCTCGTTTTTCTCTATTTTTACAAAGACTGATATCACAGTTCTTCCTAATCTTTCTCATTCTATAGCAACAAGCCTAATGAGAGTGAAGATCATGATGATGGAGTGACTCATCAACTTATGGGTGATTAATATTATAATATATGCTTCAAAATTGATCGCTTTAATTAATTACAAAAAAAATAATAAACAAATAGTAATTTACATTTTACAAATGTATCACAATTAATGGTACAATTCAATCAAGGCCCATCATCTTGATCTCCAATCAAATTACAAATATCTGAACACTCCACCAGACTGCATGCACCAAAACCAAATATCTAATTATATACATTCACTTCATACATAGAAGCATTAAAGATTAAAATCAACATTCTACCTTATCAAGACCTAATGGTTTGTATAATTAATTAGTTAATGTGTCTTAAATAAGTTATATGTAGGAGCTTCTACTTTTCACTTTAAAAATGAGTGAACATATAGTAAGGATAAGGCCAAGTGTAGTAAGAGGAAAAATGTACCAGTACCGACGGCTTCGAAATCCTTCCTTGAATACAACCAGAGGTCTGCCAAGAAGATCAAACAACCCCCAGAAATAGATAATCAATATGGTTAATTGGCTATGTGATAAACAGATTCAATAGTGGAAAACTCAGCAAGAGACATGAATATACAGTGAAACGACAAGAGATTCAAGAATTGATACCTTCTAACATTGAAAGGGCCTTCTCCAGGAGAGCCATCTCCACCTCTAATGCAGGTAGTGACACACTTGATGGTGCAAGACTCTGCTTTCCTTGATTTTGGCTTTTGAATTCTTGGTTTCTTGCAATCATTCGGCAACACACACTCCCCAGACAGCAGCTGCGGTATGTTTTCAAGTGTCTCCGCCTCATTAGGCACCTCTGCGCCGCCTGCTGGTGCTGATGACGATGCCACCAATGCTGCAGCTGCAACTGCAACCAGGCTTCCCTTAATGCTTTTGAGTATGCTGCCACTGCATTTGCTGCTGCTTCTGCTGATGTTGATGATGATACTCTTGTTGCTGCAGCTCACTCCTCTGAATGTTAGCGGGGAAGCTCTTCTGTTGTAGAGATTTGGAGCAGTAGTAGTGGGGCCATGAATTAGCATTTCTTTCTTTGCCCACTTCTCTTAGGATCTTCAATCCTGTTTTAATCAAAGTCACCAGGAAAGAGAGAAAGACCCTTCTCTGGGAACAGCCATTTTTCCTTATCTCTTTAGCTAGTGGTCCCCGAAACGTACTATTTTCCTTGCTCATGAGTCAAGAGGGATGCGCCCAATACCTTATGTACGTGTCTTCAATTTTCACCTTACGTTACATGCAAATATTAGGAACATAAAGACAAAATAAGGCTTGTATACAGCCGAGGATAATGTCAAATGAAACAGCTACTACACTTGTATTGCTTCTCACTGTTTATCAGCCACATCATAATTGTAGGTTTGATGGAATGAATCTTCATGATGCAGTACTTCGTGCATATCATTTTTGTGGATGAGTTACTCAACTTGAGGTAGAATGTAAGTTTCCCAGTATTGAGACAGGTTATTCTGATGATGAATCACTGGTCTGCAATTACTGCAGCTGTAATTTTCATTTTTATTTCATTTAATGACTTTTAATGAGGTGTAAGATCCTAGGAGATTATTTCCTAGTATGGATTCTGTTATCTTTCCCGAGGATTAATTAGAGCGAGAGAGCACGAAAAGGAAAAGGTTGTAAAAGAGAGACAATCAACACTTTGTCTTTCTTCTTTACGTGTGTGTGTGTGTGCTCGCTGGTGTGTTTGCTAAGTGTTTGTGTATTGGTTCTGGTTCAGTTTTTTCACCACAGTTTAACTTTCTCTCTCACATATTTTAAAATAAGCTGCTTTCTCAATCACTTGAGTAGACAATGAGGGACTGCTTTTGAGACACCATAATCATAAAATCTTGGAACTCTGCTTTTTCATTCATTTACACTTGTCCATATAAAAAAAAATACGTATATATACCCATCTACATTTGAATTTACAGAAACAAAAGGAAGGCATTGCATGCGCTATTATAAGCCAACATGTATCTGGGCCTGTAAAGATATGTAGGTGGAAGGGGAAGAAAAAATGGTAAAAAGTAAAGCATTGTATGCTTCTCTATACAAAAAGAAAAAAAAATGCCATTGCCCTGGAGGATCATGTGTTCTTCTCTAAAACAGATAGTGCTGGAGTCAAATAGTTATTGGCTTTGTCAGGCAAATGTGCAACCTGCAATTTGAATAACAAAATTAGAAAGATATAATATTTGGGAGATATCTTCTAATGAAATGGAAAAGATGTGATTATTGTTCCTCACCAGCTCATAGAGTCCCTGCCCCTGCTCAGCAACATATTCATAGCATACCTGCAATGAGTACAAAACAATCTAGTTGAGACCACTATCCCTTAGGACTATTTTTACCAAAACCCAATTTTATCAACAAAAAGAAATATAAAAAACCGTGGTAGTTTTTCTCACATCGAAGCTCTTGTTCCGTGCAGTAGAATCATGCAATGCCTTCACACAAATATCAGCTACATCCGCACAGCTGATTCCCTGATTATATTAATTGAGAAAAGATGCTTAAGATTTGAACCTCACTAATGTTATATGAGTATATGTATATATAGGGTTGGTTAGAGCTAGAAGGTTTAAGCCTTCAAAATTGAATAAACATTCTTATCATCAAATGAAAAGATAAAAAAAAGATGAGTCTAACCTGTGAAATTCTGTTTCCTTGATCAAATATGAGTGCACGTTGGCCACCTGGTTCTTCCTGCATTTAAGCGAAAGAAAAAAAAAAAAGAGTTTTATGCTCTCAACAAGCCATGTCTAAACATGTGTATGCTTGTCTTGTCTACGTAACTATGCAGTTTTCTCTGAAAAACAAGTGCACGAGTTTTCTCTGAAAATAGTCTCCATAATGAAAATAAAACAAACTCCCAAAAGTCTACTCATTCACACATTTATTTTACTAACAATGCTTGAAGTGACACTTTAAGTTGTCAATGACTTGTGATATAACCATGAATCAAACAGAAACCTTAGCTATTTAAACAGAAATCCAGCAAGTTAGCACAACATCAAACAACATTGTTGAACACCTATGGAAATGGTGAGAAAAAAACAACTTTCTTGCTGTATTTCTATTATCTGATACACTTTATACAACCTAGGACTAGAGATATATATAGGATATACCGGAATAACTACATTAATCACAGAAATAGGAATCGATTCCTATTCCTAGGAATCCCAAAGATCAAACATTAATACCCTATTTTTTTCTAACCGTCAACACTCACCCTCAAGCTGGACTATAGATATTGATGAGTCCAAGCTTGTTTACAAGAAAATCAAATGCTTGTTCAGATAGTCCCTTTGTGAGAATATCAGCAAGCTGTTGATTAGTATGCACATATCTAATGCTAACAACTCCTCCATCAATTTTTTCTTTGACGAAGTAACAGTCAACTTCCACGTGTTTGGTCTGTCATAATGTATAGGGTTATGTGCAATGCTGATAGTAGATTGGTTGTCACAGTAGAGCTGAATAGGGGCTTCATATTCAATCTTCAATTCTTCTAGTAGACGTTTGATCCATATAGCTTCACACACTCCATGAGTCATGGCTCTATACTCTGCTTCTGTACTGCTTCTTGCAACCACAGTTTGCTTTTTACTTCACCATGTGGTTACATTCCCCATACCATTGTACAATATCCAGATGTAGTCTTTCTATCATCAACTGAACCAGCCCAGTCTGCATCTGTGAACACTTCAACCTTTCTCTCATTTGTCTTCCTGAAAAAGAGGCCCTTTCCTGGTGTTTGCTTGAGATATCTCAGAATTCTATACGCTGCATTGAGATGTCCCTGACACAGATCATGCATGTATTGACTGACTAGACTCACTGCAAAAGCAATGTCGGGTCTAGTATGTGAGAGGTAGATGAGTTTTCCTACCAGCTATTGGTACTTCCCCTTGTCAACTGAACTTCCTTCAAACATTTTCCTTTTGTCTCCGAGCTCAATTGGAGTTTTGCTGGGCCTACTTCCGAGCATTCTTGTCTCCTTTAGAAGATCTAGAGTGTATTTTCTCTGGGACACGGAAATACTTTTTTTACTTCTAGCAAATTCCATACCTAGAAAATATTTGAGAGCACCGAGATCTTTGACTTCGAACTCCTTTGCCAACATTTCTTTGATTGAGTTTATCTCCTCAATGTGATTACCGGTGATAATTATGTCATCAACATATACGATTAGTACCGCAATTTTTCCACTTCCTAAGTGTTTGACAAAGAGAGTGTGATCAGTCTGGCCTTGTATGTATCCAAGCCCTTTGACAACTTTCAGGAAACGATTAAACCATGCTCGGGGAGATTGTTTCAAGCCATAGAGTGATTTGTTCAGTTTGCAGACTGTGGTTGTCTTGAGAGATTCTTCAAATCCCGAAGGCTCGCTCATATGCACTTCTTCTTCAAGTTCCCCATTCAAGAACGCATTCTTTACATCAAGTTGATATAATTCCCAATCCATGTTAACAGCTAGTGAGAGTAGAACTCTGATAGTGTTGAGTTTCGCAACTAGAGCGAATGTTTCCGTGTAGTCAATTCCATAGGTTTGAGTAAACCCCTTGGCAACTAACCAAGCTTTGTACCTCTCAATAGATCCATTTGCATTGAATTTGACGGTGAACACCCATTTGCACCCTATTACCTTCTTGTCTGATGGTAACTCCACTAATTTCCACGTTCCATTATGTTTAAGTGCTCTTATTTCTTCAAGCACTGCTGCTTTCCACTGGGGAGAATCAAGTGCTTCTTCGATATTCCTGGGAATCACAATATTTGATAGATTCGAGGTGAAAGCTTTAAATGGAATATCTAATTCATTTCCTTAATGCAATAGGAATATCTAGATCTGAGTGTTTGTTAGATGGGAGAATACCTGGATCTTTTGAGGGAAATGGTTCCATCACCGGATTGGACGTTTGACTGTGCTAAGGATTCATAACTTGTGTATTTCTTTCTCTCCTAGAATACACTCGAATCTCTTTCTGTACATTTTGGTCTCGAGGATGTCCTTTTGGTTCAGTGTTTTTAGGAGAGGTTGGTGGATTTTCTGGAGAGATAGTTGGATTTTCTTGTTCAGGAGGGAAATTCTGGATATCTAGTTCAGAAGAAAGTGGAGTGGAAGAGGTAAAAGGAAAAAGAGTTGTTAAGGGTAATTCTAACCCCCACGACCCCTGAGCTTCTTGTTGGTGATGGTTGGGCTTCCCCTGAAGCGATGTGGGAGTGAAGTAAGGAGTATTCTCGAAAAAGGTGACGTCACATGAGATGAATGTTTTTTTGGTGATGGGACAATAACACTGATAACCTTTTTGGGTAGGAGAGTTATCCAAAAACACAGTCTTAATGGCTCTAGGATCAAATTTACTCTGATGGTGGGAGTGAGCATGCACAAAAGCAATGCAACCAAATACTTTAACTGGTAGAGTATTTGTAGAGATGTGAGGATATAGAGATTGAAGAACAGAATATGGTGTTTTGAACCGAAGGGGTCAACTAGGGAGGCGATTAATGAGATAAGCAGCGGTAAGGATAGCGTCTCCCCAAAGATGTTTAGGGACATGCATAGTGAACATAAGAGCACGAGCTACTTCTAAGAGATGGCGATTTTTGCGTTCAGCAACTCCATTCTGTTGCGTAGTATCAACACACGAGCTTTGATGGACAATCCCATTTTTGAGAAGATAGGGACCAAGAGTGGTATTGAAATATTCAGTACCATTGTCGGTACGAAGTATTCTTATAGATGTTTGGAACTGTGTTTGGATCATTTGATGAAAGTTCTGAAAAATTTGGCATGTTTTAGACTTACTTTTAAGAAGATAGACCCAAGTGAGACGTGTGTGATCATCAATAAAAGAGATAAATCATCGCTTACCATGAGAAGTATTGACCTTGGAAGGTCCCCATATGTCACTATGAATTAGAGAGAATGGATTGGAAGGTGTATATATTTTGTGAGGGAACGAAATACGTGTGTGCTTGGCAAATTGACAAATATCACAATGAAAATCAGTAATATTCTTATCTACAAAAAAAGATGGGAATAAGTGTTTTAAATATAAAAAACTTGGATGCCCAAGTCAACAATGCCATAACATAATTGTTTTTGAAACAGAGTTTGAAACAAACGATGAACTTGAACAAGAATTAGAAACAGAACTTGAACCCAAACGTAGTGGAGAAGAGAGCTCGTTAACTGGATGTTGCCTTTCAAAGAAATAAAGTCTGTTACCAACCCTAGCATTACCAATCATCCTCCCCGATGATAGATCCTGAAATTGACAAGAATTTGACACGAATTTAGCGAAGCAATGATTATCACTGGTTAATTTTTGAACAGAGATTAAATTGCATTGCAAAGAAGGAACATAAAGTACTGATTTAAAAATGAGGTCAGCAGATAATTTAATGGTGTCTATTCCAACAATAGGAGAATGGATGTCGTTTGCAATTGTCACACTAGATTTAGTGGAACATGGAGAATAAGTATCAAACAAATGTGGTAAACCTGTCATGTGATCAGTGGCGCCTGAATCGATGATCCATGGTGTGTTGGAGGTGGAAGAAAAATTACTAGAATGTGCAACAGAGGAACTATAAGTCTCAGGACTGGAACTGGGGTTCATGGATGATTGACTCAAAAGAGTGTATAGGTGGGCAAGTTGTTCCTTATTGAATGAAAGGGTACCAGCACTATTCTGATCATTGGTACTCTCAGTTTGATTTTGATAGGCCTTTCTTTCATTTTGGCGGTGAGGGGTCCAATTGAGTGGTTTACCATGGATTACCCAACAAGTAGATCGAGTATGACCGTGACGTTGGGAGTGATCACACCAAGGCCGATCACCCTTACAATTAGGTCGAGGGTCAGGAGTGGATCTGCCATGTGGTGGGGGGCTAGATTTTGATACGAGAGCTGAGCTTTCAATGGGCTGCAGGTCAGGAGTAGTGAGCATGACACGACGACGTGCTTCTTTACGTCTAACCTCAGAGAAGGCTTCTTTGGTGTCAGGAAATGGGGCACGGCCCACCAGACAACCTCTAACTTCATCAAGATTACTGTTTAACCCCGTAAGAAATTCAAAAACTTGCTCTTTCTGTAACTGCTACCGCTGGATTGTAGTACAATTAGCACATAGTGGTGTGGTAGCCAGATACAAATCGAGCTCCTGCCACAAGTCTTGTAAGTCGGAAAAATATTGGGTAACAGTTTGATTACCTTGCTTGATTTCTTTAAGCTTGGTACGGATTTTGAAAATCTGAGAGGCGTTACCAAGGTCAGAATACATTTTTCGGGCAGCGTCCCACACCTCCTTGGCAGTCTTAAAGAATAGATATATGCAGCTGATTTTTGAGTCCATTGAATTAATTAACCATGCAAGTACAATAGAATTTTTCAGCTTGCCATACCTTGTATGTAGGATCATTGGAAAGAGGTGTAGGGAGATCACCAGTAATGTATCCTAGTTTACCACGACCACAAATGACAAGTTTGACAGATTGGGCTCATCGTAAATAATTTTTGCCATCAAGTTTATGGGCTGTAATATTAAGTGAACCACTGTCAAAGCTATAAAGAGAGCTCATAGACCCACTGGGCTAAGTGTGGGCTGAGTTGGGGTTAGGGTTACCTTCATTGGGCCGGGTTGAGTTTGGCCCAATAGTCTGAGAGGTAACTTCATCACTGTTCGACATCTCAGTGAGATTGGTGGCTGTGAGGGAGAGAGCCGAGAGCTGAGGAGAGCTTCTGAGGGCTACGGGGACCAAGTGTAGCGCCGCCGGACTGGACTGGCTGAGACGCTGGAGATGACGCCGGAGTGGAGCGACTGGAGGTTGAGCGCCGGAGTGGAGCGACTGAAGGGATTTCCGGTCTGGAGCAGGTGCCAAACGACTTCGCCGGAGTGCCTGGAGTGTCGCCGGACTGGTTTGCGACTGGAAGGAGGGACGACCGCCGGAAAAAATGGAGGAAAAAAAACAGAGGATGGTTGGAATCGAGCCTTATAGTTTGACACCATGTGGAAATGGTGAGAAAAAAAACAACTTTCTTGCTGTATTTCTATTATCTAATACACTTTATACAACCTAGGACTAGAGATATATAGGATATACCGGAATAACTACATTAATCACAGAAATAGGAATCGATTCCTATTCCTAGGAATCCCAAAAATCAAACATTAATACCCTATTTTTTTCTAACTGTCAACAACTATAGTGACATTTGTATTTCCCCTATACAAATCAAATTTGTAGATCCAAAAGGAGTTCAGAAACACAAAAGAAGAATGAAATAGACATAATCTTTTCACAGTAGTCCATAAAATTCGCAAACAAATTTAGTAAACTACCTTAAGGGGTCCAGGACGAATGATTGTATATCCAAGTCCTGATTTTCTCAATGAATCTTCTCCAGCCTATACACATTATGGGAAAAGAAAAAAAACCTTATATAAGAACAAAAGTTTTGTAAGTAAATGCATGTCACCAATATATTTAAATGGTTGGTGTAACAAGAGTTAAAAAGCTCACCCTCTTGGCTTTAAGAACCTGCTCCCTTCTGGTAGGGTCCAATCCTGATCCAGTACATGAAACTAGGATAAAGTCCGTTTCTTGCCCAGTCTGCAGAAAGCATACCCTTTGAAATTTATTAAAGCTGAGGAGCACATATATGTAAAGCTCTAGACTTGGAGCATATATACTTCACCATCACACAGTGGTTTAATTGAAAGAAGAAGAAAAAATTGAAGAACAAAAAAACAGTGGGGCAAATGGGGAAGCAGTGAGAGATTCATAATAATAAGAAAATCTGTCAAGGTAACATTAGTAATACAAATACAGTAGTAGATATTGTTCCTGGAGACCTTCTGTGAAAGCAATTAGATTGATTTAGTAGTGCTGAAGAGAAGTATGCTATCCAAAAAATAAGAAACTAAAACACTATACCACTGAATACGGAACATTCATTAATGAAACGATTTGAAAGAAAAAACATAAGGTGCTTACAGGCAAAGCTTTTATGTATTCCAATATAAGCTTAAAGCTTCTTGGATCTTGCTTCACTCCTGCAGCAGGCCCTTCAGCAGGTTTCTGTAAAAGAAAACCAAAGAGAATTAGCTGAGATCATAAAATGTATCTAATTGTAGTTACCACAGTGGTGATCAAGTAGTTTCAACTTTAATCAACTACTAACATGTGTGTTATGCCCAAAATTAAATAAATACTAGGGTTAATGTATACAAATATGTTGGAACTGAAAACATAATCTTATTGATGTTAAAATATAAATACTCTCTTCAAAGAAAGCAATGCCTTGGTCCAATTTGAGGACATGTTTGTGTAATTTTGTATATTCTCAGAAACAGTAAGGACATGTCAAGGAAGTTTAAAAATGATGAGATTACTGCTTTGTCTTAAGTATATTGATAGAAATGAAAAAGAATTGTAAAGATTATGCAAAATCTGTTCATTTCATTCATTTATTTAAAGGATACAAATGCAATCTCAAGTAGTCAGCATATCAATTCCAAGATCTCAGAACAAAATACAAACCTGTTTTCTGGGTTCAAAACGTATGGTTAATGTATGTATAAGAAATGGATCTAGTGGTGGATCATCCGGTTTCACAGGGCGAAAGGACGAAAAGGGTACTCTCACCTGCCAAATGTAGGGATAATAAAATTATTAAAACTCTAGTCATGACCAATCAAACATACAAACAGAAGGAAAAAAAAAGAGGAGAATAGATTGGTGGCATAGAAGAGACAAAATTTAAATCAACAGAAAGAGATCCTTACCCTACAGAATCCTACTTTTGTGCTAAATCGTGCAAAATACAATTTACTTTGAGATGTATCTGCTAAGGGACCAGCCTCAAGAATTAAAACATAAGATTTTCCATTTCCACCAACAGAGAGAACCAGACCTTCATACCTATACATTGAAGACAATTTATGTACTATAGCACTTAATAGCTTAGGCAAACAATGAAAACTTAATCGAGAATGTGAAAATGCTATGCATTACATACCTGTCAAGAGTCCGACCCAGAGGAAGTGAAAGCCTTTTCGTCAGCTCGACATAGCCTCCTCGAGAGAAAACATAACCTGCATAAGGAATCAAAGGAAACAAAAATATTTTAGTTGCTTCAAAATGAGCATACATGGAACTATGCGACTTCATCAATTATGCAAGAAACGAAAAAAAAAACTTGTGTCTTGAATGTAACTCATGAATGAATGATAAAAGGAAAACAGTTCCTTTATACTTATTTCTACTATGGATAAGTAAACATGGCCTCACTTATAAATCAAATTTTTAACCTGAAAAGACAGCCTCTCCAGTCTCCGTAAACTCAAATTTAGCATCCATTCCCCCATCGTACTTAGAAGCAACAACATCCTGGAAATAGGTCCCCTGACGAGCTTCCCACCCAACCAATGAATCTTCGGTCTTAAACTTGGCAAGGCAGAGCTTGCTTTTGCTGCTTTTGCCAGCTCTTAGCTGAGCAAGCTTATTGTTATAGTCCTGAAAAGAGGTACTATTTATTAGACCAAATTGGCAAGTAAGATTGAAACAAACCAATGAATAGAAATGTGGGCAAGAATGAATACCTGAAACGCTTTACTAAGGTTGTAAACTCCACGTTGATCGACCCTAAAGAGGTCTCCAGTGATGGCAGAGCGAGCAGTAGCACAGTAGATGACCTTGTTGCAACCTTCGACAGCAACCATGAGTGTGGCGGGATCTCCTACGTCCCCAACTACAATCTCAACCGACCTCGGAAGCATGTCCACCACTTGTTCATCTGCCTTTCTCACCAGGGCCTATACATAATTCTAAAATCAATCAGTAAAAACCAAAAGAAAGAAGGAAACGACAGTAACAAACAACAACAGGTTATTCAAAAACCTTGACGGAGTAGCCTCTGAGCATGAGCTTGCGAACGACAAGGCGTCCAATGCGAGAAGTGGGTCCAACGACGAGAACTGTGGTGTTCTGGGCACCAGGGATGGCAAACTCACACATGGGTCCTTCCCTAATGAGAAGGGCGTCGAGTGCATCCCTCTGGTCGGCTCTGCTGGTGCTGGAAATCTGGCCGAGTCCAGAGAACTTACGCCAAACCTCATCGAACAGCTGACGTGACCGGCGGCCGAGTCCAACCGGATTCACGTCCTCAAGATCCAGACGCAGCTGCTGCTTTTGCTGCTCTTCTTGTGCAACAACACTAGTGGTAGTTCTAGAAGGAACGTTCTGTTGGGTTTGGTCTGGAGTTTGAGGTTTCTTCTTGTCGTTTTTGTTCTTGTTTCTCCTCTTGTTGGGTGGTTTATTACCAGAACTTTCCGGAGAAGAAGTGGTAGCTCTGGGAACTATGATAGCATGGGATCTATGGCTATGGGAGATAAAGGAAGGTGCCCAGTTGGGAGTATTGGGTAGTGACAACGTTGTTGGCCTCAATCCCATCGATGAATATCTATGATGATGGGGGCTACTGCTGATTATGTTGCTGCAGCTGCTGCTGCTGCCGTTAATGGTGGTTGCCGTAGCAGTGGAAGTCATTTCTGCAAGAAACTAGAATCTATGTGATACGTCACTACAATAAGATTCTAATTTTTACATTATATATGTATATATATATATATATATATGATTGGATATATATGATTGGATAATGTTGATCTGATTGAAAAAGAATTTTAATTTTCTGGAGTTGGAGTTTGGAAAGAATGTACGAATGGCTGGAATTGGTGGCAGTTGGGAATGGAAGTTGGACCACACACCACAGAATGGGTTTTGGGCTATGGAGATGACTTTGTATTCAACTTGAAATAGCCAATGAGCCACGTAGAGTTGCTCTTTTTCTCCCGTTTCACTCACACGTGCCAACTATTCAACAGAGTGCTGCACTTAGTATAATCAATAATAATATTGGTGTTTCTGAAAGAAAAAAAAAATCACATGTCCCCGATTATCTGTCACCTTCGTGTCCCACCAATTATTTTAAGACACTACATTTATGTATAGTTGGGAAAAGAGAAAGTTGTAAATAATCTAAATATATATTAAATAAATAAATGAGATGTCTTTAAATAATTGGTGGGACATGGACGAGACAGGAAATTTGGGGACAGGTGATTTTTTTTCGGTGTTTCTCCGCAAAAATGGTCACACCGGTGCCCCCTTCGTATTTTTTACTCAAAAAGTATTTTTTTTGTGAATTTTTTTTTATAGTAGTGTATATTGTAGTTATTTAAAGTATCCTGCAAATTTTTAAAAAATTCTGAATAATTTACACTGTTGAAAACAATGTTCAAATAGTTTATCACACACGTGACTATTTTTTTATGCGCGTGAAAAGTAACATATTTGAACATTATTTTCAGCACGGTAAATTATTCGGAATTTTCTAAAAATTTGCAAGATACTCAAAATAACTACAATATACACGGTCATAAAAAAAATTCACCGAAAATACTTCACAAGTCAAAAACACCAAGGGGGTGCATCGGAGAACCCTCCAATAATATTTTACGTTTACCTTAATTTAATCCAAGAAAAAAAATTAGAGTGTAAAAAAAATTGTTATTAATATATTAAACAAAAGGGTTATTTGCGACATAAATACCACATATTTTCTGTTTTATACACTTATATACTACATCTTTTTTTTCGACGGATTGAATACCAAACGTTATGATTTTGGCAATTCCGTCACTACCACTCCGTTACATGGGAAAAAAAAGACAGGTGTAGGGCTCTGAATAAATCCAGTTTATTTTTGTCAAAAACTTATATTAAAACATAAAACTAAAACAATTCCTAATAAAAACTTACATCAAAACCCAAAATCCCAAAAAACTAAAACTCATTCCTTCAAAAACAGAAACCCCAAAAATCAAACACTCAAATTCTCCTTCTCTCTCTCTTTCTTCGGGTCAATACCAGGGGTCACAAACCATTTTCGAACTAAAACTCATTCCTTCAAAAACAGAAACCCCAAAAATCAAACACTCAAATTCTCCCTCTCTTTCTCTCTTCGGGTCAACACCAGGGGACACAAACCATTTTCAGCAACTTACCAGAGGAAGACGAAGACGAAGCAAACCCTAAGAAAGACGAACCAGACCAGACGAAGGGGAAGAGTCACCAATGCATATTCGGCGCCTCCCTGGGGAGGAACCCCCTGAGTATGGTAGGTTAGTTTTCTCTTTGTTCTATATGTGATGAAATGGTTTTTGTTGCTATTGGTTTTTGGAAGTATGTGTAGGTTGACATGTGCAGTGACTGTGATGGTATCTATTTGGAATATTTTGACTGAGTAAAAGAAAGGGGTATTATAATGCTTTGGGATGTGGGATTTTGTCACTGTTAGACTAAAATAATGCATTTTTTACTTAGGCTAAAATAGAGCATTGTGGTAGGGTTTTTTTCATTTCTCTAATCATTGTCATACTTTTTAGAGGCTCTTTGGCTTTGTCTATATGAGGAATAGGAATGGGACCCTATTATAGAAACAAAATATGCACTTAACTTTAAATAATTAATGTATTTTTTTTCTTTATTGGCAGATTTGAAGTTTGAGTTATTCACAATTAATGTGCATCATGGTGGGAGGTGGTTCATTAATTTTTATGAGAAAAAATATGAAGGGGAGGGGGGGGAGAGATTGATTATTTTGATTACTGTGATTGGGAATGTTTCAGCAGGTATGATTTGGAGAAAATTGCAATGAATATTGGGTATGAGCTGCCTGTTGGTTTTTGGTGGAGGCCATATGGGAACTTTGTACACAAAGGTGTCATGTTAGTTTCAGATGAAGATATTAGGGTAATGATCTTTGATATGAAAACAAGGAGGTATAGGATGGTTGATATCTTCTTGGTCTTGCCTGACAAGGATTATGTGGCTCCTGTTGTCAGTTACTGTGAAACTGTCACTCTACCAAAATGTAGAATTGAAGAGTTACCAGATAATGTTGAAGTGGATGTGGATGTTGTAGTAAATGCAGAGGGTTTTCCTGAGGGATTTGTCACTAATGGTAGTGAAGAGGATGTGGATGCGGATGATGTTGAAGTGGTAGATGATGCTCCTGAATTGGTTGTTTTGGACAGTGATGAAGAAGAAGAAGAAGTCTTGGCTCGAGATGATTATTTTGAACCCCAGGAACCATCTGAAACTGAAGCCCATGAACCCAACTTCAAAGTACCTGAAGCTCAAATACTACCTCAAGATCATGAAACATGGTTACCCTTCCCACCCCAAGCCCAAGTACCACTTCAAACTCATGAAGCCCATGAACCCAACTTCAAAGTACCTAAAGCCCAAATATCACCTCAAGATCATGAAACTGAGTTGCCTTTCCCACCCCAAGCCCAAGTACCTTCTCAAGAAGACCAAGTAGTACCTGAATTAGAAGATAACACTACGGCTGAAAAAAGAAAAGGCAAGCAACCCCTGAGGAAGTGTAACAAGAAGAGGAGAAAGGGAAAGAGGAAGGCTGAGAAAGATGATGATTTTCTATTGGAAGAGGAAGATTATGCTAATGATGGCAAATATAAAAAGGATCTAGAGAACACAACTGATCCAAGAAAGTGGCGGTCTTCAGTGACAGAGCATTGTAATGAGCAAGATTATGTTGATTCTGAAGGAGTAATATCTGAGGATGATCTTAACAGCCTGTGTAGTGATGATGAGCACACTGTTAGAAAGAGTAAGAGTGAATACAACCCTACTAACAAGTTTGAGAAATTTTAGTTCAAGCTTGGGATGGAATTTCCTACTATGGAGCATCTAAGGGAGGCCTTGAAAGATAATTTTATTAACAGTAATAGATCATACAAGTTTGTTTTCAATGACAGATCTAGACTAAAAGCCAAATGCAAGGGTGAAGGTTGTGATTGGTTTATTTATGGAAGAGTTCAGGGTAATGATAAGAAGACTGTTAGGATAAACAAGTACTAGTCAAAACACTACTGTGAGATAGTGTTCAACAACAAACTTATGACAAGCACTTGGTTAGCCAAGCATTTCTTGGAGCAGTTCAGACTTAATCCAACACATGGACTACAAAGGATTCATGGGAATGACCCAGAAAACAAAATTCAGCAATGTGACACAAACCATTTTCTACAGGGCTAAGGATTATGCAAGAAATCTATTGGAGGGTTTGGTGAAGGATCAATATTTAATCCTTGATGACTACTGCAGGCAGCTAATGGAGACAAAGCCAGGTAGCACAGCTTTACTTAAAACTATCCTTGTTGATGGCCAACGAGTATTTGAGAGGGTTTATATTTGCTTGAAGGCTTGTAAGGATGGGTTCAATAAGGGTTGTAGGCCTTTGCTAGGACCGGATGGATGTTTCTTGAAAGGATATTGTAGGGGTATGTTATTGGCTATTGTAGGTATAGACCCAAACAACTCACAATTTCCAGTATCATATGCAATTGCCGAGAAGGAAAACACTGAAACTTGGACTTAGTTTCTGAATTTAATAGTTGAGGATCTTGGCATTGAAAACCCAAGCAATTTCACAATGATGAGTGACCGACATAATTGTTTGGAAAAAAGCTTTGGTCGACATTATGATTGGAAGTGAAATCAGGTATTGTGTGAGGCATCTGCACTCCAACTTCAAAAAAGAACATCCTAGTTTAATATTAAAACAAATTTTATGGGGTTGTGCTCGGGCAACTACACCTATGGAGTTTACTCGAAGAATGAATACTCTGAAAGAAGTAGTTTAGAATGCTTACTGTAACGTCCCAAATTACCTAATAAGGCTTAGGGCCTTGATTAGGGGGCCAGTATGGAAAATTATGGAAATTATGTGTATACGTGATATATATGTGTATCATTATATGATTATGTGAGTTATATTATAATATGACTTGATATGCATGTTTAGGTGTATTAAATATACATGTGGGCCTATTTTTTGTTAAAAGAGCAATTTTCGTAATTTGACCCGTTATGGGTATATTTTGCATATATGTGATATATATGTGTGGAACCACGTTATTATGTGGATATATTTGGGTTATTCGGCACGAGACAATCCTAGCGAGCAAGGTAGCGGTTTAGTCACAACAGGGTCAAATACCCGGCTCGAGGTGAGCGTAAGGGTAATTTGGTAATTTAGTACATTACCGGGATCACGTAATAGGGAAATTATTTGGTAATTATTTGAGGATATTGGAAGTAACAGGAATTATAAGGCGCTAATTAGGATTAACGGGGTATGTGGTTAATGACAAATTTTCCCTTGAAAGGCTTTGAGAGAGAGATTGGCTCTAGGGGCATATAGGTCTTTTGGGCATAAAGTAGTGACTTAAGTCCCTAGTTTCTTCAGCTGAAGGAAACCTCCAAAACAGAGTAACTTACAGAATTTTCTCTCTCTCTCAACCACTTCTCTCTTTCTCTCTAAGTTCTTTGGGTGGTGCCTTGGAGTTCTTGAAATTTTGGAGGTTAAGGTTTGGAATTGAAGACTTGAGGCCTAGAATTTGGTTAGCTGCAGCTAGGACTATTAATTCACAGCTAAGGTGAGTTTCAATTTCTATTTTAATGGTGTTCTGTTTTTGTTTTATGGATGTTCTTGAGCTTTAAGGTTCAAGGTATTGGATTGAGTTTTTTGGTGGTGTTTTGAATGGGTTTAAACTTGGGTTTTGATGAGGTTGGTGTATTGATGAGGTTTTGAGGTTAAATTGTGAGTTTGGATGGTGTTTAGATGAGGTTTTGGTGACTTGAACTCGAGGGAAAACGCAGGGGAAAAGCAGAGAAATTATGGGCTGTAGGGATAGCGCCTCAGCGCTATACCTGTTTCAGCAAAGCCCATTTTTAGGGCTTGGGAGGACTTTGGGGGCTCAGAGGATGGTCCCACCACCCCGTTGAGTGGGATTGGAAGTCTTGAGAGCTCGGGAGTGTTCCCAGAGTTTGTTTTTAAGGATTGAATCTTATGAGATTAATATTTATGGTTGTGACTAGGTTACCTCTAGGGCTCAGGATAGGATCCTACTCGAGGGTCCTTCATATTTAACTAGTGATTGGACCAAAGGTAAGAAAACTGCACCCAGTATGTGATACATTTGATTATGGCTTGGCCCGAATTATTGAACAGGAATATGAACAGGGCATGTAATGCCCTGACTATTTCTAAGACCTCAGACCATTAAAAGCTACTATGACATAGCTACTAATTTGAAATACATACATATAAAATAACATAACTTTATTTAAAACCCAAAATATTGTACCAAATACAAAATATGGTATGAAATATAAAATATGGTATGAGATCCCATTGTTATAAAACATAAACATAATCTTTAAATCAATTGTTTAAAATACTAAGTGCGGAAATACATCAAAACATAAATTTTAAACAACGCCATCCTCGATCTTCCAGTAGTCCATTCAGTCCATCCTTCCTCAATACACATGCCAAGCTACCACAAATCCTTTCCGCCTTCCATGCTTATTTTCCTACATCATTCTAAAAAGAAAGGAATGAGCATAATGCCCAGCAAGGAAAATCTACTAACAACATATATGCCACAAATCATAAAACAGAAGATTATATCATAATGCATATACTATAAAACATATGACTATAAAAACGTATATCATATAGGACTACAGTATTAAGAGCCATTAACTCATTAACATGGTATGTGATAAAACTATCTAGGTCCTCTATCTACTAATCGAGGTAGGTTAGATCACAGCTATAGTATATGATAACACATCTAGGTCATCTGTCTACTAATCGAGGTAGGGTAAATCATAACTCTAAACCATAAAAATGATAAAAAAATCTTGGGGTTTGCTATCTAAGCAACTATAAGCCCCAAATGACTACAAAACATAATTATGCATATATACATAGCACATATCATAGCATAAAACATAACATAACATAAACATATAAACACATATAATCTAACCTATTTTCCTTACCAAAAACTGGGATATGGAGACAAGAACGAGACTTGGAACACTCCTAAAACCAACAGTAAGAATCGTGAGTTTCCAAAGTAAAGGAGATGAAAAAGAGAACTAAACCATCCAAGTAGAAACTTGTCGGAAACCTTAATGTTCAAGGATATTAAACACCTAACCAAGAATCATAAACAAGAGTTAGGATCTGAAAGAAAATAAAAGAAAACTAAAGAACCATGAAGAACTGAACTTAAGGATAGGAATACCTTGGATGAACTATGACTTGATTTACACCTCGAGACCGAAATAACACTATATCTTACTTTCCAAGTGTTTATAAAAGCTTAGATTGGAAAAGCTTTTATCCCAAAACTCAAGTGTTTCTCTCTATAGTAAACTTAGCATCTTGGAGGCTCTAAACAATGCTTGAAGAATAAAGGAAATGGCTGAGTACTAGGTCTTATTTATAGAGTTCATGGAGTGAAACTAACCCCTTTTAATTTGAATAAATAAATTAATATAAAATGAAAAAGATTTGAATTTTCATTCAACAGATGCCCAGAACTCGGTCAAAATCGTTCAAGAGCAAGTCCAAGTGGTTAAGGCTGTTTTTAAATTTAAAATCCTCAATATTCAAAAATTAACTCCCAGGGGTGATATATCGCCTACCATGGGCGATATATCGCTTAGACCTTTACCCTGAGCCTCCGTGCTTTCATTCGTGTGAAGTCGACGTGTTTTCATATCTTCCATAGGCGATATATCGGCCCCTATAGCTGTGATATATCGGCATACGCTGATATTTTAAACACGTTTTTGGACTTTTCAGGATATTTTGAAATTAAAACAACTTTGACTAAGTAAAACGTGATCCTAACAGTTGCTGGAAGGTTCTAGAGCTTCTAGATCTTCTTTTAATTAATTTAATCATCCAAAATACTTAAATCCTTGATAAACATGTTTGTGACAAGTGTCACATTCTTATTAATTCTATCTAAACCTTAGGTTATAATAAACAATATTTCTAGGACCAGCAATATTAATCAAACCTTATGTTATAATTAATATTTCTAAACTATAGGTTAAACTTATAAAATCCATAACTGTTGCTATGAGTTTCCTACTAAGTCCCAGCTTGAACCAAAATCCACGGAAACTAACATACTACAAGCTACTATTACTACTATCTAGCTAAGTAAAATTTCGAGACACTACAGGGCATGAACGCCTGAGAATGTCCATGATTATGATTATGCTTGTGATTCCTGAATTATTGAGCAGGAATATGAATAGGGCATGAACTCCTGAGAATGTGCATGATTGTGATTATTGATTAAGCATGTTTAATGCTTTGTATTTGGACATTTGGTATATGATATATGCATGTCTGCATTATCTGATTGAGAAAGGCTTGACTTATGAGTCAAGCACGGCAATAGCGCGCTGAGTGCTGGTCGAAAAGCATTGACTTATGAGTCAAGGGCGGCAATAGCGCATTGAGCACTGGTATTTTTGGCTAAGCTAACCAGGAGCGCATCATACACTTGTCCAACCTAATGATCGTGGAAAACTCAGTGCCAGGTACGTTGGGCCAGCTTCAATGCTGGTTATATTGAGGATACGGCAACGAGCCCCGAGGTGACTTATTAGTCCCATATCCTAGGGTTGGGCCCCAAACTTGACTTATGAGTCAAGAACGAATTTAGCACACTGAGTGTCGATCGAAATCATTGACTTACAAGTCAAGGATAAAAATAGCATTAAGCGCTGGTCGAAAAGCATTGACTTATGAGTCAAGGACGCATTAGCACGTTGAGTGTCAGTCGAAAGCATTAACTTATGAGTCAAGGGCAACAATAGAGCGCTGGTCGATATGGTTATGCCTAATCAGGAGCGTGACATACGCTTGACCGACCTATTGGTCGTGCAAAACTAAAGCGCCAGGTACGCTGGGCTAGCTTTGGCTGGTTATACAGAGGATAGAGCAAAGGGCCCCAGGGTGACTTATTAGTCCCATATCCTAGGACACTGAGGCCCAGTATGATTTATTAATCATGTATTTTGGGCATTGGGCCCCGGTATGATTCATTGATCATTTATCTTGGACTATTGACCCTATATGACACTATAGCCATTTATATGAATGGTATGCATGCATGAGTAGGGTTATTATTGCTAGGCATACTTATTATGATTTGGTAACATGTTATTAACTGGTTATGATCATGTTTAAGTTTTATTGCTGAGTCTTGGCTCACGGGTGCTATATGGTGCAGGTAAGGGAAAAAGAAAGTTGGATCATCCTTGAGTTGGAGAGCTTAGGTGACGATGTGTACATATGCGGCTGCTCGACCACCACGGTCGAGGTTTTAAAGAGGAACTAGGGTCAAACCCTATTTTTTCGCGTAGGTCGGCTGGTTGTAACTTTTTCCATTGTAATTAACCTTTTTAGATGTATTTTGGGATCCCATGTATAAAGTAAATGTTATAGTGAAACGATTGTACCTTTGACCAAAAAATTTAACCCTAAATCACTTTTAATTACACGATTATGGCCAAATGTCTCGCTTAGCGAGTTTAGCACTATTTAAAATACACAGTGTAACGGTCCCTGAGTAGTAGGGTGTTACACTTACTAATGGTTGCTGAAAAAAGACCCTAAAGAATGGATCAAATCACATTTTGGGGAAGTTGCGAAGTGTGATATGTGTCTTAACAATCTATGTGAAAGCTTTAACTCAGCTATCATGCCTGCAAGAGACAAGGAAATTGTAACACTGTTAGAGAATGTCCGATTCTGGCTTATGTGCAGATTCAACACCAAAAGGGAAGAAGTTAAGAAATGGGTAAATCCAGTTTGTAAAAGGATCTTTGCGATTATTGAGAAACACAAGAAATTGGCCATGGAATTTTACTCAACAATGGCTGGAAATGTTCGGTTTTCAGTAACATATAAAGGAACAAAAACCTTTGTGGTTGATTTGGTGAAGAAAGTGTGCACTTGTAGGGCTTTCCAATTATTTGGCATATCATGTCTCCATGCTTTAGCTTCTATATGGGCATCAGGATTGAACCATTATGATTTTGTTGATGACTGGTATAAAAAAGATACATACATGGATGCATATGCTGGGATAATTAAGCCCATGCCTAGTCCAGATAAGTGGCCTCAAACTGGCCTAATCCCCATATTCCCACCTCTAGAGCAAGTCCTACCTGGAAGACCAAAGAAAAAGAGAAACGGAAGCAACGAGGAACCTCCACCAGGTGCTACAACACTTTCAAGGAAGGGTCAAGCTAATCACTGCAACATATGTAAGCAGACTTGGCATTCTAAGAAGACTTGCCAAAATGAAGCTGTTAAGGAGGTACATTCTTATCTATTGTCATCAATTTTTTATATGATATGTTATTGGTTGTGATATTACTGAAAACTAATTGATATGTTAATGGTTGTGATATGTTGCAGCCCAAAGTTACTAAGAAGAAAGGTAGACCATTTAAGGCTAACCCACTTCCTGAGACGGTGAAGAGGAATGAGAGGTGTAACGCTCTACTACCCAGGGACCGTTACGTTGTACATTTAAACAGTGCTAAACTCGCTAATCGAGTCATTTAGCCATAATCGTGTAACTAAGTGTAATTAATGGTTTAGGGTTAAAAAATTTGGTAAAAGATACAACATTTCACTAAAAGTTTACTGTATACATTGGGATCCTAAAATATATTTTAAAGGTTAATTACAATAAAAGATTTACAACCAGTCGACCTAAGCAGCAAAATAGGGTTTAACCCTAGTTCCTCTTTAACCCTCAGCCGTGGTGGTCGAGCAGCCGCATATGTACACATCGTCACCTAAGCTCTCCAACTCAAGGATGGTCCAGCTTTCCTTTGCCTTTACCTGCACCATATAGCACCCGTGAGCCGAAGCTAAGCAAGAAAACTCAAACACATGCTCATAAATATATAATAGCATGTCACTAAATCATAATAAGCATGCCTAGTAGTAATAGCCCTATTCATGCATGCAAGCAAGTCCAAATAAATGATTATGGGCCCTGCCCCCTATATAGATGACTATCAAGTCAATCTGGGAATTTGTTCCCTGAATAAATGACTAATGAGTCTATCTCTAGGGATCTGCTCCCTAAATAGATGGTTAATGTATCCATCTCTGGGGATCCGCTCCCTGAATAGATGGCTAATGAGTCCATCTCTGGGGATCCGCTCCCTCAGCCATGTGATGTTTCAGTCACCTGAGCCTTTTGGCCCTGGCTCTAAGTAACTAGCCTTTAGACCAGACAAGCGCATTTAGTTTTCTTCAACCTTGGGGTCGGTCAAGCATTTAATGCTTATTTTGATTAGATCTAATCATTTTGGCTCTGCGTTCAATATGCCTATGCCGATCTTGACTCATAGGTCAATTCCATACGACCTGTGCCGTTTCTGAATGCACCCAGGCATATATCATATGTCAAATATCCAAATATAAGACATTCAGCATGCTTACTCAACATTCACTAACATAATTATGATCATGCACATTTACAGATACTCAAGCTCTGATCAATTACATATTCAATATTCATGTCATGCTCTAATCACATGTATCATATGCATCACATGCATCACATACTAGTTGCAGTTTTTGTTAGGAAAAATTTGTGTTTCCTCAATGGAAATTGGTAAGAAATGTTACAACTCTAGACAAGATAATAAAAATAAACTTTAGATTGATTAAATAGTGTTACAACTCTATGACTGAAAATACAACTAAATAAGAAAAGAATTAGAAGAAGAGAATGGTGAAATACAACTCTAAACAAAAGATACAAATAAAGCAAAAGTGTTTGTAACAAAAGAAAAGAAAAGATTACAACTCTAAACAAGAAATACAAGTAAATAGAGAAAAAGAATATGAAGATGAAAAGCAATAGAATAATGGAAAGAACAAGAAACAAAAGACAAGCAACTCTCACTCACACTACCAAAGTGAAGAGTGTTGGGGATCACCAACTTGAACAAGATTTGAAACCTTTGTCCAAAAGCTTATTTCCCCCTAACTCAAGCACTAAGGGGTCTCTCAGAGATTTGGAAATGATTTCTGGAATAATCAAGTCTCTAGGTGTTTCTAGCCAAGTGCTCTAATGGATAGAAACATTGGGTCTTACAAGTGAGCAATAGGCTCCTATTTATAGAGTTTAGAGACACCATTTGAATTTCAAATTCCACCAACCCCCATGGATGTTACCAATGATTAATTGGATGTTTATGGAATTAAAAATAAGATTTGAGAGTTATTTTGGTTTTTGGAGCCGTTCAAAAAGGTTGGAAAAAACTTGTCAGATTTTTCACCTGTGGCCGCGGCTAGGAACATCAGTGGTCGCGGCCACTGCTCTCTGTTCCACAGGCTGTAGCCACTGACCAGTTTCAGCACATAAAAATGTGTTATTTTTCCAAACGGTTCCAACACCCTCCCAATTGATTTTCTAACCCCCAAAACACATTATTGGGGTTTAAATCATATCTCTAACAGTCATTTCACTTATGGCTTTAAGAAATTCATCTCAATATTGTGTAACAACAAATCTAGACAATAATGGGCAATATTTGGAAGTTACAAATTTGTGACTGAATTTGTAACACCAAATATGCTACATATTTGGATATTTCACATATATCTAAATATTGTAACTCTCTATTATATGTTACAATATGTGACACTCTTTGTCACATTTATTTAATCTAAAACATTATATTATAAAATAATATAGCATTCCCCCACTAGATTAAATAGTTATCTATTGTAACACTTATTTAATCAATCATTATATGTAAAATATAACATATCCCCCACTTGATTAAATAAGAATTCTCTCTTACAGGAGTCATTGCATTGGTGCATAAAATAAAGTGTTTTTCAACTTGAACTTTGTCGAAAATTGCATTGGTGCATAATTACTATAGTGTAATTATCACAAAATTTGTCGAAAATTTGGTTGCACTAGGCATTGAACCATCTTTTCATGATAACAAATTGGTGATATAACACACACCTTTGTGATGTTCACTTGAGACATCTATGTCTCACTTTGCACCGTTAATGGCCATGTGTACTTTCCATTCATGGGCGTTCTTGAGAATACTCCCAATTCTCATGAGAGGCGGCACCACCCCTAGGTCCATATAGGTAGAATTCTGACAGCATTTTGCTACCAAAAAATACTTGTCTTGACAAGACTGAATTATATTAAAAAACCTCTTGGTTTTAACCCTCAACTCAGTAACTCACAAGTACTCAACATCTCATATGGGACTTGTTTTGAGTACAACTAATATTCACTTGACCGACTTGTTGCTACCTATTGAACCTAACACTAGTTAAATAACTAGTGTTAAGATAGGTTACCATCAATCGTGAATCTCTTTAGGGAGTTTAAGTCCCATCCCTCAAGATGATGTAGCCACCAAATCCCTCGTTAATGGCTTAGTGAAAGGATCCACCAGATTTTCACTTGTTCTCACATAGGATATTGAGATGACTCCTCTTTGAATCAATTCTCATACATATCCATGTCTTAGACTGATGTGTCTAGACTTCTCATTATACACTCTGTTGTATGCTCTAGCATATGTTGCTTGGCTATCACAATGTATCGATATAGTGGATGCATTCTCTTTGATTAGGGGTATCTCTATCAATAGATCCCTTAACCATTCGGCCTCTTTGCCAGTAGCAGCTGGAGCTATAAACTCTACTTCCATAGTGGAATGAGATATACAGGTTTGTTTCTTGGAACCCCAAGAAATTTCACCCCCACCAAGTGTAAATACCCAACCAGCTGTGGACAAGTTGTCCCCAAGATTGGATATCCAGCTTGCATATGTATATCCTTCTAAGATTGAAGGAAATTTGGAGTAGTGAAGGCTTAGTCATTTGGTTTTCTTGAGATAACCTAGAACTCTTCCAATAGCCTTCCAGTGATCCACACTTGGATTACTTGTAAACCTACTAAGTTTACTCACCACAAATGCTATATCAAGTCTAGTACATTGGGCAGCATACGTCAGACTCCCTATAGCACTTCCGTACTCCAATTGAGTCACCGCTCTTCCTTCATTCTTCTCTAGTTTTACATTATGATTGAATGAAGTATTGGAATCTATAACCTTGAGATGGTTAAATTTGCTCAATAATTTCTCAACATAGTGAGCTTTCCCTAACGCAAAACCCCCACTATGTTTCTTTACTTTGATACCAAGTATGGTGTCAACTTCTCCAAGATCTTTCATCTTGAAGGTTGATGATAGAAACCTCTTCATTTCTTCTATCCCTTTCATGATATCACTTAGAAAAAGCATGGCATCCACTTATAAGCAAACAATGATCACATATCCCTTACAAGTTTTGGAATACAAACACTTGTCTCCATTGTTATGTCTAAACCCATTAGACAAGATGGCTTGATCAAATTTTTCATGTCATTGCTTAGGAGCTTGTTTCAATCCATATAAGGATTTTACAAGTGTACACACTTTATGTTCATATTTTGGTAGGACAAACTGTAACGCTCTGGTTACTCCAAGATCGTTACTGTGAACTTTAAACCGTGCTTAACTCGCTAAACGAGTCATTTGATTATAAACGTGCATCTAGGTGTTATTAATAGACTAAGGTGAAAAATCTTGATCAAAAGGGATGGATATATTTTATTTAAAACATAAAACTGTACATGGGCCCATAAAAACATTTACAATCCAAAATGGTCATTACAGTGTAAAAGTTACAACCCGCCGGCCTATGTGGAAAAAATAGGGTTAACCCCTAGTTCCCCTGAGAAACACCTTGGCCGTGGTGGTCAAGTGGCTGAATATGCACACATCGCCACCTAAGCTCTCCACTCAAGGCTGGGTGAGCTTTTCTTTTCCTTTACATGTACCACATAGCACCCGTGAGCCAAGGTTCAGCAAGAAAACTCATTACTGCATGTATTCAATATCAACAGATGATTGTGATAATCATACTGGGGCTTGCAACCCAATCAGATAAGTGACTATTAAGTCATACTCTGAATAGATGACTAATAAGTCTATCTCTAGGGCTTTGCATCCTAATCAGATAAGTGACTATTAAGTCACACACTGTGCAGGTGGCTAATAAGTCAACCTCTAAAGATCTGTTCCCTGTATAGATGGATAATAAGTCCATCTCTAGGGTTCTGCTCCTTAAATAGATGGCTAATAAATCCATCTCTGGGTATCCGCTCCCTAAGCTGTGTGACATGTCGGTCACCTTAGCCTTTTGGCTCTGGCTCTAAGTAACTAGCCTTTAGACTAGACAAGCACTTTTGTTTTCATCGAACTTAAGGTCGGTCAAGCGTTTCATGCTTTGGTTGATAATTCTTATGTCGATTAGATCTAATCTTTTTGGCTTGCGTTAAACATGCTAATACCATTCTTGACTCATAGGCCAATACCATACGACCAGTGCTCAGTACTACTGCCGAACTTGACTAATGAGTCACAGCTTCACAGTCAATACTGACACCATTGCCGATTATGACTGTAATGCCCCGAATTCTCCAATATGGTTTAATGGCAAGATTAGTAGGCCGGGAGGACCATACTTGTTTAATTATGCCATTAAATGGAAATATGCATGTATATGTGAATTATATTATAATATGATGTTAAATGCATGCATGTGGGTCCACATTTTAATTACAGGGGTGTGATGGTAATTTGGCCTGTTGATGGCATAATTGTATATTTGTATGCATGTCGATGACATATTGTTGAGACCACATTATAATGTGGGTTTGTTCGAGCTATTCGGCATGAGATGATCTTGGAATATTGGTTAGCGGTCTAGTCATAACAGGTTTAAGTTCGGGGCTCGGGATGAGTCTCGGGGTGATTTTAGTGATTAGAGTGTTACTGGGAATTAAAGGGTAACGGGATATAAATTATTGGTGTTTGAGATTATTGAGAATAGCGGGAATTGGAGAGTGTTAATTATGATTAACGAGATAGGTGGAAAATACCAATTTTGCCCTTGGGAGCCTTTGGAAAACCTTATTTGACCTAGGGGTATAATGGTCTTTTCACCCCTAGGATAGATATAACCATTTTTGAGATGAGAAAGAGGTAGAAAAGCAGAGTATACTTGAAGCTTCTCCCGTACCTATCTTCCCTTCAGCTTTCTTTGTGATTTTTGAACCATTCTTGAGGATTCAAGCTTGGGAAGTAAGCCTTGGGAGTTTGGGAGGGTGTTCCTCTATTGAAGAGCATCATAAGCTGAGCTTTGGGTAAGTTTCTAACCATTGCAATCTCTGGTTTGCCCTGTTTTAGTTCTGTTTTGCAGTTGAGATTTCTAGGTTGAATACTTGGTTTTGTTGGGAGTTTTGGCTATGGTTATTATGGTTGTGATGTTTGGGGTATGTTAGGATGGTTTTTGGGTTCATTTGGCACTAAAAATGGGATTTGGAAGTATTGGAATCAGGTTAGAATCGAAGGAATTGAAGAAGAAGGTTTCAGGGGGCAGCTGGTCTGGAGGTAGCACTATAGTGCCCACCCTAGGGCGCTACAGCGCTACCCAGGAGGTGTTTGGGCGTGTTGGGGGTTCTGAGAATAGCGTTGGGGTGCTAGGGATCAGCGCTGTAGCACTACTCTGTTCCTTCAAAGTCCCGTTTTAGGTGTTTTTAAGGGTTTTTGACTTGGGGTTTCAATCCTTAAGGCCCGGGATCGAATCTACTCACCGTGTGGGCATGTTTTGAGGTCTTGAGAGTGGTGCTTAGGTTAAGACCCTATCCATGTTGATTTTCATTAATGGAGGTTATAATTGGTTGTGATTAGGTAACTGGTAAGGAACCAAAAGATCGATCGTTCTCAAGGATCGTCCTTATAATATTTCTCGCTCGAACCTAAGGTAAGAAAACTGCACCCCGTGTATATGACATGTATGATAGTTGTTGAGGCATTCTGGTTGATAAATGTGGACATTGATTGCATATTAAATGCTAGCGAATATTGCTTACTTGTATATGGGACTGACTAGTTAGGGACACTGACCTAAAAGTCAGAAACAGCATAAACATCTTGAACGCAGGGCCGAATGAAGATTAGATCTAATCGATAGCAGCGTTGACATTAACGCTGGACCGACCCTAAGGTCGATGAATATTATAAGCACTTGGCTAGTCTAAGACTAGTTACTGAGAGCCAGTGCCAAAGGCCTAGGTGACCGTTCGTCACATGGCTAGGGAACGATGTTCCAAGGTTATGACTCTATGATCATGAGGAAGGTTATGTTGGTGACTAGTCACCATGCACCTATCCTACTTTAAGCTAGTGAAAGGTTCACTTATCTGTTAAGCCCCGGTGACCCTATCGTCACAAGGCTAAAGGGAGTTATACCCAATTTAGTGACTGTCACCTACCTGTTTTGGACTGATAGTCCTGAATGATTATTATGATCATTGTTGATATTATATCATGCTATATTGTGTTTTCTTGCTGGGCCTTGGCTCATGGGTGCTATGTGGTGCAGGTAAAGGGAAAGAAAAGCTCACCCAGCCTTGAGTGGAGAGCTTAGGTGGTGATGTGTACATATGCGGCCGCTTGACCACCACGGCCAAGGAGTTCTCAGAGGAACTAGGGGGTTTACCCTATTTTTTCCACTTATGTCGGCGGGGTTGTAAATTTGAAAACAGTAGTGACCATTTTACATTGTAAATAACTTGTAAATGTTTTGATGAGCTCATGAACAGTTTTATGTACTTAATAAAATATATCCTTTCCTTTTTATTGGTTTTCCTCCTTATCCTGTTAATAACACCTAGAAGCACGTTTTTAACCAAAGGGCTCGGGTAGCGAGTCAAATTTCCGGTTCACCGATCACCGTAACTGTTCTGGGGTAGCCAGGGCGTTACACTGACTAATAAGTCAGTGCCACTCACAAGTAAGCAATATTTCTAAGCATTTAATATGCAATCAATGTCCACATTTAGAGCACTCAACATGCCTCATCAATAACCATGCATGTCATATACTGGGTGCAATTTTCTTACCTCTGGTTCGAGCGAGAATTAATAAAAGAACGACCCTTGAGAACGATTGGTCCTTTGATCCCTTAGCGGTTACCTCAAACTTGAATTGAATCATCTTCAATGGTTGAACTAAGGTCCTAAGCTCCAAACATTGATCTCCTAGCTTGAATCCTCAAATGGAGTTTCAAAAATTCAAAGGAAGAAGAAGGAGAATGGTGATCGTGAGAGAGGAAGGAAAGACACTATGTTTTTGCTTCAGCTTATGCCATCTACAGCTTTCTAGTTTTAATCATAACCCATGGTCAAAAGACCAAAATGCCCCTAGGTCATATTTATTTCCTTAACAGCCCCCAAGGGCAAAATCGTCCTTTCCTGTCTATCTCGTTAATTATAATTAACGTCCTCCAATTCCCGTTATTCCCAATATTCTCAAATGCTAATAAATCATATCCCATTACCCTATAATTTCTAATAATTTACTAATCATTAAATTACCCCGAGACTCACCCCGAGCCCCGAAAATAACCTCGTTATGACCAAACTGCTAACTTGTATTTGAAGATCGTCTCATGCCGAATAGCTCGAAAAAATCCACATAATAATGTGGCATCGTCCATAAATCACCAATATGCATGAAAATATACAAATATGCCCTCAACGGGCCAAATTACCAAAATGCCCTTATAATGAAAAGTGGACCCACATGCATGCATTTATCATCATATAATAATATAATTCACATAAACATGCATATAATCATTTAATTGCATAATAAATCAATTATGGCCCTCCCGGCCCCCTAATCTAGGCACTAAGCCACATTAGGGAATTTGGGGCATTACACAAACACTTTGGGTTGTTCCATATAGACCTCCTCATTGAGGTCACCACTAAGGAATGTCGTTTTGATATCCATTTGATGAACATACAAGTTGTGTATAGAAGCTAAAGCGAACAGAATTCTTATAGATGTTGTTCTTGCAACAGGTGCATAGGTATCGAAATAATCGATACCCTCTTTTTGCCTAAACCCTTTAGCTACTAATCTAGCTTTAAAGGTTTGGATAGTGCCTTCAGTGTGGTATTTTCTCCTAAATACCCACTTACACCCAATTGGCTTAGACCCGGTGGGAGATCTACCAATTCCCAAGTGTTGTTGGAAAGAATGGAATCCATCTCATCATTGATGGCTTCTTTCCAAAATGCACTATCTCTCGATTGCATAGCTTCTCTATAAGTCTTAGGATCATCCTCAACGAAAAGTACAATAGGAATTTTCCTAATGACTTCCTCTCCATTTCCTTCTACCATGTAGAATGAAATTCGTTGAGAATCTATCTCATCCACTACTAGACTTTTCTCCTTTTTAAGCCTTTGACTACTTCTAAGCTCAAAGGGTTGCTTTACATTCTTTTGAGAATTCTCCTCTTGAGAATCAACTTTGGATGTAGAAGCTTGAGAATTGTTCTCATATAACAAATTCTCCTTTAGAGATGTTGAATCTTGAGAATTGTTGTCACATAACATGTTCTCGAAAAATTCAACTTCTCTAGATTCGATCACAATATTAGACTTTAAGTCTAATAGCCTATAACTTTTACTATTGTTGGCATAACCAACAAAATCACACTTTATGGCTCTTGAACCCAACTTTGTTCTATTAGATTTGGTTTTCTTGCAATATGCAAGACACCCCCACACTTTGAAGTGCCCTATGTTGGGTTTTCTTCCTTTCCATAACTCATATGGAGATCATCGGTATTAGATTAAGAATGTGACAATCGGTTAATAACGCTTCACCCCATAAGTTGAAATTCAACTTAGAAAACACCAACATAGAATTTATCATCTCTAGATAAGTTCTATTTTCCTTTCGGCAACACCACTGTGTTGTGGTGTATAAGGTGCGGTGCACTCATGAATTATACAATTTTCTTCACAAAATGTATTGAATTCATTAGAGAAGTACTCTCCTCCTCTATCACTTCTTAGCACCTTAATCTTGTTTAGTTGATTTTCAACTTCTAATTTATATAATTTAAAAGCATCAAAAGTTTCATCTTTATGCTTTAAAAGAAACACATAGGTATATCTACTAAAATCATCTATAAAAGTAAGAAAATACCTTTTACTGTAATGCCCCAAAATCCCTAATGAGGTTTAATGGTTGGATTAGTAGGCTGGGAGGGCCATAATTGATTTATTATGCCATTAAATGATTATATGCATGCTTATGTGAATTATATTATTATATGATGATAAATGCATGCATGTGGGTCCACATTTCTTGATAAGGGCATTTTGGTAATTTGGCTCGTTGATGGCATAATTGTGTATTTTCATGCATGTTGGTGAACTATTTATGAGGCCACATTATAATGTGGATTTGTTCGAGCTATTCGGTATGAGACGCTATTTGAGTGCAAGTTAGCAGTTTGGTCATAACGGGGTTAATTTCGGGGCTCGGGGTGAGTCTCGGGGTAATTTGATGATTAGAACATTACCGAGAATTAAAGAGTAATGGGATATGATTTATTAGCATTTAAGAATATTGGGAATAACGGGAATTGGAGGGCGTTAATTATGATTAACGAGATAGGGGAGAAATGACGATTTTGCCCTTGGTGGCTGTTAAGGGTTTTATTTAAGTCTAGGGGCAATATTGTCTTTTGACCTAAGTATAGATATAATCCATTTGAAGGATGTAGAAACTTGCAAAAACAGAGTGTCTTCATCTTCTTCTCTTGTTCAACTTTTCTCCTCCTTTTCTCTTTGGATTTTTGAGCTTCATTTGAGGAATCAAGCTAGAGAAGTGAACCTTGAGGGTCTAGGGTTGTGTTCCACCATTGAAGAGGGTTCCATACTGAGCTTGAGGTAAGTTTCTAGCCATTAGAACTCTGGTTTTCTACTTTGTTTTCATTTGGTTTTCAGCTTGAATTCTAGATTGGATAGTTGAGAATTGATGGGAGTTTTTGGAAAATATGGATTGGGTTATGATGCCTAGGACTTGTAGAGTGGATATTTGGGTTCATTTGGGAGTTTGGATGAGGTTTGGGATCAATTCTTGAAGGTTGAAAGTGGTGAAATCAAAGGAGGGAAAAACCAGGGTAGTTTAGCCTGGTTATAGCGCTACAACGCCCAAAGGAGGGCACTACAGCGCTAGCCAGGGCAAACTTCCCTGCTTGTAGCGCTATGGCGCTAGGGGGGCAGTGCTACAACGTTGCTCTGTTCTTCCTGATTCCTATTTTGAGCACTTTTGAGGGTTTTTGTCTCAGGGTTTCAAATCCTAAGGCTCGGGATCGAATCTACTAACCATTTGGGTACGATTCGAGGTCCGGGGAGTGAGGTTTAAATCAAGAACCTTTTGTTGTTCATTTTCATTAATGGGAATTATATTTGGTTATGATTAGGTGACCGCTAAGGAATCAAAGGACCGATCGTTCTCAAGGGTCGTTCTTGTATTATTTCTCGCTCAAACCAAAGGTAAGAAAATTGCACCCCATATGTGACATGCATGGTTATTAATGAGGCATGTTGAGTGATGTATATGTGGACATTGATTGCATATCAAATGCTTAGCAAAACTTGCTTACTTGTGAATGGCACTGACTCATTAGTCAGAATCGGCAATGGTGTCAGTATTAACTGTGAAGTTGTGACTCATTAGTCAAGTTCGGCAGTAGTACTGAGCACTGGTTGTATGGTAATGACTTATGAGTCAAGAACGGTATTAGCGTGTTTAACGCAAGTCGAAAAGATTAGATCTAATCGACATTAGCATTATCGTCCTGAGCATGAAATGCTTGACCGACCCTAAGTTCGATGAAAAACAAAAGCGCTTGTCTAGTCTAATGGCTAGTTACTTAGAGTCAGGGCCAGAAGGTCCAGGTGACTGCATCGTCACATGGCTAAGGGTGTGGAGCCCAAGTTAGCAACTCACTCATCAGTCACTCATCTGGTTTAAGTTAGTGACTCACGCATCAGTCACTCACCTGGTTTAAGTTAGTGACTCACTCATCAGTCACTCATCTGGTTTAAGTTAGTGACTTACTCATCAGTCACTCATCTGATTAGGGCTACACACCCCAACATGATTATTAGAATCTCAATATTATCTTATTAGGGCTACAAGCCCCAACATGGTTACTAGAATCTTGAAGTGATATTCACTTATCTATTTAGGGCTTTAAGCTCTGTATGATTATCATAATCATCATCTGATGCTGTATACATGCAGTAATGAGTTTTCTTACTGAGTCTTGGCTCATGGGTGCTACGTAGTGCAGGTAAAGGGAAAGAAAAGCTCACCCAGCCTTGAGTGGAGAGCTTAGGTGGCGATGTGTACATATGCGGCTGCTTGACCACCACGGCCAAGGTGTTTCTTAGAGGAACTAGGGGTTAACCCTATTTTTGCCGCTTAGGTCGACAGGTTGTAATTTTTACACTATAATGACCATTTTGGATTGTAAATAACTTGTAAACGCTTTTATGGGCCCATGTATAGTTTTATGTTTTAAATAAAATATATAATTTCCTTTTGATCAAGTTTTTAACCTTAGCCTATTAATAACACCTAGATGCTCATTTATAACCAAATGACTTGATTAGCGAGTTAAGCACGGTTCAAAGTTCACAGTAACGGTCTTGGAGTAACCAGGGCATTACATTTACCACCTCTAGTTAAAACACCATTTAATTCACAAAGATCACTATAGATTAAATCTAGTAAATTAGATGATCTTTCTACACTAGGAAATGGTTTCTTAATCATTTTTGCCTTAACACATGTTTCACATTTACCATAGTTTTTAATATTGCATGCAATCATACCACATTTTACTACTATTTTCATGGTTGAAAAACCTATGTGAGATAGTCTAAGATGCCAAAAAAATAAAGAATCATACTCAACTATATAGGCAGAATTTGCATTTTTATTGATAACATTGAAAGTTACATCATTGGTGCACAACTTAACCATACCCTCACAAGAGTACCCATTTCCCAAAAATACATTTGATTTGGTAAGAATAAGTTTACCGGACTCAAAAACGGCTTTAATGCCGGGCTTGCCAAGCAAATCACCACTTACCAAGTTTCTACTCATTTCGGGAACATAAAGTACATTCACTAATGTAACTTTCTTGTCGGAGATGAAAAAGATTTCAATGGTACCTTTGCCAAGTACCTTGGATTTTCCCTCATTGCCCATTTGAATCTCATGATTGCCCTTTGACTCTTCAAAGGTCTTGAACAATGATTTGTCATAGGTGACATGGACGGTGGCACATGTATCATACCACCATTCTTTCACCTTGCCTTGGATCGCATTCACCTCACTAAGGGTGGTAGCAACTATGTTTTCCTCTTGAGTTTCGTTTACCTTAGGTCCTTGTTGGTCTTTTCTATGCGTACACTCTCTAGCATAGTGACCATTTTTCCCACACGCAAAGCAAGTACCTTTCTCGCCCTTAAACTTGTTTGGGTTGGTTCTTGGACCCAAGGATGTCCCGTTACCCTTCTTGTCTTTCCCTTTGTTTTTGGGATGTTTTGGTTGTGACACCGCATTTTCTTTGGAAGTCTCTCCATTAGACCCCTCCACAAGTTTATCTCTACTTATCGATTCCTCCTCGATTCGAATATGCTTTTGAATTTCCTCCAAAGAATAATCATCATTTTTATGAAGGATTCTTTTCCTATAGCTCTTCCAAGTTGGTGGTAATTTAGCCACTATAGCACCAACTTGAAAGGCCTCGGGAAGCTCAATCTTCAAAACTTTCAATTTGTTATCAATTATTTGCAATTCATGTATTTGAGGAAGAATAGGTTTATCACCAAAAAACTTGAAATCAAAATATTGAGATATCAAAAACTTTTTGGTACATTTTTCTTCCGCCTTGAATTTTGTCTCAAGTGCATCCCATATCTCATTTGTCGATTTGGTCTCGATGTAGAGGTCATAGAGCCTATCAGAAAGAGCGTTGAGGATATGACCCCTACAAAGGAGATTTTCCTCCTCCCTCTTCCTTCTTTTCTCCACCTCCTCGGGAGTGTCCTTGTCGGATGGCGTTGGGAGAGGTTCTAGAGTGGACTCTAGAATGTAGGCGATTTTGAGAGTGATCAAAAGGAATCTCACCTTGTCTTGCCATCTAGTGAAATTGGACCCATCAAACCTATCCAACCTCACTAGGTCTTGATTCATAATCTTGATAGTCTCGCCTTCCATTGAAACAAACAAAGGGTAAGCTTTTGAATGTTAGGAAAAATTTGTGTTGCCTCAATGGAAATTGGTAAGAAATTTTACAACTCTAGACAAGATAATACAAATAAACTTTAGATTGATTAAATAGTGTTACAACTCTATGACTGAAAATACAAATAAATAAGAAAAGAATTAGAAGAATAGAATGGTGAAATACAACTCTAAACAAAAGATACAAATAAAGCATAAGTGTTTGTAACAAAAGAAAAGAAAAGATTACAACTCTAAACAAGAAATACAAGTAAATAGAGAAGAAGAATATGAAGATGAAAAGCAATAGAATAATGGAAAGAACAAGAAACAAAAGACAAGCAACTCTCACTCACACTATCAAAGTGAAGAGTGTTGGGGATCACCAATTTGAACAAGGTTTGAAACTTTTGTCCAAAAGCTTATTTCCCCCTAACTCAACCACTAAGGGATCTCTCATAGATTTTGGAAATGCTTTCTAGAATAATAAAGCCTCTAGATGTTTCTAGCCAAGCGTTGTAATGGATAGAAAATTTGTGTCTTACAAGTGAGCAATAGGCTCCTATTTGTAGAGTTTAGAGACACCCTTTGAATTTCAAATTCCACCAACCCCATGGCTTACCAATGATTAATTGGATATTTATGGGATTAAAAATGAGATTTTGGAGTTATTTTGGTTTTTGGAGCTGTTCAAAAAGGTTGGAAAAACTGAAAAAACTTGTCAGATTTTTCACCTGTGGCCGCGGCCAGGAACAGTTCCATAGGCCACGGCCACCAACATCCTGTGGCCGCGGCCACTGACCAGTTTCAGCACATAAAAATGTGTTGTTTTTCCAAGCAGTTCCAACACCCTCCCAATTGATTTTGTAACCCCCAAAACACATTATTGTGGTTAAAATCATATTTCTAACAGTCATTTCACTTATGGCTTTAAGAAATTCATCTCAATATTGTGTAACAACAAATTTACACAATAATGGGCAATATTTGGAAGTTACAAATTTATGACTGAATTTGCAACACCAAATATGTTACATATTTGGATATTTCACATATATCTAAATATTGTAACTCTCTATTATATGTTACAATATGTGACACTCTTTGTCACATTTATTTAATCTAAAACATTATATTATAAAATAATATAACATTTTTCTTACCTTTGGTCCAAGCACAGGTTACCAATAAATGAGCCACAAGCACGATCCTATTTCCAAGCCCCTAGCAATAACCTAGTCACAACCATAATATAAAACCCATCAAAAATGAGTAATTAAATACTTCCAGACCCAAACCTTGTCTCCGGGATGTCGAATCCTACTCAAATGGTTAGTAGGATTGATCCCAGGCCCTTAGAATTAAGTTCCCATGGCTAAAAACCAAATCTGGGCAAAAATGCACAAGTTGGTCGTGACCTGGCCCTTAGGGTCGCGACTTGCCCCAAGTCAGAGAGCATTTGCCTGGGCTTCAGGGTGCGGACCGCGACTTGGCCCCTCTTGGGTCATGGCCCACCCCCCAAGCAGAGCCCTCCTGGCTCTTGGCTTCATCCAAGCCGCGACTTGCTAGAACAAGGTCGCGACTTGACCACAAAACCAGCCATTTCCTACGATGTTTCCCACTTAAAACCTACCCAAACATATCCAAATCCCAAAATAAAAGTTCTCAAACATTCTAATTATCCAACACCAATAAAACCCAAGATTCAATTCATCCAAAAACTCATCAAAACACAAAATCCAATCAAAGCTTAAAAACTTTAAAAACTTAGAACTTAAAACTTGGATTACCTCTGATTAAGTCGTTTCTCAACTAAATCCTCCGGCTAATGAGCTTCTAATCTTCTCTAGAATCGCTATGCCTCGATCCTTTCTTGAATCCGAGTCCTAAAACTCGAGTTTCCTTAAAAAATGTGACCGGATGTCGAAAAGGGAACGAGAGGAAGAAAGAACGTTCTGAACATTCTTTTATAATTTTGACAGGTTATTTCAAGCTTAAGTAACCTCAAAAAAATCCTAATGCTTGGGGTCCCGAAAACGCCCCCCAGGATAAAATAGTCAAAACTCCTAGAATTTCCCCATAATCTCACTAACTCCCAATTTATCATCAAATATTTATTCTCATTACCCAATATCTCGGTAATGTGCTAAATACCCATTGACTCACTCCGAGTCAAGTATGAATCCCGTTGTGACTTTCCCACTGGCTTGCCTCCTAGAATCGTCTTGTGCTGAGTAACCCAAACATAACCAAATAATAATGAAATATCACACACATACCACATATATGCCAAATATACTCACAACGAGCCAAATTATGAAAATGGACCAATTAAACAGAAATGGGTCCACATGCATATTTAATACACCTAAACATGCATATCAAGTCATATTATAATGTAATTCACATAATCACATAATGATACACATAAATATCACATAATCATATAATTCCAAAAAATTTCATCCTGGCCCCCTAATAAATGCCCTAAGCCTTAATAGAAAATTTGGGTTGTTACAAGAGGAGAAAGAGACAAAAAGCAAAGGAACAGGCCTCTGGATCTCAGCAACAACAAGGATGAATTTTAGACCTGCTCCACAACAACTCATTGTGTAATGTTGGTTTCTGTGTAGAAGAGGGGATGGAACATATCATTTTGTGTAGAACAAATCATTTTGTGTATAACAGATCATTTTGTACATGTGTAGAGTAGCTTCTTTTGTTTAAATATTTAGGGTGGAAGGATAAATGAGCAACTCCCTATACTTTACTGTTTTATGGCTAACTGTATTGGATATCTTATATTGAATGTATTGCAGGCCAAAATTAATGCTATATTGTTGGTCTATTTCAACATTTTACTAGTTTATTTACTGGTTTAAAACTATAAGAATTTTGTACTAGTGCAGGATCTTTTTATTGGTTTATGTCTGGTTTGTAGCTTTTGAATTACTAAACAGGGACATGATAATGGCACTCAAATTGACTTAATTAATGATGCAATAGCTATTTACTGGTTTATGGCTTATTTACTGGTACAAAATCATGCAAAATACCAGTTGAAACATTTAAAAAGACAACTTGCAAGAACATTTTGGATTCAAAATAAATAAAATTTCATTGATGCAAAATACTAGCTACAAATTATATTGTCATTGTCAATATACAAACAGTCATTGATTCAAATTACAAGTTCAATTCTTTAACCAAACAGACACAACAAGAACAAATATAGACATCAACAATATTAATTTGAAATTTTTACAAATCCAAACAAGGCCAGCCCCATTTTTATTAGCTTGGTCTCTCAAATAGCAAGTTCCACATGCTATTGGTCCCGTAATTGGTCTTCATTTTCCATAGCCTGCAATGGTTCTCTGATATAGCTAATCTCGTGCTCCTGCTCCCTAATTTTTCTCAACAGCCCAGGTATGACTTTTTTGGATCTTTCACAAATTTCAGGGTCAACCCAATGAAAAAATAAGACCCACCTGCTAACTGAAAATTCAACAAAAAGAAAATGAAAAGGCAACAAAGAACCTGCGATTAAACAAAAAGAATGAAAAAAATTATGGGACAACAATCTTACCTTCATCTTTCAGCAAGCAATGAACTTTCTTCTAGGATTAGCGTTTGTCCATGACGTCCTCTGAACCACGTGTGTTAGGACCCCTAGGTTTTGAAAAATCTTTCTTCCTCCCAGAGTTACTACGAGGGTTTACTCTTTGCCAATTGCTTCGAGGGCTTACGTGAGATGAAGAGGAAGCATCTCCCATTGTCGATTTCAAGCTACACCGTCGATTTCAAGCACTGGTGTGGTTCGTCTGCTTCGTCTTCCTCTGGTAAGGTGTCAAAGAGAGAAGCTGTACTACTCGGTTTGGTTCGTCTTCGTCCAAGGGAGAATTTTAGGGTTTGATTATTGTGTTTTTTTTTAAAATAATTCAATTAATTAAAATAGGATATCAAAGGAAATAAACAGGATTTATTCAGAGCCCTACACGTGTCTTTTTTTTCCCAGGTAACGGAGTGGTAGTGACGGAATTGTCCATATCATAACTTTTGGTATTTAATCTATCAAAAAAAAAAAAGATGTGGTATATAAATGTATAAAACTAAAAGCATTTGGTATTTATGCCGCAAATAACCAAAAACAAAAAAAATACTAATTTTATGTATAAAAAACTTAAAATTTTGTTAAAAAATTAACTATTTACTGGATTACTACTTTATTAAAATTCAATTGCCAAAAAAACAATTTTGAAAAACTTAAAAAATATATATTTATGCTAAAAACTCTTTATTGGGGGAAACTTTTATAAATAATGGTTCTAATTTTCTACTTATTACAGCTGACTGAATATAGTAAGAAATGTATTTAGAAGTGATTAATAGACAATCTTTAACTAATAATTCAAAAGAAAAACATTGGAAAATTTTATCAAATATTAATTTAAAAATACTCAACCAAATGTAACCCTAAGTAATGTTAAGTTTGGTATCATCATCAGAATTGATAAAGTAGAACTCATAGCAAGAAGCCAAAACCCAGAAGTATGATTAAATTGATGTTGATGGTAGACATTTAATATATATTCGAACTTCAAAAATCAAACTGTACGTAATACACCACTAAATAAAAGCTTCTTTCTTCATTTAATTAAACTATGGACTGTAGACTGATGCAGTAAACATAACTTGAAAAAAGCTAATAGGAAATTGAAACTTCTACAAAATAAAGAAAAAAACTACTTATTTCTTCTATCTTTGAAATACGGGGGACATTCTACAAAATGGGTCAATATACTGAAAGGAAGAGAAAGGAGGAAAATTTTATATTAAAAAAAGGGGAGAGTAAAAGGAGACAAAAAAATGGAAACTAATTCCTCTCAACTTCCTCTATGAAATAAACATTTTAGACAGATTAGGACAATTATAGTACACTTGCCACCATGGGATGGCATCCGACGGATTACTACGAGACCATAAAATCAAAGAATCACCAAATTGGGCTACCAGGCAGATTTGCATCAGTGCTACAATTTCGCCTCGCCGATGGAGCAAGGCATGGTTAGCCGCTGTCGAAAGAGGAAGGACACCTCCACTTTTCACTTGTTTTCCTCTCTAGGGAGAATCTTGTTGTGTCAACTATGATGGTGATGAAGAAGAAGAACAGGAAAAGAGAATATTTCCCAAACAAAGCAAATGTAAAAACAACCTCTCTGTTGAGTGATGCAGAATGAATGCATAATACCATCCCCTTCCAACCGTCTAATCTTCGTTCCCACTTTCTGCGGACTGCTCGGTTTCCAGCAGTTAGCAAGGCAGTAGAAAACTATTGTCAAATCTTTCCCCACATTCTGAAGGATTTTTCAGAAACCTTAATATTTACATGAACAAATTTGTTTGGTCATCCAGTGTTGCTTGTAAGCTCGGCTGCTCGCTGTCTCATCATCTCCATCACAGCAGCCCTTCTTCGAGAGTCTGACTGCTGCTGCAGCCTCCTCAAATGTTCCTTCAAGTCTCTGAATAAAAAAATATTATCGTTTTAAACTTTTGACATGTACTGAAGACTCTTTGACAAAGAAGAGTGGAGAGAGACTTTCGATTAAGAAATAAAAGCTTAATTCATGTACCTGCAGCGTGGTACGTGGCACTTGGATTCTTTACAAGCTCGAGCATGAAGTTGGAGGAGATACCACATTCTCTTACAGAGGACACAACCTCCAGAAGCACGGGTTGTGCATTGTATCCCATGACGGAAAAGTCCCTTCACCTTGCGACAATTGGGGTACTGACATTGTGCAGAGCGACACTGAGAGGCGTGCACTAGAAGATCAAGCATTTTTCTTAGCTGCAAAATATGAAAATCAATAATGTCAAATTTTGAGTTGAAAAATAGAAAAAAGAAAACCAGAACCAGAGCAAACAAAAGAAATCAACTTTGTGAGTGCGCAAAAAACATGCACAGGAAGGAGCAACAACTTTCAGCATTAGTCAATACAATCTCGTGAACTCTTGTCATAATTAGATTAGTGAAGAGAAAAACTCAGGATACAGAAGTTCTTAATCAAAATAAGTACCTGCTGAACACGTAATTGCCTAGCTTCTTGATTTTGTGCATCACGATCAGCCATGGATGGATGATTTGTCAACTTATGAGGATGCTGAGTATTTCCATCCTTCTGATAACAAGCATTGCATATATCATAGTCGGCACAAACTTCACAACGCCATCCCTGGCCCGTTTCAATGTCAAGATGGCATATATTGCACGTTATAACAAATGCAGGAGCAGTTGGGTTGTGAAGATGGTAAAGGACCATCATTGATGAATGTTTAGCACGCCGAAGGGTATCATACTGATAATGGTTGCCTTGGCAAAGACTCAAAAATGCTTGTCTAGTGTCAAAGAATTCGCTCTCAAGAATTTCATCTTTGTCTTTTGTATCTACAGGAACCTCAGTAATTTCCACCTGCCGGAATAGATGTCATTTGAATCTTAATAAATGAAGACTCCCTTGGGTTGACAACTTTAATAGATAAAAAGAAAATCAAAAGTAGAAAGGGGAACAAAAAATAGTCTCAGTCATACCGGGTGAAGTGCATGTTTTTCCCTATTAATCATAGGGTGTCTTTCTCTTTCTTCACGTTTCTGCTCTACTTCATAACACCTACCAATAATAAAAGCATCACAAGGCCAACATGAAATCAGATTAGATAAAAGAATAGCATTTATATACTACATTGCAAAAAACAAGAAAAATATATCGGAAAGCATTAGACCAGTCTATAATAATTGATGCCATCATAATAAAACAAATCAGCACGCTGTCTGGAATAAAGATGAGAGAGAGGAAAAAATAAAATGTAAAAGCTACACCTTATCACTAGATGTAAATGGTCCCTAATAACCTTGAAATAACGAAGTTTCAAAACAGAAGACTAAACTACTGAATGTACTTATCATTCTCGGAACATAAAACTTGCCAAAAAAAAAACCAATAGACTGAAACTGATAATTGGAGGAGCCTTTGTCATGAAAACAATTTAATTAACACCCGTACAAAATTATAAAGAGTCTTACTTGTCACATATCTGAAAATTTTTGCACTGGTCACAAGTCCATCGATTTCCAGATACCATTAGAATACAGCAGTGACTGCACGCATGTTGCAGATGAACCATAATAAAATCCTCCTTCATTGGGCATATGGTTTCACCAAGCTGAGGAATAGTAATTAGATATTAGTGAGAGAATATCTCAGTTTTCTAAGCACAGTGCAGAAAAACCTCAGGGCTGAGGGTGACGTAACATTAAACAATACAGATACTATTGTACACAAAACTCCATATTTTGATAAAAGATCTGCAACCTAACTCATCCAACACCAATAACAACAACAGAAACGACTCAGCTAAAAGGTCAAGGTTAAGAAATTACTTTATGCATCAGTAGCAGATCCTTTGATGCGTTACCAGAGAGGTCAGACTGACCAGAGGCTTTCAAAGCCCTTTTAGTGAAAGTCTTTTTTGTTGTTCCTTTCTTATTCTGCTTTCTCCCATCCTCTTCTTGACGGAGCTGATAAATTAGATCCTCTGCAGCCCCAGGCCAGTAGTCACCGTCAAAATATGGCAGCCTGGCTGCAGTAACCTTGGCCTTGCATTCACCAGTAGACACAAAGAAATGGTCATACAGGTTAGTGAGATCAACTACAATGTTTTCCTTTGACGCTTTTCTAAGCATTGCTAGATACCTGCAATAAGAAGACATTAACAAATGTAAAAGACAATCAGACTATATGTAATATTGTGAAGCTTCTAGAACCTATTTCTTGGTTCAATATCCCTCTTAACTGGGATACAAGAAATAGTAGACTGGAAATTTTGCTGACAAATGATGCAAAAGTTCTCTGAATATAGCTCACCACTCCCGGAGCTTGTCAGATTTTGGTGTTTTCTGTATCTCCGGATGACAGTATAATATATAATCTTCACCCTTTAATGGAGGACATGCCCATATATAACAGCTTGTAAACCCCCGTTTTTTGCAATATTCAAGATATCCAATCTGCAAACATGTTCATGTATGAAAGCCACAACTCATTAGATTATTACACAAGTCATTACCCAACATATATAGATTAGAGTACCCAGAAAACTTACCAAAATTTCATGATAAACAAATGTACGGAGAGCCTCTCCAGTTACTGCCTTAATCTCAGGCCTAAAATACTTCACAGAATCCAGATATGAGAGATATACACGTCGCTGGTTAGGGAACTGGCTTTCAGACCCAAATTCTTGAACGTACATGCCAAATAGGCATACTTCTACACCTTCAATCTTCTGAAATAATAAAACCACCTAGAATGGACAATTTTAAATAAATTAGAGCTCCAGTACTAAATAATAAGAATAAATCATATATCAGTAGTTAGTAATTGAGATGGAATATCTAGCCTCAAACCTTAGATTTATAAGGGAACTCAGTTGGATAATTCTCTTCCTGAAAAATTTCAAGAAATCTCTGCTTCACTTCTAACTTTTTGTCAACTGAGGAAACAACTCTAATAACAAGTGCTTCTGCTCCGGGAACCTAACAGTAAAAAAAATTATAAACAAATTATTAAAAAAAACTGTCAAGACTAAGTGCTCTCTCCCTCTCTCTCACACACACACACGGCAGCAGCAGCAGCAACTAAGAAAAAATATAAGTAAATGATAATCTCTACTCTCTCTCCCACTCACATCATATCTTGAGAGTAAATTCACTGATCAAGTAATACATCAGAGATTAAATTCATACATCTGATTATCTAATTACATCCAAAGCCAATTATTATGTTGAGAAATGGCACATAGAAGAAAAATAAACCCACAACATATAATTTGGAAAATAATTATGTACAATAATAAACATTCAAATTTCAAACAAACTCTTATGTTTGATCTGTAAAGAAGAAAACCCAAAAAGCCCCAACAACGAATCTTTTGCAGCTAGATTATAACATATTAAAGTCCAAAGGGACACTTGGCAATCAAAAATATCATAAACACCTATTTTGAACACCCAAGGCCTCAAAGTGCAGTAACATTATCAAAACTGATAGCACTTAACCCAATTTTTATATCCACTTATTTTGTAAACAGGTTCAAAAAAATAATTTTAACAAAGAATATAAAGTATATTAGCCACATCCCCAATAAGAAATAAAAGGAAGATATAAAGTACCTGGTCATAGCTTTTTCCTTGTTGTTTTGCCCTTTCTAGCCTTTCCTGTTTCAGTCTCTTAAACAATCGTTGCTCAATGTGATCACTGAGGATAGTTCTCGGCAAATCTTTAGCCCCAAGAACAGCACTCTGTGGCAAGGGCTTGCGCTCTCCTCTTTCAACCTCTTGTATATAACAATTAGGACAAGTGTATTCAGCTTGCCCACCATCATTCCTTCGACCATTAAATAAAGCACAAATTTGATGCTGCCAAGCTTCACATTTGTCACATTGGACCCACTGCAAATAGAGGCATTGAGGTGAAAAATACCAAAAAACCAATTGTCCAGGGAAACAAAGTTTTAAACAACACAAATACATACCCATTCTTCTGTCTCCTCATCATTTTTCTTCTTCTCTAGCCTTGCCTTAGGAATAGCTGTCCCATCAACAACTATAGTTTCTCCACGTGCCTCATTGTAGCATGGTATGCAGAAATAATGGCGTGTATCACCAGCAGCCATACAATAATACATTGCATTTCTTTTTATTCGAGCACCACAAGGAGTGCAATATATTGGAGGAGGTTCAAAAGTAAGCTTCTCAACTGCACACAATTGACAGGAGTTCTCACTCATTGCATGCTCCATAGCTTGATTCTTCTCAGCCTTTGCTTTACTCTGATATAGTGAAGGAAGAAATGACTTATTAATCTAAAACAAATATTTGATAGAGGGTTTAAAATAAAAAAATAACCATATTTCATTTGTTTCTTGAATAAGTAGATGACTATATTGACTGTGGTAAATAATTTTTGGGCTTGCCCTAGAATGCAGCTGTTTTTGGTTGACAACTACTTTGGCTTATGCAATAACAACAAAGCCAATGTACGCCCAAAATGTTCATAATTTGCCTGTTTTGGGGCTAATGTAAGAAAATGAATCAAAAAAGCTTTCAGCAAAGATTTTCTTGAAATGCTGAATTTTTTTTCAGGCTTCATCTATTAAAAAATTTTAAAACATTCCTCATTATTTTATTTTTTAGTTTGAAAAACAGTATTCCATTTTCCTGGTTCTGCTGTGGCTTTTCTAAGTTCTTTTGCTCCTTTTGTTCTTAAGAGCGTGTTTGGGATGATTGAAAAATGTGTCCTAAACAAGAATGGGTTCTACAAATAAAAACACAAAAAAGTTCAAAATTTGCCCGGAAAAAACAAATTATACATATAAATATATACACATACCTGGCCAACCCACTGCCTTAGACCTGTAATGTGCTGTCTAACTTGCTCTGGAGTAAACAATTCGGTCAATGAAACTCCCTTGATCTTTGGCTTTCCAGATTTTGTTACAGTTGGTTCTGCAGGTGGTGGAACACTCTCTTCCTTGGCTGGTTCAATCTCTTTCTCGTATTTACCATTTTCTTGTTTAACTAAACCAGCAGAATCACCATATGTGGCAGGATCAGCAGGACCTAGATTGCTGATATCAATTACAGTATCCTTCTTTAACTCAGCAAAGATCTCTTGCCCAGAGTTAGCAGGAAGTTCCGATTTCACTTCTGGCAACTCAGATTTTATTGGCCCAACATCAACTTGCTGGAACTCTTGGTGCTGGATACCCTGTAACAATGGGGTTTCATCAGTCAAAGAAACTGATACAGCAGCATTATGACTCTCAGAAACAAGAGGCTGTGAGGACTCTATCTTCATTCGTTTCATAGAAGGTTGTATCTCTTCTGGTGCTTCAACAACAGGAGTCTTTGGTATCAATTTCCCTGAGGTGTCTCTGTTATCGAAGGATTTGGAAGGTCCACTAACTGAAGCTGGCAAAGCAGGCACAGATGTCACACGGATGCGTGCCTTGCATGTCATTAAAAAGTTTTTCACAGGGATACACACAGGACAGCCTGGGTCCACACAGCGCTTGTGATGATGAAGCAATACCTTGGAAGGTTGGCATCTAGGATACTGACATTGAGGTAGCATGCATTTCTCAATGTGTTTCCACAATTTTTGGACAGTAATACAATTAAGTTCATGACATTTTCCTTCAGGAGCTGTACATCGGCGTGCATGACGCAATAACAAAAGCCATCTTTGTTGATTTCTATACTGAAGATCGGAATTTGTATTTGCAGATTTGCGTAAAGTAGTTCCTGAATATGAGAGATCCCCAGTACCTTTACAAGCATCAGCCTGGCCATTGATAGCTCCCGATGATAAATTATTGCGTTGTGCTTCATCCTGCCCAGATATCCTCTGGCGAAAATCTTCTTGCAAATGTTGTTCATGAGGTATGTTACCTGGTCTATTACTCCTGTCTTGTGATTGAGGATGCCATTGACCCTGCAACACCGATTCTGGTTGAGTTCCAACAGAAACAGAGCCTAAATCATTTTGAGATTCTGCAACCAATTCATGTGGATGTAAAGTTTGTTGCATTTGCTGAGAATTTTGTGTCAATGATGAGGAGATGTCTTGCTGCCCAGACAAAAGAGAAATATGATGTTGAGAACTCCTCATATGGTCCTCGGCAGAGTTCTGGAATTGGTTCTGCATCTCAGACAACTGGAACTGTTCAGGCATTTGTGGCATCATAACTTCATTATGGAGCTCTGCAGGCTCACGTTTTACTTGACTACTTAGATCAGATGTCATCTGAGGGTGACCAAAAGCGTCATTATTTATTAAATGCTGGGCTTGCTGATTTTGCTGCTTCATTTGACGTTGTTGGTGTACGTACTGTTGATGTTGTTGAAACGACTGCTGTTGCTGAAATTGCTGCTGCTGATGAGGATGAAGATTGTCTCTTGAAGATAGTGATGATTGGAAACTCATATTTTCCATCTGATCCACCGGTTGAGGCTTTATATGAGTAGCTTGTTGTGCTTGCATATTCGACTGATTACCTATGAGAGTAGAGTTTGTTTTAGATATAGATGACAAATTAACTGAATTCAAATTCTGAGAATTCATCATTGGTCCAACAGATGTTGCAGAACCATAATAGTTGCCAGACGCAAAAGAATCAACATTGCTAATTCCAAAACCATCACCTGATAAATAAATTATTCATAATGAGAACACTTGCTGATGTAATAATAGAATACAAATTCTACCGTACAAAATATTTAATGAACATGGACCATTACAAAATAAAGAAACACACAAAGTGATGCGTAAGGTTTGTTCACATACAACTTGAAGAAGTAAGGGAGAGAGTCAAAGAAGAAAAAATCGGAAAAATAGGAGTATCCATAAAATATCGAAAAAAATCTCATATATATCGGTATTGAGATATTCTATCTCATTGTTTTTATTTTTTCTCTATATTAATGAAATATAGATTTATTTATTTTTTAATTTTAAAGTTTAAAGTAGATATTAAATAAATATCTTTCTAACCGTTATTTATTTTTTATATTAAAAGAAAATAATATATTCATATCTTTTGTCTTTTGTAGTAAATATTGCTATCTCAAATTTTCAAGTTATATACTAGCTTTTTCCTTCATATATATATATATGTATATATAAATATTTTGCTACGGATATTGCTTTCTACTTCTTATCTTATTCTAAGAAAAGTGACTATTATATTCTTCCACAAATATATTATAAAAATGTTATAATATATAACTAAGGTTTTATTTATATTGACAATTATTTTGTATATATTCTTGTAATTTTTTTAAATTATGTATTTCTATCAGTTTTATATTAACAAAATTATATTTTTAGAGATATTTCTAAATTTTCTAAAAATTTCCGTCAGATATCGAAAATATCTTCGATATGAAAAGTTATTTTCATAAAATTCTTTTTATAATTATAGTATCGTCATTTATTTTCATCCTTGGGAGAGACAGAGATCAAGTACCTTGTATAACTTGCCGCTGATGTTGTAAGGGCTTGGGCGAATTAACAAAAGATGTGCCAGTTAGATAGCCCTCTGAGGAGCAATGTTCATTAACAAGGGGTAAACTGTTACCAATCAACCCTAGCCCACCATTTAAAGCCCCATTCGAGAACCCATAAGAACGTTTCTGCTGTAAACTAGAGCTTATCCCACTACCCATTTGGCTGCTAACATTGTGTAATATACGGCTGTTCTGACCAATAATATGCTGCTTTTGCTGTTGTGGTTGAGACACCATAGTAGATTCAACAGTAGAGAACCCACTACCATTACTCGCTGATTCGGGATTCATGTAAGACTGATTAGTATTGCCACTTAATCCAGGAGTAGGAATCATCTGACTTGTGGGTTTTTGCCCATTCATTGATAACATACTTGCTCCAGGACCAACAGAGAAATTGGCTGGAGACTGCTGATGATACCCATTTGAGACTGAACCTGCAAAACCATATTCAGTCAAGTTGCTCCAAAGCAAAAGGTAGACATAATTCAAAACATAATAAAACTTGATATTACCATCAGATCTATTGAAAGCACTTCCAGCAAAAACACCAGTAGACAACATGTTTCCAGTGTTGACATTATTAGATGCGACATTACCACCTCCACTTGCAGAAAGCATTGAAGTATCCCCAGAGGAGGTAACCATCATGTTAGAGTTCCCACTGTGTGACATTCCAGGGGTTGGTATCATTGCACCAATAGAAGACGAATTATTTACTAGTTGTGCCGGTTGGTTGGGCGGCGGGGGACGCCTGAGTAAACTATGCAAGCGGCTCTCCAATGTTTCCAGGTTCATATATTCTTCCTAAAATGAGAATTGCAAAATCAAGACATTAAAAAAAATAACTAATTGAAATTTGAACGAACTATGAAAGCAAGAGAAACACTCAAGGACAGCATAGATATTACTAAAAAGTAATATGCATACACAAAACATAAATATCAACTTTTGACAAGCAGACTAACCTTTGAAGAAGCCATTCTAAATACACCCTCCTCTAGGCGCTTAACAATATCTTTAAACTTCTTTTTCTGTGGTTCATTTATTGGCTGTTGATGCCGCTGCAATAGGGTATCATAACTGGATAGAGAAGAGTCATTAGACGATTGGGCCCAAAATTAATAACCTAATATGAGCTATACACTATCACAATCAAACTAATTTCCACAAATATCTTAATACATAATATGCATTTTAGTCCATTAATAAGTATTTTTCTTCCATCGGCATGGATAATTAATTAATTTAAGACACTTTGAGTAAGCTTATTGAAAAAGCCAATAAACTGATGAAAACCCCCCCATAAAATTGGAAAAGCCAAAGCTGCCCAAGATTTGGCCCAAGTTGTTGCAAAATTAATTTTGAAGGGTTTACCGGACACCTTTTTGGCCAACAGATTGTTTAGTTATTAGCCTCTTACATGGACAACTAAACATAATCAACAGTAAAAAAAATGAGCCTTACATCTTTTCCTGCATATACATGCGCGCTCGGAAAAGCTCAGGTTCCATAGTGTTCCCAGTACGAGGAGGAGCTGCTAATGTTTGCATCTGAGAAGGAAGAGCATTACCATTCTGCTGAGGCATTACAGGTTGATTAGGTACCTGCCCGGAGATTTGTCCAGACATGTGAGCTTGCACATTCATCTTCTTTATTCTTGACCACGTTTCCCCCAACTACCAAGTACCGCATTACTCAAAAACACAAGGGAATCTCCAAATGAACCACCTACAACAAAAGCTTTTATCAACAATGTATGCAGTCCATGCTACACAACTAAATCGTCCCAGTGCCCTACAGAGCCAATCCAAATACATAATCTTCTTACCAGTATTTCCTAATGCTCTAACTAAAAAAGTTGCTAACTCTACCATTTCATATTCTTCAGTGAACAGCCCTACTAATCAATAAAAACTTCAAAACCGAGAATGTCACAACTGTTAGTTATACTAACTTTTTAAAAAAAAAAAAAAAAAAATGGAAATGAAAACAGTCAAACACCTACATGTTAGAAACAATCATAATGCTCCTTAGACGTGAAATGACCAAACTTTACACCAATACCAACTCTAAAAATGAAGCAAATACCAAAATTGAAGTGCCCAAATTGAAGGCGGCAAGAGTAGATCGTTAATGACCTAACCCCCAATTTGAAGATAGTTATTGATAATAACTAACAAATTAGAACAATTAAGCAACGCAATTGGATAGAACTAACTAAAACAACGAGTCAACAGCTACAAAATCAAAATAAAATAAAAAAACCCTAGGTACCTAAGCCATACCTTCAACAAAGAGATCGAAAATCCAAATTGGCAGAGGGCTTTTAAAGGAGACACCAAGTATCGACGAAAACGAGAAACACGACGGCGATCGGAGATTCAGAGCATCCCCTACAGAATTAAGAGAGATATCGAGTAAGAGAGAGAGAGAGAGCGAGAAAGGGATGAAAAAAAAGGTCGGTCGAGAGTTGAGAGAATAGGCTCCTATAGAAGATCGAATTTATGGAAAACACACGTGCGAAAATTGACACGAGCGAAACGAAGCAAAAGAGAAAGCTATCAAAAAAAAAGCACAAGAGTTTCGCAGAAGAGAAAGAACAGAAATTGCAGACACTAACACAGATTTGGGGCCAAAAAAAAATCGAAGAAGATTCAATTTTTCTAACACGGAATTATTATTATTATTATTGTTATTATTTATTTAAATATTTTTTATTAAATTTTCTGATTCATCAATAAATAATATCAATACTTACTCTCGCACACACAAGGCAAGCCACCCCCGGCCTTGCCCTTGCTCTTGGGCTTTTATTGGTTAATTTAACTCTCAAGTAATTTTTTTTATCTGAATTGAATATTATCTATTATAAATGGATGTTGATTCTCCTAAATTATTTTTATTTTATTTTGTTTAAGTTCGAAAATAATTTATCTGAAACAAAAAGAAATACATTTTATTTTGCAATTCTCAAATTTTTCACCACTTAAAATTTTTTAAAAATTGTATATTCTTTTAGAAAAAAAATATAATGTTTTTTTTAATTTATTAATGAATAAAGAAAAGGGAGATAAAGAGTAAAGGGAGGGAAAGAAAGAAAGGTTTGGGAGTAGACGGTCCTACACACCACACCATACCATTGCCTCTTCGCTTACTCCTCTTATCCAACCAAATTATAGTAAAAATATAATTTTTTTTGTTTTACAAATGACTAAATACTTGTTGAAAATAAATATAATAAAGTATATTGATCATAATACAAGGTATATATTCTTCTAATAAAGTAACCTCTTTTTTTTTTTTTTTTTGGAATTTACTTATTTGGTACCTTATGTTTTTGCAAAGTATCATTTTGGTACTCTCTGTTTTCAATAATGTTCATATGGTACCCTGTATTTTAAAATTATACATATTTGATACCCTAGACTCAGATTTGATAGATAAAATTTTGTCAATATGATCAAACTATCATCAGTTATATGTAATTAAGTAATTAAATTTAAATTTTGAACTTACATAATTGCAGCAGTTTGATTAAATTGGTAAAATTTTATTAATTAAATTTGAGTTTAGGGTACCAAATATGTACGATTTTAAAATACGGGGTACCATATGAGCATTATTGAAAACAGAGGATACCAAAATGATATTTTGCAAAAACACAAGGTACCAAATGGTTACCTACCTTTTTTTTTATCTGTAATGCATATCTAACATGAAATATATGAGGTTATTTGGTACCTTAACTAAATAATATTTTTTATCTTTAAAAGTTAAAAGCTGTTTTTTGAAAACAAGTTAAGAGTGTTTGCATTGTTTTCATAAAATAATTTTTTTTTTTAAAATACAAAAAATAGAAAATTTTGAGAACAACAAAAAATTGTTTTCTGTTATTTTCAAATTTTTTTTGTCTATATTTTTTTTTCTCACATCACTTTTATAATTATTATTATCTAACTTCATTTATTGTCATATCATTTTCTCTCTCATTAGTTTCTCTCTCTTCACTTTCTCTCACATCAGTTTATCTCTCCTTATTTTCTCTCTCATCACTTTCTTTCTCGCTATTTTCTCTCTTCTCACTTTCTTTCTTTTCATTTTCTCTTTCATCAATTTCTATCTTCTTATTTTCTCTTGCATCACTTATTATGTCATCATTTTCTCTTTCATCACTTACTGTTGACGCCGTTTTTCGTCAACAGATAAAAGAAGAGAGCACGTAAACAATTAAAGACAATGGCTAAAAGAAACAAACGAATCAGACACACGGTTTTTACGTGGTTCAGCAGTTAAATCTGCCTAGTCCACGAGTCTCTGTTATTAATCTCAAGATTATCTCTGAACAATTCTTTAGCAAGAATTCTCCAGAGTTTTCTCTCAAGGATCAGAATTTCGGTCCTTTACAATGGTGCATCCTTCTCTATTTATAGAGAAGGATGCAGAATACTATCCCACATATTTTGGGTAGTTACTCTTTTGTGAATAAAAATAAATGGCTTTAAATGCCAATAATCAGATATAAAAGGAAACGTTCCCCAAAGATCAGGAAACGCATAACTGACTAAATAATATCCCACGATTCTTGGGGATTTATATCAATAAATGAGGATTACATCTCATGCTTACAATACTTGTAGATATTCAAGGTGTTCATAGCGTATCTCCAAGGCTTCAGCATCTCAGGTTTCACGTCATTGTGCTAGCCACTGACATCTCCCGAGCTAACATTGCTTTCGAGATAGTACATCGAGCTCGATATCCCTGCTCCGAAGTTGTTCCTGAAGATGAGGGGCTCTCAGAGCTATCCTTCGAGATCGAGATCATTTCGAGGTCAGTACATTCGAGGTCATGTATCGTACTTTGCAGGCTTCGATTTACAATCGTAGAGCATACCCTAACCCTCACGAGACCATTTAATGCGAACTCAGCTTTCGAGGTCATATTTACTATGGCTCGAAATCTGGGTATAACATTTTGCCCCCTCAAAAGTATTTGTTCGAATCCTAAGAGAAGGAAACTTTTGAACTACTCTTTTCGGGAACCATACCGTCACACTCTTGAAAATGGACACGTGCCAGATGGGTATTGCTCACTTTAGGTACTTGAGTACCTTGGGAACACGCCCACGATCGTCCGTCTGACAACTTTTCGGCGCCATCTTATCACCGATTCCCCTCCATTCGATCTGTTGAGGATTTTAACCAACGCTCCTGATCAATTTAGTTTTCCCACCTATATATATAAGATCTCCTCTTCGTCTTCTCCTTTACGTTTGTTCATTGTAAACCAGAAAGAAAAGAAAAAACAAGAAAGCCAGAAACTTTCTTAAGAAGCTTCCATCCCGTGCATGTTTTCTCGACCCAAAAAACAAAGGAACCCTGGTCTGTTCGAGTCAGTGAGTTCTTTCTTGCAACCTCTTCTCCACTGGACGATTTCGCTGCACTCACCATCACTGTGTAAGTACGCCATTTTTATTGTTCTTTTTATATTGTGCTTGCTGTGTACGTTAGTATGTGTTCTTAGCATGATGCGATAGGAGGTTTTGAACCGATAGGTTTTATGTTTTCTGGATTTTCTTTCTGGATGTTCGCCTCTGGTTTATGCCCAGTTTTGTCCTTTGACCGGCGTTTCAACTTTCTGGGTTTTGAAAATTTTAGGCTATGTTTCTTGTACACCAAGTTTTCGGGTAAAAGCCCTTGTTCTTGACAATTACACGAAACCCAAAAACGCTTTTCCTGGCTAACCGCCACTCTCCTTTCCCTTGAATTTCGGGATTTTCAAAAAAGAAATCATCCACGCTCCTTTTCCTTTCCCGTGGAATACGCGCTCTGACTCTTTAGTGAGGGTCTTAATATTTAGTTTCTTGTCATTAGATCTCCGAGCTCATCCATCGAGCTCGTGATTCTTGCATGCATGGCCCTCACCATTTTTTCTTTCTCGTTAGATGTCACAGAATTCGGAAAAACGGTGGGGGTCATTACGAGCAATTCCTTACGAGCCCAAATCTCCGAGCCCGGAATCGATCTTTGCCTGGAACCAGCGTCGGATTAAAGAGTACGAGATAGCACGCGAGCAAGAAGACATTCGAGCCCACTATCGTCGCCAGATTGACGAGGTCATCGAAAAGAAGAGAAGGGTCCTTCGGGAAGCCATCTATCCGGAGCCTAACCCCGGACCTAGGCCAGTTCCCCTCGACCCCGCGTTAAAAGTCATGGTAGCATACCACCCGGGGGAACTTCAGTTTTCCTTAATGGCGGAGCCTTCGTCTTCGCAGCCTAGGAGGGAGATGTTTGAAGCCGAGTTCTACCAAAGCTCGGTTACCACCTCCGACCAGATAACTGACATCCTGGCCCTTCATGGCCTTAGCTCGTTGGACACACTGAACTGTCGAGCTCCGACAAGGCATGAACGGAGCTGCTTCGCTCCTGGGGGCCGCGATTCCATTGTGAAATACGCGGCCTGGAGCCAGGAACACATAAGGGCAGGAGCTTTGCTGCCCCTGAAGTCCTTTTTCAGGGACTTCATCGATTTTGTTGGGTTGGCTCCATTCCAACTCAACACCAACTCATACAGGGTGCTGTCTGCCCTGAGGTCCTTATTCCACGAGCTGGGGTGGATAGGACCTTCACCCCAAGAGATTTTATATCTCTTTTGTTTGAAGAGTAATCCCTCCCGAGCTCGGGGAGGAGATGGTTTCTACTATCTTTCGAGCTACCCCAAAGAGACAAAAATCTTTGAAGACCTTCCGAACCATCCTCCTGACTTCAAGAAGGCTTTTTTCTGGACAGACGATCTGTTCCCGTCTCGACATCGTTCGTTTAGGCGGATTCGTAAGTATTCTCGTTACTTTCTATTTTTGAGCTCGAATCTTTAGCCCTTGAATCCATGTTTAGTTGAAGTGTATCTCGCCTTTCAGCTAACTTTCAGCGTCCCACCCCTGACGAGACTATGAAGGAGCACAGAGAGAGCCTGCTCCGACTCCCTTATGGCAGGAGGTCTCTCTCATTTCTGCTACATGAGGACAAGCTACGAGCTTGTGGGTTGTTGGGACAGGGCCAGTCAACTTCTGACTGGTCCAGTAAAAAATATGAATGCTGGGAGGAAGTGCCTCTGCCCACAGGCATCCTTCCTCCGAGGAGGGAAAGGAAAGCATCTCTCCTAATTAGCTCGAGAAGTCCGCGGTCGGGGAACGAGCCCAATGATGAAGCCTCGAGTTCGGACTCCGATGGAGGTAAAACCCTTCCTACTTCGCGAATGTGGTCCCCCACTTTATTAAAACACAGGCCCAATAGACTAGTCTCGTGCCCACAGGATAGATATCACTTCTACATATGGAGTTGGGTGGATGACTGTGTCCATAGGTTTGATAGTGGGCTCGGGAAATACGACACTATGTATACCGCGGACGAGGTGTGGAATGGGATAGCTGTGCAGTATGGGACCAATGATTATAGGGACCTTTCGAGGTTATCACCAACTTATAGGGAAGGCCCTCCCCCCGCCTCTTCTGAAGACGGGGGAATTTCATGGTCCCCAAGCTCAAGCTCGGGGGAAAGTTCCAGTTAGGTTTTTTCTTCCACCACTCTATATAAAGTGTTGAAGTAACTTGTATCTCTTTTACTGACTCACTGTGATGACTTGTGCAGGCGATATGGACTCCGACCTCGACGCCCTTATCGACAATGCGGGTGCCAAGAGGAGCAAACGCCCCAGGTCAGGGGGACTGAAAACCAGCCAGCCTGGGAAAGGCTCCAAGAAATCTAGGAAAACGCCTCCTCCTCCCCCGCCGGCTTCGAGCTCTGCTGCTGCGTCGACTGGCCAGACTAACGCCCCCATGACGATACCACCCTCGCAGGCCGTCGTCTCTGTGGTGGCGCCGGCCTCGCAGACCGGTATCGCTGCCGTGGCCGAATCCCAACCTCCTGCGGCGGGTCAAATGTCTTCTACTCAGCTCACCAAAAGACCTTCTGCTTCCCGAGCTCAGAAGCTAACCATCTCCACCCATATGGATTCGTATGTGGTGGATAATGCTGCCGGTCCTCACGGATCTACGCTGATCTCGGATGTAATGTCCCGGATCGGCCAGAGCTACGGCAGTTTCGAAGCTCCTCAGTGGCAGTGTCTAACTGGCACTCGAGACCGCACTGTCCTGTACGAGAAGAGTATCGAGCACACTGCCGCGGTAAGTATCCTATATTCCCTTTGCTTACATTCATACTGTCTCGAGGCTAATGATGTTTTCTTCCTTTTTTTTTTTTTTCAGGCTCTTGCTTTCACTGCCCAGCTCAATTACGAGCTGAACAACGAGGTCCATTCGAGCAGGACCCTCGCCCAAGAGGAGAGGGACCTCCACCTTAGAGCGAATGATGACCTGAAGGCGGCGAACATTAAGCTCGAGGCAGTGGTTAAGGAGCGTGAGGAAATGGCCAAGGAGCTTGGAAAGCTGAAAAACGAACCCGAGGAGCAAAAGAGAGATAACATCCAGCTTCGGGAGACCAATAAGAAGCTCGAGGAAGATAAGGCCGTCACCCTCGACCTTATGGAGGATATCAAAACCCGCCTTACTGCCGAGTTCAAAGAAAAGAAGGAAACGGCGGTCGATTCAGCCATGTACCGGATGTGGGCCTATAACGAAGAACTGGACACCAGTTTTTTGGGTCCCCTCGAGGCGTCCTTCCTCGAACGATGGAATGCTCGGCTCGACAAGGAAGAGGCTGAACGGCTCGAGAAAGAGAAGGCTGAGCAGCTCGAGAAGGAAAAGGCTGCTCCGGGTACCGTTTCGGAGGGAGCTCAGGAGGATAGTCATGCTATTCGTCCTGAGGGGTCCGGTGCCGCTGAGAAGGCCAAGGAGACTCCTCTTCATTGAGTCTGACCTCGGGAAGATCAGTCATTGGGGCTGCGTCCTCTTATGTAATTATTGTGAATTACGCCCATGGGGCTGATACAATTTCTTTAACTAATTTAATTTTTTACATGCTTTACATTTCTTGGCTCAAAATATTTTGCACATTCTTATAATTGATGAACTCGTTTATGTTTATTTATGCATACAAACATAGTTTGGATTTTAGGCTCGAAATTCGATGCATTCATGCATAGTTTATTCGGATTATCCGTTTCCGACCTCGTTATTTATCAAGGTCGGATATTACTCCAACAATGAACTCGAAAGTACTTATATGGTATGTAATATGAATGATTTGGTTATATCTTTTTTTAGTTACTTTTCCTCATCCTCAGTATTTTAGCTCCGAGGTTAAGAGTTCGAAACTATATTTCTAAGATATTCCAGCCTCGACTTTGACTTATCTCGCAATAGGTTTAGGCTCCCATTTGTCATCGATCGATAATTTGGCTGGTTTGTTCCAAACCTGTTGTGTCTACACATCTGGTTAACTCCAGATATCTAGGTTTTGATGGTTCGATTATATCCGAACTATCTAAGCTCGCGATGGTTCGGTTATATCCGAACTATCTAAGCTCGCGCATTTGGTCATGTCCAAATACTTTGTGTTTGATAATTCGGTTATGTCCGAACTATCTAACATCGCGTACTTGGTTATATCCAAGTACTTTATGTATATTTTTTATTTTTTAAGCTGGTGGTATGTATACCAATGATGCCCCCTTAATATCCTATGAGTGTGATAATAGGTTATTAAATTAAGAGAGATTGCAAAAATAAAAATAAATTACATGTGAAACAAAGTAGACCCTTTATTTGAAATTCAAAAACAAACTAAATACGGAAAATCATGGTTACAGGCGACACTTTCTACACTATTGATAATATGGTCTAAGGTGTTCGCCATTCCATGCTCGAGGTATCAGGCTCCCATCTAATCTCGCAAGTTTGTATACGCCCGGTCGGATGATTGACTCTATCTGGTATGGTCCTTCCCAGTTCGGCCCGAGCACCCCAGCTGCTGGATCTCGGGTTGCTAAGAATACTCGTCTCAAAATCAGGTCTCCCACTCCGAACTTTCGGTCTCGAACCCTCTTATTGAAATATCTCGTGGTCCGTTGCTGGTAAGCAGCATTTTTCAGCTGAGCCTCTTCCCTTTTTTCTTCGATCAAGTCTAGGGTTTCTTCGAGCTGAGTATGATTGGAACTTTGGTCGTAAGTCTGAGTTCGAATTGTTGGAATTTCGACCTCAATGGGCAACATTGCCTCGCAGCCGTATGCTAGAGAAAACGGGGTATGCCCAGTTGACGTCCGAGCTGTAGTTCTATATCCCCAAAGGACTTGGGGTAATTCCTCAGGCCATCGTCCCTTTGCTTCTTCCAACTTTTTCTTCAAGGAACTCTTGAGAGTTTTATTAACAGCTTCGACCTGACCGTTCGCCTGAGGGTGAGCCACTGACGAAAAGCTCTTTATTATACCGTTCTTGTTACAAAAGTTGGTAAATAAGTCGCAATCAAACTGGGTTCCGTTGTCAGACACAATCTTTCTTGGCACTCCATATCGGCATACGATGTTCTTTACCACGAAATCTAGGATCTTCTTCGAAGTTATGGTCGCCAATGGTTCAGCCTCCGTCCATTTTGTGAAGTAATCAACTGCGACCACAGCATACTTTACTCCTCCTTTGCTAGTTGGGAGTGAGCCTATGAGGTCGATGCCCCATACCGCAAAAGGCCATGGGGATGTCAACATGGTTAGTTCGGAAGGTGGAGCTCGGGGTATCGTGGCGAATCTCTGGCACTTGTCGCACTTTTTCACGAACTCGAAAGAATCCGTTTTAATGGTTGGCCAGAAATATCCTTGGCGTATAATCTTCTTGGACAGGCTATGCCCCCCGGTATGGTCTCCGCAGAACCCTTCATGAATTTCTTCAATAATCTTCTTTGCCTCAGGAGGAGTTACACATCTGAGCAATGGCATGGAATACCCCTTTCTGTATAGCCTTCCGTCCAGGATGGTGTAACGGGGAAGTTGATACATTAGTTTCCGAGCCTGATTTCGATCTTTTGGAAGAATTCCATTTTCGAGGTACTCAACTATCGGGCTCATCCAGGTCGGCTCTGTCTCGACCATCCACACATCTTCCTCGTCAGGCTCAGTAATGCTGGGCGCTGACAGGTGCTCTACGGGTACGACATTTAGCTCCTCATTTTCGGCGGAGGTGGCGAGGCGAGCTAAGGCATCTGCGTTTGAGTTTTGTTCTCGGGGAACCTGTTCGATTGCATAAAACTCAAAAAACTCCAATGCGGATTTTGCCTTCTCCAGATAAGCTGCCATTTTTGTGCCACGAGCCTGGTACTCTCCCAAGATTTGATTAACTACGAGCTGAGAGTCGCTGTAGCAATGTATAGCTTTGGCCTTAAGCTCCTTTGCTATTCGTAGTCCCGCAAGTAAAGCTTCATACTCAGCTTCATTATTAGATGCTTTAAAACCGAACTTTAAAGTAGAGTGAAATCTGCTCCCTGTAGGAGTGATCAGAATAACTCCTGCCCCCGCTCCATTTTCATTTGACGACCCGTCGACGTAAAGTTTCCACAGCTCGTGGGCCGTGGTTGTTACCTCGTCGTCGGCTGTACCGGTGCATTCCACTATAAAATCTGCCAACGCTTGTGCCTTAATGGTTGTTCTCGGATGGTAGGTGATCTCGAATTGTCCGAGCTCAACAGCCCACTTTAGGAGTCGACCAGACGCCTCTGGTTTAGACAAGACTTGCCTTAGTGGTTGATCTGTTAGTACATGGATAGGATGTGCCTGAAAGTAAGGGCAGAGCTTTCGAGATGAGTGGATCAGACTAAGGGCAAGCTTCTCCATCAATGGATACCTTGACTCTGCCCCCAGTAATCTTTTACTGATGTAGTAGACGGGTTTCTGTATTCTCTCTTCCTCTCGGACGAGCACCGCGCTTATCGCGTGTTCGGTTGTTGAGAGGTATAAGAACAATACTTCTCCCGTCTCAGGCTTCGATAGGATGGGTGGTTCGGCTAAGTGCCTTTTGAGCTCTTGAAAGGCTAGCTCGCACTCATCTGTCCATTCGAACTTTTTACTTCCTTTCAATAAGTTGAAGAATGGGAGACCGCGGTCCGTTGACTTCGAAATGAACCTGCCCAGAGCTGCCATCCTGCCAGTCAAGCTTTGAACATCTTTATGCTTCCGAGGTGAAGGCATATCGATCAGGGCCTTTATTTTATCGGGATTAGCCTCGATTCCACGAGAGTTGACAATGAAACCCAGAAATTTCCCTGAAGACACCCCAAAAGTGCACTTCTGAGGATTCAACTTCATGTTGTACTTTCTGAGCACGCCAAAGCACTCTTCGAGGTCATCAACATGGTTTTTGTTAAGTTGAGACTTTACAAGCATGTCATCAACATAAACTTCCATGTTGTTCCCAATTTGCTCTGAGAACATCATGTTTACGAGCCGCTGGTACGTGGCTCCGGCATTCTTGAGTCCGAATGGCATGACATTGTAGCAGTAGAGCCCCTTGTCTGTGATGAAGCTCGTATGCTCTTGGTTGGGGGCATGCATGGGAATCTGGTTATACCCAGAATAAGCATCCATGAACGACATCAGACCATGCCCCGCCGTGGCGTCTACGAGCTGGTCAATTCTCGGCAGGGGAAAACAGTCTTTCGGGCAGGCCTTGTTGAGGTCTGAGTAGTCAATGCACATTCTCCACGTCCCATTGGGTTTCGGGACCAACACTGGATTGGCCACCCAATCAGGGTAAAAAGCGTCCCTTATAAAATTATTTGCTTTCAGCCTGTCTACCTCCTCCTTTAGTGCTTTCTTTCTGTCTTCATCCAGCTGCCTTCGCTTTTGCTGCTTCGGGGGAAAGCTTTTGTCTATATTCAATGCGTGGCTCACTACATTAGGGCTTATTCCCACCATGTCAGAGTGTGACCACGCGAAGACATCCTGGTTTTTCTTCAGAAAGCAAATTAATTGCTATTTTGATTCGTCTTGGAGGTGTTTCCCGACCTTCACTTTCTTTGAGGGATCAGCTTCCTCGAGCTGAACCTCTTCGAGCTCTTCCAAAGGTTGGAGGTCGACCTTCTCCTCAATCCTTGGATCAATCTCCTCATCAATTTCTAAAACTGTCCCATCTTTATTCTGTATGACAACGAGTGCTTGCGCGCTTGTTTGTTTCTTTCCCCTTAAGGAAATGCTGTAGCACTCCCTTCCTGCCAATTGATCTCCTTTCAATGTTCCGACCTCGCTTGGAGTTGGGAACTTAAGGGCTAGATGCCTTACAGATGAAACTGCCCCCAGCCCGACCAGGGCGGGTCTCGCGAGCAGTACATTGTAGGCAGATGGTAACTCTACGACCACGAACTCCATCATCTTGGTCACCGAGACTGGATAGTCTCCCAAGGTCACAGGGAGTTCAATGGACCCCATACAGGCGGTTCCTTCTCTAGAAAAGCCGTACAAAGTGGTTGCACAAGCCTTCAGGTCGCGAAGGGAGAGTCCCATTTTCTCTAGTGTCGCTTTATAAAGAATGTTAACTGAGCTCCCATTGTCTATGAGAACTCGGCGCACTCTTTTGTTGGCAAGCTGTAGGGTGATGACGAGTGGATCATGATGAGGGAACTGGACATGGGAGGCATCCTCCTCGGTGAAGGTTATAGGCTGAGTCTCAACCCTTTGGCTTTTTGGTGCCCTTGGTTCGGGTTCGTATGGAGACCCGTCCCCTGTCTTCAGCTCATTCACATATCGTTTTTGAGCATTTCTGCCCCCTCCTGCGAGATGAGGACCTCCCGAGATGGTTATTACGTCCTCTCCATCTATCGGTGGAGGCCTGTCTTCATCCCGAGATCGGGAGTTTTTATTCTGTGATGCCGGAAGCGCGACTACTCTCTGGCTGGCAGTAGCCTGTCCAGTTTTCTGGTTTTTGACGTACTGCCGGAAATAACCTCTCGAGATCAACCCTTCGATCTCGTCCTTCAGCTGTCGGCACTCATCAGTTGTGTGGCCGGTGTCCCTATGAAATCGACAATACTTGCTGGAGTCCCTCTTGGACTTTTGATTCCTCATAGGGTCCGGACGCCTGAAGGGGACCTGGTTTTCATTAGCCAGGTATATGTTTTCCCGAGACTCGTTGAGCTCGGTATGCACTTTATATACGGAGAAATACCTTTCTCCTTTTTTCTTCTTTCCTCCATCAGCCTCGGGATTATTTCCCTCGCTCTTTTTCCTCTTGGAGGGATTCTCCGAGGTAGGCTGTGTAGCTGCTGGGTCAACCGAGGTTGAGGCGGAGTTAATGTTTATCGTTGTAGTTTCGGTCTGCGAGGTCGCCTTGAGTGTTGACCTCGCCTCCTCTACATTGACAAATTTCTGCGCCCGTCTGTTAAACTCGGTTATTGACCTCACCGGTTTCCCTTGCATGTCATCCCAAAGGGCACTCCCGGGTAAAACACCAGCCCCGATGGCCATCAAGTGCCCACTGTCATCCACGTCACGAGCTCGGGCGACCTCTAGATTAAATCTTGTTAGGTAGCTCTTCAGTGTTTCGCCCGGTTGTTGTCGGACGTTAGTCAAAGTGGATGCTTCGGGTCTGACTCCCATCATAGCTCGGAACTGCTTCTTGAAGTCTCTAGACAATTGATCCCACGAAGTTATAGAATGTCTCTTGTACTTCTCGAACCAACTCTTGGCAGGTCCGGCCAATGATGTCGGAAACAACATACATCTGAGCTCGTAACCCACGTTACTAGCTCTCATGATAGTGTTGAATGTACTCAGGTGGCTGCATGGGTCGGTTTTTCCTTCAAACGCTGGGACATGAGGAATCCGGAACCCTTGGGGGAACTGAGTGTTAGAAATATTGGGAGCAAACGGCTCGAGCTCCTCATCAGAGTCCTCATATCGACCGTTCCCTCGTTCATTCTTCAAAAGCCTAATGGCTTTTTCGAGCTGATCGATCCTTTCTTGTACTGGGTCCTTAGGCGGTGTTTGGAATTGATAGTCATTAATCGCGATCCCAGGCTCGCGTCTCCGTGAGGGATCTCTACGCCCATTCAAATGATTCCTAAGATCCGGGTTTGTCTGATCTCCCTTTCCCCTGCTCTGATTCAGATGATTGCGCAGGTCGGGATGGCTCTTGTGATTTCCAGTATTTTTACGACCCTGGTCGTGTTTACTGACAGACCTAGTTTCTCCGGACTCATCACTGGTGAAACTCATCGATCGGTCATTTCGTGGTGGATCCTTTCTACGTCGCCTTGTCTCTGCAGTGCGAGATCGGGACGTCTGACTTCTCTCGGATGGCGCGCCTTTCCGCCCCTGGAACGTCTCCCTGTTTCCTTGTCTTTCCCCTGTACGCCCTTGATCCTGATCTCGACCAGGTTGAGCGTTCCTGCGGGGAGGTGAAGGATATCTTATGGGAGACGGAGGAAACTGTATGGGTGATGGTGGTTGTCGTCCTTGCCTCGGCCTGGAGGGTCCAGAATTTGCCCGAGACGGGCCAGTCGCGTTCGGTGCACTACCAGGAACCTGAGTCTGAGCCTCGGCAGGAGCTCGGTTGTTCTCAGTTCCTGCAGGCACTTCCACAGGTGGATTAGGCGGGACCCGAGCTCGGGTACTCCTCTGAGGCCTAGAAGGAGCAGATGGCTCTGTTGGTGCTGGAGGCTGTGCTGGCCTCCTTGTGGCAGCATTTTTTCATGGACGTCCACGGGGCCTCCGGGGAGGAACGTGCACGTCCCTTGAAGGAGGGACTTGGTCTTCGCGCGGAAGCGGGGGCTGAGCCACCTGCGCCTCCGCGGCTATCCTAGTCAACTCCTCGTTACGTTTATTGGCATCTGCCAGCAGCTGTTTCAGCTGCCGATTCTCCAATTCTACAATAGGGACATAACGCTCAGGGTTATAGTACATGTCCTCATCCCTTGGTTGTGGAGGTGGTCCCCGGGAATCAGAGGATCCACTCCTTTCTTCAGCGTCCGGGTTCTCCATTGGTTGTTTTCCAGGACGCCTTGGGTAATTTCCTTCAGGAGTGTTCTGATTGTTTGCAGCCATGAATCTCTCCGGGATGGATGCTTGAGGCTCTCAATGAAAGCACCAAACTGTTGACGCCGTTTTTCGTCAACAAATAAAAGAAGAGAGCACGTAAACAATTAAAGACAATGGCTAAAAGAAACAAACGAATCAGACACACGGTTTTTACGTGGTTCAGCAGTTAAATCTGCCTAGTCCACGAGTCTCTGTTATTAATCTCAAGATTATCTCTGAACAATTCTTTAGCAAGAATTCTCCAGAGTTTTCTCTCAAGGATCAGAATTTCGGTCCTTTACAATGGTGCATCCTTCTCTATTTATAGAGAAGGATGCAGAATACTATCCCACATATTTTGGGTAGTTACTCTTTTGTGAATAAAAATAAATGGCTTTAAATGCCAATAATCAGATATAAAAGGAAACGTTCCCCAAAAATCAGGAAACGCATAACTGACTAAATAATATCCCACGATTCTTGGGGATTTATATCAATAAATGAGGATTACATCTCATGCTTACAATACTTGTAGATATTCAAGGTGGTCATAGCGTATCTCCAAGGCTTCAGCATCTCAGGTTTCACGTCATTGTGCGAGCCACTGACATCTCCCGAGCTAACATTGCTTTCGAGATAGTACATCGAGCTCGATATCCCTGCTCCGAAGTTGTTCCTGAAGATGAGGGGCTCTCAGAGCTATCCTTCGAGATCGAGATCATTTCGAGGTCAGTACATTCGAGGTCATGTATCGTACTTTGCAGGCTTCGATTTACAATCGTAGAGCATACCCTAACCCTCACGAGACCATTTAATGCGAACTCAGCTTTCGAGGTCATATTTACTATGGCTCGAAATCTGGGTATAACACTTACTATATCTTCACTTTCTCTCTCATCACTTAATATATTCTCATTTTTTCTCTCTCATCATTTCCTTTCTCATCACTTTCTCTCTACTCACTTCTATCTCTTCACTTTCTTTCTCATCACATTCTCTCTCATTTTTTCTTGGATCAATTTCTCTCTTCTCAATTTCTATTTCTTCAAATTTTCTCTCATTACTTTCTCACTTCTTATTTTTCATCATTTTTTATTTTAAATTATTTTATCTCATTATTTATTACAAACTTTTAAAATATTTTTCTCTTTGTAAATATATTTGTTAATTTTTTATTTAAGATTTAAAAAAATAAAAATAAAAAATTAATTTTAGAAAACATTAACCCAACACTTCTTGTTTTATTTTAAAACTACAAAAAACTGTTTTCTGTTCTTATTTCTAAGAACATAATTTTAAAAACAAAAAACAATATCAAACAGGTCCTATACATAAATAAAAAGATAACAAAGATCTAAAGTTCCTAATAATACAACTTCATTCTAAAGGACAGAATATAGTTAGCTCTGATTTGTACAACTTCACCATTAAAATGAAAGGCTTCATTAACAAGAGGTCAACAAATTTGAAGATGAATTATGCCTTTATAGCTTGTTTAAACTGTAAATAAAGAAAATATATATTAGAAAATTTAAATTAAATGAATGATGAAAAAAATACAAGAAAATAAATAATAACTTTATGAAACAATAATAAAAATGCTCTAATAATTATTATAAAACAAATTAAAAAAATAAGAAAAGCTAAAAACTTATCTGCAACATACAATTACTATCATTAGTAGTTTATTCCAAGCTCATAACAAAATTATGCATGTCATCAACAATAATTTAAATAACCAATAACTAATAACTTTGACCAATAATAATAATAAAATTAAAATAATATTAATAGTATCAGTTTATGAAAAGTAGGAAATATCTAAATTTATAAATATATAACATAATATAAGTAAAAATATCTTCTATATCAAAAATGTGTAGATAACAGAAATTTTTTGTTTTAACGGTTTTTTATTTTATTTTTCCGTTAACTTTAACGGAATATTCTTATATTTAATAGAATATTTTTATATTTAATAGTAGATTGTAAACCTGGTTTAAATTTAAATTAAATTAAATAAATAAATAATTAAACAAATTAAAATATGATATTTTTGAGATATTTTACAATGATAATTATTTAAAAATAATAAAATCATACATTTTATAACTTAAATTAAATTTAATTAAACTTAATATTATATTAAACAAGTTTTTTTTTTCAATTTTTTCTTATATTTCAACGGGAGGAAGTTTGAAAGTTTTTTCCCGCGCTTTTTTTCTCTCGGTGATTCTCATCGGCGCCATGGCAAAGGGATCAAAGGTTGGGGGGAAGGGCAAATCGAAGAGCAAAAGCAAGAGAACAGGTCCAACATCTGCTGATAGGGTCATCAAAACTCGATCTATGGATGCCATTTTAGGGATTCAAGAATTGGAGATGTCAGAGGATGAACAAGGAGCAGGCGAAGTGCGAGTCTGTGGTGAATCCACTCCAGCGCCTCGAACTGGAATTTGTACGAATGTAGAAGATTGGTTATCGGCCTCCAAGCAAGTAATGCAAGATGTAGATATGGGTAAGACTGTTCCATCTCCGATTTTACAGTCTAACTCTACTAATGTCACTTATACTGGGGCCAAAGAGAAGAGTATTGCAGGGAAAGGTGTTATGAATCAGGAGAGGACTTCAGGAGTCAAAATTGATGTTGAGGATATAGCTGAGGAGGTGAATTTTTGGCAATCTTCCATAGTCTGCTATGTGCTTGGTGCTAATCCACCAATTCGAATCCTGGAGGGCTTTGTGAGGAGATTATGGAAGGATCAAGTAGACAAAGTTGGGATTCTCTCATCAGGTATTTTCATAATTCGATTCTTGTCTATGGAAATGAGAGATAGAATATTGGATGGAGGCTATCTGTTTTTTGGGAAAAAACCTCTGATAATGAAGCCTTGGAATCTTGTTGATGATTTCTCTAAAGAAGATATAGATTCAATTCCGACTTGGGTTCAATTGGGAGGACTGGATATTAAATATTGGGGTGATAGGTCACTTTTCAAGATAGTGGGTCAGATTGGGAAGCCAATTCAAGTTGACTCCATTACTAAAAACAGAGATCGATTAGCATATCCTAGAATTCTTATTGAGGTGACCATGACACAGGACTTTCCATCTCGAATCAGTTTCTTGAATGAATTTGATCAGGAAGTTGACATTTTCGTAGAATATGAATGGAAGCCCACTTTCTGTACGAATTGCTCTGGCTTAGGACATGAAGCTCACGTATGCAGGAAGAGTAAGCTAGTCAAGCAGGAATGGGTTCCTAAACAGAGGGTCTCATCACCAATTGCAAGTAAAGTCAATGTGGATGCAGATGGATTTCAAGCAGTTACCAAAGGAGTTAAGATACAGGAACCTATAGCCATTCAAACGAGTGTGAATAATAAATTTTGTCTGCTGGAAGGGGATCCTGAGATAGAGCTGTTACAGAGGAGTAATACAGGAAGAGAGGGGGGAGGACCCTCTACACTAGATGGATAGAATCCTTACCTGGAATGTTCGAGGGATTAACAGTCAACATAAGCATAGGGAGATTAAGCATTTAATCCTTTCAAAGAAGGTTGGCTTGGTTAGTCTACTCAAAACAAAAGTGAAAAATAAAAATATGGGTTCTATGTACACAAGTCTGTTTTCCGGGTGGTGTTTCACTAATAACAATCCTTGGATTGATAAGGGTAGGATAATAATTGCTTGGAACCCGAGAGTTTTCTCTCTAGATATCAAGTTATGTACTACACAATTAATTCACTGTTTAGTGCAGGTTCCAAATAGAACAGGAAGGTTTTTGGTTACCTTTGTGTATGGTTATAATGATGATTCCTCCAGGGAGCAGCTATGGAATGATTTACAAGAATTGGCTGTAGATATAACTGAACCTTGGATGGTGATAGGAGACTTCAATGAGATTCTTTCACTACATGACAGAATAGGCAAAAAGGTTTACCACTAAGATTTCAAGCAAATTTCTAGATTGTTTGACATCTTGTCATTTGGAAGATTTGAACTTTTCAGGCTGCTTCTATACATGGAACAACAAGCAGAGAGCAGAGGAGAAGGTTTATTCAAAGATCGATAGAGCTTTAGTTAATCCACAATGGATCGATCATTTTCCTAACTCAGAGGCTGTGTTCTTACCAGAAGGGATATTTGACCATAGTCCAATTCTTGTTCATGTTACTTTGGAGATGCAATTGGAGAAGAAGCCATTTAGATATTTCCGGATGTGGAAAGAAGCACCTTGTTATGAAGACAAAATCCAAACCAGTTGGAACATACCAGTTGCTGGTACTCCAATGTTCCAAGTTGTATCTAAGCTGAAAAGGTTGAAACAGGTGCTAGTGAGTATAAATAGAGAGGGTTTTTCTGACATTCAACAGACAGAATTTAAGGCGGGACTATTATTGAAGGAACTTCAGGAACAATTGCAGAAGGATCCACTCAATGACAGGTTGATTACTCAAGAACAATTGGCTAGAGAACAGTATCTTCATTACCATAAAGCCTACATGATGTTCTTAGCTCAAAAAGCTAAAGCAGTTTGGATGGTTAATGGAGATGAAAATACTCACATCTTTCATGCTTCTCTTAAGACTAGGAGAATACAGAATAGGATTATGTCCGTCAAGACTGAGACAGGGATTTGGGTCGACTCTCCTACAGATATAAAAAAGGCTTTTTTGGAGTATTATCAAGGCTTGTTGGGGACAGTTATGATGCACAGGAAAAAGGTGTCTCGGTCAATCATGAAGCTATGACCAGTTCAAAATGCAGCTCTTATTCAGACTCTCGCAACATATTTTTCAACTCAGGAGGTTAAGGATGTAATGTTTGCAATACCAGGTTTGAAAGCCCCAGGCCCAGATGGATATAGCAGCTACTTTTACCAAGATAATTGGAATCTGGTGGGTTCGGAGGTTACTACAGCTGTGTTATCCTTCCTTAATTCGGGTAAACTACTTAGGGAGATTAATAACACAACCATTACACTCATTTCCAAGCATATTTTCCCTGATACTATGTGTGATTTCAAACCCATTGCATGTTGTAATGTTATATATAAAGCAGCTTCCAAGATGATATGCTCAAGACTCCGGAAAGTTCTACCTGAAATAATTGCAGAAAATCAAGGGGGATTTGTTCATGGTAGATATATAGCTTACAATATCATGATATGTCAAGATTTAGTTCGGCATTATGGGAGACAAAGTTGTAGGCCAAGTTGCATGATCAAATTGGATTTGAGGAAAGCATATGATACTATAGAATGGGACTTTATTGAAGAGATGCTCACTGTTTTTCAGTTTCCCCAGAAATTTATACAGCTCATCATGGTTTGTGTTCGAACTCCCAGGTTTTCATTGATGATTAATGGCTCACTGAATGGATATTTTGAGGCTAAAAGAGGATTGAGGCAAGGAGATCCTATGTCTCCCTTGTTATTTGTACTTGGTATGGAATATCTATCTAGGATTATGCTTAAAGTTAGCTCTTCTCCAGGCTATAAATTCCATGATAGGTGTGCTAGTTTGAAGCTGAACCATCTATGTTTTGCTGATGACATATTATTATTCAGTCATGGAGACTTTATATTTATCCTTTAGATGCTTAGGGGGCTCAAGCTATTTTCCAAGACCTCGGGACTCTTTCCAAATGAGGCTAAATCTGCAATATATTGCAGTGGTATGATTGAATCTGAGATTGACAGAGTGGTGAAGGCCTCGGGATTCATTCGATCTTCATTACCATTCAGGAATCTGGGCATTCTTATCTGTTCTAAACACATATCTAATGCTGAATGCGGGATCATTCTAGAAAAAATGGTAGCTAGGATTAAGCAGTGGAGTTCTAGGAATTTATCATACAGTGCTAGAGCTACATTGATCAATTCGGTTTTACTGTCAATACACTCTTATTGGGCTCAAATAATGGTGATGCCAAAACAGCTATTGAAGGATATAGAAGCAATTTTCAGGGCCTTTCTTTGGAAGGGAGTGGCAGAAGCTCATGGTCCAAGATTAGTTGCTTGGTTCACTATTTGTACTCCAAAATCTGCAGGAGGGTTAGGCTTCAAGAAAATCTTGGAATGGAATATTGCTGCATTAGGGAAATATGTATGGGCAATAGCTTCTAAAAAGGATAACCTATGGGTAAAGTGGATACATAGCATCTATTTGAAAAAGATGGACTGGTGGGCTTACACAGTGCAACAAAATTGCAGCTGGTATTGGAAGAAAATTGTTGAAATTAAGGATTTCTTTAAAGCTAAAATGGACAGATCAGCTTTCATGGCAACGAAATATAGTATTCAATCTGGGCATGCAATACTATATGACCAACATACCAAGGTTCAATGGAGTAAATATGTCTGGGAGAGATGCAGTATTCCGAAACATAGATACATTCTTTGGCTAACTTTGCACCAGAAGTTGAGAACTAGAGAGTATCTCAGTAAACACTGGCAGGCAATGGACACAGTATGCTTGCTGTGTGGAGATCACATTGAAGAGATTTCTCATCTATTCTTTCAATGTACTTACAGCAAAATCTGTCTTGTGAAGATGAAGGAGTGGATTGGTTGCCGAGCACAAACAGAGAACTATCACACTTTATTGCAATGGATTTCCAAAGCAAAACATCTCAGCAAACTCAGGAGAGGCTTTTACATAGCTGCTGTTTCTGCACTAGTATACCATATATGGAGGGTCCGAAATGATGTCTTGTGGTCATCTAAGATTTGGCATGTAAATCATACTATAGAGGTCATTAAAAGAGAGTTAAAGTTGAGACTCACTGTATCAATGTACAAGGGGAAACAAAATAGGGATAAAGAATGGATTCACAAATTGTAAAGTTAGATACATGGATTGCAAGTCACATAGGGGTAGAAGGAAATCCATAAGTGTACATGATTTGATTTTGAGCAATACAATGATTCTTATTCACCAAAAAATATATATATATTATATTAAACATATAATATATAATCTTTTGTTGTCATTGTCAAATTCAAAAACTAAAACAAACATAAACTTAAACAAAAAATTAATTAATTAAAATATGATATTTCTAAGATATTTTATGATAATTTAAGTAATTAAATCATATTTATTTAAAAACAATAAATACATAGATATCATTTTTTATCTTATAAATTTATGTGATAGTTTATTTTTTATCAAGTGATTGTAGCTATTTTTCTTCATCAAATTCACCAAAGGACATTGCGAGATATATTAGAAACTAAATATAGTTGATGCATATATACTACTATTGTTACACCCAGATTTCGAGACCCCCGAGATTGTGATCTCTAAAGCTGGACTCGTCAATTGTGAGCTCGAAAATTTGAAACGCATATGCATGACTCAAGTGTCGAACCCTCGAATCAAGATGGCAACCTCGAAGACATTTTTTAACCTCGAAAGAACTTAGCATCGGGATGTACCCGATGTCGGGTATCTGCGGATCAAGTAGTCCGAGCTTGGCATGAGTATAAGCTCGGAGTGTGACAGCCTCGGTAGTATTTACCCTCTCCGAGCTGGTCTTGAGGAAAGGTGCCTAGCTCATAACTTATCTATAGACCTGGACTGGCATGATGCTGATTGCCGACCTCGAACGACTTAATGTGTCATCTGATGAGACGCAGTCCATGCATTTAAAAGATATTTATTGTTGTAACATCCCAACATTAAAGGGATATTAACAAGTCTGTTATATGCCCCCTGATCTTCAGGGGACGTTTCCTTGTGTATAGGAGTTACAGAATTTAATATCATTATTTTCATTAATAAATGAGAGTATCTTCCCGAAATATGTGAGAATGAACTCTGAGAATCCTCTATAAATAGGGAGGTTATGAACATTTGTAGAGGAGGGATCTTTTGATATCTTGAGAGAATTTATGGAGAATTCATCCCTGAAGGATTTCCTGAAATTTCCAAAGTCTTAATAAAATTGACTCGTGGACTAGGCAGAGTTAACTGCTGAACCACGTAAAATTCTTGTTGTTTTACTGTATTATTCATCTGCGTCATAGTTCCTATTATTTATTCGCTCTACGTTTTAAGTTGACGAAAAACAGCGTCAACAACTATCTACACTATGACGTTTTCTATTCTTATTTTATTTCTATTAATAATTTATTTTAAATATTATTATATTATATATATCATGTAACCATGTAAATATATACATATATCAATGTTGTGTTTAGATATTATATATGTAAAAATTATATTGATATAAATATTTATATATATTATAAAATTATAATTCATTCTATTATATATATATATATTTTAAAATAGTGTACCTTTTTTATTAAAATTATAAATAATATTTATAACTTTAAAACTAAACAAACATATTTAACATTATTTCTACTTAGTGTATATATATATATCATTACAATATATTCCTTTTATGAAAATCGTATGACATTTTTATATAATTCCATCAATATCTTATTTGTCTTTCTAATGATCAACTTTAGTGATGAGTACTTAAGTTTTATTTTATTTTATTAAGAATGATGTGTCATCCAAAAATATTAGTACTTCAAATAATAAAATATGGGCTTAGCCCAAATGAAAGCAAATTAACGAAAATTAAATCATTAATGTACAGTGTATATACTTTAACTAAGTTTAAACAAACATAATTATAATTATTAATATGTCATATATATTTAATTTCTAAGATTATTTATTAGGAGAAAATCATATTTAAATTTTATATATTTAGTCAATAGTATTTTTTATAAGATAAATAAAATTAATAAAACATTTTGTTAATGGTATTATCAACATGAAAAATAAAATTAGGTATAGATTTGTATAATTATGTTTCATTGTAAAATATATGAATTTAAATATTATTTATATAAAGTGTCATGTATAAATATATTTATTGATAAATGTTTTATTTTATATTATATATAAAAATTATTATTATAACTATTAACTAATGTATATTTGTAGTTATGTAAGAATTCATCAATTATGAATACGAAAAATGAAAATAAAGATCAATGTAATTTCAACTTTATGATACGTAAAATTAAAGAAAGAAAGACAAAAAAACACACTTGAACAATATATATAAATCGTGATATCTAAAGTATAATGAATTCTTGGTAGAGGTATATTTTTTACTTCATAACGTGTTTAATTTGATATAATGATAAATTCAACTTGTAAATAAATAATATTATATAATATGTATTTATGTAAAGTTTTATTTATAAAATATTTGTTTTGTTTGTGCTTACTAGGTTTTATGTACACGAACATAAACTATGTCAAAAAAATCCAAACAATTGATCAACTTTTGGTAATCCTGAATGTTTATTACTTAATGTAGTCTCTAGAATGTTTATTAGGTTGCATATAGAGACAAATATTTTCTCATGAAATAAAATTGCACAGGTATAGTCTCGCATAAAATATCAAATTTATATAATATTTATAATCAAATGACATAATAAAGTAATAATGTTGTATTTAAATTATCAATAAAAAAATAATATATTTCACTTACTTTAAAATTTTGATTTCATTTAAAATTAGCTAGTTTTTTTAATATTTAAGAATATAATTTTGTTTAATTACAAATCTATATAGATAGTTTGGAGGATTCACTAATAGTTATATATTTTTATACAGATAAATCTTATTTGATTTTTTTATACAAATTTATACCTTACATATACAATTTTTTAACTTAAAAAATAATATTTAATTTCACATGTAATTTTGTAATGTTGTGTTTAATCTTAATTGTAAATAATATTTTTTAGAGAAAAAAATGTTTATTGCGATTTTAATAAAATTTAATTTTGTATCAAGTAATTCATGGACTTCACTACTAGTATATATAAATATCTTCACATAAATTACTATATATTATCATTAATCTTAATATAACAAACTATTGAACCATTTAAAAATTCAAATATAATTTTTTAAAACTATAATAATAATTCTTTAAAAAATTAATAACTGTACGCCCTAATATTCAGCCCAGGCCTTTTATGCAGCTCGAGTACAGCTGGCTATCTACGAACAATTCTAAGGGACGCACAAGATGATATCTCCTCGGCGAAGGCAGTGCGACTCCCCAGATAATAACACAAGTTGAGGAGAACGAAACATTAAAGTACGAGCTGGAGATGGATATAACTTACCACCTCATGGACACGGGCTGGTATTATGCTCAGGTCGGAGTCCTCTGACCACCTGCCACGCCCACGAGTTTATTAAGCTGGATACGTTATATATAAATGTGCGTGGTTAGACATCGCATGTCCATTTATTCCTAAATTCTCGGATACGTAATATAAACGTGCGTAATCAGATATCACGTGTCTGATTATGCCAGGCGGCCCACGATCATTTTTACCTAATGATTAGACCTTACCTTAAGATATATTATAATATTCATCATTTGTAGAAGGCAGGTCACAGAAAGGGATGAATATTCACGTGACAACCCCAACACCTATCCTGGGATGGTTATTCTATAAATACCAAGACCTTGGATAGAAAAGGGGTTGGGTTTTCTCTGTGTAATGCAAATATTCTGTCAAAATATAGAGAGACACACAGTAATAATATCGACTTGTGGACTAGGGGATTTTAACCTCCGAACCACGTAAAAAGGAACGAGCGTTCTTACTATACCATTCTAAGCATCTTTAAAAGTTATTATTCTTGTTACAGTTTACCCTTAAGCACTAATTCATTCCAGCTAATTTTCGTAATACACTGTTGGCGAAAAACCGCGTCAACAATAATAATAAATTATTTTAAAAGGAGATAGTCAATCCTATAAATAAAATATATTATATGTTATGAAAAAATAAAAAGAAATAATAACAAGTTAAAATATAAATTTTTACTAACAAATATTACTAAAAAAATGAAAAGTTACATCGATTCAAATCTTTTCTATATAAAAAGTGTGTAGATAACATAAATTTTTGGGTTTAATAGTTTGTTTTGTTAACTTTAACGGAATATTCTAAATATTTAATGGAATATACTTTCAAAACTAACTAAAAATATATATTTATTAATTATATTAATATAAATTCAAATATTATAAAGTATCATTATTATAATAATATTTAACATAAGACTACTGTTATCCAAAAAACAAGCACGGATGGCGTGGCAGGTGATTTCTGAACACGTGGCTGACACCTGGCAGAGTTCTGTTAGAGTATCGACCAGTAAGATATTGCAAGCACAACGGTTGAGTTTTTCTTATGACCAGCATGGTCGTACACTCCGCATATTTCAAGAAGATTTTGTAAAGATCATAGTCAATCCCGGGATTGTCTCCAATAATTCCTGGTTATCCGATTAATTAGGAGAGAATATCTGTAACAAATTAATGTAATCATCCTTGAGCCTATAAATAGTGAAAGATAGTTCAAGGGAGGGACTTTTTGGCTTTTTGATTACTTGAGATTAAAGATTTACGAGAGAACTAGAGCTATTATGTTACGATATATTGTTTATTCTTCAGAGGTTGGTGAAACTCATAGAACCCTAGTTCTTTGATCACTCATTTGAAATCTCATATCAATAATAGCTCAAGTGGACGTAGGTTATTACTAGTTTCTGGGGCCGAACCACTATAAATTCTTGTGCGCTTTACTGTTTTTGTCATCATATTCATTTCAACGTATCCGTCCACATCAAGCATTTTGATTCCGTGTCAGTTGACTAAAATCAGGGTCAAAATTCTGGTGCTTTCATTGAGAGTTTGATACGAAATCGTTGATATAGTAATGGCGAAAACAACAAAGAAGACTGGACAGGCGGCTAGCGTGGCACCATCTTAACCACCTCCTCCTCCAAACGTGACTGAAGATGAGCCACACTTGGAATTTGATGAGGAAGAATTGGATTCTGAGACGCTGAGGAATACCCGGGGGTATTGCAAGATGAACTGGCCAATCTGAGGGCCAGCCAGGAAAGTGCTGCTGAGATTATGGCACGGCAGCAACAAGAGATTCAGCGACAGCGCCAGGAGTTGAGTGAAAGACAGGTGGAGATGGACCGTCGTCAGAGGGAGGCCATGGCAGCCCTCGAAGCAGCCCTACAATTGGCTAGGAATCAGGCTGCACCTGCCTCACAACCTGATCAACCTTCAAATGGGCCACCCCAAAAGGGTCCCAATCCTAGCCCGCCGATCCAGCCCTCGAGCCCTCAGAGGCCCGAGCAGCCACCAATGCCTCAGGAGGATGTCCCGCTAAGGGATCCTGAAGCGCAGCCTCCATCCCAGGCTGGTCGCGGCAATCCCCCGCAACCAAGGCAGAATAGGGCCGGGCAGCAGCCCCGCAGTCCTAGACGTCATAGGGGCGAAGAGCCGAACCCACCGAGCAGAGGGCAGTGTCCTTCTGGTAACAGAAGGAACTTAGAGATAAGCTCTGCGGTCCGGGGCCCCCCACGGCATGATAATGCACGGGGACCTACGGACCAACGCAAGCCACCCTCTAACGCTCGGGAAGTTCCAGCCCAAGGAGGCAACCGAGGGGACAGTCGATCCCACCATAGCCAGTCGAGGTTCAGAGATGGGCATGGCTACAATGAGGTCGACTCAGGCAGAGGAAATGCCGGTCGGAGAAATGGAAAGAGAGGTGGGGGCAGAAGCCCGCCGCCTAGGGAAGACCAATCCGAAAGACGTGACGCTGGGGGGCAACCCAGGCAAAATAACGTCTTCAACCGGCTCGGAGCAAGCGAGCAGCGGCGAAGAGACGAGGATTTAAGAGACGTACTCAATGATCCCCGGGAACGGCATGACGAGTACGTTCCCCCAGCACCAGAGGCCCCGGCGATTCCCGAAGCCGTGCAAGCCCAAATAGATGCCCTGAACCAGGCAGTACAACAGCTGGTCGGGGGAAGGATGTCTCATATCGAGTACGACAGGAGAAGAGGCACTCATTTCGTTCAAAGGATAGCTATGGCAGAAACTCCTAGCAAGTTTAAAATGCCCACGCTTCCGAACTTTGACAGGTATGGTGACCCAGTGTCTCACGTCAATAAGTTTGAGATACAAATGGACATTCAGAAAGTGTCCGAAGACGCTTGGTGTAGGATCTTTCCTGCAACACTTTCTGATGCTGCACAGGAGTGGTTTTTCAAATTCCCTCCTGCAAGTATTGTTTCTTGGGAGACGTTCGTAAAAGAATTTTACGGACAATTCTATGTGGGTCGTGTGCACCCAACTGAGGCGAATCAGCTGGTCGAGATACGCCAGCAAGAAGGAGAGCCACTGAAGGATTACGTCCAATGCTTCATGCGAGCAGTGGATGGAGCCAAAACAGTGGGTGATGAGGGCAAGATGATGGCCCTAACTGCAGGAGTTAGGCGTTGTACACCTTTGTGGAGTAGCCTCAGGAAGCACGGAGTTAGGACTACCCAAGAATTTTTGGATAGAGCTGATTGGTACATCAAGCTCGAAGACGCCATCGCTAGCGAAGGAAAGCCCCCAGGCAAGGATAAGGGGACTGCCGATCCCGCCAAAGCCGCTAATGGGTCAAAGCCCAACGGCAAAGGCAACGGGAATGGCAATGGCAATGGCAAGAATGGGGGGAAACGACCGCATAATGAGCCTTCCACCTTTGAGAATAAACGCGCCAAAGGCAATCGTTATGAACCACGATTCACTAACTACACTGCCCTTATCGAGTCTGGAGGAGAGGTGTATCAGGCCACGAGTTCTAGTGTGCCTTATAAAAAACCCGCTCCCATTCGAAAAGATATTTCAAAGAGAGATACCACCAAGTTATGTCGTTATCATAACGATTGCGGACATGATACAAATGAATGCAACCAGCTGAAGGATGAAATTAAGTTCCTTATCAGACAAGGAAACTTGAGAAGATACGTACGGGCCTCGAGAAATTCCCAATGAGAAGCTACAGATGGCAACGAGCAGGCGCCCGCACGCCAATGCTCGCCACCTTTGCAGCCTACCCCCGTAGCTGGTACTTTACTCACCATCTGTGGAGGCTCGCACCTCGCAGGAAGCAGTGGAAAGGCGAGGGAACGATATGCCCGAACCCTACGTCACGGCCAGGACATCGAGATGATGACTGTGGAGGACAGGGTATCAAAGAAGGCTCGATTAGAGGATGGTGAAATAACCTTCTCTGATAGCGACGCCTAGCATGTCCGGTTCCCACATTCTGATCCGCTGGTCATGGACGTTCAAATCGCCAACATGATGGTGAAGAGGGTACTAGTTGATACAGGAAGTTCAGTAAACATCCTGTACAAATCTTCGCTGAAACGCATGAAGTTGTCCGTCAAGGAATTGGGGCCCTGCAACCAAACGATTTACGGCTTCTCCGGTGAGGGACTCGCCCCGACGGGGTCAATCAGACTTCCAGTGACAGCAGGTACCGCGCCTGCTACCAGGACATTACTCGCTACTTTCATAGTAGTCGATTGTCCTTCGGCGTACAATGCTGTAATTGGAAGGCCCATACTGGTTAACCTTCGGGTCGTCACCTCAGTATGGCACTTGGCCATGAAATTCCCGACAGACGCAGGGGTAGGACGCATGTTGGGAAATCAGAGGGAAGCTAGGGAGTGCTACAACGCCTCAGTCACAAAGGCGAAGAAGGGAACGTCAAAGAGCACTCCCCCAGATAGGTTGCAAATGGATATTGATACACAAGCCCAATCCGGTGATGGAGTCACCAAATAGGGTGTTGCCCAAAGTGAGGATAGGGATTTAGATCCTCGCTTTGGGGATTTTGAGGAAGATGTTGGACCCGTCGAGGACTTGGAAGAGGTCCAACTTGACGAAAAAGACCCGACTAGAGTTGTAAAGGTCGGGAAAAATTTAGAAGCAACAATGAAGCATGCACTGGTGGAATTTTTGCAAAAGAACCAGTAAGTTTTTGCCTAGTCACATAAAGACATGGCTGGAATAGATCCTGCAGTTATCAGCCATGTCCTGAACGTTGACAAGAGTTTTCCACCCGTCCAACAGAAAATAAGGCTGCTCGATAAAGATAGATCGAAAGCCTTAAAAGAGGAAGTTGAAAGACTGAGAGAGAATGGGTTCATCAGGGTGGCGTTTTATCCATCGTGGGTCTCTAATCCAGTGCTGGTTCCCAAGCCTAACGGCAAATGGCGAACCTGTGTGGATTTCACAGACCTTAATAAAGCTTGCCCAAAGGATTGCTTCCCACTCCCAAGGATCGACCAGCTGGTCGATGCAACTGCAGGACATGAGATCCTCTATTTCATGGATGCATACTCAGGATACAATCGGATCAGTATGCGTCCCCCTGATGAGGATCACACTAGCTTTCGGACTGATACAGGGTTATACTGTTATAAGGTAATGCCCTTCGGACTGAAAAACGCTGGTGCAACTTATCAGCGATTGGTTAACCACATGTTTGAGGAGTTAATCGGAGTAAACATGGAGGTATACGTAGACGACATGCTGGTAAAGTCAAAGAAGGCAGAAGGACATGTAAAGGATTTACAAGAGTGTTTCAACGTTCTGAACAAATATCAGATGAAGTTAAATCCTCTCAAATGTTCCTTCGGAGTAGGATCAGGGAAATTTTTGGGGTTCATTGTTAATTCAAGAGGAATCGAGGCCAACCCCGACAAGATCAAAGCCTTGATCGACATGAAATCGCCGGTGAAAATAAAAGATGTGCAAAGTTTAACTGGAAGAATTGCCGCACTTAGTAGATTCATTTCCAAGTTGACGGATAAATGCGTCCCTTTCTTTAATCTACTTAGAGGCAACAAGAAGTTCGAATGGACCGGAGGCTGCGAACAGGCTTTCCAGGCCTTAAAGGCCCACATGGCACAACCTCCTATTTGATCAAAACCCATAGATGGAGAAGCTTTGTTCATTTACCTGCGATCACCGAATTTGTTGCTAGTGCGGTACTAGTACGAGAAGAAGAAGGCGTACAAAATGCGGTTTACTATGTAAGCAAGAGGTTAATCGGGGCCGAATTGAGGTACCCCTCAATCGAAAGATTAGCCTATTGCTTAATATTGGCCTCAAGGAAGTTACGTCCTTACTTCCAAGCCCATCCCATCACAGTCTTAACTGATCAGCCCCTTCGGCAAGTTCTGCAAAAGCCAGAGTCGGCTGGGCGTTTACTAAAATGGGCAGTCGAACTCGGGCAGTTCGATATCACATATTTACCGCAAGCTGCAGTAAAAAGACAAGTCTTGGTTGATCTTATCGCTGAATTCACTGAACTCCTAGATGACGAGCAGTGCGAAAAACCTAGTGCGCCTGAGCCCCAAGTCGAAACTCCTTCGTGGAAGTTATTCACGGATGGATCGTCCAACGAATCTCACGCAGGAGCAGGAGTGATATTGATAATGCCAGAAGGGCATTGATTTCACTACGCTATTAGGTTCGATTTCACCGCATCAAACAATGAGGCCGAATATGAAGCACTCCTCGCAGGGCTAAGATTAGCCAAAGACATGAGTATAAAGGTGCTTGATATTTATAGTGATTCACATCTGGTAGTGAATCAGATCTTAGTGGAGTATCAAGCACGGGGCCTCAAAATGGTGGCCTACTTAAACAAAACCAAAGATCTGTTGGCGCAGTTCGAGAAGTATACCCTCCAGCAAATACCTCGAGATTAGAATTCAAACACAGATGCCTTAGCCAAACTCGCAAGTGCGAAAGACGCTGACACTTTAAATATAGTGCCAGTAGAAAGATTATGCGAGCAGAGCATACGAGCAGACGAAACAAATATGGAAATTCGAGTAGAAGATACATGGATGGCACCGTACTTGGAGTATCTCACGAATGGTATACTACCAGCAGATAGAAACAAAGCCAGGACTCTTCAAAGACAGGCTGCTAGGTATATACTGGTCAATGGTGTTCTGTACCGAAGAGGATACTCCATGCCACTGCTCAGATGTATTACACCAGAAAAGGCTAAAGAACTAATCAGGGAAGTACATGAAGGCTTCTGTGGGGATCATGCTGGGGGGCAGAGCTTGTCGAAAAAGATTCTGAGGCAGGGTTATTTCTGGGCGACTATGAATGAAGACTCAATGGAGTTTGTGCGAAAATGCGATAAGTGTCAGAGGTTTTCCAAGATCCCGCGCGCAGCTCCCAACGAGTTAAAATAGATGCAGATTCCTTGGCCTTTCGCGGTGTGGGGTATAGATTTGATTGGATCCTTGCCAACGGGAAAGGGTGGAGTAAAATACGCAGTCGTAGCAGTCGACTACTTCACCAAATGGGCCGAAGCTGAGCCACTCGCTACCATAACGACCAAGAAAGTTCTTGACTTTGTCATCAAGAACATTGTTTGCCGATATGGATTGCCTCGAAAAATTGTCTCAGACAACGACACCCAGTTTGACAGTGACTTATTCACAGACTTCTGCGAAAGGCATGGAATCGTCAAAAGCTTTTCTTCAGTTGCGCATCCACAAGAAAATGGGCAAGTCGAAGTAATGAATAAAACACTTAAAGATACCCTGAAGAAATGGCTCGAAGATGCTAAAGGAGCATGGCCAGAACAGCTGCCTAAAGTGCTCTGGTCGTACACAACTTCTCAGCGAACAGCAACAGATCATACCCCATTTTCCTTAGCATACGGGTATGAAGCTATGTTGCCAGTCGAGTTAGATCCGCCCTCACATCGAAGAATCACATACGACCATGACCAGAATAGCCAACTGTTGATGGAGTCCCTATACTCCCTTGACGAGAAACGGGACAGAGCCCAACTCCGAGTAGCTGCGTACCAGCAAAAAGTCGCCTGGTATTTTAACTCAAAGGTGAAAGAAAGAAAGTTCAACGTCGGAGACCTAGTACTTCGACGAGTTTTCTTAAACACCCGCGACCTAACTGCTGGAGTACTCAGACCAAACTGGGAAGGACCTTACCAGATTGAAGAAGTCCTTCACCCAGGCACTTACAAGCTTGCACGCTTAAACGAAGATCTCGTTCCACGTTATTGGAACGGAGAGCACCTGCGCAAGTATTACCAATAAACAATCCTTTTTAAAGGACTGGCTTGTATTAATTTTTACTTTTTACAAGTTTTGAAAAAGGGTTAGCCATGTTATATGGCTAATCGCTTATAAGTGTAAAATCTTTTTAAGATCACTCGTAAAGACATGTTTAGTCCATTTTAATACGAGAATTATAAGGGACTGTGCGCAGCCAGTCATTCTTGCCAACCTTTGTAAAATCTTTTTACAAGTATTTATTCATTACGTGTGTTGTTTTGCTGTATTATAAGTGTTGCATTTCTTGCCGAGCACTAATGTTCGTACAGGTCGTGGTCAAGGCAAGTGGCCAAGGACCTAAAGCTCCTCAGTCACTTGGGGGGCATATAAGGTACATCGATAGCAAAGCATACCAAGAGGTATGTAAACACATGAACAAAATGAGTGAAAGCATGCTACGGTACTTAGAGTATTTTTCAAAATTTATATTTTGTTAAATCAAACCAAAGTACTATGCTAAGTTCGGTCATGCGAACAGATGTTATAATAAGCAGAAATATTATAATATCGAAAGGAATTCTCTTACACCGCAAGCAGTATTGCTTGGATGTAATTGTTCAAAGTAAAAGGAAAATATGCTGCCCATGCAGCAAAATTTAAAATAAAATTTAGTCTTTACATCACGACCCGTGGGTCGTGTAATTAAAGAAAAATAAAAGAATAAAAACTTCAAGGAGCAGGAGGATCTTGTTCAGCACTCTGGTCGACTACGTCCCTGGCGGCTTTTCCTCCCTCCTCTTCGGCAGCTGGCTGAATGCTTGGGGAAGCAGGAACTCTAGTTATCTCTTCGGCAGCTAGCCGAGCAGTGCAGTGGGCTAGCTCAGCATTCCTGGCGTCTTTTGGGAGGTAGTGAAGTCGGCACCTTGGTTGTGTTTCCAAAAATCATAGAAACACCGAAGTGTCACGTTCTTGTACCTCTCCAAATCCTTGGCATTGGTGAGCTTGAGCTGTTCCACCTGGCTTTTGAGAACAGCAATGGTCGCGTCCTTAACGAGATGCTCCTCCCTAAGTTTCTTGACTTCACGCCAATGGATGCGGCTGGACTCCAGGTATTCATCCCTCTGCTTCCTCAGGGTTTCTTGAGAAGTTTGCTTCTCTGCCAGTTCTGCCACCGCGGCATCCCTCTGTTGGGTGACCACCTCCAACTCCCCAGCATGCCTAGCCTTCACGGCCTTAATCTCCTCAACAACCTTCGCCCGGGACTGCTCGATGCTAACGATAGCGCGAGTACGAGCAGCGGTCATTGTCAGCATGGCCTGCAGTTAAAGAATAAAAGTTAGGCTATTCAACAAGAAGGAAAGATAAAAACTAAGAGAAAGAGTACTTACACTAGCCACTTCGTTAAGAGCCCTGTTGAGGATCTGATCGACCCCCATGTTCTCAGCCTCAGCCATTGCTTCCCTGCAACGGTCATGCTTCAGAATGTGAGCAAGGCGATCTTTAGCTGATCGTAGGGAGCGGCTCGAGAGTTTGGTCCCAGGAAGATCAACTTGTTGGGCCTGTTCTTTTTGAGCCGCAGACGAAGGGTTGGCGGCAGGGGTAGTCTCCTTCTCAGCAGAGGCAAGAGGTTGGGCAGAAGGTTGGCCAGTGGGCCCATCCTTGGAAGGATTAGCTATTCGACCCTTTTTGGTCGAGGGTGCTTGGCTTGATTCGCCATCGTGTCTCCTAGCCGATTTCCTCTGTCGGACCAGGGGGACCTCCTCTTCCTCTTGAGTCTGGTACAGATCGAAAACATTGGGGGAAGCCATCTCTGCAGAAAAAGAAAAGTATGCAGACAGTAAGACAAAAATAGATGAAAAATCATGGCAAATTAGAAAAGGGGTCACAAAGTTCAATACCCGAGCTGCAACTACTTGTTGCTACACTACTGACTCTATTAGTCATACACTCACTCTTTGGCACGAAGAAGTCTGGCCCTAGATTTGGAGTATACGTAAAATTGCCGTCCCCGTCAAACAAGTGACAGGGAATTGGCAAGCTATTTAAAAGCAGAATAACAGTACCGTTTTTGTCTGAAGACTCATCCAAGTCTATGACAGGCTCTGTTGCCTTTTGTTTCCCCTTCCCTTGGGGCGCAGAAGGCCTCTCTGCTGAAGGGTCGCCAGTGGGTTCCCTGATCGTAACCCCCGTTGGCCTCCTTCGGGGAGGAGACGCTGGGGGTTGTTGCTCGGGATCCCCCTCGGCAGTGGCGTCTGCCACCACGGGTCCCCTCGTTTCATGACGAGGAGCCAGGAGGCCAGATAGCCTCTGGTTTTCATCAGTGACCAAGGACTTAACGCTTTTTTCAGCGTCTGCCATCCTGGCCAGTGCATTGGACCTGAACACCATGTCTGGTGTTGGGTTCGGGCGTAACCATGGTCCTGAAAGGCACAAGATACTTTAGAGAAGTGCAGAAGAACTTGCTAAGGAAAAGTAGCGACTAGTGAAAAGGGACATTTACCTCCTCGAGCGAAGGCCAGGTTGTTCGTAGCATGTCTGGCGTGAGGAAATACTCTTGATTGTACTTCCCCACGTTGGAAATATGAGTAATGTCACTCAGGAACGTTCGGTTTGTTTCCTGGTGACAAAGGTGAAAAAATCCCGTCCCGTATTGTTGAGGGTTGGACTTAAGGTCAAAAAGGAAGTTGACCTCGTCAGGGGTGGGCTCTGGTCATTTTTTGAGTTTATAAAGGATATAGAGTGCAGCCAGCATTCTATATCCGTTTGGGGTAATTTGAAAGGGGGCAACACCAAAGTAGTTGGCCACCCCCTGGTAAAATGGATGTAGAGGAAGGATAGCTCCCGCCTCTATGTGATACCTTGACCAAGCACTGTAAACGCCCCCAGGCAGATTAGCTCTCTGGTCAGCAGCTGAGATCTTGAGATTAACCCCGGTAAAAGGATACTTCCTAAAGTAATTGGCAAGTATCCGAGGAGTCACCTGGCTGGTGGGAGAAAGATACCACTCGACATCAGGGAGGTTTTGATGCCGAGGGCGAGCCCTAACTTGAATGCGAGGGTCAGGGGCAATGTTTTCTCGACCACTGGTCGAGAGAACCCTAGCCTGCGAATCAGGCTGGGCAGGTGAATTTGGATGGTTTTCAGGGTTCGGTTTCTTCTTTCCTGGAGATTTAGAACGAGCCATTTGAGGTGGTGGTTGAGGTATAGAAGGAGAAGCTCTGGAAAATGGAATCTTGTTGACACGATGGGCCGGCTGTTCTTTGCCTTCAAGCAGTTGTGTAAGAAGATTGTCGTCGATTGGCCGCTCACCTCCCCACAAATCTGGCATTAAAATCTGCGAACAGAAAAATGGGGAGGTGAGGAGGAATAATTTAGAAAGTTTTTTAGAATAACGCTGGTCGAGTATAAAAGTCAAACTTTTATACAACAACATTCTAACAAAAAACTAATTTTTTCGCACAAACAGTTTGAAAAACATATCAAAAAGTGAAAGCAAAAAGTTTTTTTTGAAAAGGCTTTTTCAACTCCTTTTAGGGCGGGAAAAACTTAGTTTTTCAACTGGCATAAAAATCGAATTTTTACTTCGGTTTTACGTCCTAAAGTTGTGATCTCAACTATCAAACTAACTCGTAACTCCTTAATGGCAAAGAAACATCATCCTATACAACATCACCCATTAAATCCCCTACTATCATGCATCTCAACCTAGGAACATAAGAACTTAATTGTCAATCCACAGAGGCATGCACGGCAAAAATAAGGAGCATAGAAGTTTTGAGACTTACCAGAGAAACGATCGTGGAGGTTTAAAAGAATTTCGAGCGTCGACGAACTGACGGGCTGAATCTTGAAACGCTGGAAGACGATCTTCAGAAGAGAATGGAGGTTCTGATTTTAGGGTTTCTTGAAGGAGGAATAACTTGTGTAAAAAGGAAAAGAAGACTCTGGGAAGGCTATATATTTTTAGTCCGTGGCATGAAAGAAGAAGTAATCATCAGTTTCCTCTTTTTCGAAGCATGGGGAATGGTGATAGCCGTCAAAAGGTTACTTGGGAACCGAAAAGCCGTGATTAGACAAGGGTAGGTTACTTTTCCCAAGGTTGCATGAACTACTCTGATAGATCTGGTGGGGTAATCGAAGGGTCGTTTCCTTAAAGTTTATTTATTGTTGGTCATAATAAATAAACTTGGGGGGCAAATGTTATCCAAAAAACAAGCACGGATGACGTGGCAGGTGATTTCTAAACACGTGGCTGACACCTGGCAGAGTTCTGTTAGAGTATCGATCAGTAAGATATTGCAAGCACAACGGTTGAGTTTTTCTTATGACCAGCATGGTCGTACACTCCGCATATTTCAAGATGATTTTGTAAAAATCATAGTCAATCCCGAGATTGTCTCCAATAATTCCTGATTATCCGATTAATTAGGAGAGAATATCTGTAACAAATTAATATAATCATCCTTGAGCCTATAAATAGTGAAAGATAGTTCAAGGGAGGGACTTTTTGGCTTTTTGATTACTTGAGATTAAAGATTTACGAGAGAACTAGAGCTATTACATTACGATATATTGTTTATTCTTTAGAGGTTGGTGAAACTCATAGAATCCTAGTTCTTTGATCACTCCTTTGAAATCTCATATCAATAATAGCTCAAGTGGGCGTAGGTTATTACTAGTTTCTGGGGCCGAACCACTATAAATTCTTGTGCGCTTTACTGTTTTTGTCATCATATTCATTTCAACGTATCTGTCCACATCAAGCATTTTGACTCCGTATCAGTTGACTAAAATCATGGTCAACAACTACATATATAATAATTATATTAATATAAATTCAAATTCAAAATAAAATATCATTATTATAATAATATATAATATAAAACTAAATATTTTATAATTATATTAATATAAATTTAAATATTATAAAATATTATTATGATAATAATATGTATTATATTAATATGAATTCAAATATTAATAATATTTAATACAAGACTAGATATTTAATACTTATATTAATATATATTTAAATATTATAAAATATCATTATAATAATAATATATAATACATAATTTTAATTTTTATTAAAAAAATATCATTTATGTTTAAAAGGTTGTCATATTATATATATATTTAAAAAATTATAAATAATCTTTTTGTTCAATTTTTAAATTTTTATAAATAAAATTAAACTAACGTTAATTATACGTTGTTCGCATTTAGTATAACTAAATAAGTGAGAGGCCAATATATTATAAATTTTATATATATGAAATTCTTCTTTGTTAAAAAATATAACTAAATAAAAACAAGACAAACATAGCGTAATAAAACCATAATAACCAATATACATGTACATAGTAAAAAAAACTAACAAATATTATTTAAGAATGAAAAGTTACATCGATTCAAACATGAAAACTTACTTTTATTATATGAAAAATAAATAATATTAAAATAATGTATTAATTTAAAATACTTGACTACCTATTTAGTAATATGTAGTAGAACAATTATCTATTTAATTTTGTCAAATCTATTAATGCTAAAAACGTTTTCACTTAATACAACACTCCTAAAATAACAAAATTTATAATAAGGAAACTATGACTAAAAAAATAAACATCACTAAAATCAATTGCAAGAATTTATATTTAAATTGTCTAAAATATTGATTATTCCTTCTGTAAAACCTTAAATTGGTTATCTTAAACAGATCATATATTTTATAACTCAAAAGTATTTTTTTGACAAGTTTGAAGGAGTTGTCCTGACAGGTTTATAATCTGACGTGATAACTTATTTTTTTTAGATTTGTTTTCTTAAGTCTTAGATCTCTATAAATCATCCTATTTGTTTATGACAAATTTTTACTTGAAAATTTATCCAGATATGTTGATATTCACTGAGAAAATATTATTTTTATTATAAGAAAAAATTTCTTTAAATAAATTATTCTTTTCCTTTTTTAGATTTTGAGATTTTTGATAAACTAGTTTTAGGCTCGTTTATGGTCTAGTTTTTAGGAAGGTTTTCATTAGTTTAAGGTTATTTTATTGCAGAATTATGCTCGTTTGTTCATGTTTCAGGTTTTTCATGCTAAGATGGTGAAAAGAGTGGAATGAAGTGAAAGTGGAAGAAAATGAAGTTATTTTTGGAGAAAACCGCATCTTTCGGGAGCAAGATGTTCGAGAAATGATTCTGTAAATAGCGCTACAGCGCTAGGCAAGGAAAAATTGGACGTGTTGAATCTGTAAGTAGCACTATAGTGCTATCAAGAACTGAAGAATAGCACTAGTGCACCAAGTTTTGAGGAAATTCGACTTTGTCAATAGCGCCATAGCGCCCAAAACCTAGCGCCATCGACACGGTTTTCAGATTTTTAGCTACTTTTTGAAGGACAAAACGGTATTTTCACTTGGGAACCTTGGAAAACTATTTAAGGAACATTATTTTGCGATTTTGATAGACAATTTTAGTTTTAAAAACCCTAGATTTAGAAAAGGCTGCTGTAATTAGATTTTTCTCTTCATCTGAATTCTTTAGGTTATTTTCTATGAATAATTATTTGAAGTTTATTTTCATTATGTTAGATATGAACTAAATCTTTTATCTAGGGATTAATGTAATCACTTGAATTTCAATTTAATTTTATTATGATGTTCTATTGATACTTCTTCTCTATTCTAATCTATATGATGTTTGTTTAATGCTGGTAAATACTTGATCACTATTTACTTGATTTAATGGTTTTGATTCAAAATTTGAAAGATGAGAATTGAATATGCTATCATTATGTAGACATAGATTGTATATTGGACGAAAGCATCTGTATGACTTGTGTAGTAATTAGGTTTCCATGCTTAATGCCTTCTATATGTTTAAGTTTATCACAGAGATGTATAAAACATGCATATAGGCTGATATCTTATATCTTGAAAAAGAATAGGAATTAATTATGTTAACCTGCTATTAGAATAGGAAGAAGAGATTTAGAATTGATTAGTAAAATTAATAGAATGAAAAGTTTATGAAATTAATTCCTAGGCTTTTTATTATTGATTTTTACTTAGTTGATTCAGTATTTTGCTTATAGTTATTTAAATTTTGTTTAGAGTATTCATTTTAATTTTTAATTATTCATCCAAAATTTTAATTCACCAAATAGAATTTGAAAATCAATTATTGGTAATTGGTTAATAGTCTATGTGGGACGATCTTTGTTCTTACAGACTTTATTACTTGACACGACTACGTATACTTGCGTATCAGAATTTACAGATCAAGTTTTTGGCGCCGTTACCGGGGACTAATAATCAATATCAAATATAATTGTTTTTCAATCTACTTTGGTTTTAATTTAACGTTTTCTAAATCGAGTTGCGTTTAAATTTCTCAATTTCAGGTGACTTATTTTTATGCGACGTAAGGGTCAAAAATACTAGTGCCTGTTGATCCTGAGATTGAGAAGACCTGCAAAAGAGAAAGAAAACTGAAAAGACTTGAAAAGATGGCCCAGAATGTCAATAATGTTGCTAATAACAATCTGAATCAAGGTAGTGCGGGGAATGCTACAGCTGAGGCAGACTTTCCCCTGAGGGACTATGTACTCCCTATTGTTACAAGGGTACATTCTAGTATTCGTCCACCTGCTGTGGAGGCGAACAATTTTGAGATCAAGCCCTCTATAATTCAAATGGTTCAGAATTGTGTTCAGTTTGGGGGGCTACCTAATGAGGATCCGAACCTCCATATTACCAACTTTTTGGAGTAATGATGCAATCCGTTTGAGGCTATTTCTGTTTTCATTGAGAGACAGGGCTAAAAGTTGGTTGATTTCGTTGTAAGCCAATTCTATTATGACATGGGAAGATCTTGCTCAAAAATTTCTCGCTAAGTACTTTCCTTCTGCTAAATCAGCACGGATTAGAGGAGAAATAAATCATTTCTGTCAATTTGAGGGACAATCATTGTATGATGCTTGGGAGAGGTTCAAAGAGTTTCTGAGAAAATGTTCACATCATGGTATAGTGAAATAGATGTTGGTGCATACTTTTTATAATGGACTGAGGGGAAATACAAGGACTATCATAGATGCAGCAACAGGTGGAGCATTTATGAGCTTAAGCGCTAATGAGGCTTATGAGCTTTTAGAGGAAATGGCCATGAATAATTATAATTGGCCAGCTGAGCGAGAAAATAAGAAAGTAGCGGGAGTCTTAGAAGTTGATCCTATAGCTATGCTCACTACTCAAATTTCTTCGTTAACGAAACAAATACAACAGTTCAGCTCAAGCGATGCAACTACAACTTGCTCCTATCAGTTGTGAGACATGTGGAGGCCCTCATCATTTTCAGCAATGTCCAGTGGCGGGTTCTTATTCAGTTGATGATATCTTACTTGAACAGGTTCAAGCAATTGGCAATTTCCCAAGCCCACCTAATAATAACCCATACCCTAATAATTATACTCCATCATACAAGAACCATCCTAATTTGTCATGGAGTAATAATCAAGGGCCCCAACCACAATATCATCCAAATCCACCTCAATATCCTCCACATAGACCATCTTATGGGTTAAACCCAAGACCCTTTTATGATACTCAAAGGCCACCAATGATGCCACATCAACAGCCATCGCCTCACATGACTAAATCAGAGGTATCCGCTAATGCATTGAACCAATTTATGATGGAAACCAGATCCTCCATTCGGAACTTAGAAATACAAGTTGGCCAACTTGCAAAGTTAATGGCAGATCGTAATCAAGGGGCTTTACCTAGCTCAACAGTGGTGAATCAAAAAGAGCAATGTCAAGCGGTTACTTTGAGGAGTGAGACTAAATATGAGGGGCCTACAATAGAAAACAAGAGGGGGTTACTGAAGACCTTCCAAAGAAATAAATGCCAAAATACACCGAGCCTTCACCAAAAATTCCATATCCTCAACGGTTTCGAAAGGCAAATCTTGACAAGTGATTCTCCAAATTTCTTGAAGTATTTAAGAAACTTCACATTAATATTCCCTTTGCAGAAGCTCTTGAAAAAATGCATAGTTATGTGAAGTTTATGAAGGATATTTTGTCTAATAAAAGAAAAATGGAGGATTATGAAACTGTAGCTTTGATAGAAGAGTGTAATGCCATAATCCAAAAGAAACTTCCTCAAAAGTTGAGAGATTCGGGCAATTTCACTATACCTTGCACCATAGGGAATTTTCATTGTGAGAGGGCTTTATGTGATCTAGGTGCAAGCATTAATTTAATGCCACTGTCTGTATTTCAAAGACTCGGTTAGGGGGAAGCAAGACCCACTACGGTTACTCTACAACTGGCTGACCGTTCTTTGACACATCTCCGAGGTATTATTGAAGATGTTCTTGTTAAAGTGGACAAATTTATCTTTCCTGCTGATTTTATTGTTCTTGACATGAAAAAAGATGAAGATGTTCCAATTATTTTGGGAAGACCGTTTTTAGCCACTGGTCAAGCTTTGATAGATGTTAAAAAATGAGAGTTAAGGTTGAGGGTGCAAGGTGATGAGGTTGTATTTAATGTGTTTAAGGCTTTGAAGTATCCTAGAGCAAGTGATAGTTGCTTTAGTGTTAATGTAATTGAGGAACAATTGTCAAAGAGACAACTTGTTGAAGATCCGCTTGAGATGAGCCTTATTGCACAAGGTAGGGAAGGCTGTGATAACACTGAAGTTCTTGAATATGTAAAATGGCTAACTCCGCTGGACCTATTTATAAGAAGAAATATGAGGAACTTGGACAAGGACCCGAGAGACCACTACCATCTATAGAGAAACCACCTATCCTTGGATTGAAAATTTATCGGATCATCTTAAATACGCATATTTGGGTAAGAATGATACTCTTCCTGTTATTATTTCTGCTTCATTATCTACTGTTGAAGAAGAAAAATTATTAAGAGTACTTCGAGCTCATAAATTGGACATTGGCTGGACTTTAGCTAATAAAAAAAGAACTAGCCCATCTGCTGTTATGCATCGTATTCTCATGGAGGAGGACAGTAAGGCTAGTATTGATGCTTAAAGGAGGTTGAATCCAGCTATGAAGGAGGTGGTTCGAAAAGAAATTTTGAAGTGGTTGGATGCTGGTGTTATTTATCCAATCTCGGATAGTTCGTAGGTTAGCCCAGTACAAGTGGTTATGAAAAAGGGAGGAATGATAGTAGTTAAAAATGAGAATAATGAGTTCATTCCAACTCGTGCAGTGACAGATTAGAGAATTTGTATTGACTACAGAAAGCTAAACAAGGCAACAAGGAAAGACCATTTCCCACTGCCTTTCGTGGATCAAATGCTTGATAGACTGTCAGGCCATCAATTTTATTGTTTTTTTGATGGGTATTCTGGTTATCACCAAATACCTATTGCTCCAGAAGATCAAGAGAAAACAACTTTTACTTGTCCTTATGGTACGTTTACTTTTCATAGAATGTCATTTGGATTATGCAATGCTCTTGCTACGTTTTAGAGATGCATGATGTCATTATTTTTGGATATGGTAGAGAAGAGCATTGAAATATTTATGGATGATTTCTCGGTCTTTGGTTCTTCATTTGATTTATGTTTACAGAATTTGGAGAAGGTGTTAACAAGATGCGAAGAATCTAATTTGGTCCTGAATTGGGAAAAATGTCACTTTATGGTGAGTGAAGGAATTGTTTTGGGCCATAAAATTTCAAGCAAAGGAATAGAAGTAGATCGTGCGAAGGTTTCAACTATTGAGAACTTGCCTCCTCCGATTTTAGTTAAGGGTGTTTGGAGTTTTCTTGGCCACGCTGGATTTTATAGGAGATTTATTAAAGATTTCTCCAAGATTTCTAAACCCCTGTGTGCTCTATTAATGAATAAAGTCCAGTTTAATTTTGATGCTGATTGTCAAAAAGCTTTCAATACTTTGAAAGAGAAACTGATCACTGCACCGATTGTGGTACCACCAAATTGGAAACTTCCCTTTGAATTGATGTGTAAAGCAAGTGATTATGCAGTTGGAGCAGTTCCGAGGCAGCGAGTTGACAAGGTTTTTCGAACAATTTATTATGCTAGTAGGACCTTGAATGATGCTCAATTAAACTATGCAACTATCGAGAAGGATCTACTTGCAATTGTTTTTGCATTTGATAAATTCAGGTCATACTTAATTGGTAATAAGGTTATTGTCTACACATACCATTCTGCTATTAAGTACCTTATGACCAAGAAGGATGCAAAGCCTCGTTTGATTCGATGGGTCCTTTTATTGCAAGAGTTTGACATGGAAATTCGTGATAAAAAAGGGACAGAAAATTTAGTGGCCGACCATCTATCTAGATTGGAATTAGAAGAAGATCCTTATAAGAAAAATATACAAATTGATGACAACTTTCCGGATGAACAGTTATTTTTTATTGCTAAAGAAGAAAAGCTACCGTGGTTTGCGAATTATGTTAATTATTTGGTAGCTAAGGTTGTGCCTCCTGACATGTCAAGGCATCAACTTAAAACGTTCTATTCGTAAGTTAAGCATTATTATTGGGATAAGCCCATTCTTTTCATCATTGTGCTGACCAAGTAATTAAAAGATGCATCCTAGAAGAAGAAATGCTGTCCATTTTTACTCATTGTCATACTTTGCATTGTGGCGGTCATTTCGGAGGAACAAGAACAGCAACAAAAGTTTTGCAATATGGATTTTATTGGCCTACGCTATTTAAAGATGCTAATGTCTTTGTCAAGAGTTGTGATCGTTGTCAAAGAACCGGTAATATATCAAGAAGAGATCAGATGCTAATGACTGGTATTCTGGAAGTTGAGTTGTTTGACGTGTGGGGAATAGACTTTATGGGACCTTTCCCATCATCTTATAATAATAATAAGTACATTTTACTTGCGGTGGACTATGTTTCTAATGGGTTGAAACTGCAGGAACTCCTAATTGTGATGGTAAAGAGGTACTTAAATTCCTTCACAAAAATATTTTTACCTAGTTTAGTACTCCAAGAGCAATTATTAGTGATAGAGGGAGTCATTTTTGCAACAAGTTCTTTACTGCTCTTTGTGCTCGTTAAGGAGTTCATTATTGAAAGGCGTTATTCTGCCATCCACTTGCAAATGGTCAAGCTAAAGTGTCAAATCGGGAGATTAAAAGCATCTTGGAAAAGACTGTAAATACATCAAGGAAGGATTGGTCAAAAAAGCTTGATGATTCACTTTGGGCTTATCACACAACATTCAAGACTCTAATCGGTATGTCACCATATCGATTGGTGTTTGGTAAGGCATGTCATTTACCGGTGGAACTTGAGCACAAAGCTTACTGGGCTATGAAAAAGTTAAACATTGACCTCTTTATGGCAGGACAAAATAGGCTTATGGAGTTGAACGAGCTCGATGAATTCTGAAATGAAGCTTATGAGAATGCGAGGATTTATAAAGATAAGTCGAAGGCCTTTCATGATAAGCGGATACTTCTGAAGGATTTTCAACCAGGAGACAAAGTACTGTTATTCAATTCTAGACTTAAGCTATTTCCCGGTAAATTGAAGTCAAGATGGTTAGGACCATACACAGTAGTTGCTTCATTTCCATATGGAGCAGTGCAAATTCATAGTGAGAAGACGGGACACTTTAAGGTGAATGGTTAGAGATTGAAGCATTATTTGGAGGGCCCGACGGAAAAATGTAAGTCTGTGGTGATTATGGAACCACTCTGAATCGAATGAAAACAAGAGTCCGACTAAAAGACGTTAAAGACAGTGCTCTTAGGAGGCATTCCTATGTTGATTTTAATTTTATTTTAACTTTATAGTATTTGTTTTTATTTTGTTTGGAACAATGTATTTAGAGATTTTTGTTTTAGTTATTTTTAGTTTTAATTAGGAATTTTTTTTATGTAATGTATAAATCGTGAAAAACGTGAAAAAACGCAAGGGTTCTACCACAAAAGACTTATAAAAAAATTATCGCTGAAAGTGTAGTGCTACAACGTCATTAAGGTAGCGCTACAACGCTATTTCCAAAGGGTTTGGACATTTTGCAAGGTCGTGTAGCGCTACAGCGCCATTAGTGTAGCGCTATAGCGCTGCTTCTAGAGAAAAAAAAAGGGTTTTTGAACCGCAACATAGCGCTACAGCGCTGATCTAGTGGCGCTACGGTGCTCTTTCTAGACCCAAATTTGCCCAGAAATTCCAGGTAGCGCTACAACGCTCTTACACTTAGCTTTTTTTAAAACCCTCATTTCAAATTTCTTCTTCTCCCAAACCCTCATTTCTTCTCCCATTCCGTCTTTCCCTCTTCCAACACCCCAACCCACCGTATATCCTCCATTACAGCCTCTTCCTAGAAAATCCCATCATATTTTCCAACTTTCTTCTTCATCTTCTCTCTTATTTTAGCCATTTTGCCCATTGCTCCAATTCCTTCCCCATTGCTCGATGAAAATTCTAAGCGCTTGACTAGTTACTCAGAGCCAGGGCCAAAGGCCTAGGTGACGGTTTGTCACATGGCTAGGGATCAGAATCCCATGGTTGTGACTCTATGGTCATGCGACAGGTTATATTGGTGACTAGTTCATCGAGCACCTATCTTGTTTAAGCTAGTGAAATGATCACTTATCTATAAAGCCCCGGTGACCCTATCGTCACATGGCTAAAGGGAACGGAACCCACCTTAGTGACTATTACAACTGTCACTCTTCTATTTGGGGCTAAAAGCCCGGGATGATTATTATGATCATCGGTTGATGTTCTTGCCTGCTTGAATATGGCTATATTTGCTAGGCGTGCGCCTTATGATTTGATGCCATGATATGACTGTTCATGAGCATATTGAGTTTTCTTGCTAGGCTTCGGCTCACGGGTGCTATGTGGTGCAGGTAAAGGCAAAAGAAAGTTGGACCATCCTTGAGTTGGAGAGCTTAGGTGACGATGTGTACATATGCAGCTGCTCGACCACCACGGCCGAGGTTTGAAGGGGAACTAGGGTTAAACCCTGTTTTGCCTCTTAGATCGGCTGGTTGTAAATATTTTCTTGTAATAGACTTTTAAATCATATTTTTGGGATCCTAATGTATATAATAAACATTCTAATGAAACATTATATCTCAACCAAAATTTTTAATCCCTAAACCGCTAATCATATAGTTACACAATTTTGGCCAAATGACTCGATTAGCGAGTTTAGCACTGCTTACAAGGCATACCGTAACGATCCCTGGAGTTTAGGACGTTACAATATAACGTTTCACTAGAATGTTTACTGTATACATTGGGATCCCAAAAATATAATTTAAAGGTTCATTACAAGAAAATATTTACAACCAGCCGATCTAAGCGACAAAATAGGGTTTAACCCTAGTTCCTCTTTCAACCCTCGGCCATGGCGGTCGAGCAGCCGCATATGTACACATCGTCCCCTAAGCTCTCCACTCAAGGATGGTCCAGCTTTCTTTTGCCTTTACTTGCACCACATAGCACCCGTGAGCCGAAGCCCAGCAAGAAAACTCAATATGCTTATGAACAGTAATATCATGTCACAAAATCATATCTGGCATGCCTAGCAATTTATAGCCTATTCAAGCATGCAAATAAGTTCAGACAATGATGGTGAATCTAGGATAAGAAATCCTGCCCTCCTGATTGGATGACTATCAAGTCAATCCTAATCAGATGAGTGATTTAACACTGGTGGTTCCGTTAACCATAATGAGTGACTGACAAGCAAGTCACCAGGGGGCTCAACACCCACAGCCATGCGAATGATGATCATTATGATCATACAAAGCTTATATCCATGAACATATGAGTGAATATCACTTTGAGGTTCTGTTTAACCATAATGAGTGACTGACAAGCAAGTCACTATGGGGCTCAATACCCATAGCCATGTGACGAAGTAGTCACCTGGGCTTTCTGGCAATGACTCTAATCAGATGAGTGACTGATGAACAAGTCACTACGGGGCTCGGCACCCACAACCATGTGACGAAATAGTCACCTGGGCTCAACACCCATAGCCATGTAACTAAACAGTCACTGGGGCTCTCTGGCCCTGACTCTAAGTGACTAGCCATAGGCTAGACAAGCGCTTTTAGTTTTCATTGAACTTGAGGTCGGTTCGGCATTAATGCTCATTTGAGTCATTCAATGCAGATATCGATTAGATCTAATCTTTAACGGCTTGCGTTAAACACGCTAAGACCATTCTTGACTTATTAGTCAATACCAGGTGACTAGTGCTCATTACTACTGCCGAAATTGACAAGTGAGTCACAACTTCACAGTTAATACTGACACCATTGCCAATTCTGACTAGTTAGTCAGTGCCATGCACAAGTAAGCAATACTACCAGGCATATATCATATGTCAAATATCCAAATGTAGGGCATCCAGCATGCTTACTTAACAATTGCTAGCATAATTAGGATCATGCACAAACGCAGAGACTCAAGCTCTGATCAATCTCATATTCAACATTCATGGCATGCCCTAATCACATGTTCCTCGTGCATCACATGCATCACATACTGGGTGCAGTTTTCTTACCTCTGATTCGAGCGAGAAATAATAATTGAACAATCTTTGAGAACGATCAATCCTTTGATCCCTTAGCGGTCACCTAGTCATAACAAAATATGAGATTCCATCAATAAAATCAATTAATAAAGGTTCCCGGACCAAGACCTAGCCTCCGGGACATCGAATCCTACTAAACCGGGTAGTAGAAACGATCCCGAGGCCTAAGGTTGAGTCCCCAAGCCAAAAACTCAATTTTGGCCAAAAATGCTCTTAAGGGCCGCGACCCTACACCCACCATGCCGCGGCCCGCCTCCCAAATAGAGGCGCCAGCCTCAAGCTCCTGCACCCTATGCCGCGGCATTGCCTAGCCATCAGCCAAAAACCCCTGTTTTCTCCCATCAAAACCTCGTTTTTTCCCTCTTTTAATTCTTCCAAAACTTACTCAAACATCTCCAAGCATTCCCACAATAAAATCAACATTCCCACAACAAAACCCAAGCTTTGAACCACCAAAAACCACACCAATTACTCAATTCTATAATCAAAAGTTCTAACTCAAAACTAACTTCAAAACAGAGTAAAAAATAGAAATTTCATGGCTGAATCTTACCTCAAGCTCAAGATTAAACCCTCTTCAATAGCTGAACACAAGCCTAGAACCTCAAGCCTTGATTCCCACACTTGAATCCTCAAACTTAGCTTCAAAATTCCAAAGGGAAGGAAAAGGAAGAGATGATCGAGAAGATAGAGAGAGGATGATGATGATACTCTGTTTCTAAGGTTACCTTCAGCTGACGGAAAAGGTAACTAAGTCACTGATTTTGGTCCAAAATGACTATTATTCCCCTAGGGTCAAAACACTCTTCCAAAGCCCATTAAGGGCAAAATAGTCCTTTCACCACTTATCCCGCTAATCATAATTAACGCCCTCCAATTCTTGTTATTCCCAAAATTCTCAAGTACCAATAAATCATATCCCATTACCCTTTAATTCCCAGTAATGTTCTAATCACCAAATTACCCCGAGACTCACCCCGAGCCCCGAAAATAACCCCATTATGACCCGACTGATAACTTTCATTCTGAGATCGTCTCATGTCGAATGGCTCGAACAAATCCACATATAATGTGGTATTAATCATAATTCACCCACATGCATGAAAATACACAATTATGCCCTTAACGAGCCAAATTACCAAAATGCCCTTATAATTAAAAATGGACCCATATGCATGCATTTATCATCATATTATAATATAATTCACATTAACATGTATATAATCATTTAATAATATACTAAATCAATTATGGCCCTCCCGACCTCCTAATCAAGGTCCTAAACCTTATTAGGGATTTTGGGGCCTTACATTGATAAAACACCAGATGTAAACATTAATTTTTAAAAATAAAGGGCAATCGGCCCAAATAACCATTGCACAAAACATAAATTTATTTATACATAATTTAGACTTTTATAAAAAAAAATCATGCAAAGTGTATAATAATAATAAATATATGAATAAAATTACGCGTACAACAAGCTGTTTGAACTTTGTTTTCGATATTTTAATTATTTTTTATACAATGAATACAATCATAAAAAAAAATTGGAGTCAAGACGCGTCCATGTGTCCATATAAGCAACATGTTGTATGGGTAGGGTCAAAAATACTCTTTACCACACAATCTTCCCAATAAAATTTAAAAGATATAAATTTTTTAATCATTTCAAAAATTGCGCGAAGCGCGGTTATGTTTTCTAGTACTTATATAAGAGAGAGTTATATGGAGATGATGTGGCTTCCTAGAATCAATAATATATGATTTATGATTTATCTATATTTCTCATAATTTGTGGTTTTTCTAAACAAATTTATTTAACAAAAGAATTAAATAAAAATTTAAAAGTTCTTATGGTCCCAAATGGTTTACAAACGATTGTGGGTGTTATACTTTTAGGCTATAAATAAAATATCATTCATTCACTTTGATTTGTAATTTGTCCAAATATTAATATATTTTTTTCTTATATGTTGATTGATTTAACTCAATCTCACCCAATAGTTATATGATTTAACATGTTTTTAGTTTTCACAAAACTTTGCAAATATTAAGGAATTAACAATATCCTAAAAATTTCCATTTAAACACAAATTCATGTTACACAAGAAAATAGTTAGTTGTTTCATAATTTAAATAAATATTTTTACCCTAAATAGAAGGAAATAATGATTTTTTTAGGAAAGAGGAAAATAATGTTGTAGACTTTTTTTGTACTCATAATTCTTGTTCATAAATTTTTGTTATCACCATTTGTTGGTGATGAAATGTCACAAGATGGAATTTCGATGTTGATACACGTGTCGGTATGCTAAGATAATGTGGAAGTGGATCATGCTCAATGTGGTGACGGGGTTTGTGTTCTTGGTCGAATCCTTGGTTGAGCCTCTTTATTGATGTGATAAGAAGTATAGCTTAGTCAAGATAAAAAATGTGTGGGCAGGTCATTGTGTAGCAAAGACCTACTCGTTGGCGACACAAAGGGATGGTGGAACTTATTTTAATTAGGGTAGCTTACATTTATATACTTAGAATCTAAAGTATTTACAAAAAATACCTTCAATCAAATTATTTACACAAATATCGGTGTCATGTCAGTACCATATATCGAAATCCAAAATAATCACTCCCAGAATCGAAAAAAATGAGAAAATCTTGCTTCTCGAAATTTATGTTTTTTGGATTTTAAAAAAGCTACATTTTGGTATCTTATGATGCTAATAAGATACCAATTGGTTACCTTTTCATAAAAATATTTTTTTATGGACTAAAAAATTTCACTTTAAGATAACATTATATCATATGTATTTTGGTTACCTATTTTGATTAGTCACCTTTAAAATCATGATTTTATTTTTAGGTTATATTGTATTGTCTTATTGTTTAAGATATCTTTGCGTTTTTTTTGTAGCAACATTTACGTTACCTTAAAACATATATAAGTAACTATGAGTTACAATAAAGTATAAGAATTTACCATATAACTTGTTAGCAAAGTTAGGATAATCAATTTTGTTGGAAATGTGATTGATTCTATAATGTTTAAGATATCATTTGGTTTACTTATAAATATTTTTAGAAACCTATCGAAATTGCTCTATAAAATAAGCTTATATTAGAATATCATGGGTTACTTTATAGTAACCCATGAAGTTGGTTGATATATTGAATTTTGTTTAAGTTCAAATTTGGTTACTTGTTTGTTAACAAACTATAAAAGAAACTAAAAGGTAGCTTTTGATTTCGGTCATCTTTTCTAGTGATGACAAAAAAACATATGCTTCCCACATATCAAAATGATCAACTTGAAGAGTAAGTCGCGATGGTACCAATCTTGAGCCAAACTGACCAGCAATATGGCAGGAAAAGTTTTTTGAAGTTAAGAAAAAGAGAGAGAGAAATAAATGTTAAAAAAAAGGTGGGCACAAGAGAGACAAAGAAACATTAAAAAAAAGTGTGCGCTGATGGAAAGAAAGAGAAATTTCTATATATATATATTTTAAATCAGTATAAAAAAGTTCAACATTTGTGTAAATAAAATTGGATAGGTATTTTTGTAAATAAAATATTTTTGTGGTTACTGGATGTAATTTTTCGTTTTAATTATGGCGTTTTTTTGTTGCTAGCAATTTAAATGAAGGATGGGTTATATTTTGTAATGTTTCACATATGTTTAGGAGATGTTATTTATTTATTTGAATTCAAATATAACAAAAATAAGCCTATAAATATACAGTATCCATGTATGTTTATGACTTATATTTTCTTGATTGAAAGACTATCAAATTTTATTTTGATCTTATTGTTTTAAGAAAACTCAATTGACTTAGGTTCAATTGATTCTTGAGGCAGTAAGCAAAAAGATTTGTAAAAGTGATTCATAAACTTAGGTCAATCATTCATATTAAATCATGTCAAAGTTCTTGTATTCTTCTTTTCAAAATTATTCATCATTGTCTATGTTGTGTTACTACACAAAATAAGGGTTTATAGGACATTTAAAATGTGTTGTGAATATCATTCAACGACACTTTTTGAAATGTAGTTGAATGAATGGGGCTGTTGTAGAAAGTTTTTGCTTTCGCCAACAATTTTTTGGTGTCATGTTGAATGTTATTAAAGAACCTTTTACAATACTAATATAATGACATAGTATTGAGTTTTTATTGACATGTTATAAATGTTATGTGTTACTACTTTAACCATTAGAATCTAATGTTGTTATAACATTATACATAATTTTATAAAATGTCGTGTAAATAATTTTATACAACATTTGACAATTGTTATTATTGGTGGTTATTAACTATACTTAAAAAATGATGTTAATAAATGTATATATAACATGAACAAAATGTTATGTAACTTAGTAGGACATCTAAAAAATGTTGCAATATAATTTAGTAGGACATCTAAAAAATGTTGTTAATTAGCTATTAATGACATTTAAACAATATTATTTAAATTGTATTTCAACTACTTTTGAAAAATGTTTTAGTATTGTTATACTTCAACTTTAAAACTATGTCATTGAATATGTGAACTAAAAAAAAAAAAAAAATGATTTGTTTTATTGAATTCCTTTTTATAGTAAAATAATAAACGATACATTAATACTCTAAATTTTAATTAATTTAGATATAATACATTTTTGTCTCTAGATAAAAACACAAGTAAGAGAAATAATGATAGCATTGTATATATAATAAAGGTTCTCTACTTGTCTGACTATTCTCATGAGGATGTGAAAAGAGCAGTGTTTGATATTCCGGGGAATAAGTCGCCTGGACCAGATGGATTTAGTAGCTTCTTTTATCAAGATAACTGGGAGATGATTGGGCATGATGTGGGTGAAGCGGTTCTTTCTTGGTTGCATACAGGGAAGCTCCTTAAAGAAATCAATTCAACCACCTTGACATTAATCCCAAAAGGTAAATGCCCGAACTCTGTCTTGGACTTTTGACCCATAGCTTGTTGCAACGTGATTTACAAGATTGCAACCAAACTCATATGCTCTAGACTGAGAATGATTCTTCCTGATATCATTGCTCAAAACCAAAGTGGATTTGTCCAAGGTAGATTCATAGCATATAACACTATGATTTGTTAGGACTTGGTGAGGCATTATGGGAGGAATGGGAGGTGTCCCAAATGCATGATAAAATTAGATATAAGGAAAGCATATGATACAATTGAATGGGACTTCATTGAAGAGATGATGAATGCTTTCAAGTTTCTGAAAAAGTTTGTGGATCTAGTTATGATGTGTGTTAGAACTCCTCGTTTTAGTCTTATGTTTAATGGGAGTTTGCATGGGTTTTTTGAAGCCAAGAGGGGTCTTCGTCAAGGAGACCCGATGTATCCTCTTCTTTTTGTCTTGGGCATGGAATATTTATCAAGAGTGATGATGAAGGTTGGGGAGAAAGAAGATTTTAAGTTCCATGATCGATGTGAACAACTAAAATTGAATCATCTGTGCTTTGCGGATGATGTCTTGCTTTTATGTTATGGTGCTTTAAATCGATTTACCGTATGCTTCAAGGTCTCAAGCTTTTTTCTCAAACATCAGGTCTACAACCAAGTGAGTCCAAATCTGAACTTTATTGTTGCAACATGGATGAAAGTGAAGTTCAAAGAGTGGTGGATGCCTCAGGTTTTGGAAGGAGCCAGCTGCCATTTCGTTACTTGGGCATTCCGATTTGTGCCAAAAAATTACCTATTGCTGAAAGTGACATTTTGATAGAGAAGATGGTGCAAAGAATCAAAGTGTGGAGTTCCAGGAACTTGTCTTATGCAGGTCGGGCAACATTGGTAAATTCTGTGCTCATTGCTATTCATACTTATTGGTCACAACTAATGATTCTCCCTTTGAAAGTTCTACAAAAAGTCAACTCTGTTTGTAGAAGTTTTCTTTGGAAAGGGGTGGATTCAAGCGGTCCGGGATTAGTAGCTTGGGAGGATTTGTGTAAGACCAAAAAAGAAGGTGGGTTAGGGTTCAGAAGAACCAAAGAATGGAATGAGGCGGCGATAGGCAAATATGTTTGGGCTATTGAATCTAAAAATGACACATTATGGGTGAAATGGGTGAATGCAGTGTATATAGGAGAAGAAGTTTGGAGGGCCTATGAGGCACCTCCTTCCAGCAGCTGGTATTGGAAGCAGATTGTAAGAGTGAAGAACAAATTGATGGGGCTGAATGTCTTCCCAAGCTTTGCAACAGGTACATAGAGGGATATGCTAGCCTTTGTCCTGAATTTCCAGCGATTAATTGGCAAGGACAAGTGTAGAATAGACTGTCTATACCAAAGCATAGATTTATTTTATGGCTTGTGGTTTTAGATAGATTGAGACTCAAAACCAGATTGTTCACATATAATATTTGTCCAGATGAGGATTGTCCAATTGTGGAATGAGCAAGGAGATTGGAGAGCATTTATTATTTATCTGTCATTTGAGTTTTCATGTGTTGGCTGAAATTAAACAGTGGCTGCATTGGACTACTACTATGGTTAGCGTCACTGGTTTGTTGCGATGGATTTCTAGAGCAAAACTCAACAGGTTCAGGCGCCAAGTTTTTTCAGCGACACTTGCGGCAACAATATATCACATATGGTAGTGTAGAAATGAAGCTTTTTGGAGCATGAAAACTTATACAATTAATGTAGTTGTAAAAAGAATCAAATATGATGTAAAAAGTAGAATCACAAGTATTATGCCCAAAAAAGTGGCAAAACATGATTTAGCATGGTTTGAGTAATTGTAAAATTAGCAAGCCTATGATAATTGGTACTGCTGAGTTGTAAAGTTTGATAGTGGAATATACTTATCCGATTGACCAAAAAAATAAAAATAAAGGTTCTCTACAAAGAGGTAGAAGAATACAACAAAATATACACTATTTAAAAGCCTAGCAACTAAGATTCTAAGAACAATTGTAAAAAATTATGATAATGCCCATTAACATTTATATACATGACTTTACAATAAGTGGGAAGCATGCAGAGCAAAATAAAATAATTGATGAAGTTCAAGTGCCGAAAAGCCATGAGAGTGTTTGACTTCTTAACTAATTTTTTTTTTGTTTTTAAAAGCTAAAAACTGTTTTTTAAAAATAAGTTGGGGTGTTTGACGTTGTTTTCAGAAAACAATTTTTAAAAACAAAGTTACAAAAAACAGAAAATTTTGAGAACAACAAAAAGTTGTTTTATATTGTTCTCAAATATTTTTTATCTATTTTTTTTTTCTCACATCACTTTTTTAATTATTATTATCTAACATTATTTATTGTCACATCATTTTCTCTCTTATTAGTTTTTCTATGTTTACTTTCTCTCACATCACTTTCTATCTCCTTATTTTCTCTCTCCTTACATTTTATCTCTTCACTTTCTCTCTTGCTATTTTCTCTCTTCGCACTTTTTTATTTTTTTATTTTCTCTTGCATAATTTATTATGTCATCATTTTCTCTTTCATCAATTACTATATTCTCACTTTTTCTCTCATCACTTAATATATTTTCATTTTCTCTCTCATCATTTTTTCTATCTGGCCATTTCCTCTCTCTACTCACTTCTCTCTCTTCATTTTCTTTCTCATCACCTTCTCTCTCATTTTTTCTTGCGTCAATCAATTTCTATTTATTCAAATTTTCTCTCCCTACTTTTTCACTCCTTATTTTTCATTATTTTTTCTTTTAAATTATTTTATCTCATTATTTATTACAAAGTTTTAAAAGATTTTTCTCTTTGTAAATATATTTGTTAATTTTTATTTAAGATTTAAAAAAACAATAAAACTAAAATATTGTTTTTATAAAACATTAACCAAATACCTCTTGTTTTTTTAAAACTACAAAAATTGTTTTTTTTTCTCATTTTTGAGAATACAATTTTAAAAACAAAAAACAAAGTCAAACGAGCCTCATGTTTCTACAACTTCCCAAGTCTTTCAATATGACTAACTTCCTCTGTCATCTTAATTTCTCATTAGCACTGCCACAATTAAACATATTTAATATAAATTATGATGCTACAGGTACAAATTATTATAGAAATACTTCTATAACAATATATGGTAAAGGGACTCATGTGAAAGAAAATCTGCCTCCTATTGCATACTAACCACTTCATTTAATAAAGATAATATTCTTGTACGTGCACAAACATGATCACCATCCATAATTACCATTAGACATCTTATCAGCTCCACTTTTTCCTTTTTATATACAATTTTAATTATCCTAATTGAGTTTGAAAGATAATATTTTAACCCATTTAATAAATACTAATGATTAAATGCATAGATTAATCACACATATTTGTATATATATAAATATTTATTTATATATATGTATATGGGTACACAAAACGAACACATATAGTTTATGCAGCATTCCTTAGCTCAAGTTTTTTATTAGTCCTTTTCTAAAATAATATAAGCAAACAAAATTTAATAGTTAGAGTGCTACATGTGTACATATATAGAAAGTACAACACAAAAATATGCAGACAGTACCATTAGAAACTATAGCAACTAATTATAAGAAAACTCAATTAAAAGTGACTGCGATCAGAATTCATTGCAACTCCTAAAACTATTCACAATTTTAAACTTAAACTTACCATTTGTTACAGAACCTTTACCCAACCTTCCATGTTTGCCAAAGGCAAGGATTGTCCGTTAGTAAGTACAACTGTGTGACTCCTCTCTGCTCAAGCTTAAACGATTTTGTACCTGTAACGCGTTAAACAAAATGAGCCATAGTGAGAGCATACACAAGAGAGTTAAACGTAGATACTTCGATAATTTACCGTGACCCCGTTTTTCCGTCTGGAGAAAACCAGCCCCTGGAGTCTAATAATAATATAGAAATGAAATCTTGAAAGAAAAAAATAGACAAACACGAACAACCAAAGTCTAGTCATGCCTCATTACACCCCAAAGTATAGCAACGCTCAACTACCAGCAAGCAACAGACATTGGCCTCAAGATTGATATATAATGTATCGAAACTGAAACATAATTCATTAAACTTGAGCACCACGAGAAAGTAGATCTAGTTTCATAGGATCACGAACCAGTTTCTCAATGATTAAGTTAAATAATGGCACAACAAAAATTAAGGTGAATACCATAGGAGATGTTTCCCATTGAGGGACATGTAAGGTGTAGACTAGAAAATACATCAATTAGTAAGCAAGCAGTGGTTGATTAACTATTAAATAACATTTCTAGAAGTTAAGCTTTCAAAGAAAATATAAAATAAAGAAAACAAATTGTTAAGGCTCTGCAAATTAGGTTTGTCTTATGAATGAGATCATCTGAACTGCAAATCACATTTCTCAGTTTTTATTTGTTTCCATATACAAAACTGAGACGAGATTACGAAATTGGCGTTGTTTTAAAGGATGTACAACAATAATATATATCAAATTGACGCTATATGATTGAAATGTAACTTAGGAAACACATTCCATCTTAATTTAATAAGAACTAGCACTACATTACAAATTCAAGCTTCAATGATTCAACATTTCATGGCATATTACTATAAGAGGAAAAAAAAATAATGATATTGTAACTGCAGTAACCAAGGCTATGTTTTTCTTAGACCTCTTTATTTATGTGGCTATAGGTTGTTTTTATTTTATAAAATAGTTTTTTAACTTGAGTTATGGTGATAGAATAAGATTTAATTTGTAAATTATTTATTGGTTATGATTACTATAGTATAGTATGGTTTCTATGGTATATTAGAATAAAGTTAATAGTTTTATAATGTAGTTTTAGAATTATTAAGATATTATCTTATTATTGGTGGCTGAAATGTATAGTTTAATTAGGGTTTATTTTTATTTAATTAAGTAAGAAAAATAAGATAAGAATCCTAAATTACTTAGGCCTATTTTTTTGTGGAGTTTGTTTAGCAACAAAGTAATTAAGTGGATATTTTTTATATTATCTATTATTATTTAGTGGGGCCGAAGTGTGTAGAAGATATTTAGGAATTTGAATTTTAAATTTGATTTATAGTTAGAGTGAAATTAGGAAAGAATAAAGGGAATTCTAGTGCAGTTAGAATTCTAGTGCGGTTAGGATTTCCAATAGCCTATAAATAGAACCTATTCCTTCTCATTTTTTTCTTTCATTCGCTCTTGCTTTCCTCTGAACTCTCACACGCACACACACTCTCTCTCTCCCTCTTGTTGTCATGCTCCCACCATCCACATCGTCCCTAGGCCGAAATCATTATCACCATTACCTTTTCATGATTTTCGAAAACCCTAGCGTGGCCGAATTCACCTAAGCCCTAATTCCATAAAATTTTCAAAACCCTAACCTTCATCACACATAGCTAAACCCCAACATCAAAAAGGCCACACGACCAAAACTATTTTTCTCTTAACCAAAACTGTACAAGTATTTAAGGATTCTGGATTTTCTACAAGATCAAGGTTGATGTATAGTTAAGTTTTGATTGTGTTGTGAGATTTAGATCTATTAGTTTATATTTTGATGATGGTATTATGTTTATGAAATAGGGTTCTAAGTGGGATTAACATATAAATGACTCAAGTATAGTTTCTGTGCACCATACTCAAGGTAAGAAAAATTAGGTAGTGTAGATGATAAATCTACTATTTATGTGGCTAACATTTCAGGTACATGGAAACGGTAAGGGTGGAGCACTAGCGCTCTATTTTAGGACGTGGAGGCATTGTGGTATAGTGGACTGTGGAGATGTCCAACCATTATAGCTCTTATATGTTTCTTTGGATGTCCTGATTTGTTATTTTTGTATTTATCACTAATGTTATGATTGCAGGATGTAATTTATGATCTAGATATGTGTGTGTGATCTTAAGTATGATTGTGACTTTGGATTCTATTATGATTCTGGTATTGTATGTGAAATCGTTTGTTATGAGCATATGGTTGATTTTTGTATGAGTTGCTGTGTATTTTCCTTACTAGGCTTAGAAGCTCATTTCTTTATTTTATTTTTGTAGTTTAAGGTAACCCTGGATGACCAGTGGTGAGCGGATTCCTGATAACAAGACTGGTGTGAATATGTGGAGGCCGTATACTCGCGTGTTATTTTTCTTGGGAAAATTATAAACTTTATGATTAAATGTTGCCTAGTTTTATTTTTATTCTATTGTAAAGACTATTATTTATTTTTCTAAAACCCGGGTTATGTTTATTTTAAATTATAAATAAAGAAGGCAACACTTTTTCGATTTATTAAGTTTATTTTTCAACATCTTTATTTTCTAAAACTATAGCTAGAATTTAGGGTGTTACAAGTGGTACGAGAGCCACGGTTATACTGGTCCAAAACGTTCTCACATATTCATACAAGTCAGAAAAATGGGTCGTCTCATTACCAAGTAAGTACCTTGTTTTGTTTATATTATTTATAATCCTAGTAATTGTAGTTTATTTTGATTTCAGAGTTTTTTTTTTTTCTTCAGAATCCAGAACAATGAATCATAATGTGATTAGAGCCATATCTAATATAGAAAATTAGATCTTTAGTTTAGTATATATATATATTTTTTTAAAATAAGAAGTTTTAGTATAACTTCCTTTAGTTTGTTATGGATATTTATTTGTTTTAAATAATTTTTTTTTATTAATTTCAAAATTTTGTATTTTTTTTATATTGTGGATATTTTGAATTTTGGTAATATTAAAATGGTTTTAAAATTTATTTTGGGCTCAATTGAAAATGCAAGGTTTAAATTCATCTCTTATGGGTTAGCCCATTTGTGAAGGTCTATTTGCTTTGCATTATTCGATTGGACCTTAATAATGAATAACAATTAATAAGACAAGGGTTCAAATTCCTGTCTTTTGGGTCCAAGTGGAAGTTAGGGGGCCATTAGTAGTGGGTATGACATACTAAACCCAGCCCTCCTCCATGGAAGATTCAATTGTTAAGGCCCATTTACCCAAGTTGGACTTAAATGTACTAGGATTAGAGTATATAGATAGATGGACCCTAATAACTCGGAATAATTGGTTAGAATAAGTGTTTTATCCTTAGTTTTATATTTCTGCGTTTGCTCTTTCGACCCTTTCTTTTGTAATAGAAATTGATAGATCCTAAGCTAAGACGATTTACATGACTTACTGGAAGAGGCGGAGGTCGTGGAAGGGGTAGATGACGCGGAAGAGGTAGAGGCCAGGGAGGCGGAAGGGGAGTTGCTGCCCCTGTTCAGGAAGAAATTCCCGACATACTAGAAGCCCAAGAAATGCAAGAAGAACTTGGTGTGGCTGAAGTCCCTTCGAGAGTAGAAGACGCCACAGCTGTAGCCGCCAAAGCGAATTTGGAAAGGAAGAATGCCCGACTAAGAGCAGAACTTTAGAGGAGGGAGGAAGAACTGCAAAGGCAGCTACAACTCCACCAAAACCGTCAACCAGAAGCGCAACAAATGGTACTTTTGGCGCAATTTTTACAAATGGCTGAACCTCACTTCAAGGTTGTTTATGAGCGCTTCAAAAAGCAATAGCCACCGAACTTTGATGGCAGGTCTGATCCAGTGGAAGCAGAAGAATGGTTGTGGTATGTTCAATCTATACTTGAGCATTTGGGATTGAACAATGAAGACAGAGTTTTACGGACAGTTCTATGCGGGTTGTGTGCACCCCACTGAAGCGAACCAACTGGTCGAGATACGCCAAAAAGAGGGAGACCCTTTGAAGGAATATGTTCAGCGCTTCATGCGAGCTGCAGCTGGAGCCAAGAGTGTGGGCGATGAAGGTAAGATGATGGCCCTAATTGCTGGGGTTAGACGCCATTCACCCCTCTGGAGCAGCCTCAGAAAGAATGGGGTAAGAAGCACCCAAGAATTCTTAGATCGAGCTAATCAGTACATCAAGCTCGAGGATGCGATTGCCAACGAAGGGAAATCGCCAACAAAAGACAAGGGGCCGAAGGAAAAACCCGCCAAAGCCGCCAATGGGTCCGAAAAACCCAATGGCAACGACAAAGGCAACGAGAATGGCAATGGTAGAAATGGTGGGAAGCGGGCGAATAACAAACCCTCGACCTCCGAGAGTAAGCGCCCCAAAGGTAATCGGTATGAACTAAGATTCACCAACTACACTGCCCTTGTTGAAAGCCGAGATGAGGTCTACCAGGCGACTAGCTCAAGCGTACCCTACAAACGACCCGCACTTATAAGAAAAGATATCTCCAAGAGAGATGCAACAAAGTTCTGTCATTTTCACAACGATTATGGGCACGACACCAACGAGTGTAACCAGCTGAAGGACGAAATTGAGTTCCTGATAAGACAGGGACATTTAAGAAGATTTGTACGAGCTGCAGGAGGTTCTCAGCGAGAGGCTCAAGGTGGCAACGAGTCGGCGCCTGCACACCAACGCTCGCCACCTTTACAGCCAGCTCCTGTGGCAGGTACCCTACTCACCATCTGCGGAGGCCCACATCTTGCAGGAGATAGTGGGAAAGTGAGGGAACGATATGCTTGAACCCTGCGCCATGACTAGGACATTGAGATGATGAGTGTTGAGGATCGAGCACCAAAAAAGGCTCGAAAAGAGGAGGAACTGATCACCTTCTCTGACAACGACGCCCAGCACGTGCCATTCCCAACCTCCGATCTGTTGGTCGTGGACGTACAGATCGCAAATATGATGGTGAAAATGGTGTTGGTCGATACAGGAAGTTCGGTCAACATCCTATACAAATCTTTGCTGGAAAGGATGAAGTTGTCCATGAAATACCTGGAGCCATGCAACCAAACCATTTATGGTTTTTCCGAAGAAGGGCTCGCCCCAACAAGGTCGATTAGACTCCCAGTCACAGCAGGCACTGCACCTGCTAACAGGACATTACTCACTACTTTTATAGTAGTTGATTGTCCTTCGGCGTACAACGCTGTGGTAGGAAGGCCAATTTTGGTCGACCTACGAGCCGTCACCTCCATATGGCACCTCGCTATGAAATTCCCAACAGACGCAGGAATAGGATGCGTATTGGGAAACCAGAGGGAAGCGAGGGAGTGCTACAACGCCTTGATCACCAAGGCGGAGAAGGGTGTGTTGAGAGATGCCACCGAAAAGGAGTTGCAAATGGCGACTGATGTTCAGGCCCACTCGTGTGATAATCTCACCAAATAGGGCGCTGCCCAAAGTGAGGATAGGGACTTAGATCCTCACTTTGGGGATTTTGAAGAAGAAGTGGGAACATCGAGGACCTTGAAGAGGTCCAACTCGATGAGGAAAATCTGACCAGAGTTGTGAAAGTCGATAAAAACTTAGAAACAACAACAAAACAAGCACTGGTGGAGTTCTTAAGAAGGAACCAGGAGGTCTTTGCCTGGTCGCACAAAGACATGGTTGGGATAGATCTTGCAGTCATCAGCCATGTCCTGAACATCGACAAAAGCTTTCCACCAGTGCAACAAAAGAGAAGGCTGCTCGACAAAGATAGATCAAAGGCCTTGAAAGAGGAAGTCGAGAAGCTGAAATGGGTTCATCAGGGTGGCGTTTTATCCATCGTGGGTCTCTAATCCCGTACTAGTGCCCAAGCCAAATGGAAAGTGGCGTACGTGCATGGATTTTACAGACCTAAATAAAGCCTGCCCCAAAGATTGTTTCCCACTCCCAAGGATCGACCAGCTGGTCGATGCAACTGCAGGGCACGAGATCCTCTCATTCATGGATGCATACTCCAGGTATAATCAAATCAGTATGCATCCCCCTGATGAGGATCACACTAGCTTTCAAACTGATACAGGGCTCTACTGTTACAAGGTGATGCCCTTCGGTTTGAAAAACCCTGGTGCGACTTACCAGAGACTCGTCAACCACATGTTCAAGGAGCTGATCGGCATAAACATGGAGGTTTACGTTGATGACATGCTGGTTAACTCGAAGAAAGTAGAAGGGCATGTAAGGGATTTGCAGGAATGCTTCAATGTCCTGGATAAATATCGGATGACGTTAAATCCCCTTAAATGCTCATTCAGAGTGGGATCAGGGAAGTTCTTGGGATTTATAGTTAACTCAAGAGGAATTGAAGCTAATCCCGAGAAAATAAAATCCCTGATCGAGATGAAGTCACCAGTAAAGATTAAGGATGTCCAAAGCCTGACCGGGAGGATTGCTGCTCTCAGTAGATTCATTTCGAAATCGACAGACAAGTGCGTCCCATTTTTCAATCTACTAAGAGGCAATAAGAAATTTGAATGGACAGATGAGTGTGAACAGGCCTCTCAAGCACTAAAAACGCATATGGCGCAACCACCCATCCTGTAAAAGTCGGTCGATAAAGAGACTTTGTTCATCTACCTGGTAATCACAGATTACGCTGCTAGTGTTGTTCTAGTAAGAGAAGAAGAGGGTGTGCAGAAGGCTGTCTATTATATAAGAAAAAGGCTGATCAGAGCAGAGTTGAGGTATCCCCCCATCGAAAGGTTAGTCTATTGTTTAGTTTTGGCCTCTAGGAAGCTGCAGTCTTACTTCCAAGCTCATCCAATTACGGTCTTAACCGACCAGCCTCTTCGACAAGTCCTGCAAAAGCCAGAGGCTGCAGGAAGATTACTAAAGTGGGCAGTCGAACTCGGGCAGTTCGACATATCTTACTTTCCGCGAGCAGCGATAAAAGGACAAGCCTTAGCTGATTTCATCGCCGAATTCACGGAGCTTGCGGGTGGCGAGCAGACTGAAGAGCCCAGCGAGCCTGAGTGTCAAATCCAAGCACCCTCGTGGAAATTGTTTACAGACGGTTCATCTAACGAATCCCTCGTAGGAGCAGGAGTGATATTGATAACGCCAGAAGGGCATCGATTTCACTGTGCAATTAGATTTGACTTTGCTGCTTCTAAAATGTGGCTGAATATGAAGCATTACTCGCTAGATTGCGGTTAGCCAAGGATATGAACATAAAAGTGCTTGACATCTATAGCGATTCACAACTGGTGGTGAATCAAGTCTTGGGAGAGTACCAGGCGCGAGGTTTGAAGATGGTCACCTATTTGAACAAAGCAAAGGATCTGATAGCCCAGTTCGAAAAATACAGTCTCCAGCGAGTACCTCGCGATCAGAATTCCAACGTGGACGCTTTGGAAAAGTTGGCAAGTGCAAAGGATGCTGATACTCTGAACATAGTGCCAGTCGAATGACTATCAGTACCAAGCATCCAAGCACCAGAATCCACTCTGGTAATCCAGATGGTGGATACGTGGATGGCACCGTATGTAGAGTATCTATCAAGCGGCGTGCTACCAGCAGACAGAAACAAAGCCAGGACCCTTCAACGACAAGCTGCTAGGTATATCCTGGTCGATGGGATCTTGTACTGAAGGGGATACTCACTGCCACTTCGTAGATGTATTACCAAGGAGAAAGCCAAAGAGTTGATGAAAGAGGTGCACAAAGGTTTTTGCGGGGACCACGCTAGGGGGCAAAGTCTGTCAAAAAAGATTCTAAGGCAGGGATATTTCTGGCCAACCATGAATGAAGACTCAATGGAGTTCATGCGGAGATGTGACAAGTGTAAGAGATTTTCTAAAATCCCACGAGCAGCTCCCAACGAGTTAAAGCAGATGCAGAGTCCATGGCCCTTCGCAGTTTGGGGGATAGATCTAATCGGATCTTTGGCTACAGGAAAAGGTGGTGTAAAGTATGCAGTGGTTGCCGTCGACTACTTCACCAAATGGGGTGAGGCTGAGCCACTCACAACCATAACGACCAAGAAAGTGCTTGACTTTGTAGTCAAGAACATCATTTGTCGCTATGGATTACCAAGGAAGATAGTCTCGAATAACGACACCCAATTTGACAGTGATCTATTCACAGACTTCTGCAAACGGCATGATATTATCAAAAGCTTTTTTTCAGTTGCTCATCCCCAAGCGAATGGGCAAGTCGAAGCAGTTAACAAAACGCTGAAGGATACCATGAAGAAAAGACTTGAAGAAGCTAAGGGAACATGGCCGGAGCAGTTGTCTGAAGTTCTTTGGTCGTACAGAACTTCCCACCAAAGAACAACAGGTCATACCCCATTTTCCTTGGCGTACGGGTATGGAGCTATGTTGCCTGTCGAGTTAGATCCACCCTCACACCGCAGATTAACATACGACCAAGACTCTAATAGCCAGCTATTGATGGAATCCCTGGACTCAATTGATGAGAAGCGTGAACAAGCTTAGCTCCGAGTAGCTGCGTACCAGCAAAATGTCGCCCGATATTTTAACTCTAAAGTGCGAGAAAAAAAATTCAGTGTTGGAGACCTTGTACTCCGCAGAGTTTTTCTAAACACCTGCGACCAAGCTGCTGGAGTACTCGGGCCTAATTGGGAAGGGTCGTACCAGATTGGTGAGGTCCTTCACCCAGGCACTTATAAACTTGCATGCTTAAACGGAGATCTCGTTCCTCGCTATTGGAATGGAGAACACCTGCGCAAGTATTACCAATAAACAATTCTTCTTAAAGAATTGGCTTGTATTAATTTTACTTTTTACAAGTTTTGAAAAAGTGTAAGATCTTATTGATCACTCGTACAGACATGTTTAGTCCATTTATTACGAGAAATAAAAGGGACTGTGCGCAGCCAGTCATTTCTTGCCAACTATTGTATTTATTACAAGTATTTGCTCATTACGTGTGTTGTTTTGCTGTATTATAATGCTAATCATATTTCTACGAGCAGTAATGTTTGAACAGGTTCTGGTCAAGGCAAGTGACCAAGGACCTAAAGCTCCTCAATCACTTAGGGGGCATATAAGGTACAAGTAAGCAAAGCATATCGTTAAAAGGTATGTAAACACATGAGCAAAATAAGTGAAAGCATGCTAGGGCACTTAGAGTATTTTTCAAAATTTTTTTTATTTTGTTAAATCAAACCAAAGTGCTATGCTAAGTTCGGTCATGCGAACATATGTTATAATAATATGTAAATATATTATAATGTCAAAATGTATCCTTTTACACCGCCAGCAGTCGCTGCTTGGATGTAATTGTTCAAATAAAAGTAAAAGCCGCCCATGCAGCAATAGAAAATATATATTGTCTTTGCATCACGATCCGCAGGTCGTGTAGTTAAAAAGATAAAATATAAATAAAAAAAGCTTAAGGAGCAAGAGGATCTTGAGGAGCCAGGGGATCTTGAGGAGGGCCTTGATCGACGACGTCTGCAGCCTCATTATCTGCCCCATCCATCCCAGCGGCCAGCGAAATCTCAGGGGAAGAAGGAATCCTCGCCCTTTCTTCCTCTGCCAGTCGAGCGGCACAGCGAGCAAGCTCAGCAGTTTTGGCATTCTCAGCAAGGTAATTGAAGTCGGCACCCTGGTTGTGCTTCCATAAATCATAGAAGCATCAGAGAGTGGCATTCTTATACCTTTCCAAGTTGCTGGCACTAGCTTTCTCGAGCTCCTTGATCCAGCCCTCCAGGGTAGTATTCTCCTGTCTACTCGCAACCAGTTCCTCCTCGAGCTGTTGGGCCACGCAGAAATTGAAGTGGTTAAACTCCTTGAACTGGTCCCTTTGAGCAATGGCCTTGTCCAGAGACTTTTGCTTCTCCTTCAACTCCTCCGCCAACTTATTCTTTTCCTCGAGCACCACTGCAAGCTGGTCGGCATATTTTGCTTCGGCAGCTTTAAGTTCATCAGCGTGCCTTTGCTCCAAAGATTTGGCCTCCTTGGAAACAGCACCCGAGCAGAGGTGGCCAGCGGTAAGGGTCAGCATTGCCTGCGGTCAGAGCAGAAGTTAGACTAACTGTAAAGCATAGAAGAGTTATCTCCGCAGAAAAATATGACTTACACTGGTAAACTCGTTCAAGGCACGGTTTAAGATCAGGTCGACGTCCATCGCTTCGGTCGCGATCATCGCTTCTCGGCAGCGGTCGTGCTTTGCAATCTTTGCGACCCTGTCCTTGATCGACTTGAAGACGCGACCAGTTATATCGCCCCCAGTCGAAGCAGGACCGGCCTGCTGAGTCTGGTCGGTTGGGGCTGCTGGAGGTGGAGTCGATCCGACTCGAGTAGGGGGAGTGTGCTGCTCACGAGGAAAGGGTGGAGTTGCATTGGCTGAGGGCCCGTCCTCTGAGGGGCCTGCATTACGAGCCTTCTTAGCCTGAGGCGCTTTGCTGCTTTCCCCATGGGGCCTCTTGCTTGCCTTCTTTTTACTCGGGGGAGCTGCGGCAGCCTCGGGGGTGCTGTAAATATCGAACACGTTCATGGAGTCCATGTCTGGAAAAGAAGCAAAATATCAAACAGTAAGATAGCATAAATGACTAAGTATATAACATCAGGAAAAGAAATAAAGAAAGATTGCAAAGTCAAATACCCGAGCTATTATTACTGGTCGCTATACTATAGACTCTACTAGTCTTATACTCACTCTCTGACATGAAGAAGTCTGGACCTAAATTTGGAGCATATTTAAAATTGCCGTCCCCGTCGAATAGGTGACAGGGAATTGGAAAACTATCTAAAAGCAAAATAACTGTACCATTCTCGCCTGAAGACTCGTCTGAGTGTTCAACAGGCTCGGTGGCCTTCTTTTTCCCCTTCCCAAGGGGGACAGAGGGCCTCTCTGTAGGAGGTGTGTCAGCAGGTTCCCTGATCGTGACCCAGGTTGGTCTCCTTCGTGGAGGTGACACTGGTGGTTGCTGCTCGGGTTCCTCCTCAGCTGTGGCACTCCTTGCAGTTGACTCCCTCATGTCCTGATGAGGGGCCAAAAGGCCAGCCAGCCTAAGATTTGCCTCTGTGACCAGATGTTTGATGCTTTTTTCTACGTCAGTCATGCTGGCCAAGAGGAATGACCTCAACTCCATATCTGGAGTTGGGTCTGGTCGCAGCCATGGGCTTGGAGGACATTAAAATTTTAATCAATAGCCAGTGGTACGAAAGTTTTACCTCCTTGAGCGAAGGCCTGGTTGTCCGCGATCATGTCAGTTGTGAGGAAGTACTCCTGGTAGTACCTCCCCACATTTGATATATGGGTGGTGTCTATCAGGAAAGTGCTCCCGGTTTCCTGATGACAGAAGTGAAAAAACCTCGTGCCCTCTTGGTTGGGGTTAGACTTGAGGTCGAACAAGTAGTTGATCTCATGAGGAGTTGGCATGGGCCATTTCTTGTGGCTGTACAGGATATAGAGTGTAGCGAGCATCCTATATCCATTTGGGGTTATTTGAAAAGGGCAAACTCTGAAATAGTTGGCCACCCCTTGGAAAAATGAGTGAAGAGGCAAGGTAGCCCCTGCCTCGATGTGAAACCTCGACCAGGCACTGAAGGCGCCTCCGGGCAGGTTCGCCCTTTGGTCTTGGTTAGGTCGAATTAAGGTCACCCCCGTGAGACTGTACTTCCTGATATAATTGGCGATCATCCTGATTGTCACTTTGCTCTCAGGAACTAAATGCCACTCCACATCTGGCTGAATGGCATGTCGGGGTCGAGCGTGTCTTTGGATGTTGGGGTTAGGAGCATTTTCATCTCGACCATTGGTCGAGGGAGTTTCAGCCCGAGGAGCAGGCTGATGTGAAGGAGTGGGGGTTTTCTTTTTCTGGGCTTTGGTTTTGGCACGAGCCATATTTTGAGCCAGGACGAGTGAAGTGTTTGGAGTGACATGATAAAATGGGATGTCATGAATTAGTGACGATGGTTGCTCTTCGTCCTTAAGCATTTGAGCCAATAGGTCGTCGTCTATAGATTTTTCTCCTCCCCACGGATCTTGCATGTAAACTGCGAACAGAGAAAGGAGGAGATAAGACGCATAGCCTGGGAGCTTATGTTGAAAGTTGGAATAACGTTGCTCGCGTCTACGACCAACAACATTCTAACGAAAACACTAAGTTCTATGCGAGTAGTTTGAAAAACAGATCAAAAAGCAGAAATAAAAAGTTTTTGGAAAAAAGCTTTTTCAACTCCGAAGGGGCGGGAAAAACCCAGTTTTTCAGCTAGCCTAAAAATAGAATTTTACTTCGATTTTACGCCCTAAACTTACGATCTTAACTATCAAACTGGCTCCTAACTCCTACAGAGCAAAACTACACTACCCTATCAAGCATCAATCATCATTCCCACAATCCTCATGTATTTCTACCCAAGAACATGAAAAATTTCAGAACTCAAAACAGGCGTATAGCAGTATGCATGGCATGTCAAAGAGCTTGAAAATTGAAGAAATTTACCTAGATGATGGTTGGAGGTTCTGAAACGAAGCGACTTTGGATTTGCGAACGGAGGATCCTTAGCACAACGACAGAAGATCTTCAAAATTTTTGAGCTCTAAGATGGAGTTCTTGAAGGTTCTTGGCAAGAAAATGGCTAGTAAAAAGTTAAAAGGTAAATTTGGGGATTATTTATAATGGTTGAGATATGTTGAAAAGGGGTAATCATGAGTTACCTTTTTCAAGACATGGGGGAGTGTAATAGCCATCAGAGGGATTATTTGGAAACCGAAAAGGCGTGATTGGACGTGGTTAGATCACAGTTTTCGAGAACGCATGAGGGACTTTGACAGATTTTGTGGGGCATACGAAAAGTTAGTTTCCTAAGTTTACTTATTGCTGGTCGCAATAAATAAACTTGGGGGGCAAATGTTTATCCAAAAAATAGTTGTTGATGACGTGGCAAGAATTTTCGACACGTGGCAGAGATGCTGCTCGCTTATCGACCAGAGATATTTCCATATGTGGAGTTCAAGTTTTATATACGACCAGCCTGGTCATATACTCCATTTATTTATGTGTAAATCTGTACAGTTGTAATGATATCCGAGAATATCTCTTCATTATAACCTGAAGATCCGTTATTTAAGGAAAGATATGATTAATTGACTCATGTAACCCTCCTTGAGCCTATAAATATACAAGAAATAGCTCAAGGGGGGATCTTTGGATCTTTTTCCGAATTACATTACTATTATCCATCGTTTGTATTATTTTCTCCTTCTAAGGTCTGTGAAACTCAGGAACCCTAGTTCTTTGATCACACCTTTGAAGCTCAATATTAATAATAGTATCAAGTGGACGTAGGTCATTACCAATTACTGGGGCCGAACCACTATAATTCTTTGTGTCCTTTACTTTCCATTAGATTGTTTTCTCAAGCATCGTACTAATCTCCTGTTGTTTATTTGACTCCGTGTCGTTGACCAAATTGAGGGTCAACAAAAATGGTAGTTGTTGACATTAATATCATATTAAATAAATAAAAATAAAAATTATGTATGTTAATTTCAAATTTAATGATTAATATATCAACCAATCAAAATTAGAGCATGATGTTAGAGATTGGAATGGATTTATGGAGACATACATTTAATATAATTAATTGTCATGATCTTAGTTGTACACGTTTTTTTATGAGAAATAATTAATAACTCAACCAATCAGAATTAGAGCATGATGTTAAGGAATTGGAATAGATTTATGGAAACATGCACTTAATGAAATTAGTTGGAATGATCTTAATTGTACATGTTTTTTTTTTATGAGAAATGATTAATAACTCAACCAATCAGAATTAAAGCATGATGTTAGGGTATTGGAATGGATATATGAATATATATTTAATGAAATTAGTTGACATTTTTAAAATTAATTGCACACATTTTTTAAGATAAATTTTATTTATATATATATATATTTACACAAACTAACTCAACAAAACTTTTTTTCTATTAGAAAAGTTAAATATATTTCGAAATTTGTTTGAAATTTATATTAAAAATTAGTAATTAAATATCAATGCATAGTAACTCAATGCTTGAAACCTTAATTATGCAAATTAATTGAACTTTCCCAATTCTCAAAACTATATTTATTTAAAAAAAAAACAATTATTCTTTGTAGCTGAAATTAGGGTTTTAAAAAATAATTTAATAAATTTTAATTTAATGCTAGAGTTGGTTAGACTCCTGGAATATGAAAATGTGCATTTAATATTTAAGATATATTCAATATTTAAATTTTCAAAATAATTATTACTGTAAACCTTAATTATCCAGTGCTTTGTTCATTACTTTGCAACCGTCCGTCAAAACTGCTGACAACATCTTACCAACCATGCACTCTAAAAATGTTTCCAATACCCAATCATATGTGGTCGAAGTCTCATTATCAAGAAGTGTAGCTCCAAACACACACGTTTTGTCATGATTATTAGACCCAAGTAGTATTACTAATGGCTTTCCGTACCTGTTGAACAAAAAATTAATATGAAATTTGAAATTTTACTAAGAAATCAATATAAGGTAAAAAAAAATAAAAATACCTATTGGTTTTGTAAGTAGAATCAAAATCCAAACAATCACCAAATAATTGGTAATCAACCTAGGAAGTCCCATCATACCAGAATAAATTTGTCAATCTATTTTCTTTATCTACATCATACTTGTAGAAAAACATGTTGTCCGACCCTTTTTTTGCTTCAAGATAACCCATTGTTGTGGACGTGTCACAATCATCCCAAGTTGAATATTTTTTTACAGATTCCCTTGTACAAGTCATCTTTGATACATCCCATATTTTCCCAACCATCATGAACTTCTACCATGTAATTCCAAATTTGGGATGTCTTAATTCCGGCTCTCTTCATTGACATAACTTGTTCCCTCATCTCGTCCCTAAATATTCTATGAGATCTAAGAAATGGTTTTTCACGAAAGAAGGAAAACTTATGGTTGTGGTGGTTATTAAAACACTTAGTAATCCAGCGGTTAGTTTCCCTATTTAAATTTATTCTAAACTCTGTATTACAACTCGTTCTTGTTAGAGCACGAGCTTCTTTACACCTATTATCAAGATTACAATATTTTTGTTCTCTAAAACCTTCGTTTGAACACACCCAACTTCTAATGTGTAAAATACCTTTTTTGTCCTCCCTCTTCAATTTTTTTCTAACACTAAACCCCATCATTTTCGCATACAAAAAATAAAAAGATTTTGCTTGTTCAATACTTACAAACTCCTTCCCTTCGAAGTCCGAAAACTGTATATGTTCTGGTTCTTTGTCAATATCCAAAAATTGAAGCAAGCTCCTCCATTGCGCAATATCAGGTTCGGTTCATTCTTCGTTAATGCCACATTCAACATTGTCTTCTGGTACATCTTCATCATTTGTCTCTTCCAAACGTGTTCCCCCAGCAAGGTCCACTTCATGTTCAGAAGATAAGGATTTTGTATCTTCTTGTTTAGCTTCCAAACCATTTTCGTAACTAGTCATTTCTCCAGCCTATTCCTTATGATTTTTTTTTTCGAATGGTGTGTAGCACTATTCAATCTTTTTTATATTTAAACTGATTATATTATTAAAATTGCATCAATTAATATAATTAGTGGGGTGATTGAAAAGTTGATGCTTATAAATTTCGAAATTATAATAGCATTAATTAATATAATTAGTAGGGTGGTTGAAAAGTTGATACTTACAAATTTTGAAATTATAATAACATTTAATATAATTTTGCAATTTTGAAAATATGTATAAATCCAATAATATTTTGAAATCTTCATTATAATTTTTGAAATTTTCATTATAATTTTCGAAATTAGGGTTTAGATAACCACAGTTGTGCAATATTAATTTTTTTTATTTAATGTTAGGATATAGATAGTTAGTTAGAGTCTTTGAATATGAAGATGTGCATTTAATATTTAACATATTTTCAATAATTAATTCTCCAAAATAGTAATTAGTGTAAGCCCTAATTAATGTATATTAATATAATTGTTATAATTTTTTTTAAAAATAGTAAATTATTTTTGAAACCATTGTGTTTTGATGGGAAGTTGAAAAGTTGTAATTTTAATAATTATATATAATTTTTGGCATAATAATAGGTAATTTCGAAAATATGTGTAGGTTCTATGAACCTTTGCTTTATAATTGAGAATCACCAGAATGTTTAACCAATAGAACTACACTTAAATTTTTAGAAATTACAATAACATTTAATATAATTAGTGGGGTGGTTGAAAAGTTGATGCTTATAAATTTTGAAATTATAATAGCATTAATTAATATAATTAGTGGGGTGGTTGAAAAGTTAATACTTACAAATTTTGAAATTATAATAACATTTAATATAATTTTGAAATTTTGAAAATATGTATAAATCCAATAATATTTCGAAATTTTCATTATAATTTTCGAAATTAGGGTCCAGATAACCACAATTGTGCAATATTAATTTTTTTTATTTAATGCTAGGATATAGATAGTAGGTTAGAGTCTTTGAATATGAAGATGTGCATTTAATATTTAACATATATTCAATAATTAATTGTTCAAAATAGTAATTAGTGTAAACCCTAATTAATGCATAATAATATAATTGTTATAATTTTCAAAATTTTCATTACAAATTTCGAAATTAGGGTTTAGAGAACCACAATTGTGCAATATTAATGTTTTTTTTTATTTAATGCTAGGATATAGATAGTTGGTTAGAGTCTTTGAATATGAAGATGTGCATTTAATATTTAACATATATTCAATAGTTAATTGTTCAAAATAGTAATTAGTGTAAACCCTAATTAATGTGTAATAATATAATTGTTATAATTTTCACAATTTACATTACAAATTTTGAAATTAGGGTTTAGAGAGCCACAATTGTGAAATATTAATTTTTTTTATTTAATGCTAGGTTATGAAGATGTGCATTTAATATAATTAGTGGGGTGGTTGAAAATTTGAAAGTATTATATTATATTTAAACATGATAAAAATTAATAGGATTTAGATAATAACAATTAAAAATTAATAAAAAAATAGAGAATATCATAAATTAATATGGGAAGTTGAAAAATTTACATCCATAATAATTATCTTTGATGTAAAAAATTATAAATTTCAAAATATTATTGGATTTTTTTTTTGTATTAAAATAGGGTATTTCGAAAATATGTATAGGTTCTATGAACCTTTGCCTTTTAATGTGAACATGTCATTTAATAGTTGTAGATAAAGTTGTGTTGATAGAATAAATGTGGATTAATTCATTTATAAATATATAACTATTATATTTATTTTTATTATTTTATTGGGAAGATGAATATGTATCTTTCAAATGAATAAGTCTTTCTAATTAAACATGCGATGTTTTGTTCTATGACTATTGAAATTCAAATGTTCTCACATTTTCGAAATTATATGTAAAAATTGTAAATAAAATTCGGATTATTAGTATATAATAGGATTTAATACATGCTGAAATTTGTGTAACAAATATAAAAATGATTTTTATTAATCTCAAATCGACACATTGGACAAAATTTACTAGTTTGTAGCCACTAAATAATACATTTTTCATGATATGTGTGTGTGCAAGGTAACTTTGTAGCTTTCAAACCAACATGAACATTCTCAAAGCAAATAGAACATACAATTTGATCATCTTTAATCAAAACTTTCTCCAATCTTTCAATGGATTGCTCGCTTGCCGCCACGGAATTAATAGTCATATTATCCATATAATCTTCACTATCAACGTCACCATCAATGTCAGAATCGTGTTGTGGAGGAAGATCATAAACAAAAACATGAACATCCACTTTTACACAGAAATTAAAATCATCTTCGTTCCACATCTTTCTAGCGTACTCAATAATTTTATCTGAAAGAGAAAATGTAGAAGGATGGAGATAAGCCTCATCTAGCATCTCGTCAATGATAACTTTGGCATGATTATTTTCATTGGCCATCAACGTTTGTCTTGAAAGAAATACAATAGTATCGCAACAAATAGAGTCTTCCATGACGTTATCGACCATCCAATTTGTAAAATTTGGTTCGCTACTAGTTAGTGGATGTCGTGAAAATTTTGCAAAGAGGTGAATAATAAAGAAAGAATGAGAACCTTCACCTAGTCTGATGGTGTTATCAATATCACCTGTTACTATTTGGTAGTATGGATCACCTAGAATTTCGGGAGGAGCCATAATCCGGGACTAGAATGGTTACTTTTCCGTTATAACTATAAGCAAAAGATGAGATATGTAGAGAATATAAGAGGAGGAGATCTATAAAATATATAGAATCAACTTGTGTGTTCAAATAAAATAGAGAGAATAAAAGACATCAATGAAGTTGTTGTGTTTTAAAAAAATATTATAGGTACAATTAATAACATTGGTTGAAATATGTTACATGATAAAAACATAGAGAAGATAAATAGTGGTCACTTGATGAGATTGATAAGTTACCAATCTTAATTTTCATTTACATGTTTTTTTTTAGATTTAAGAAAGGTAACCGAAATTTTTTTAATTTATTTTTTTATTGATAAATTTAAATTAATATTATATTTTGGTTGTTTCATTAAATTCTCAAAATTTATTTGGTTTATAAGAAAAATTAATTAAAATTTTGAATATCTTCCAATCATAAAATTAGAAAGTTTTATCTTATCAAATTTGTAATTAATTTTAATTTTTTTAAATTCATTTAATTAAAAAATTATGGTAATTGTATTAAATTGCATAAATTATTATTGTTATTTTTTTTCCTGTTTTTTAAAATAAAAAGGCCAAACATACGTGTACATGCACAAAAAATTTAGTTTTCGTTAAGGGTAATTAATCTATGGTTAGTTTCATTTTTTAGGGAATCTTGGATTGAAATTTTGATATTCATATAATATCATAGAGTTGATACAATTGAGAATTTAGAAGGGGATCCTATCCCGAGCTAATATTACTAAATAACATTGCACTAATATATAGTAGTGAATTTAGAAGGGCATCCGATCCCGAAAAAATATTACTAGATAACATTGCACTAAAATATAGTAGTGAATTTAGAAGGGCAACCGATCCCGAAAAATTATTACTAGATAACATTGCACTAAGCAGACCTAATTATTACATAACGAACCGTTCCAACGTACCCTAGTAAACCAATACTACCGCTAGATTCTCAGATAGTATTCATGCTGAGTAAGATAGAGTAGGGAATTTAGAAGGGGATCTGATCCCGAAAAAATACTACTAGATAACATTGCACTAAGATATAGTAGTGAATTTAGAAGGGGATCCGATCCCGAAAAATTATTACTAGATAACATTGCACTAAGCAGACCTAATTATGACATAATGAACTGTTCCAACGTACACTAGTAACCCAATACTACCGCTAGGGTCTCATATAGTTGTCATGCTGAGTAAGATAGAGTAGTGAATTTAGAAGGGAATCCGATCCCGGAAAAATATTACTAGATAACATTGCACTAAGCAGACCTAATTATGACATAATGAACCGTTCCAACGTACACTAATAAACCAATACTAGCGCTAGGGTCTCATAAAGTTGTCATGCTGAGTAAATAGAGTAGTGAATTTAGAAGGGGATCCGATCCTGGAAAAATATTACTAGATAACATTGCACTAAGATATAGTAGTGAATTTAGAAGGGCATCTGATTCTGAAAAATAATTACTAGAAAACATTGCACTAAGCAGACCTAATTATGACATAATGAACCGTTCCAACGTACACTAGTAAACCAATACTACCGCTAGGGTCTCATATAGTTGTCATGCAGAGTAAGATAGAGTAGTGAATTTAGAAGGCGATCCGAACCCAGAAAAATAATACTAGATAACATTTCACTAAGATATAGTAGTGAATTTAGAAGGGCATCTGATCCCGCAAAATTATTGCTAGAAAACATTGCACTAAGCAGACCTAATTATGACATAATGAATCGTTCCAACGTACACTAGTAAACCAATACTACCGCTAGGGTCTCATATAGTTGTTATGCTGAGTAAGATAGGGTAGTGAATTCAGAAGGGGATCCGATCCCGGAAAAATATTACTAGATAACATTGCACTAAGCAGACCTAATTATGACATAATGAATGTTCCAATGTACACTAGTAAACCAATACTACCGCTAGGGTCTCATATAGTTGTCATGCAGAGTAAGATAGAGTAGTGAATTTAGAAGGCGATCCGATCCCAGAAAAATAATACTAGATAACATTTCACTAAGATATAGTAGTGAATTTAGAAGGGCATCTGATCCTGAAAAGTTAGTACTAGATAACATTGCAATAAGCAGACCTAATTATGACATAATGAACCATTCCAACATATAAACCAATACTACCGCTAGGGTCTCATATAGTTTTCATGCTGAGTAGGATAGAGTAGTTAATTTAGAAGGGGATCCGATCCCGGAAAAATACTACTAGATAACATTGCACTAAGATATAGTAGTGAATTTAGAAGGGCATCCGATCCCAAAAAATTATTACTAGATAACATTGCACTAAGCAGACCTAATTATGACATAATGAACTGTTCCAACGTACACTAGTAAACCAATACTACCGCTAGGGTCTCATATAGTTGTCATGCTGAGTAAGATAGAGTAGTGAATTTAAAAGGGGATCCGATCCCGAAAAAATATTACTAGATAACATTGTACTAAGATATAGTAGTGAATTTAGAAGGGCATCCGATCCCGAAAAATTATTACTAGACAACATTGCACTAAGCACACCTAATTATGACATAATGAATTGTTTCAATGTACACTAGTAAACCAATACTACCGCTAGGGTCTCATATAGCTGTCATGCTGAGTAAGATAGAGTAGTAAATTTAGAAGGGGATCCGATCCCGGAAAAATACTACTAGATAACATTGCACTAAGATATAGTAGTGAATTTAGAAGGGCATCCGATCCTGAAAAATTATTACTAGATAACATTGCACTAAGCAGACCTAATTACTACATAATTATCCGTTCCAACGTACACTAGTAAACCAATACTACTGCTAGGGTCTCATATAGTTGTCATGCTGAGTAAGATAGAGTAGTGAATTTAGAAGGGGATCCGATCCTGGAAAAATATTAGTAGATAACATTGCACTAAGCAGACCTAATTATGACATAATGAACCGTTCCAATGTACACTAGTAAACCAATACTACTGCTAGGGTCTCATATAGTAGTCATGCTGAGTAAGATAGAGTAGGGAATTTAGAAGGGGATCTGATCCCGAAAAAATACTACTAGATAACATTGCACTAAGATATAGTAGTGAATTTAGAAGGGGATCCGATCCCGAAAAATTATTACTAGATAACATTGCACTAAGCAGACCTAATTATGACATAATGAACTGTTCCAACGTACACTAGTAAACCAATACTACCGCTAGGGTCTCATATAGTTGTCATGCTGAGTAAGATAGAGTAGTGAATTTAGAAGGGAATCCGATCCCGGAAAAATATTAGTAGATAACATTGCACTAAGCAGACCTAATTATGACATAATGAACCGTTCCAACGTACACTAATAAACCAATACTAGCGCTAGGGTCTCATAAAGTTGTCATGCTGAGTAAATAGAGTAGTGAATTTAGAAGGGGATCCGATCCTGGAAAAATATTACTAGATAACATTGCACTAAGATATAGTAGTGAATTTAGAAGGGCATCTGATTCTGAAAAATTATTACTAGAAAACATTGCACTAAGCAGACCTAATTATGACATAATGAACCGTTCCAATGTACACTAGTAAACCAATACTACCGCTAGGGTCTCATATAGTTGTCATGCAGAGTAAGATAGAGTAGTGAATTTAGAAGGCGATCCGATCCCAGAAAAATAATACTAGATAACATTTCACTAAGATATAGTAGTGAATTTAGAAGGGCATCTGATCCCGAAAAGTTAGTACTAGATAACATTGCAATAAGCAGACCTAATTATGACATAATGAACCATTCCAACATATAAACCAATACTACCGCTAGGGTCTCATATAGTTTTCATGCTGAGTAGGATAGAGTAGTTAATTTAGAAAGGGATCCGATCCCGGAAAAATAATACTAGATAACATTTCACTAAGATATAGTAGTGAATTTAGAAGGGCATCTGATCCCGAAAAGTTAGTACTAGATAACATTGCAATAAGCAGACCTAATTATGACATAATGAACCATTCCAACATATAAACCAATACTACCGCTAGGGTCTCATATAGTTTTCATGCTGAGTAGGATAGAGTAGTTAATTTAGAAGGGGATCCGATCCCGGAAAAATACTACTAGATAACATTGCACTAAGATATAGTAGTGAATTTAGAAGGGCATCCGATCCCGAAAAATTATTACTAGACAACATTGCACTAAGCACACCTAATTATGACATAATGAATTGTTTCAATGTACACTAGTAAACCAATACTACCGCTAGGGTCTCATATAGCTGTCATGCTGAGTAAGATAGAGTAGTAAATTTAGAAGGGGATCCGATCCCGGAAAAATACTACTAGATAACATTGCACTAAGATATAGTAGTGAATTTAGAAGGGCATCCGATCCTGAAAAATTATTACTAGATAACATTGCACTAAGCAGACCTAATTACTACATAATTATCCGTTCCAACGTACACTAGTAAACCAATACTACTGCTAGGGTCTCATATAGTTGTCATGCTGAGTAAGATAGAGTAGTGAATTTAGAAGGGGATCCGATCCCGGAAAAATATTAGTAGATAACATTGCACTAAGCAGACCTAATTATGACATAATGAACCGTTCCAATGTACACTAGTAAACCAATACTACTGCTAGGGTCTCATATAGTTGTGATGCTGAGTAAGATAGTGTAGTGAATTTAGAAGGGGATCCAATCCCGGAAAAATACTACTAGATAACATTGCACTAAGGTATAATAGTGAATTTAGAAGGGCATCCAATCCCAAAAAATTATTACTAGATAACATTGCACTAAGCATACCTAATTATGACATAATGAACCATTCCAACGTACATTAGTAAACCAATACTACCGCTAAGGTCTCATATAGTTGTCATGTTGAGTAAGACAGAGTAGTGAATTTAGAAGGGGATTCGATCCTGGAAAAATATTACTAGATAACATTGCCCTAAGATATAGAAGTGAATTTAGAAGGGGATCCGATCCTGAAAAATAATTACTAGATAACATTGCACAAAGCATACCTAATTATTACATAATGAACCGTTCCAACGTACCCTAGTAAACCAATACTACCGCTAGATTCTCAGATAGTTTTTATGCTGAGTAAGATAGAGTAGCGAATTTAGAATGGGATTCGATCCCGAAAAAAATTGTAATGCCCCGAATCCTCCGATGCGGTTTAATGGCTGGATTAGTAGGCCGGGAGGGCCATAACTGTTTAATCATGCCATTAAATGAATATATGCATGTTTATGAGAATTATATTATAATATGATGTTATATGCATGCATGTGGGTCCACATTTGAATATTATGATATTTTGGTAATTTGGCCCGTTGAGGGTATATTTGTATATTTGGGTGCATTTGTGATTTGTGAATGAGATTCCATTATTATGAAGATATATTCGAGCTATTCGGCATGAGACGATCCTATACAATGGATTAGCGGTTTTGTCATAACGGGGTCAATTATTGGGTAATAAGAATGTTTATTTGATGATAAATTGGGAGTTATTGAGATCAAAATGAAATTCTGGAAGTTTTGACTATAATACCCCCGGGAGGTTTTTGGGAACCCGAGCACTAGGTTTTATTTGAGGTTACTTAAGCTTGAAGTAGCTTGTCAGATAAAACGTACGTTAGAAAACCTCCGTTCTTTCTCGTTAGTTCTTTTTTACCGTTCGAAGCCTTTTCGAAGAAATCTCGAGTTTTAGGAGTCGGAATCAAGCGAGGATCGAGGCATAGTGATCCTAGGAAGGATGAGAAACAACCCAATCGAAGGTAATCTAAGTTTAAAGTTTTGAGTTTTTAGAGTTTCTAAGCTTTGAATTGGATTTTGTGAACCGTTGAGTTTGTGGTTTGATTGAACCTTGGGTTTTGATGGTTTTTGACCATTGGGAAGCTTGGGAACTTTGATTTGATGATTTGGTAATGTTTAGGCATGATTTTGGAGGTTTTGGGATGTCGGGGAACGAGTTTGGACATGTTCTGGGTTGGGGACCGTGGCCCTGTTCTTGGAGTGCCGCGGCCCTAGCTCGAAGAAGCAGATGGAGGAAATTGCCTTTGCTGGGCGCCGCGGCCCTTGTTTCAGTGGTGGCTGGGGGCAGCGGCCCAAGGTGCCAGGGCCGCAGCCCTTGAGCAGGGTTGAGCCCGTTTATGTGTTTTGACCCTGGGAACATAGTTTTAGGCCTCGGGATTGTTCCTACTACTTGGATTAGTTTGGATTGATTTCCCGGAGGCTAGATTTTGGTTTGGGAACCTATGTTCATTTTTATTGATGATGTCTCGTGTTTGGTTATGACTAGGTGACCGCTAAAGGACTAAAAGTTGATCGTTCTCAAGGGTCGTTCCTTTATTCATTCTAGCTCGAATCTGAGGTAAGAAAACTGCACCCTGTGTATATATGACATGCGTATTTGTTATTGAGGCATGTTGATTGATAAATGTGGACATGGATTTCATATTAAATGCTAGTGAATGTTGCTTACTTGTATATGGCACTGACTAGTCAAGGACACTGACCTAAGAGTCAGAAACGACATAAGCGTCCTGAACGCAGGGCCGGGTGAAGATTAGATCTAATCAATATCAGCGTTGAATGGCCCTAAGGCATTAATGCTGGATCGACCCTAAGGTCGATGAACCTATAAGCGCTTGGCTAGTCTAAGACTAGGTACTCAGAGACAGGGCCTAAGGCCCAGGTGACCGCTTGTCACATGGCTAGGGAACGATGTTCCAGGGTTATGACTCTATGGTCATGAGGAAGGTTATGTTGGTGACCAGTCACCATGCACCTTTCCTGTTTAAGCTGATGAAAGGTTCACTTACCTGTTAAGCCCCGATGACCCTATCATCATAAGGCTGAAGGGAGCTATTCCCAATTTAGTGACTTTTGCGACTGTCACCTATCTGTTTTGGACTGATAGTCCTGTATGATTATTATGATAATTGTTGATATTATATCATGCTATATTGTGTTTTCTTGCTGGGCCTCGGCTCATGGGTGCTATGTGGTGCAAGTAAAGGGAAAGAAAAGCTCACCCAGCCTTGAGTGGAGAGCTTAGGTGGTGATGTGTACATATGCGGCCGCTTGATTACCACGGCCAAGGAGTTCTCAGAGGGACTAGGGGGTTTACCCTATTTTGCCGCTTAGGTCAGCGAGTTTGTAAATTTGAAACAATAGTGACCATTTTGAGTAGTAAATAACCTGTAAAAGTTTTGATAAGCTCATGCGCAGTTATATACTTAATAAAATATATCATTTCCTTTTTATTGTTTTCCACCTTAACTTGTTAATAACACTTAGAGCACGTTTTTAACCAAAGGACTCGGGTAGCGGGTCACATTTCCGGTTCACCGTAACTATTCTAGGGTAACCAAGGCGTTACAAAAATACTACTAGATAACATTGCACTAAGATATAGTAGTGAATTTAGAAGGGGATCCGATCTCGAAAAATTATTACTAGATAACATTGCACTAAGCAGACCTAATTATGACATAATGAACCGTTCCAACTTACACTAGTAAACCAATACTACCACTTGGGTCTCATATAGTTGTCATGCTAAGTAAGGTAGAGTAGTGAATTTAGAAGGGGATCCGGTCCCGGAAAAATATTACTAGATAACATTGCACTAAGATATAATAGTGAATTTAGAAGGGCATCCGATCCCGAACAATTATTACTAGATAACATTGCACTAAGCAGACCTAATTATGACATAACGAACCGTTGCAATGTACACTAGTAAACCAATACTACCGCTAGGGTCTCATATAGTTGTCATGCAGAGTAAGATAGAGTAGTGAATTTAGAAGGCGATCCGATCCTAGAAAAATAATACTAGATAACATTTCACTAAGATATAGTAGTGAATTTAGAAGGGGATCCGATTATGAAAAATTATTACTAGATAACATTGCACTAAGCAGACCTAATTACTACATGATGTGCTATTACAACGTTAACTAGTCACCGAGATAACCTGTACTATATGTAATAATATACAATGCATTATATTTTTTTCAACTTGTGCTTACTTTTTTCTAATTTTTTTCTTTTTCATATTTTAAACTCTATTCATTGAAAAATCCTATAATGATTCTATCAGGGCGGCGAAGGTCGAGGTGTTCATTAGGCTACTTCAGGGAAATTTGTCAGTTACTGAGTATGCCTTATAGTTTGATCATCTGGCAAAGTTTGCCATGGAGCTGGTGCCCACTGATGGGACCAGAAGAGAGAGATTCTTGCAGGGGCTATAGCCCAAATTAGCCCGTGATGTACGTATCACCACTGTGACTGGGGTTACTACCTATGCACAGGTGGTTGAGAAGGCACTCACAGCTGAGAGTGCAGAGAACAGGATCTGACATGACAGTGCAGCCAGAAAGGATTTCAGGAGGACAGGCCCTCCATTTGTGGGTTCTGGTAGGGGTGTAGGCCTCAGTGATCAGAAGAGGAAGGTTCCTGACACCTTCCCAGTTCTAGGTTCTGATAGGCGACCCCGTGGTATTTCTATGGGTCGTCCAGGTGGTAGTGAGGCCTGGAAGTCTTATCCTGGGTGCCCTAGATGCAAGAGGCATCACTTGGGAGAGTGTAGGGCAAGGGCCTGCTTCTCATGTGGAGCAGTGGGTCATCTTAAAAAGGATTGCCCTAAGGCAAGAAAAGAAGAACCCAGAAAGGCGGACAGCTCGACCCCAGCTCGAGTGTTCGCATTGACACGAGCAGAAGCTGAGGCTTCTCCCTCAGTTGTTACAGGTTAGCTTCTTAGTGCTAGAACCCCTTATAATGTGTTGATTGATTCTGGTGCTACACATTATTTTGTTGCTAGTAGTGTTATTGATAGATTGTGTAGACCTTGTGATTTCTATGTTGTGGGGTTTGGAACTTTGTTACCCACTGGAGAGTTAGTGGTATCCAGGAGATGAGTCAGATCTTTGCCAGTGACAGTAGAGGGCAGAGAGTTATCAGTGGATTTGATAGAGTTGGTTATGACTAACTTCGATATGATGTTGGGTATGGATTGGTTGGCAAAGTATGAGGCAACCGTTGATTGCAGAAGGAAGATGGTCACCTTTGAGCCTGAAGGTGAAGATCCTTTTGTGTTTGCTGGTGTTGTGCATGGACCTTGCATTCCTATGATTTCTGTATTGAGGGCTAGGGATTTATTGCAAGAAGGTTATGTTGGATTCTTAGCCAGTGTGGTTGATACCACTCAGGTCGTGCCAGTGAGACCAGAAGATACTAGACTTGTATGTGAGTTTCTGCATGTGTTTCCAGAATATTTGCCAGGGTTGCCACCCCACAGAGAAATTGAGTTCATTATAGAACTGGCACTAGGGACGAAGCCAGTGTCTAGAAAGCCTAACAGAATGGCCCCAGCTGAGTTAAAAGAATTAAAGGTACAATTACAAGAGCTGTTAGATTTGGGTTTTATCAGACCTAGTTTCTCACCTTGGGGTGCGCCAGTTCTGTTTGTAAAGAAGAAGGATCGTTCTCTGAGAATGTGTATTGATTACAGAGAACTGAATAAGCTGACAATCAAGAATAAGTATCCTTTGCCAATGATAGATGATCTGTTTGACCAGTTGCAAGGTAAGAAGGTATTCTCAAAGATTGACCTTCGTTCTAGTTATCATCAGTTGAGGGTCAAGAAAGGAGATATACCAAAGATTGCTTTTTGCACCAAGTATGGGCATTACGAGTTCCTAGTTATGTCATTTGGATTGACTAATGTCCCTGCCGCTTTTATGGATCTGATGAATAGAGTGTTCAAGGATTATCTGGACCAGTTTGTGATCGTCTTCATCGATGATATTCTGGTATATTCTCAGTCGGAGTCAGAACATGAGCAACATTTGAGGTTGGTTCTATAGAGACTGAGGGAACACAGACTGTTTGCTAAGTTCAAGAAATGTGAGTTGTGGTTATCTCAGGTATCCTTTCTTGGGCACATTGTCAGTAAGGAGGGGATTAAGGTAGATCCAGTGAAGATTGAAGCGGTCAGAGATTGGCCAAGGCCAAAGAATGCTTATGAGGTTAGAAGTTTCCTTGGATTGGCAGGTTATTATAGGCGTTTCGTGGAAGGGTTCTCAAAGATTGCTACTGCATTGACTGAGCTGACACACAAGAGCCAGAAATTTGTGTGGTCAGATAAATGTGAGAACAACTTCCAAGAACTGAAGCAAAGATTGATTACAGCTCCGATTCTGAGTCTTCTGATAGATCAGGAGAAGTTTGTGATTTATTGCGATGCTTCTCATCAGGGTCTGGGCTGTGTTTTGATGCAATCAGAGAAGGTAATTGCTTATGCTTTTCGTCAGTTGAAGGAGTATGAAAAGAGATATCCTACTCATGATTTAGAGTTAGCAGCTGTGGTCTTTGCTTTAAAGATATGGAGGCACTATCTCTATGGAGAGAAGTGTGAGATCTATACAGACCACAAGATCTTGAAGTACTTCTTCACTCAGAAAGATCTTAATATTAGACTAAGGCGTTGGCTGGAGTTGGTAAAAGATTATGACTGTGAGATTTTGTATCATCCAGGGAAAGCCAACGTGGTAGCTGATGCTTTAAGCCGGAAGGGTCCGGGACAGATTCATGGTATGAGGCTGATAGCCAGAGAGTTAGCAGATGATATGACCAGAGCTGGTATAGAGTTGCTGGTGGGGCAGTTGGCTAATATTTCGCTACAGTCTACGCTGTTGGAGAGAATTAAGGAGGGTCAGCTGAGTGATCCACAACTGGTCAAGATCAGAGAGGATGTTCTAGCTGGAGCATTAAGAGATTATACAGTGTCTGAGATAGGGTTGCTGAGGTATAAAGGGCAGATATGTGTTCCGCTAGACACTGCTTTGAGGCGAGAGATTCTGGATGAATCTCATACTACACCTTACTCTTTGCATCCAGGCACCACGAAGATGTATCAGGATGTGAGATCGTTGTATTGGTGGTCAGGGATGAAGAGAGATGTAGTTGAGTATGTGGCTAAGTGCTTGACATGTCAACAGGTCAAGGCTGAGCATCAGAGGCTGGCAGGATTGTTGCAGCCTCTGGATATCCCGGAGTGGAAATGGGAAGACATCACGATGGATTTTGTGGTGGGCTTACCCAGGACTCTTGGTCAGCATGATTCCACACTACAAGAAAAAACAGTATTCATAACACTTAAAAACTGCTAACCGGAAGTATTCATAACACTTCTCAAAACGCTAACATAGCCCTGTTATTAAGAGTATCGCCTTTTCTATAACAGTTTTTGAGTGTTATGTTCGATGTTATCTTAAAGTATTCAATAACACATTTTTAGTTGCTATCATATTAAAATAATAACGTTTAGTTTGAGTAATTGGTTATAAATTTGAAGTTTAATCTTAAACTTTTTGCATAACACTTTTCAACCGTTATAATTGATTATTTTGATAGCGTTTTTAGTTTTTTATATTATATAAATCATAACATTTTGTTACACTTATAATACGTATCCAAGACAACCATAAATACCATATTAAAGGTCCAGTAATAAAATTTTGTTATTTTAGTCTAGATAATAGATTTTTAATTTTGTTGTGTAAGGATAGTTATAAGTTTGCTTTTAAATTAAAAGGCTTTTATTATCGTATTTGGATAAAAAAAATATAAAAATTAATCACAAAATGTAATATTAAATAGATTGATAAACCATAAGTATTACATTAAACAAGAACTACTTCATGAGATCTTAGTTCTAACTTAAGTTTGAAAGCATACATAATAAAGTTCTATAATCTTGAACATCTTTTACTTCAAAAATTAAAAACAAAGCCATAGCAAGATACACAAAAAGTAAACCATGAAACTTGCTCCATCCTTCAATTCATCATCCATTGTGCACTTGTCTTTGTTATGGGTCGATTTGCTTAGCTACATAAAAATTTAAATAATTAATGCTTAAACTTAAAGTTAATAGTAAACTAAAAGAGTACATATAAAAAAAAGTAACATAAGGGTAGGTATGTTAATACATTGAAAAACATGCATCATATTTCACAACCAACTATACAAAAGTTCCTATAATCAGAGATAAAGAAAACTAACAAAATTGAAGTATTATCTTCCTTTAGAATTTACAAACGATGAAAAAAAATAAGTAGTCTGAAAAATCAGCATTTCCACAGTTTCTTATTTATATAACTATTGATAAACATGACTTGTATATATTATTTATGTCTTAATAATACAATTGCTTCAGTTTTATCATGTTTTTACTCTTTCTTGTTAACTAAAGTTTAGATAAGCTACATGTACCACAAGAATAAGACTACAAAATAAGACCACAAAAACAAATTAATAAATAACAAGAACAAATAATTAGAAGTAAGAAAGATACATGGCTAATGGATTTAGAATATCATCCCTATAGATCTATTTTGTATGAAAATCAATAGCAACTTTTAAGGAAACTTACCCAAGCAACAAATACAACCAACAAGAAATTAAAAGTCAGTACAACTCTAATTCAAAACAATCAATTTCTCACCACCATCACTACGTATCAACTGAAAAATTTAAGGAGATAACTAAGTATATGTTCTCACATCAACATTAAGTTAATGCCACTCAACATAATCAATCATTGAAGCAAACCCAATCTAAAAACCTCAAGAGTTCTTTCCTCTGAGCAAATAGCAATGCAAAAAATCCCAATTGAGTTCTTTCCTCTGAGCAAATAGCAATGCAAAAAAAGATAAACATTTACTAGTTAAATTTCAATGCCATAACAATCTCAGACCTATCAGCCTATTAAAACAGAAAAAGCTAAGCAACAATGATTTTTCCACAAAACAAACATTTAAGTTCAGAAATGAAAAAGAGAAAATCAGAGAAAACAACACTTACTTATAATGAGCTAAAAATAAGAGTAAGACTAACAGATTCATAGTAAACCATAACAGATCAATCAGCTACCACTTAACTAACTGCCAACTTGCTTAATCAACCAACTAACTAAGTTAAAGAATTTGCAATTTGGGCAAGTTTATATCATATGGTAGGAAAAGAATTTGTTATTACAATAGCTTACAATCTACTGACAAGACTTGGGAAAGTTTATATCATTGCACCCTATGTATACTTAAACTAATTTAAAGAGGAGAGAAAGTCTAGGAGGGGAGTTAGGTAGACAAAAGAGTGGAGAGAGAGAAAATTCAAAACAGAGACAGATTATGCATAGAGAACAATTTAAACAATAAATATTTACAACAGGAGAAAAGATCAAGACTTCAAAGTCAATTTATACACTTTTTTGCATAACTCAATATGAAACAGCCACTCCTTCATAGAAAATTAGACATATTAAATGACTCAAAAAGTTAAAGAAACAAACAACAAAATACTAACACTAATACATAACAATGGCTCAAAGCAAATGATTTACCCATATCAGATTATCAAATCAATTTAAAAAAACAAACAAACAAAATACCCAAGAATTTTCATTATGAACTTCTTAGCAATCAGTTTGTGGTCTTACTTTTGCTATAGTCATGTTCAATATGAAAATTATTCATACTTTCCTTTGCCGCATAAAAGAAAAAGGTGTTTAGAGACTCAATAATGGGGCTATGCGTTCAAATCAACAAATTAAAAACATAGAACTTAGAGTTTGAAATGTAAGTAGAACAACACCTTAGAAGCATCATGCAGGCTCTGGATCATATGCTAACTCTGGAGGAATAAAAGCTTTCGTTTTCTTCCTGTGTAAGTGTAATAATTGCACGGGTGAAATACAAAAATGAGGAGCATAAAAAACAAGAACCAAAAGTAGATGGCCTGCACTAAAACCCTGCCTATTAACATAGGAGGAACTCCCTCACCCCCTAAGATTCCCTGATTTAGTTACTTAAGTACTTGCAGATGAAGAAAATATATTTCAGACAAAAGAAATTATTAGTACCAGTCTTGTAACATGCCAATAGGGCTTGTTCTTTACTGAGTTATTTGTTTAATTTCATTACAAGTAGCTACTGTTAGTTTCATTCTAAGGCTGGTAGCTAAGAAAATATTCAATTATAGGTACTCACTATAAACTTCAAAAACGAAACCGGCATACAAGAAAAGAATTATCTATAATTATACAAACACACACTCACACATAGAAATAGAAATATAGCATAGCTATGCTTACAAAAATCGGAACCAGATCAAGACATGAGAAATCAAGAAGAATAGTATAAAAAACTAGAGCAGGAATTATATAAAATAAATAAACCCTAATTTAGATTAAAATGGCATTATTAATGTATCAATGATAATTCCTACAATAGCTTTCAGCTTCTGTATAGAACAGAAAAGAAAATTGTAAATAGCAAGAGTATATAAATAGGTTGACACCTTATTCAAACAAAAGAAAAACACGGATAAAATACATATTTGTTATTCAAAACCAAATAATAAAATAAACCATGACTAATTTAACATATGAAAGATCTATCTAACACTTTGATTTCACCATATATGGAATCATAAGAGAGCATTGCTTTACTTAGGCACTCTTCATCATAAGTTTTTTACATCTTTTAATTATGAACTTTAAAATTTATCATCTAACATTAAAAATACCAAAAATAATTAATATATCATTATATTCTAACAAATACTTAATTCCAGCACCTGTTATTCATGTCAAAAACAGAACTAAATATTAAGGAAATGCACCTAAAGAGAGCAAAAAATCAAAGATATATAAAATCTTGAAAAATAAATAAATAAAATATACCTTCAACAAACATGTGTTGTAAATCAAACCACCTTGGTAGTATATCTTGAACTTCAACTATTTCCTTGCTAATCGATGGGAGAGCCTGCAATAAAGTCCAAAATATACTGTAAAAAATGTGCACTAATATACAAAAGAAATGAACCAGTGATGCACTCAAGTTTTGCATCTATCCAAGCTGCTGCAAAAGAAGACATACCAGGAAGCAGTGAAAGTGAAATTCTTGAAGGAGTGGCCATGGAAGCAATTTACCCAGCTGCAAAAACAAGAATCTCATAACTGATTATAATAGACTTAGTTAAAAGAATGGAAGCAAGTCACATATTTCAACATCTTCTCAACTATAGCAATAAAATAAAGGTGTTAACTAGTTAGTTAACTTGTAAAAAAGATGTCTCTATAAAAGTAGATTCTAGTGTTTAATTTTTAATTTGATTGAAACACATGCTCTTCAAGATTTTCAAATGAAACTAATCATTTGCAAAATAAAATCAGTGTACAGATTAGTTTTCAAATTAGTCTCTATATTGATTTTTTTGTATAGCCAATGGGATTAGCACAAGTGTATGGTTAGCAGTTTTTCCTCTATATATTACATGTACATGTATTATTCATTCACACAATAACAAAATATCCATACAAAAATATCCTTCAATATTCATTTAAAAAAAAAAAAACAATATGTAGTACCACCAACGGAAACTAGCAGCAGGTGATAAAGATGCCATTGATTTGCCATCTACCAGAGACAAGGGAAGATGATTTTGTATAGCCAAACATAAAGCAAAACATATATAATTGAAGTATATATCTTTGTCTCGGATAACCAAACAGATTGAAGTGCAAACATATTTTATCCTAATCTTCCAACACTAATTAACTATAACCACCAACAGAAACTAGAGTTGGATACAAGAGCAGAATTTCAACTTCATATCAAAACACATGAATTATGGATTTGTCCTATTATTAATAAAGAAATCTCCATATTTATATATCCAAATGTGCACATATTAAGCACATAATATTAGTAAAAATCAAAATTGAAAACCCATTCAAGAAAAAGCACTAAAACCTAAAAGCCAAGTCAGATTGAATTTTTCAATATAAATACTTAAGAATTTGAATTGATAAAAATCTATTTCAAGTGATGCACATACCTCAAGACCCACATGAACATTTTGGATCTTTCAATACTCCTTGAACAAGAAACAAAACCAGAAAAAAAAGCTTCGAACAACTAAGAAAAACAAGAACACCGGATTTACAAATGAAAGAAAACCTATTGTAAAACTTCCAACTCTGTCTAAATCCAAAACAAACAATCAGAAATACATATAGCTTATTTGGCCATTTTATTAAAAAGAAAGAAAAAAAAATGGGAAAAAGACCAACATAGAGAAGGGAAGAGAGAAATACAAAAACAAAATAGATATGGAAAAATGGACTTTCAGTAACAAAACAGAAGGGAGGGTACCGGGATCCATTTTCCAACATCCTAAGCTCCCTCACTGAGAGCCCATCGCCACCGCCACCTGCAGAGGATAGAGACAAAGATGATAGGGTGAGCAAGAGAAAGACGAGAAAAATGAAGGTACTGAGATATCTCTGTCGCCACACGATCCACCATCGACCCAAGCCTCTCAGGAGAGAATATTACCTGAGATAGTTGGCGTGAGGCAAAGATAGGACTCCGAAAGCTTGTGATAGTTGGCGTGAAGTCGGGAGGCAGAGGTAGAACTCTGGAAGCTTGAGATAATCGGCGTGACTTCGTGAGGCAGAGAGAGATAAGTTGAGACGAGAGTGAGAGATGGAGGCTGAGAGAAATTGTTTGGGTAACTTAGATTTAGGGATTAAAATTTGGCTGAGAGAGATTAGACCCAAAAAAAGCGCCTAGAGGTGTATTTCATATGGCGCCAAAATAGTTCTGTGTTTTTATTTTAATCAACCATTAATAACTCTTCTAAATATGTGTTATTTTTTAATGTAATATATACTAAAAATTGTTGTAGTGCCATTTGGGTGATAGTGGATCGCTACACTAAGTCAGCTCACTTTCTGCCAGTGATGACTACATATACAGTTGACCAGTATGCAGATCTCTATGTGAGAGAGATCGTGTGCCTCCATGGATCGCCTAGGTCGATCGTGTCAGATCGGGACCCTACTTTTACTTCCAAGTTCTAGGGGAGTTTGCAGAAGGCCATGGGAACACAGTTGAAGTTCAGTACTGCTTATCATCCTCAGACAGATGGGCAATCTAAGAGGACGATCAGGATATTAGAAGACATGCTGAGAGCATGTGTACTGGACTTTGGTGGATCTTGGAGTAAGTATCTACCTTTGATAGAATTCTCCTACAACAACAGTTATTAGTCTACCATTGGAGTTGCACCTTATGAGATGTTGTATGGTAGGAAGTGCAGATCTCCCATCCATTGGGATGAGACAGGTGAAAGGAGATACTTAGGTCCTGAGGCAGTTCAGAGGACCAGTGAGGCCATTGAGAAGATTAGAGCTTGGATGCTCGCTTCTCAGAGTAGACAGAAAAGCTATGCAGATCCCAAGCGCAGGAACGTGGAGTTCCAAGTGGGAGACTATGTCTTCCTTAGAGTCTCACCATGAAAAGGGGTGAGAAGGTTTGGGAAGAAGGGAAAGTTGAGCCCTAGATTCGTAGGTCCATTTGAGATCCTGGAGAGGATTGGTCAGGTGGCTTACATACTGGCTTTGCCTCCGGCGTTGTCTGCCGTGCATAATGTGTTCCATGTATCAGCTCTTTGAAGGTATGTATCTGACGTGAACCATATTATGAGTTATGAAGATCTGGAGCTTGAGCCAGATCTCTCCTTTGAGGAGCAGCCAGTTCAGATACTTGATAGAAAAGATAAGGTCCTCAGGAATAAGACGATACCTTTGGTTAAGGTTTTGCGGAGGAATAGCAAGGTCGAGGAAGCGACTTGGGTGCTGGAGTCAGATATGCAGAGTCAGTATCCCGAGCTGTTCAGGTAAATTTCGAGGACAGAATTTCTGTAAGGAGGGGATAGTTGTAATGCCCTGAATCCTCCGATGCGGTTTAATGGCTGGATTAGTAGGCCGGGAGGGCCATAACTGTTTAATCATGCCATTAAATGAATATATGCATGTTTATGTGAATTATATTATAATATGATGTTATATGCATGCATGTGGGTCCACATTTGAATATTATGATATTTTGGTAATTTGGCCCGTTGATGGTATATTTGTATATTTGGGTGCATATTGTGATTTGTGAATGAGATTCCATTATTATGAAGATATATTCGAGCTATTCGGCATGAGACGATCCTATACAATGGATTAGCGGTTTTGTCATAACGGGGTCAATTATTGGGTAATAAGAATGTTTATTTGATGATAAATTGGGAGTTATTGAGATCAAAATGAAATTCTGGAAGTTTTGACTATAATACCCCCGGGAGGTTTTTGGGAACCCGAGCACTAGGTTTTATTTGAGGTTACTTAAGCTTGAAGTAGCTTGTCAGATAGAACGTACGTTAGAAAACCTCCGTTCTTTCTCGTTAGTTCATTTTTACTGTTCGAAGCCTTTTCGAAGAAATCTCGAGTTTTAGGAGTCGGAATCAAGCGAGGATCGAGGCATAGTGATCCTAGGAAGGATTAGAATCTTCTTGACCGAAGGATTTGATGAGAAACAACCCAATCGAAGGTAATCTAAGTTTAAAGTTTTGAGTTTTTAGAGTTTCTAAGCTTTGAATTGGATTTTGTGAACCGTTGAGTTTGTGGTTTGATTGAACCTTGGGTTTTGATGGTTTTGGACCATTGGAAAGCTTGGGCACTTTGATTTGATGATTTGGTAATGTTTAGGCATGATTTTAGAGGCTTTGGGATGTTGGGGAACGAGTTTGGACATGTTCTGGGTTGGGGGCTGCGGCCCTGTTCTTGGAGTGCCGCGACCCTAGCTCGAAGAAGCAGGTGGGGGAAATTTCCTTTGCTGGGCACCGCGGCCCTTGTTTCAGTGGTGGCTGATGGCAGCGGCCCAAGGTGCCAGGGCCGCAGCCCTTGAGCAGGGTTGAGCCCGTTTGTGTGTTTTGACCCTGGGAACATAGTTTTAGGCCTCGGGATTGTTCCTACTACTTGGATTAGTTTGGATTGATGTCCCGGAGGCTAGATTTTGGTTTGGGAGCCTATTTTGATCATTTTTATTGATGATGTCCCGTGTTTGGTTATGACTAGGTGACCGCTAAAGGACTAAAAGTTGATCGTTCTCAAGGGTCGTTCCTTTATTCATTCTAGCTCGAATCTGAGGTAAGAAAACTGCACCCTGTGTATATATGACATGTGTATTTGTTATTGAGGCATGTTTATTGATAAATGTGGACATGGATTGCATATTAAATGCTAGTGAATGTTGCTTACTTGTATATGGCACTGACTAGTTAGGGACACTCACCTAAGAGTCAGAAACGGCATAAGCGTCCTGAACGCAGGACCGAGTGAAGATTAGATCTAATCGATATCAGCGTTGAATGGCCCTAAGGCATTAACGCTGGACCGACCCTAAGGTCGATGAACCTATAAGCGCTTGGCTAGTCTAAGACTAGTTACTCAGAGCCAGGGCCTAAGGCCCAGGTGACCGCTTGTCACATGGCTAGGGAACGATGTTCCAGGGTTATGACTCTATGGTCATGAGGAAGGTTATGTTGGTGACCAGTCACCATGCACCTTTCTTGTTTAAGCTGATGAAAGGTTCACTTACCTGTTAAGCCCCGGTGACCCTATCGTCACAAGGCTAAAGGGAGCTATTCCCAATTTAGTGACTTTTGCGACTATCACCTATCTGTTTTGGTCTGATAGTCATGTATGATTATTATGATAATTGTTGATATTATATCATGCTATATTGTGTTTTCTTGCCGGGCCTCGGCTCATGGGTGCTATGTGGTGCAAGTAAAGGGAAAGAAAAGCTCACCCAGCCTTGAGTGGAGAGCTTAGGTGGTGATGTGTACATATGCGGCCGCTTGACTACCACGGCCAAGGAGTTCTCAGAGGGACTAGGGGGTTTACCCTATTTTGCCGCTTAGGTTGGCGGGTTTGTAAATTTGAAACAATAGTGACCATTTTGAGTTGTAAATAACCTGTAAACGTTTTGATAAGCTCATGAGTAGTTATTTACTTAATAAAATATATAATTTCCTTTTTATTGTTTTCCACCTTAACTTGTTAATAACACTTAGAACACGTTTTTAACCAAATGACTCGGGTAGCGGATTAAATTTCCGGTTCACCGTTCACCGTAACTGTTCTGGGGTAACCAGGGTGTTACAAAAATACTACTAGATAACATTGCACTAAGATATAGTAGTGAATTTAGAAGGGGATCTGATCCCGAAAAATTATTACCAGATAACATTGCACTAAGCAGACCTAATTATGACATAATGATTTGTTCCAACGTACCCTAGTAAACCAATACTACCGCTTGGGTCTCATATAGTTGTCATGCTGAGTAAGGTAGAGTAGTGAATTTAGAAGGGGATCCGATCCCGGAAAAATATTACTAGATAACATTGCACTAAGATATAATAGTGAATTTAGAAGGGCATCTGATCCCGAACAATTATTGCTAGATAACATTGCACTAATCAAACCTAATTATGACATAATGAACCGTTGCAATGTACACTAGTAAACCAATACTACCGCTAGGGTCTCATATAGTTGTCATTCTGAGTAAGATAGAGTAGTGAATTTAGAAAGGGATCCGATCCCGAAAAAATACTACTAGATAACATTGCACTAAGATATAATAGTGAATTTAGAAGGGGATCCGATTTTGAAAAATTATTACCAGATAACATTGCACTAAGCAGACCTAATTACTACATGATGAGCTATTATAGCGTTAACTAGTCACCGAGATAACCTATACTATATGTAATAATATACAGTGCATTATATTTTTTTCAACTTGTGCTTACTTTTTTCTAATTTTTTTCTTTTTCATATTTTAAATAATAATTTTTTAAAAATATTTAAATAAATACAATTAAAACAAAATTTATATATATAAAAAAAACTTGTTAAAATAAGAGGCTTTTTTCATAAAAAAAGACATTATTTTTTAAAAATAATAATGAAAATAATATAAAATAAACTTTTTGAAATTAACAAAAATAAGAAATTAAAGAATGTCAATAATTTTTTTTGAGAAAAAGTGTTAGAAATGAATATAAAATTAATTTTTTGTTTAATTAATGGGGTGTCTTTATATATTATTGGAGTGCAAATATAATGTCCCTAATATACAAATATATATTTTTTATTTTGAAACAACAAACAAATTTTAATTTTAAAAATTTCAATTAAGGTTTTTTTTATTTTAATTTCGTTTTGTATTATTAAAATAACTCTCATTAATAATAAAATCAAATCAATACTATAATTTAATGATTTATTAAATTCTCGAATTTTTTTTAGTTTAGGATAAGAATTAATTAAATTTGTAAATATCTACCAATAGTATACAGTTTCACTTTATCAAATTTGTATTTAACTTCATTTTTTAAAATTCATTAAATCAAAAAATTGTGGTAGTTGTATTAAATGTCTTGAATTATTATTGCTATTTTCTATTTATTTTTTTAATGCATTTAATTGGTCAAATTTGTAATTAAAATTATAGTGGCTGAAATTAATGGGTGATTTTTATTAAAAATTTAATATTAAATTATAAAAATTGGTAGTAGTCGAAATTAATTGATAAATTATTCAAAAAGACAGTATTAAATTAAATGTTGTTACATGATTACTAATTACATTTGAGAAGTAACAACATATTAATTATTTATTCATTAAATTAAGAAAGTGTGGTTTTTGTATTAAATGACATAATTTAATATTGTTATTATTTTTTCAGTTTTTGAATTATTTTTTTGTTTTTTGTTAAATGCATTTAATTTGTGAATTTGATTATTAAAAAATAGGTGGCCGAAATTAATGGGTGTCTTTTATAAAATAGAAATAATATTTAATTAATGTGAATGCATGATTAGTGTTTACATTGGGAAGTTACCACATATTAATGATTTATTCTTCCAATAATATTTTATTATTTATTTTAAAGAAATCCAAAATATTTTATTAAGAATGTGAAATGTTGCATTGTTTCTTCATAACACACACTATAAATATATTGCCATATAACCTAAACTGATTGTGCTATTTTTTTTTTAAATAATCAAGTTTTACAAGCATTCAACTACCATGTCTATCATCAACATATCAGGTTCAACATATTCAAAGAATGAAGATAACTCTTCACCCTTTGATCTAAAGATGATGAAGTAAATTCTCCATTGAAGAAGATCAAGGTTGAGAAGTTTGACAATGATGCAAAGTCTCAATTGAAGAATATCAAGACTGAGAAGTTTAACGGTGGTGAGAAAGATGTGAATCCACTTGATGCTCAACTAGAGTACAATCCAAATGTAATATATTTCGATATTATGTTCCAAAAATTTAATGAAAATATCAGTCGTCTACTTGAATTGAAGAACAACATGGATGAATTTGTTCGAGAGATGACAAGATGCACTTTTGCGATGCAAACTCTGCATAAATCAGTGGCCAACTATTTTGATGCAAAGAGGAAAAAGAACGAGGTGTGGGAGAAATAAATGAAGGAGAAGGAGAAGAAGATGACAAAGAAGAATGACAATTTCTAAAATGCTTCAAGTGTTTTTTTTTGTTTTGTTTTAAATTTATTGTTTTTATGTGTTTCCTTAGGTCTTACTATAATATTTTTATTCTATTAAGTTTTAATTTTTTTATGGACATTTTCTTATTAGGATTTGTTATGAAAAGAAACTTTTATTTCTTTTTGGGTCTTCAGATAAAATCTTATTTTTATTTATTTATTAATAATGTTAATAATTTTGTTGGAGTGAAATTGTCCAATTTTTTTTATAAAATTAATGCCGAAATTGTATATTAATTTTCGGTTTTCAATGTAAAATTTTAATTAATAATTAACAATTTACCATTAAGCAATCTCTAAATTAATGGATTTTATAAATTACCTAACCAATTATATTAAATGAATATATTTCCTTATTGGGCAATATAGGACTAATGAATAAATATCTAATTTCAAAACAACATAATTTGATTTTCCCAAGAGAATACAAATAGATGCTTCTTTTAAAAAATCAAAATAGTTTTTTAATGCTAGCCGATATTTTTTTTAATTAACACATGCCGAAAATAATGCTTTAAAAAAAGTTTCAATTAAAAAATATATTTTCAAGGTAAAGAATATCAATAGTTATTGGTTATGATGTAATCTTATCAATAAATGCTCATTTATTGATAATAGAAAATTTGAAAAGTTGTATTGTTTTGTAGTTTATGGAAAAAATAAAATTAATTAAGTTAACATTTTTGGGAAAAAAATGAAGAGTTGTATTGATTCATTTTACCTATAATCAAAGTAGTTTGACATAAATCAAAGTTGTTTTTTCTTTTTAAATTTGTATTTTATACTGTAATATGGAAATATTTATTTCTTAATTTTGTTTTGATGTTCTATTATTGTTAGAAAAACCAATAGTCATCCATTATTTTAGGGTATATAAAAAATCATTAATTAGTTGTGATTTCCAATATAAGATTTAAATAATAAAATCTCAAATTTGAAATAATAATTTCGAAATTAAAATTTAATACGTTAAAGAAATTAAAAAAATATATTTCAATTAGTTCATTGGAAATTACATATACTTGCACCAAATAATATTTAAAATGCTACATTGGAAATTAAACAAACTTATTTCGATCAACAATATAAAAATACAAAAGTAAACCAAATTACTACTCCACATCTCCCTATTTATTGATTACATTGCTACTAACAATGATATCTTGATTTTGGTCTTCAGATATTTGAGATGCTTCACATAGTTACTGTACAAAACAATAAATAAATAAAATTAGATAAACATATACCAACCAGATAATGTTTCATACTGTAAAATTATGAAATTAATTAAGATATACCAACCAGACGACGACGAAGTTAATGGATAATATTATTTTAACCATTTAACCTATCTCTAGATTCAAAGATCTTTGTAACCAAAATATTTTGCAAACCAACAACCATTGTGAGCAAAGCATTTACTTTTGCCACCCCAACCTGTAAAAAATAAACTAATATAAAATTTCAAAAATAATTAAAATAATAATAAAAAAAATAATACATACACATTTTACATGGTCTAGAATTTGAAGGTTCCCTTTGTTTACATCTGATGGTATATTAATGGCCATTGCATCACCATCTTCATCAGGTATGACAAAACTCCATGGCGGGATATGAACATCACGGTCTACCTCATCTACACATACATGGTTTTCGTATTCCTAATTTTTAAATAGAAAAAATATTTTAGAAAAATATAATCCAAGTGTTCTAACATAAACATAAAATGAGATCTCAATCATAGACACATATATAGATATGAAGATATTACCTTAAAAAAGAACAATAAGACTCACTATGAAGACAACGTCGAGTTATACTTTCGAACATTCAAGAGGACGACTCCAAACTTTTCATAGGAGATCTATACCGACAAGCACGATCTAAAAGCAATTTGGACCTGATTCGATTAGGAGACAATAAGTTATCATAAAAGTTTTGTCTCTTCTGTCCAACCCTTCCTTCTAAATCCTTAGATCTACTTCTTTTATTCTTCATCCCCTTCCCCTCTACTCCCATGCATTTTCTCTCTCCCCTTCTATTTTTCCCCACACATTTTTTTTTTCTTCTTTCTCTCCTTCACATGCTCACGAAATCATGGTGCAATTATGAATTTTTTATGTTTATTTTTTTACTTTGAATGAAGAAGAAGAAGAAGAATGATAGAGAGTTTAAGAAATGAGTGTGCATTTATTATGAAACCCTAGTTTTTAAAATTTTAAATTAATTCAAAACTTGAAAAGAAAGCTTACCTCTTATTGGTTGGAATCACCATTCCTAATGACAAAAAAAAAAAGGCAATTTCGAAATTAATGCCCAAAAAAAAGAATCTATGCAAAAAAAAAAAGAATCTTTACTTGTTGGTAATTTGATGTACCAAGTCACCTACATGCCATGTCAGCATATTTGCACATTTATCTAGGTACCCATGTGTGGGTAATACCCATTGAGAACTTTTCCATATATATATATATATATATCTTAAAGAAAATTGAGAGCATATAAAGATAATAAAGATATTATCAGCAGCGATTAAATAGCAAAACAAAAAAAATTAAGAAATGGTTTCCGCCCTTCAATCTGATCGTCTTCTTTGAAGGAGTCAAAATATGTTTTAAGATTGTTAGAAATAATATAGCGGAGAAGAACGAAATATATATTAATATATTTAATTGAAGAACAGAAATGAAAAAAAGAATACAATAGAAAGAATAAACCAAAGTCGAGGCACGCGAAACACACTTTCCTTAAAGCAGATTTGCCCCCTTTACCTGAACAGTGCTAGAGGATTCGTGAGCAACCACTTCCCAGGATACAACAGCTATTAAGCAGGACGAATGCACCACTGCGTCTGCTTAGGCGAACTCGAAATAAATTTTCCCTCTATCACCATAAATTACTACACAGACTGAAGAGAAAAAGAAAAAAAAAACTAAGTGTGTGATGCTCTGTATCTGTGTCCTAGAATGAGAGGAGAAACCTCTTTTTATAGGCTTCATGGAGAGTTGAAAAATGTGTGAATCAAGTGCATTAATGCCCAAATATCCAACAAATCTGGTATCTTAATATCTGAAAATCAATTAGAATTAATTACCCTTATCCTGGTAATATCAGCAGTTACCCAAAATGATTTTTTGAAAATAAATAAGAATTAATCACACTTATTATGATAATATCAGTTGTTACCTAAAGTGATTTTCTGACAGTCAATCAGAATTAATTACACAATATTCTAATATCTTAATTTTGACCAAAGTGATTTGTCAAAATCAATCAAAATAAATCACACAATATTCGGATAATATCATTACCATTTTAAGCATCAATTTCTCATTCACTCAATTTTTTCCAACATTCAGCACTGTAACTGTGGCAGCAACGGCAGCCTAAAACTCTCTGATTGTAAGAAATGCATGTCTAAGTGCAAGTGCAGCTGCATGGCTTAGATGAATGACTACCCATTTCATATGTATTGATAAATATGTTTGTTATATTACTTTGTTCTGTCATATTGGAACATTTAGCTATAGATGAACCCCAATTAATATATATATATTTTTTAAATTCTAGGTTTCTGATTTCTCGATTGTGTTTTCGTTTATCTCAATAGCTTTATAGAATACACACAAAATGCTGTGGAGAATTCAAGACAGAGAGCCATCCCTCTTTAAACAAATATATGACGTAAATCATAAGTTACAAAATTTTGAAATACAGTTTATATACACTAAAAATATTTTATTACTTATTTGACAAAAAAATCACTTGTTATACTATCAAATATATATAAAATAAAAACATAGGCCATTTAAGATAATTCCCAGTTTAAAAATATGGGTGCTAAGTTACAATTACATCACAGATCAAGACAACCTTGTACTTTCTTGTTGGTATCGTACTTTTTTAGTCCTGTCTTGGCGTTTGCAAGGATCTTCAGTGGGAAGCTACGAGAATTCAAAATAAACAATTTTAAAAGATACAAAGTTGTAGTATGACTAACCTCAAATGCAGAAATAGTAACAACACGCTCACCAGAGCTATTCTTAGGAGTTGCAAATCTTATATCAGCACCAATCTCATTCTCTAGAGCTCAACTAGTTCCAGTAATCTGTTATTACACAAACATATCATTCAGTGCTCCCTCCAATCCTGCATCCCACATCCAAAATCCACCAACTACTTCAGCTTGTTCTCGTCATAACCGATGGCAGCAAATTTGGGGAGTCTGATTGGAAAACAAAAACATAGGAGTGGTTAGGCAGTAGTACGAGTAGAGATTGAGGGAGATGGAGGGAGAGGTGATTGAGATAATTAACTGCAGGGAAGCAACCAATAATAAAAGGAGAAAATGGCGCCAAATGAAAATTAATTGGCTAAATGAAAAGTTGGCGCCAATGAATTAAAATTTTAGATCCATATAGAATCAGTGTGTCTCATACTATGTCAAGCTAATATAATTGTGACAACTCGTATTTAATATTTCATTTATAAAAGAACTGCTACTACTTTTTCACACCAAGTTAAGTTTTAATATGAGGTGTCACAATTAAATTATTTTGACACAGTATAAAACACACTAATTTGACATAGAATCTTGATTCATCCATACTTGGGTCTTTTATTATAATTTGGCTTTTTATTGAGCAATTTTTATTATTTGTTTAATATAACTAGACTAACCTGTTTTCCTTATTAATGTAAGTTGTGTTTTATATTATCATCAATTTAAAATATTACCCCTGACTATAAATTTAATTAAAATTATTTTTTTATCTCTAACAAAAAAATATTATATTTTTATCATTCAAATATCAATGCTTTGTTGTGAGATATTTATTATTTTAAACTATACTATCAGAACAAATGTTAAATCATACGAAAAAATTGAAAACAGATCAACAAAAATAATATCTACTTAAAATTTAATTTTGTTCGTTATTTCATAAAAATATATTATATCTTTTTCAAAATTTTAAAGCAACGGAATCTAGAAAAAACATAAATTGAATAAAATATATATTTATATGCATACAGCTAAATTTTCATACTAAGTTTTTATCTCTATCATTTAGTCTAAAGTGATCAATATTAAACAAAATAATTGGTATAAGCATGTACATCCTCCATATTTATTCATCATACAAGTAAGATATATTGATCTCTAAATATTTTTTTATGCATTTAGCTTGTTTAATAACATGATTGTATTTTTATATTATTTTTTATCATGTAACAGGTATTACTGAATTAGTTTATAAAAAGACGAACAAAGCTTGGACAAAATTTCTAAGGTTAGTATTAATGCTTAGCATGTATATTTTATATGCTTTATTATTCTTATTCGATTTCATAATAAAAATACTGAGATATAAAAAAAATGACATGTAGATTTAGTCACGAGTATGAAGTGGGCTTGAGAGAATTTATACAAAACGTTAAGATTAAAGCGAGAAATCCTAATAAGATCATATGCCCTCGTGCAAAGTGTAAAAATCTTTCTTCAAAAAAGTGATGAGGAACTTTATGAACACCTAATCATAAATGGTTTTGATCCATTATATAAGATTTGTGTTCGTGGGGAAAGTTGAAGTGATACAGCCGAACAAATGGAATACAATGAAATGCCTGATGCACATGCATTGTTTCGAGATACATTCGTCGTTAATGATAGTGAAAAACATAATCAAGATAAAGGACATAATATTGATGATTTTGTTGAAAAATTTCAACTCGTTGAAGCTCCTTTATACAAAGGTTGTACTAAGTATTGATGCAACAAATTTGCTTTTCTATATTTGGAGGAATTGCCGACGATAACTGGTTTTTCGATCTCGTTCCAATGATGACGATCGCTTTTACCGTCGTTGATCCGTCGGGGGTACCTGCAAGAAAGACACTCCAATGTCTAAGTCAGATTCTTTCGATCCCCTTGTTTGAATAAGAATCTAATATTTATAGAACAAAAATGTACGGTGGTTAGTTGGTTCAACTGAACCCTTGATTGGCGAGGGAAAATAACTGAATTTCCCTCCAAGATGAGATGACTTTAAATCAAATATGCAGAGGTTAGAGGCGCAGACCGCCTCTGACCCGTAGCTTCAGTCTTTGGAGCCTCTATAGATCAAAACGATCCGTTTTGATCATATCACAAATGAGGAAAGGCCTTTGGGTCGAATACCTTGGGCCAACACTAAGTACACAAAATTATCAAATACAGTAGCACTATACAAACATAAAGCTACAAATAGTATATCTGACAAGGCATTTAACGAGTTGCCTGAGCTTCTACGTGATATTTTGCTAGATGACAATGTTCTTCTTGATTCATTGTACCCAATTGGCAAATTTCTCAAGGAGTTTGATTTTAGGGTATGAGAAGATAGATGTTTGTATAAATGATTGTTGCTTATTTAGAAAAAGGAGAATGATCAATTAGATAATTGTCCGAAATGTGGTGTCTCACGTTTGAAACTAATGACCAAACTAAAAAAATTAAGAAAGGAATATCTGCAAAAGTGTTATAATACTTTCCTATAATACCAAGGCTTCGAAGGATGTTCATTTCTTCTAAAAACATCATAACAATTGAGGTGGCACTATACTCATATTAGTCAAGACGGCGAAATACGACACCCAGTTGATTCATTTGCGTGAGACACCATCAATAAAAAATGGCCGGATTTTGCTTCTGAACCATGAAACCCAAGGCTTGGGCTTGCAACACACGGATTCAATCCTTTTAATAACCTTAGTACACAATATAGTTGTTGGACAATAATTTTAGTCATATATAATTTTCCGCCAAATATTTGTATGTCTCGGGAAAACTTGTTATTGACCAAATGTTGGGTCAAAACTTTTGTGTTAAAAAAAAACCTAAATTGTTATAAAAAAAAAATTCAACAATGAACCTCATTGATTAAATGATAAAAATTATTCCCCTTAAAATATTTCTTATTCCCTCCTTTTTTTTCTCTTAGATTGAAACACCAATCAAGTACTGGTGGTTTTATGCAATCTGATGTTTATGTAAACATTAGTTAAAGAAATATTTAACTAAATTCACCAATTAATTTTGTAAATGTTAATTATAAATATGTTAATTTTGTAAATGTGTTTCTGTAATTTGTAAATATATATTTTTTAATTATTTTCATTAATATTTCGTAGGGGTGTTCATTGTTTCCCATTCAATATTTTAAGTCTATCCGATTCGATCCAATTCAATTATTAATTGGATGTTGAATTTTTACAACAGATCTAATCCAATTAACTTGACTCAATCGATCCAATCCAATCCAATTATCCATTAGATTTGATCAGTTTTATCTATTGGATGTGTCCACTGCTTATCTACTGGAGTAGATTGGATCCATAAAATGTTTTAGAACCTTTATTTAGACCATTTTTTTTATACAAAAATAAAAATTAAATAAGATTTTAAACCCAATTTTCTTATATGTTTCAATTATAAAAACACTAACTACTCATATAAAATCAAAATGATTAAAAATAATATAAATAGAAACACTAATTAGTTCATAAAATAATACAAATCAACCTAAATTATAAGTGCAATTCCTAATATGTAATTGAATCAGTTCGGCGGTTGTATTGGATTTTTGCACATCCCATTCAACAACCGACCAATCCAATTTGGATCTTAAAAAATTTGATCCGATTTGTTCTAATCACAACTGAATTTCTATTTTTTTTGTAATAACCAAGGTTATTATTTTTATTATAAGCTCGTTAATTATGACCTTAGATTATTTTATGCTATAGTTTATAACTTGAGAGGTGGAACTAGAAAGATTGCTTTATATTAAAATATGATTTTAAGACTTAGTAAATAATTATAATATGGGTATTTATAATTATGATTAAATATTTATGGAGGTTATTTATTTTATGGGAAATAGAAGCTTATGATTAAATTAGTATATAGTTTTTTTTTTAAGGAAATAAGAAATTATAAAATATGTACACATGTTATTTGGTGATAGATATAATGTACATGTGGCATTAGTTTAAGTCCCAATTAATTGAATTTACTAGGCTTGGCTGAAATATCGTATCGTTTAAGCTAGGTGGAATTTTTCATGAATAAATAAAAAAGTGACAAAGCTTACATTGAAGAACCAAGTCTTACTTGGTTAAAGAACAAGCTAGGTGGCGTGGGAAGCTTAGAAATAGACAAAGATGGACTAGTTTTGAACTTAAAGAGTTAGGTGTCAATCATAGCTTACTAAAGGGAGACTAGAAGACTAAGTACATGATAGTTAAAGCTTGTTGGAGTGTTTTAAATTTGAAAACAAGCATGGGAGACTATGTAGAGAAACTAGTAAGGACTTTGACTACATATTGTTGAATGTGAGTATGTGTGGCTTTAAAAGAGTATTTTTAGCAAATTGAATAGGTAAAATGGTGGCTGGCCGAAACTATATAGGGAGGGGGAAGTTTAAATTTAGAAAAATTGTTTAATAGGTGTGGAGAGAAATAAGGAAGAAGGTTGGGGTTGGGAGCCAATAAATAGAGCCTTTCACCTCTTTATTTTTCCACACACAAACAAAGCTTCAATGTGCTCTCCATTTTCGAAAACTCCCTCTTCAAAGTTCCATCTTTTTGCTCCCTAAAACACCATATAGTTGAAACCACTATATCATTTATAGTAATCGAAATTCTTTTTCATCTATCTTTTCTACAAAGGCTCAAACACCATTGCAATTATAAAACCCTATATAGTCGAAATACACCAAGCTTCTCAATTATTTTTTATAGCCAAAATACCCAAGTACCAAACTCTAAATATTGTTGTTGAAGATAGACATTTTGTGGAGGCTTGGGATTTTGAAAGTCTTGATATTTTGTTCTAGGGTGAAGATATGACTTTTATGAGGTGTAGATTTTTGAAAGTTTAGTTATTATTATAGTCTCTAGTTTTAGTCTTTTATGTTATATATATATAAGGTCTAGGCGATTTTCACTAGCATGAATAGTTTTCTTGATAGAATAGTGTTGTTACGAAATCTTGTATGAATTTATGATGATATGTATGTTGGGATTAGTGTCATTTAAAACATATGTATTGAACAATGTTTTTATGAAATGAATTTTTGCATATATTGTTTGTTTATTATTATTATTAGAATAATATTACATGAATATTAGAAAATTCTCAAATTCGTTATTGTGACTACAATCTTGTATAGGTACAAGAGGATTAAGATTATAAAGGAATGAATTTAAACAGTTCGTAGTAAAACTGGAATCAAAATGGAACCAGTCTGACATTGAATGGATGCACTGTAGTTGGTATGTAATAGATGCCAGACTGGGTCTTATTCGATGCGACCTTGGGTCCATTCGATGCCAAACTTGATCCATTCAATACCAGACGAGGTTTATTCGATGCCAGACCGGGTCCATTTCGATTCCAAATTGGGTATATTCGATGCCAAACTGGGTTTATTTCAATTCCAGACTCGCATATTCGATGCCAAACTGGATCCATTCGATGCCAGACTGGGTCTATTCGATGTCATACGAGGTTTATTCGATGCCAGATTGGGTCAGTTCGATGCTAGGCTGGGTCCACTTGATGCCATACTGGGTCCATTCAATGTCAAACTGTTAGGATTAATGCTCTAAAAGCATGTCAAGACATTTTATTGGTTTTAAATAAAAGTACAATTTTATTATATTTGAATTTTATAATTATTGTTTGAATTAATTATATAATAAAATCAAGAAAATTCCTTACTCATTCATGAGAATATGATCTTGTATTAGTATGAGAGAGTTAAGATTATATATAATGAATAAAATAGTCAGTAAAATATTAAAGTAAGGAATCTTTAATGAATGGTTACTAGTACGGTTTGCTAAGCATACGAGATGCAAGTATTCTAGATTCGGATTACTGATGTGGAAAGACATCTTAGTAAATGTGTTGTATACAATAGAGATTATATATGACAGGACTGATGAGAATTAATTATCTTTTTAAACTTGCCGTTTGACGTAAAGATTTAATTCTTGTCATAATAGATGATCATTTGTAGATCAGTCTAAATCTTGAGTATTCATGAACTCTTGTTTATGTTTACTGGATATTTTGATTCACTCGTTAAGGTCTCTTAGAATAATGAGGTTAATGAGTTTTTTTTTAGATTCAATATCATGGATGGCTGGGAACATGAATTACAATATTGGAATTCATGCTTTCCTAACAGATCGAATATTGGTTCCCTTAAGGGTTGATTATGGAACTGAATAGTTATTGAGCTCAAATATATAATTAGATTATAGATTAATTATCCGCTAGTGAATTAATGGTACTTAAGGATCAAGAAGTAATTAGAAGGGTAAAACAATAATTTTGACCAGCTCCAATTAACGAACCAATAATGGAGGACAAAACTACATATATTGAATATATCAATGGACTACTAGAGAAAACTGTGTAAATATAATTCTATAAATACTTAGAGTGCAATTCGATATTTATAGTGGAGTAATCATGGAATTAATAAATAAGATTATTATATTAAAGAGTTTAATTAATAATTTGGTTTATTGGAGCTTCGTATTATAGATCCATGGTCCCCAGATCACCTATGTCCTACACTTTCAAGGGTAAGGATGTCAAAAGAAAGATATGTTAAGAGAAATGACAAAATTGCAAAGGAATTAATTTTTTATGGCAAGGAAATAATTATTTGATAATTATGGGTAATTGATTAATTATGAATTAAATAATTATTTAACTATATATTTTTTATTTTGAAAAACTATAGGTTAAAAATAATATTAATCTTGTTTGGATTAATATAAAGAGAGAAAATAATAAATATCTTATTTATAATATTATATTTATTTATTTAATTTAAAACTGATATTTTAAGATAAAGTTAATTTTGAATTAATTGATATTTATGTTGGAATAAATATCTTGTCTTAAAAGTTGATTAAATAAACAAATGAGAACTTTATGGCAACCCTAATAGGGCTGGGCGACACACACTATACAGTACAGTGTGTGGCGCCTAGCATCAGAGATTTTATCCGTGGGATTTGAATTTTGAATTTCAAATAAATTTGTTTAATTACTTATGTTTACCCAAAAACGGCTTCTAATGACGTGGCAAGGATTTCTCACACTTGGTTGACACGTGGAAGAGTCGAAATAAGGAGCTGTTGTTCGATTATTGACCAGCTACACATTGCTTTGTCAAACCTCACGATTAGATACGACCAGGCTGGTCGTATGATTCGGTTTATTTCCTTAAAAGATTGTATTCTTGTAATAACTACGTTGATTATTTTTCTCTTTATTGCCTTGATACACGGATATTAAGGATAGTTAAGGCCCATTGGCCCATGTAACCTCCCATGAGCCTATAAATATGCATGAAATAACTCAAGGAATGGACTTTTGGGGTCTTTTGAATCTTTTTCCTGAATACTGAGAGAAAGAACATACAGTGCGATTATCCATCATCTTGTTGTAATTTTCCCAAGGTTTGTGAAACTCAAGAACCCTAGTTCTTTAATCACAGCATTGGGATTCAATATTAATAATAACATTAAGTGGACGTAGGTCATTACCATTCTTTGGGGTCGAACCACTATAAATCGTCTGTGTCTATTCTTTAGCATTAGATTGCATTCTTGATTATTATTTCATTTCTTGTCGTATTTCTGACTCCGTGTCGTTGGCCAAATTGAGGGTCAACATTCTGGTGCTTTCATTGAGAATTGAACTCAAGAAGCTGTAAGAGAATCTAATGGCAAAGACATCTAAGAAAGCTGGACCGGCCGCTGGCGCTGTATGATCTCAACCTCCTCCTCCAAATGTGGCGGAGAATGAACCAAATTTAGAGTTTGAAGAGGAGGAGTTGGATACGGAAACACTGAGGGCAACACTGGGGGTGTTGCCTCATGAGTTGGCCAATCAGGAGAACGCAACGGAAACAATGGCGCTGCAGTAGAGAGAAATTGAACGTCAGCGCCAGGCAGACATGGACCGTCGGTAGAGGGATGCCATGGTCTCTCTTAAAGCAGCCATACAATTGGCTCGAGGACAAGCTACGTCGGCCTCTCAGCCGGATCAGCCACTGAGCGCGCCACCATAGCAAGCTCCCAATCCCAGTCCTCTGCTCCAGCCAGCAAGCCCTCAAAGTCCGGAGCAGCCACCTATGGCTCAGGACGATGTCCCAGTTGGGGATCCTAAGCAGCAGCCTCCATCTCAGGCTGGTCGAGGCAATCCCCAGCGACAGAGGCATAATAGGGTCGGGCAGCCGCCCCGCAGCCCTAGACGCCCAGGGGACGGAGAGCCAAATCCACCGAGCAGGGGGCAACGTCCTTCTGCCAATAGAAGGCATCACGAGTCAGACTCTGCGGCCAGGGGCTCCCCATGGCATAGTAATGCCCGGGGACCCAACGACCAGTGCAGGCCTCCCCCTGACGCTCGGGAAATGCCAGGCCGAGGAGGAAATAGCGTGAACAGCCAGTCACGCCGTAGTCGGCCACAGTTTAGAGATGGCCATGACTATAATGAAGCCGATTCTGGTAGAGGAAATGCTGATCGGAGGAATGAGGAAAGAGGTGGAAACAGAAGCCCCCCACTTAGAGAAAATAGGCCGACGGGCCATAATGCTGAGGGGCAACCCCGAAAAAATAACGTCTTTGATCGGCTAGGAGTTAGCGAGCAGAGACGCAGAGACAACGATTTGAGAGACGTACTCAACTACCGGCGCGAAAGGCACGATGAGTATGCTCCTCCGGCACCGGCAGCCCCAGCGATCCCAGAAGCGGTTCAGGCTCAAATTGATGCTCTGAACCAGGCAGTACAACAGCTAGTCGGGGGCCGAACGTCCCACATAGAGTACGATCGGAGGAGAGGCACTCTGTTTGTGCAGAGAATTGCTGTGGCAGAAACCCCTAGCAAATTCAAAATGCCTGTACTGCCAAACGTTGATGGGTATGGAGACCCAGTATCTCATGTCAACAAATTTGAGATACAAATGGACATTCAGAAGGTGTCAGACGGTGCCTGTTGCAGGATCTTCACCGCAACACTGTTTGATACTGTGTAGGAGTGGTTCTTTAAGTTCCCTCCTGCTAGCATAGTATCTTGGGACATGTTCGTGAAGGAATTTTACGGACAGTTCTATGCGGGTCGCGTACACCCCACTGAGGCCAACCAGCTGGTCAAGATACACCAAAAGGAGGGAGAGCCCTTAAAGGAGTATGTCCAGCGCTTCATGCAAGCAGCAGTTGGAGCCAAGACAGTGGGGGATGAAGGCAAGATGATGGCCCTAACTGCTGGGGTTAGACTCCATTCTCCCCTCTGTAGTAGTCTAAGAAAGAACGGGGTAAAGAGTACCCATGAGTTTTTTAATCGAGCTGATCGATATATCAAGCTCAAGGACGCGATTGCCAATGAAGGGAAATCGCCCACGAAAGACAAGGGGCCAAAGGAAGAACCCGCCAAGGCCGTCAACGAGTCGGAGAAACCCAATGGCAACGACAAAGGCAACGGGAACGGAAATGGCAGAAATGGTGGAAAATGGGCGAACAATGAGCCATCAACTTCTGAGAATAAGCACCCCAAAGGCAATAGATATGAGCCGAGATTCACAAACTACACAACCCTTGTCGAAAGTCGAGCAGAGGTCTCCCAGGCGACCAGCTCTAATGTTCCTTATAAGCGACCTGCACCTATAAGGAAGGATATCTCTAAGAGAGATACCACAAAATTCTGTCGTTTTCATAACGTCTACGGACATGACACTAATGAGTGTAACCAATTGAAGGACGAGATTGAGTTCCTGATTAGGCAGGGACATCTAAGGAGGTATGTGCGAGCTGCAAGAGGGTCTCAGCGAGAGGCTCAAGGTGGCAATGAGCAGGCGCCTGCACGCCAACGCTCGCCACCTTTATAGCTAGCTCTTGTGGCAGGCACGTTACTCACCATCTGTGGTGGCCCACACCATGCAGGGGATAGTGGGAAGGCAAGGGAATGATACGCTCGAACCACATGCCACGACCAGGACATCGAGATGATGAGTGTGGAAAATCGAGCACCAAAGAAGGCTCAAAGAAAGGAGGAATTAATAACCTTTTCTGAAGACGATACCCATCACGTACGATTCCCACACTACGATCTGTTGGTCGTGGATGTGCAAATTGCCAACATGATGGTGAAGAGAGTGTTGGTTGACACAGGAAGCTCGGTCAACATCCTATACAAGTCCTCATTGGAAAGAATGAAGTTGTCCGTCAAAGACTTGGAGCCATGCAACCAAACCATCTATGGTTTTTCTGGCAAAGGGTTAACCCCAACTGGGTTGATTAGGCTTCCAGTTACAGCAGGTACTGCACCTGCTAACAGGACATTACTCACTACTTTCATAGTAGTTGATTGTCCTTCGGCATATAATGTTGTAATTGGGAGGCCAATTCTGGTCGACCTGCGAGCCGTCACTTCAATATGGCACCTTGCCATGAAATTCCCAATAGAGGCAGGGGTAGGATGCGTGTTGGGAAATCAACGGGAAGCGAGGGAGTGCTACAACGCCTCGATAACTAAGGTGAAGAGAGGTGTATCAAGGGAAGTTCCCAGAAAAGAGTTGCAAATGGCAGTTGATGTACAAACCCAATCAGGTGATAATGCCACCAAATAGGGCATTGCCCAAAGGAGGATAGAGACTTAGATCCTCGCTTTGGGGATTTTGATGAAGAGATAGGACCCATCGAGGACCTTGAAGAGGTCCAACTCAATGAAGAAGATTCGACCAGGGTTGTGAAAGTCGGTAAAAACTTAGAGACAACAACAAAACAAGCACTGGTGGAATTTTTGAAGGAAAACCAGGAAGTCTTTGCTTGGTCACACAAAGACATGGTCGGAATAGACCCTGCAGTCATTAGCCATGTCTTGAACATAGACAAAAAATTTCCACCAGTGCAACAGAAAAGAAGGCTCCTCGACAAAGATAGATCAAAGGTGTTGATGCTCAAAATCTCACCAAGGGAAAATATGAGATCGATGCCATGAAGCCCCCATTTACACGACATAGAAGCCATGGCCTTGTTCAGCCACGCTCGGACACCAGGTGGCCTCGCTCGGCCACGCCCGCACGCACCAGGTGGCCTCGCTCGACCACGCCCGCACGCACCAGGTGGCCTCGCTCGGCCACGCCCGCACGCCTGGTGGCCTCGCAAATATGGGCACGCGTCATCTAGGCCCGAATGGCCTCGCCCATGCCCACGGAGTGGCCTCGCCATCTAGACCCCATGGTGGCCTCACTCATGCCCACAGAGTGGCCTCGCCATCTAGGCCCCGTGGTGGCCTCGCCCATGCCCACGGAGTGGCCTTGCCATCTAGGCCCCGTGGTGGCCTCGCCCATGCCCACGGAGTGGCCTCGCCATCTAGGCCCCGTGGTGGCCTCGCCCATGCCCACGGAGTGGCCTCGCCATCTAGGCCCTGTGGTGACCTCGCCCATGCCCACGGAGTGGCCTCACCATCTAGGCCCCGTGGTGGATTCGCCCATGGCTCCAGAGTGGCCTCGCCATTTAGGCCCGAATGGTGGCCTCGCCCATGGCCGCATGGGGGTCACATCTGCAGCACACTCGGCCTCGTGCACAGCCAAGAGAGTCGTGCCATCAATAAGCCTTCCAAGGGGGCCTCGCGAAGGAATGAGAGCTACGTCACCTAGTGACCACATGAGTTGAGCCATGCACCAAGGGTCCTATTACTTACACCTTGAGATCCCTATGCTTAGAGGCTCCAATACGAGTCGAATGGGACATACTTGTACGACCTAGTACTGAGTACGGACACCGGTATCAGTGGGACTGCTGGGATAAGAGTTTTGGCCCATACGTCTATGGCCAAGGGTCAGAGTCGACACCACTACCACCTGCACCACTATGCCTGCCACCACTCATCAGACATGAGTACAGACAAGTAGTGGAGACATCCTTCTGACACCTGCTCCTGTATTGGATGTACGACCACAACCTCTGAAGCCACTCCCCTGACATAGTACTTATGTACCACTTGGTCTCCTGGACCACCATGTACCTAAGGCCATTAGAGCCTACTATAAAATGAACTCTAACACCACCTGAGAGGGGGTGGTTGGAAGTTTTACTGTAGCAAAGGCTGGAGAGTTAATGAAAGATTGATTGATTTCTCCATTGTTATTCTGTCATAATTCTTGAGTTATAGCTTTGATTTCTATAGCTTTTTTTTATTGACGATCCTAACTTGATAATTTCTTCCAACTCAACTTAGTTGACGAGTTCTCACCGTCAACAGTTTGGCGCCGTCTGTGGGAACGTTAGTTTCAAGCTACTGTTCCACCATTGTTTCCGGCAAGAAGAAAATGCCAAGACGTTCAAAGCGACTGAGGGAGCCACGAGAGGTAGAGGTTCACCTGAACGGAGTCCAGCTGAAGGCCTCCATGAAGGACGCTCCTCCACCTGATGTGAAATCGCCAGCAAAGATTAAGGATGTTCAAAGCTTGACTGGAAGAATTGCTGCTCTGAGTAGATTTATTTCCAAATCAACGGACAAATGTGTCCCATTCTTTAATCTACTCAAAGGCAACAAAAAATACGAATGGACAGAGGAGTGCGAACAGGCTTTTCAAGCATTGAAGACACACATGTCGCAACCACCGGTCCTATCAAAGTCGGTTGATGGAGAAACTGTGTTCATCTACTTGGCGATCACAGAATACGCTGCTAGTGCTGCCTTAGTAAGAAAAGAAGAAGGCGTACAGAAGGTTGTTTATTATGTAAGCAAGAGGCTAATTGGAGCGGAGCTGCGATACCCACCTATTGAAAAGTTAGCCTATTGCTTAATTTTAGCCTCCAGGAAGTTGTGGCCTTACTTTCAGGCTCACCCAATTATGGTTTTGATCGACCAACCTCTACGGCAAGTTCTGCAAAAGCCAGAAGCTGCAGGCAGATTATTGAAATGGGTGGTCGAACTTGGGCAGTTCGATATCTCTTACTTGCCACGAGCAGCGATAAAAGGGCAAGCCCTGGCTGACTTCATCGCAGAGTTTACTGGACTGCCAGATAGCGAGCAGCCAGAAGCATCTGAAGAACCTGAGCCTCAAAACTAGACTCCCTCATGGAAGTTGTTCACGGACGGCTCCTCTAATGAACATCACGCAGGAGCAGGTGTGATTCGGATAACGCCTGAGGGGCATCGATTTCACTACGCAATCAGGTTTGCATCACTGCTTCTAACAACGAGGCTGGGTATGAAGCATTGCTCGCTGGGTTACGATTGGCCAGGGACATGAACAAAAAGGCACTTGACATCTACAGTGACTCTCAGCTGGTGGTAAATCAGGTCATGGGAGAGTACCAGGCCCGTGGCTTAAAGATGTTCGCTTACTTAAACAAAACGAAAGATCTATTAGCACAGTTTGACAAGTACACCCTTCAGCAAGTACCTCGCGACCAGAATTCAAACGCTGATGCTTTGGCCAAATTAGCAAGTGCGAAGGATGCTGATACTCTGAACATAGTGACAGTTGAAGGGCTGTCTATGCCAAGCACCCAAACAGAGAAGACTACCTTGGTGATCCAGGTAACAGATACATGGATGGCACCATACATAGAGTATCTGACACAAGGCATGTTACCAATGGACAAAAACAAAGCCAGGACCCTTCAGCGGCAGGCCGCTAGGTATATCCTGGTCGATGGAATCTTGTACCGAAGGGGATACTCAATGTCACTCCTCAGATGTATTTCGAAAGAGAAGGCCAAGGAATTGATGAAAGAGGTACACGAAGGCTTTTGTGGGGACCATGCTGGGGGGCAAAGATTATCAAAAAAGATCCTAAGGCAAGGATACTTCTGGCCAACAATGAATGAAGACTCGATGGAATTTGTGCGAAGGTGTGACAAGTGCCAGAGGTTCTCCAAAATTCCACGAGCAGCCCCTAATGAGCTGAAACAGATGCAAAGTCTGTGGCCATTCTGGGGTATAGACTTGATTGGATCTCTACCCATAGGAAAGGGCAGCATCAAGTATGATGTGGTTGTTGTCGATTACTTCACTAAATGGGTCGAAGCCGAGCCACTCGCAACCATAACGACCAAGAAAGTGCTGGATTTTGTGGTCAAAAACATCGTATGTCGCTATTGATTGCCAAGAAAAATTGTCTCAGACAACGGCACACAGTTTGATAGTGATATGTTCATGGATTTTTGCGAACAACATGGAATTATCAAGAGCTTTTCTTTAGTCGCTCATCCCCAAGAAAATGGACAAGTCGAAGCAGTCAATAAAATGCTAAAGGATACTCTGAAGAAAAGACTTGAAGAAGCTAAGGGGGCATGGCCAAAATAATTTCCTGAAGTCCTTTGGTCGTACAGAACTTCCCACCGAACAACAACAGGCCATACTCCATTTTCCTTGGCTTATGGGTATGAGGCTATGTTTCCTATTAAGTTAGATCCACCGTCGCATCGCAGAATAGCGTACGATCAAGGCTCTAATAGCCAACTATTGATGGAATCCCTGGATTTAATCGATGAGAAGCGTGAGCAAGCCCAACTTCGAGTAGCTGCTTACCACCAAAAAGTCACCCGGTATTTCAATTCTAAAGTACGTGAAAGGAAATTCAATGTCAGAGATCTAGTACTTCGAAGAGTTTTCCTTAACACCCGCGACTAGGCTGTTGGAGTACTCGGACCTAATTGGGAAGAACCATACCAGATTGAAGAAGTCCTCCATCCAGGCACCTAAAAGCTTGCTCGCTTAAATGGAGATCTCATTCCTCGCTATTGGAATGGAGAACACTTGCGCAAGTACTATCAATAAACAATTCTTCTTAAAGAATTGGCTTGTATTAATTTTACTTTTTACAAGTTATGAAAAAGGGTTGGTCATTTTATGTGACTGATCGCTTATAAGTGTAAGATCTTATTGATCACTCGTACAGACATGTTTTGTCCATTCATTACGAGAAATATAAGGGATTGTGTACAGCCAATCATTCTTGCCGATTATTGTATTTATTACAAGTATTTGCTCATTACGTGTGTTGTTTTGCTGTATTATCATTTTAAAATCTTTGCTCCGAGCAGTAATGTTCGAACAGGTTATGGTCAAGGCAAGTGACCAAGGACCTAAAGCTCCTTAATCACTTGGGGGCATATAAGGCATCTAGTAAGCAAAGCATATCGAAAGGTATGTAAACATATGAGCAAAATAAGTGAAAGCATGCTAGGATACTTAGAGTATTTTTCAAAATTTTGTATTTTGTTAAATCAAACCAAAGTACTATGCTAGGTTCGGTCATGCGAACAGATGTTATGATAAAATGCAAATATTATAATATCAAGAGGAATTCCTTTACACCGCGAGCAGTAACTGCTCAGATGTAATTGTTTGTTAAAAGGAAAAAGTAGCTGCCCGTGCAGCAATAAAAATTATATTGTCTTTACATCATGACCCATAGGTCGTGTATTTAAAAGATAAAAGAATAAAAGAAAAATAACAGACTACGAGGTAGGAGGATCTTGAGGGGTGTCTTGGTCGACGACAGTTGCAGTTTCATTGTCCGCCCTTTCAACACCAGTGGCCAAGGAGATTTCGGGCGAGGCAGGTATCTTTGCTCTCTCTTCCTCCGCTAAGTGAGCAACGCATCGGGCTATCTTAGCATGCCTCATACGCTCAGGAAGATAGCTGAAGTTGGCCTCCTGGTTGTGTTTCCAGAAGTCATAGAAACACTTAACCATGGCGTTCTTGTATCTCTCCAGATTACTGGTGTTGGCTTTTTCAAGTTTCTCGATCCGGCCCTCCAGCGTTGCAACCTCTTGTCTACTCGCAATCAGGTCCTCCTTGAGCTTTTTAGTCTCGCGGTAGTTGATGTGGTTAGACTCCTTATACTAGTCTCTTGACTTGATGGCCTTGTCCAGAGCAGTCTACTTCTCCCTTAACTTCTAAGATAGCTTGTTTTTCTCCTCGAGCAATGATGCGTTTGTCTTCTGAGCCACCTCAAGCTGCTTAACATGTTTTGCTTCGGCAGCCTTAAGCTCCGCAGCATGCCGTTGCTCGGACGCCTTGGACTGCTCAGTGATAACTCCCAAGCGAAGCTGGCCAGCAGTAACGGTTAGCATTTCTTGTGATCAGCAAAAAAAATTAAAATTGACTGTAATATATAAAAGGATTGAGTATCCACAGGAAGAGACAACTTACACTTGTGAGCTCATTTAGTGTGCGGGTTAAGATCTGGTCAACATCCATCAACTCTGTCCCAGCCATCGCTTCTCGGCAACGCTCGTGCCTCAGGATTTTCGCCATCCTGTCCTTGGCTGGTCTTAGGGCGCGGCTTGATATGTCACCCCCTATGGAAGCAGGGGCAGCTTGATGAGTCTGGTCAGCTAGAGCCGGTGGGGAAGGGGTCGACCCGACTGGAGCAGGCGGAGTTGGATACTCGTGGGGAGAAGGAGGTGGTGTTGCATTTTTTGAAGGTCCGTCTGCCGGAGGGTCTGCAGTACGAGTTTTCTTGGCCGGAGGTGCTTTGCTGCTTTCCCCGTGATGCCGCCTGCTCGCTTTCTTCTTGCTCGCAGGAGATTCAGGAGCTTCGGGTGCACTGTACATATCGAACACATTTTCAGATGCCATGTCTGCAAGGAAGCAAGTACACGAATAGTGAGATAGTACAAATAACTGAGTATGCTATGTCAGAAAAAGAAACAAAGAAAATTGTAAGTAAAATGCCCGAGCTATCATTACTGGTCACTACATTATATACTTTACTAGTGTTACACTCACTCTCTGGCATGAAGAAGTCTGAATCTAAATTGGGAGTGTACTTAAAGTTGTCGTCCCCATCAAACAAGTGACAGGGAATTGGAAAACTATCTAAGAGCGAGAGATCAGTACCGTTCTCATCCGAAGATTCGTCGAGAGGCTCGAGGGGTTCGGTGGCTTTCTTTTTTCCCTTTCCTAGTGGGGCGGGGGGAGCAGTAGCTCGCGGGGTGCTGGAGGGTTCCCTGATTGTCACTCCAGTCGTCCTCCTCCTTTGAGGTTGTGACACATCTGGGTGCTACTCGGGAATTTCCTCGTCGGTGGCACTCCCCGTTGTGACTCTCTCCCATCCTGGTGAGGTGCCAAAAGCCCGACCAGCCTCAGGTTAGCTTCTGTGACTAGCTGTTTGACACTCTTTTCTACGTTAGTCATGCTGGCCAAGAGTGTTGATCGGATTTCCATGTTTGGAGTGGGAGCCGGTCGCAGCCATGGACCTGAAATACACTAAATCTCTAAGGGGAATGCAAGAAGAATTAAAGGAAAATAAATGGCCAGGTGAGCTAAGATATTACCTCCTTGAGTGAAGGCCAGGTTGTTGGCGACCATGTAGGTGGTCAGAAAGTACTCTAGATGGTACTTCCCCACATTGGATATAAAGGTTGTATCACTCAGGAAAGTGCGGGACGTTTCCTGGTGACAGAATTGGAAGAACCCCGTGTTTTCTTGATTGGAGTTGGATTTTAGGTTGAATAGATAGTTGACCTTGTGTGGTGTGGGGACAAGCCATTTTTTTATGGCTATAAAGGATATAGAGTGCAGAGAGCATCCTATACCCGTTTGGGGTTATTTGGAAAGGAGCGACCCCAAAATAGTTGGTCACTCCTTGGAAGAAAGGATGGAGAGGCAGGATTGCTCCTGCCTCGATGTGGTACCTCGACCAGGCACTGAAGGCGCCTCCAGGCAGATTTGCCCATTGGTCTCTGGTAGGTTGGACTAGGGTCACCCCAGGGAGCCCATACTTCTTAATGTAATTTGCAATCATCCTACCTGTTACTCGACTAGGAGGGGCAATGTACCATTCAACATCTGGTTGAATGGCATTTTGGAGTTGGGCGAGTTTGGATTTCAGGGTCGGGGGTGTTTTCTTCCCGACCACTGGTCGAAGGAATTTCAGCCCAAGGAGTAGGTTGATTTGAAGGGAAAGCATATGGTTTCTTTTTCTAGGCTTTGGACTTTACTCGACCCATATTTTGAAGTGAGGACGATGAAATGTTTGGGGTGGCTCGAGAAAAAGGTATTTCTAGTATCAACAACAACGGTTGCTCCTCGTCTTCAAGCAATTGGGCCAGCAAGTTGTCGTCGATAGGCCTCTCACCTCCCCACGGATCTTGCATGAAAAGCTGCGAATAGAAAAAGGGGAGATGAGAACTTAAAGCCTAAAAACTTGTGTTGAGAGTTGGAATAACGTTGCTCGCGTATAGAAGTTAAGCTTTTATACGGCCAGCAACATTCTAGCAAAAACACCAAGTTTTATACGAGCAGTTTGAGAAATGGATTAAAAAGCGGAAGTAAAAAGTTTTTCAGAGAAAACTTTTTCGACTCCGAGAGGGCGGGAAAAACCCAGTTTTTCAACTAGCTTAAAAATTGAATTTTTACTTCGATTTTACGCCCTAAATCTACAATCTCGACTACAAAACTGACTCCTGACTCCTATGAAATGTTATTTCACTACCCTATCAGACATCGATCATACAATCTTTTAAGGAGATGCTGTTTGATTATCGACCAGCTGCACATTGCTTCATCGAACCACTATAAATCGTCTGTGTCTATTCTTTACCATTAGATTACATTCTTGATTATTATTTCATTTCTTGTCGTATTTTTGACTCCGTCTCGTTGGCCAAATCGAGGGTCAACAACTTATTTAATTATTCTTTTTAAAGATGATTTAAATAGATAATTAAATGAAAATATCTAATCAGTTTTAATTTGAATTATATTTTAATTAAATAAATATTATTTAATTAGATTAAATATCTTTATAAATCTTATATATGTGATATTCAGAAAAGGATGGATAATCAGACTCTCGCTCTCTAAAGCAATAGTTTTCTCTAAACCTGAAAACTATTCTAAACCTTCTCTCTGTGAAAACTCTCTAGATCTCATGTGTTGAGTACATCTAGGGAGTCACATAAATCAACCTTTTGAATCCTACGTGCCCACACACTTCCTTGTGTGTTTGAGGATTGGTATGGAAGATCAGGGTGTGAGATCTCAAAACAATGGATAGGAAGATCATTGATTTATACAAAAAGACTCAAGGACACTTGATGGGCTACAAGAGGTAATCCCTGTTCTATTTGTATGTGCTTTAATATTTATATATGTATATTGTTGATGCAGTTTTTCGCCAACGGTATATTAAGAAATAAAATGGGTAGATTAGTGCTAGATTATAAACCGTAATGAAATAATAAGCATTCACTCAAAAGCACAGAACTTTTACGTGGTTCAGTGGTTAAAATCCACCTAGTCCACGAGTTAATATTATTATTGTTTCTCTCTCTATTTCTACAAAGTTTCAGTAATACAAAAAATGATCCCCCTTCCTTGTCCAACATTCGTAGTATTTATAGGGTAATTCCATGGACATGTTTGGGTAACTGCGTAAATAAACCGCGTAATTATATATGGCATATAATTAATATAGATTATTCCCATTTACATTGGGATATGATTTGACAACAAAATAAATACGCTCCTACTATCTCAGATAATAAATGATAGATATATCATACCACCTGGTCATTAATGAGTGCACAAAGAATTCCCGAATCTAATGGGATCCTTCAGTATGTGTTATATCTAAGTCCTCATGAGCTGAATATCTCACCTGAGCTCGTGCTTGGCAATTATTTGACTCCGAGATCAGAGTAAGTTCAGAACGCCTAAAGTTGGGTCTGACCATTATGAGTCTCAAGCTCAATTATTACCTTAAGTGTTGGTCAGATAATGACTTGTATACCGTGTACGAATTGGATTGAATCTCGAGCTTCTCACATGGTTAATAACCAGATATTCTACTTGGTTATTTTTCCACGTATTTACCTGCCAGTTGTACCCGAGCCGAGTAATTGAACTCGTGCTAAATTTAGGGTACAACATTCCCCCCCCCCCCCCCCCCCCCGCCCAAGGTCCTGCTCGTGTTTGATGTCGTCACTTTTTGACATACATAGTAGGGAATTTTAGACTTCTGTCATATAAAATCGTGCCTTCCCACTACTAAAGTATTGGACACGTGGCTTCCTACAATTGGCATCCATTCGGGTTTCGAGGACTGAAACAACTGTCCTGTCAACTTTTTGTTGCCGTATGGTTTATTTAATCTTGACCCTTGGATATTGAGCTAACCCAATCGGATGGTCCGGATTAATTTTCGTAATTTACGTATAAATAGGGTTATCAGTCCTGAGACCTCACCACCTTTGTATTCAAAAAATTTCCCTTTCAAACACTTAAGCTTTCCTTCTTCTTCTCCAGAATCCCCAAAATCTTTCATCACTTCTCAGACCTTCAGAAGCTTTCAAGGAGCTTCCTGTGGATATATCGAAATCTTCTCTGAATCGAACTTATTTTCTGTAAGTATTTCATCACCTGGTTGGAATTTTTTTTTTATTCTTCATTTTCCAGTGAGTTTTTTACTTCCAAAAATGCTCGTTGTTCAGTATCGTTAGGCTATTTCAGAGTGCAAATAAGAAATGAGCCTCGGTTTAGGTCACATGAATGAAACAAAACTTGTTTAGAAATAATATATCCATAAATCTGGGCAATTCTCTGGGTTAATCTGGGAAAACCCTAATGGAAAATCGGTTTGAATACCTATTTGAGGTGTAGAAATTGAAAGGGTTTTAGGTTTAATCCTAGGTAGCTTAGGGGTTACGATTTCTTAGGCAGTTTTGCATTAAATCGCTTTCAAAAGGAAAGTAATGGGTCTGACGGCTCTGGCATGCGGAACCCAAAGTATCTGGAGATTTTAAGAAATCGAGGCACATGACCTAGGATACCGCGTGGGACCACGCGTTGAGGCTAGGGCAAAGTTTAGCTCGTATGAGCTTTCAAATTTTGAAAGTAGTCCAATTAGACCTTTTCGTCTCCCGTACCTCCACGATCATAGCTATAGACCATCTTAGGCTGCCTACTAATTAGGTCGCTTTGTCATTAGCCGATCTGAATCATGGCGCCTCCCAAGAAAAATGTCGCAAGCTCATCTACCCTAAACAAAGACAAAGGCAAGCAGGTCGTCTCTGTTTCTCCCATCCCACACTTTGGTCCTGTGGTGGAGAGAGAGTTTTTGTCGACCCCAATGAATTTTTCAAGGCTAAGCATATAGTCTCAAGAATAACAACTCAAGGGAAGGTGAACAAGATCCTGTTGAGCCACAATATCGAGATGGGAGCTGATGGTCTCATTGCCCAACCTGCACTTGAGGGGGAACGAAGTTGTACCCTTTCCAAGACGACTACGGTGCTTGGAGTGATGAACACCTGAAAGTCGGTGCCTTCCTCTCATTGGACCAATATTTCGTAGATTTTCTTAACTACGTTAAATTGGCTCCCTTTCAGCTCCCCCCAAATTCCTACATGCTTTTGGCGGGATTAAAATATCTGTTTCTAAGGCACGAGTGGGAGGTCCCCACTCCAGTAGATATCCTATACTTCTTCTGCCTCAAGGCTAGTCCTGACCAGAAAGGGCAGGTGACAGTTTTTATTACCTCACTCAGTTTCCAAACTCCACTTCTGTCATTGAGCCTCCCAGCCACCCCAATGACTATAAAGATTTATTCTTTATGTCGAATGGGTTTAAGAATTGTGATCATCGGTACTTCAACCGTCCTCGTAAGTCTTCTATCTTTGTGAATTCAGCATGTGAACTTTTATCACCTTCATCATGATTTTTTTTGCAACCTGACTGAGTTTGTTCCTTGTGTAGCTATATTTGCGAGGACAAGACGATCTGTGACCCTCAGGAGTCAGTACGAAACTTTATCCAGTCTCCCTCCCGGGGAAAAAGACTATCGCCAGGTCGTGAACGACACCACTATGGTGGCCTGAAAATTGATCAGCGAGGGTCAGACATTACCTCTGAGGACCTGAGCTCCACTTCCCGTCATCCTCGAGCTCCCCTCTTCTTAAGGGGCCTTGCTAGCCACCGAGGACACCGAGGAGGAAGAATATGTGGCACCGTTTGTGTGAAAAGGATGAGCTCCTAAAGATAATCAGGGTCCCGATCCTGAACGAGCTGTGTCCGGGGCAGCAGCCGGCCCCTCCGACCAAGGTAACCCATACCTTTTCAGAGAATCAGATCGGGCTGCTGCCAGCTATAGGCTAATTCATTTTAACCCTAACCAGCTCATTAGCGGTCACCCTACCGATCCATACCTAAATGTAACCCTTCTCCAATGTGTGGATCATTTGGTGGTACGCTATGATCGTAGCTATCCCAAAGGCACCGTTGTAGTCGATAACACATTAAACTTTAGATCCACCATCTTTGAAGAGTATGGGACCAACCGTTGGACCTGGCCTTCCCTGCTCCAAGGTGCATTTGCTCCGAGTTTTAGGCAATACGTAGATGAGTCCAGCCTCAAGGAAGGACCTGAACCCCCTGGGATCCAGGAGATCATAGCCATATATTCCCTCTCCCCTTCGTTATTCCCAGAGTTAGAGGTTGTGCCTAGCCCTGTCAATACACCCGAGCTGATCGTAATAGATTCCTCCCCTAGCCCGGAGAGTAGAATTCTTGTTTTTTTTCCTTGAATTTATAATACCTTTGAAGCATTACTCCTGTGAATTGAATCCTCTGTTCGCACTCTCTTTTTTTTTTTAGGTGAAGAGATAGAGTTGTCGGGAGCTTCAAATTTAAGGAGTGCCTTCAGGGCTGGAGGGTTCGGAGCAGGTCCCGTGGTAAAAAGGCCCAGGGTGGCAAAGAAGACCACCCCTAAGACGGGGGGTGCCACAAAATCCCCTCCTAAGGGTAAAGGTTCAAGCACTGCTCGGGAGCATCCACCAAGAGAACTCCCCCAACACTGGTAACAACTGTCACTGTCCAGCAAGCTCCTCCTCCCCCTCCTTGACATATGCCTTCCTCACATTCCCAAGTGATTCACACCAAGGCCCCCATCCAAAGTGAGATTCCTCTCGTTCGGATACCAGTTGAGCCACATGATCTGGACAAGATCCATATGACTTTTCGGGGTATCATGTGCAAGACAATGAGTCACATGTGGGCCATGCGTACAAAGCTAATGCTAGGGATCTGAGGGCCATAGAAGAGTTCAACCCAGAAGATGTCCTCAAATCTGCTATGGGGATGAACCTCACCATGAGTCATTTTCCCACTTCTAACCTTTCCTCTTCTTTTTCTTTATTATGTATTTTTTTTTTGTTGACTTGCTTCGTTATTTTTTAGTCTATCTTGGCTCAATACCAAAGCATAGCTCGTGTTAAAGCTAGGAATGAGGAACTATGAGCTGCCTTAACTGCTGCCCAAGAGAATGAGCAAGTCGCCAGATCTGCCCTGAGTGTTGCTCAAGAGAGTGAGCATGCGGCCAAAGCTGCTCTCATTTCTTCTCAAGAGGGCGAGCAGTCTGCAAAGGCCGCATTGTCGTGGAGGCGAGTCGTCGTGCTGATCAGCTTTTGGCTGAGAATGATGAACTCAAAGTGAAGCTGATCGAGGCCAAGGCTAAGGCCAAAAAGGAAGCTACAATGTCCTCGTTGACAATGGAGGAGATGCTTTACCATTGCTGGGCTTTCAACCAAGATGGGAACTTCTCTTTCATGCAGCCTAAGCTGTGGGACCCGTATCTTGCTAGATTCAAGATTCGGTTTTCGCAGGAACCCTTGGAGATGGGTGAGGCTTCCGGAGCGGTAGAGGGAGACGATGAGGAGGTCACCTCAGTGGAGCGTGCTGACGGGGCTCAATGACATTTTTTAAAGATTTGTATTGTAACTATTTTTTTTTAAGTTTCAGTAACAATCCCGTTGGATTAAAATGATTGCCTTCAAGCTTAGCTTGAGGTTTTTTCACCTCGATGTGACAATATTTTTTTTTAATTTGAATATACATCTAACTTTTGATCTATTTGTCTTTCCTTTATTATTTTCTCATGTTTATGAATCCTTAGACTCTTGTACATTCGAAATCTTAGGGATCGACTTTTAGATCGAGATAGATTTTATCAATCTTGGTTGTATCTGTTGGGAATTTTATAGCTACGCAAGTATACGTAATCATAATTTGTAATAAATCTCGATAAGAACGAGTATCGTCCCACGAAGACTGATTTATCAATTACCAAATAATTAATTTCTAGTTTCTATTTGGCTAATAAAAAATGAATTTGTGAAATTTGAAAATAAGAAAACAGAAATAAATGAAAATTGCAGAAATCAAATAATACCAAGAACACAAGGATTAAATTCACTATGAAACAATTAGGAATCCTAATCTTCTCTACTATCCACTCTATTAATTTTTAATGCAATTACTACTGAAACTCTTCTCACTGAAATGATAGGCATGCAAAAGTGTTAACTATTCGAGTTAAGAAATAGAAAACTCGACCTAATGTGAATTCCCTATATTTCTATGGTCAATTCAAGCAATAGGAAGCAATGAATACAGCCCTAAATCACATAAACCAATTTGATACTGTAACGCCCTACTTCCTTAGAGTCGTTACTAAGTGAGTTTTAAGACAAAACAGTGCAATGAACTCGCTAACCGAGGTTTTGAAACAAAAGTGTGACTAATAAAAAGTTAAGGCTGTAATCTTTGAAAATGCGTTGACTCAATAAAACTTCTAGTATTAAACAATTGGGATCCCAAAATAGGGTTTGAAAATTATTTACATCTTGAAATAAGTTTACAGTTGATCAGTACTAAAAATCATAGATTATTACAGCCATTTTCGAATAAACCCCCAACCAAAGCAGTCGGGCAGGCCAAACATGTACGCGTCGCTTCACGCTCTCCGTACTCATGGTTGGTTGACTCAGTCATTGCCCTTACCTGAAACACAGAGCACCCGTGAGCCGAAGCCCAGCAAGAAAACTCATTGCAGACATAACATATGCAAATATACAGTTAATCATATCAGATAGTCCACAGATAAACAAATCAACCATTAGACTAAGCAAACACTGCCATGCCGCCCCAGAGCCTTACCGAAGCCTGGGGTATCGGTTCACACCGTAAGGATAACACATGTATCCATCGGGCCCCGCCCTGACTATAGCATCCCATGTGCTAGGTGTTACTTCTGGCCCCGCTGCCGTACCCGGCCTACGCCGCTCTCGGCCCTTGCCGTTCATTCCATTATAATCACACATATAATATAACACAACAACATGCAATCAAATATTAATTAATTTAAGTCTGCACCCTAACATGTGATGCAATATAGGGTCGTGCCCTGCAATCATCTCATCATGCAACATGCAACATAGGGCCGCGCCCCGAAATCATACTATGGGCCCATGCCCTATCCTACGGGTGTTATAGTTTTCTTACCTGTCGATTTGAAAGCTTAGATCACCTGACTCCTTGAGCACGATCCCACCCGAGCCTTAGCGCACACCTAGGCAAAAACATAGGTCAAAGTCAACACCGAACCCCAAGTCCGAATACCTAGCCTCGGGACCAATCCCGAGCCCCCGGGAAGTCCTAAATCCCCAAAACAAAGTGGCGGAAACGAGCCCCGAACCCTAGGTCAAAATCCCTCATAAAAACCCAAAAATTCACCTCTGTGAACAGTGCAGCGCTACAGCGCTCTAAAGAGGGCGCTGTAGCGCTACAAGCAGAACACTCCCCCCAGAACAGGGGCTAGCGCTACAGCGCCCACTGACTAGCGCTGTAGCGCTAGTTGCAGCCCAGCAGAACCCAAAAATCGCTTCTTGCGATTTCCTTCAACCAATTCAACCCCAAACTTGTCCAAACCTTTTCCAAACCCAAAATCAAGCTTATGAACACTCTCCATTCATCCCAAGCATCCCAAATCCTCAAATCCCAAGAACATTTATCCCAAATCTCAAAATCTACCATGAACAACCCTAAACCAGAAATTCATGCAAACCACAAAGATAGAGTCTTAGAAATCATACCATTAATGCAATTTCGACCTTGATTCAACCCTAGGACTCCTTATCTTGTTCATCATCAAAGCTTGGCCTGTTTTCCCCCAAAAGTCCCATCCATTTAGCTCAAAAACACAGCTCAAAACCAGTAAAGCCCTAAAACTGAAAACTCTAAAAACTTACCTCCAAAAGTTGATGTGTTCATGCTAATCCTTCAAGTCTAACCCAAGATCCTTGATGCTCAGCCTATCCTTGCTCTCCACTAAGCTTTGCCCCAAGAAATTTGAAGAGAAGAGGTGCAAGAATGCACAAACCGCCCCATTAGGAAAACCCTCTGTTTTTTCTCTCTTTTCTTTCTTTCCTTATTCTTTCTTTTCTTTTCTTTCAGCATTCCCACTCTCTATAAAGCCTTATAAAAACCTATCTCCAAAATCCAAATGACCAAAACGCCCTCCCTATAAATTCTAAATCCTTTTGTTCAAGTAGGGCCATTTTAGTCATTCACCCAATTCCCGCTAATCCTCAAGTGTCTCTAGTATTTTCCCGTTGCTCTCCAACACCTGGTAAATCACCAAATAAGTATCCCCCATCATCAAAATAAATCTCAATCTATTCTCTGAATTCCTGCTCATACCCCCAGGCTCGCCCCGAGCCGGGTATAAATTCCCGTCATGACTTTCCGCTAGCCTGCTCACTGGGATCGCCTCGAGTCACAAATCACAGATACACCCACATCACAATGTGGTCTCAACAATCATCAGATATCAATGCAGTTATGCCCAACATGGCCAAAATTATAGTTATGCCCTTCTAACACGATCCGGGCCTACATGCATACTAATATACATAGTCATGCATCTCAGATAAACAAATAGCCATATAACATGCTTTAAATCATAATCATGCATTTAACTCATCAAATCACACATAAGTCCCATCATGCCCTCCTGGCACGCTAATCAAGGCCCTTAAGCCTTATTAGCGAATTCGGGTCGTTACAGATACTCTCGTTCTAAATTGAAATCTATGTCTATTCAATTTTAGTATATTCAAATCTCACTTTTCAAATTTTGATCCAAATTCATAAATCGTATGTAAAAGTTGCGCAGTCAATCACATACACAATAAACACAAATTGAATAGATTTCAGATGAAGAAGAAATAGATAAATGCATTAAATCATAATATAGTTTCAAGAGAGTCAATTAGAAAACCTAAACATAATTTAGTTCATAAACATCACTAAGAAATCCATAAACCTGAAATTAACATAAACTAAAAAATAAAAAGAGAAGAAAAGAAACTCTAAATGATAGATCCACTCCTCAGCCTCCTCTCCCAGTCTAGGTCTACAAAAAGCGCCTCCTTTTCTCTCCTTAATCGTAATTTAAACCTAATTAGCGATTTTTTAAACATGAAAGGACCAAAACACCCTCAATTAAAAATCTGTGTTTTCCTCATTTGTAGACATATCCTGCGGTCACATAAATGCTCTAGAAATGCAAAAACTTCTCTGGAGTTGCGACCGCAAGACACACTTCCTGCGATCGCAGAAAGTGCTCCGAAACACCGTTTTCCATCAATTTTTGTCATTTAGTCGATGTTTCCACCATGTTTCCACACCTAAGTCACCTAAGCCCTTTGACACCTGAAAACATACAAAAACAAACGTAAAATAGAACAAAACAAAACAAACACCGAATACTTTACCTGAAAAACACATAGATAAATGAGTCTAAAACTCGTTTATCAGTATCCAAGATTATGCTCGCTTATTTACGCCATACCTGTTAAGAATTAGGCCTCGGACCTGGTTATATCCAGGGTTTTTAATAACTTAATAGCATTATACCTGTTAGGACTTAGGCCATGAACCTGGTTATATCCAGGGTTTTCAATAAACTTTTTTTTAGGCTTAGTTCGCGCTAGGTATATTGAAAACTCGAGCTTTAAAAAGTCGTTGAATAATCAATTTCTTCAAGCTTCTAAGCTTCGGATCTGATTATATCTCGGGTTTTAAATGATTTTTCAAACTTAGTTCGTGCTAGGTTTATTGAAAACTCGAGCCGTTGAATAATCAATTCCTTCAAGCTTCCAAGTTTTTAATCTTATCCAAGTAAGCTTAATTTTTTCAAAAAATCACCTCAGTTATGTGCCCCCCAAGTAACCAGAATGTATAAACTTTCCTGGTTACTTTTACAATGTGAGAGCATGAGCTTGCAATAATAAAACTAAGAAGTGGTTATTCAATAATATATGTCATTTATTTGAAATGGCTTTTATAAATAAGCCTTACATTGATAATAATACTATTTCTCCATTTAGTCGGGCTAGCTTAAAAGTTCCTTCGCGTAAGACCTCTACGATCTGGTACGATCCTTCCTAGTTCTGGACCAACACACCATCTTTGGGGTCTTTATTCGCCAAAAAGACCCTTCGGAGAACCAAATCGCCTAATCTGAGTCTGCATTCCTTGACTTTTGAATTGAAATGAAGAATGATCTTTTATTGGTAATGGGTGAGTTGTAATTGCGATTCCTCTCATTTTTCTTCGATCAGATCAAGAGATGCGCTTAGTAGCTCGCTATTCAGTTCTTGATCAAATGTCCTCTGCATGTGAGTAGCCACCATTGCTTTAATTGGAAGCATGGCCTCACTTCTGAAGGTTAGGGAAAAAATAGTATGCCCCGTGGAGGTTCTATGAGAAGTTCGGTAGGCCCAAAGTACTTGTGGGAGCTGCTCGGGCCATAATCCTTTGGCTTCGTCTAACCTTTTCTTCAGGCTCACCTTGAGGGTCTTATTTACAACCTCGACTTGTCCATTAACTTGTGGGTATGCTACCGACGAGAAACTCTTCATTATGTCGTATCTTTCACAAAATTTTGTGAAGAGATCACTATCGAACTGCGTCTCGTTGTCTGGTACAATGTTTTTAGGGAGCCCAAATCGACTTATGATATTATTTACCACAAAATCTAGGACTCTCTTTGAGGTGATGGTTGTCAGAGGTTCGGCTTCTACCCACTTCGTGAAGTAATCGATTGCCACCACCGCATATCGAACTCCTCCTTTCCCCATAGCTAGGGAACCTATCAGGTCAATCCCCCATGCTACAAATGGCCACGAGGATGAAATCATTGTTAGCTTGACTGGAGCAACTCAGGCAACTATGGCAAAACACTGGAATTTGTCGCATTTATGAACATACGAGATCGAATATTTCGTTAAAGTGGGCCAAGAATAGCCCTGTCTCAGTACCTTCAGTGCTAAGTTTTGCCCCCCAGCGTGATCTCCGCAAAAACCTTCATGTATTTCTTGCAAAATGGTTCTTGCTTCCTTGGGCAAAACACATCGTAGGAGGGGCAACGAATGACCTCGTCGATATAGGATTCCATCAACTATTACATACCGTGGAGCTTGATAAAGTAGTTTTCTTGCATCTTTTCTATCGTCAGGTAACTTTCCAGTCACGAGATATTCCATTATAGGGGTCATCCAGGTCGGTCTTATGACAATCATTCTGACCTCCATCGTTTCTCCCATTACACTTGGACTTTCCAAGAACTCCACTGATACTACACTCAATGTTCCAGTCTCTTTGGTGGTAGCAAGTCGTGCCAAAGCGTCAGCGTCAAATTTCTGCTCGCGGGGTAACTGTTCAACAGAGCTAAAGTCAAATTCAGGCAGTTCCCCCTTTACTTTAGCTAGGTTGGCCGCCATCTTGATGCCTCGAGCTTGATATTCTCCCAATATCTGATTTGCCACGAGTTGGGAATCACTATAGCATTGGATGGCTTTCGCCTTCAGCTCCCTTGCCACCCTCAGCCCTACTAATAAAGCCTCATATTCTGCTTCGTTGTTGGATGCTTCAAATCCTAATCTAGGAGTTGTATGGAATCGATGTCCTTCAGGTGAGATAAAGATTATCCCAGCTCCCGATCCATTTTTGTTTGACGATCCATCAACAAAGATTTTCCATAATTCCTACACTGGCTCCCTTATGAGCTCGTCCTGAAAACCAATGCACTCAGCCATGAAATCAGCAAGGGCTTGACTCTTGATTGAAGTTCCTACACTGGCTCCCTTATGAGCTCTCTTTTCTAGCGGGAGAGTGGCTGTTAAGTAAGCCACTAGCCTCCAAGCTTTGTTTGTTCATCGACCCCCAGGGTCGGTCAGGCATTAATGCTCCTTGAGTCATTCAATGCTAATAATCGATTAGATCTAATCTCCGTTGGCTTGCGTGAACCACACTAAGCCCATCCTTGACTAATAAGTCAGCGCTAAGTGACCAGTGTCCAGTATCACCGCCGAACTTGACTAATAAGTCACAGCTTCACAGCTGACACTAACACCTTTGCCAATTCTGACTGACAAGTCAGTGCATCGTGACCAGTGCCCAGTACCACCGCCGAACCCGACTAATCAGTCACAGCTTCACAGTCGATACTAGCCCCTTTGCCAAACCTGACTAATTAGTCAGTGCTATGCACAAGCGAACAACATATGCTAAGCTTTCCATGTTCAAACCATGTCCACATTACATAACCAACATGCCTCACAAATATCCATGCATGTCACACTTGGGGTGCAGTTTTCTTACCTCCGGTTCGAGCAAGAACAAATAAAAGAGTGACCCTGAGAACGATCGACCTTTTGGTCCCTTAGCGGTTACCTGGTCATAACCAAATTATGGGGTTCCATCATTAAAATGAATAATAAAAAGTTCCCAAACTAAAACCTAACCTCCGGGACCTCAAACACTACTCAACCGGGTAGTAGGTTCAATCCCGAGGCCTTAGGTTTGAATCCCCATGCTAAAATCACATTTTTGGCAAAATTGACCTCAAGGGTCGCGGCCCTCCCCTGCTGCGCCGCGGCGCGCCCTTCAACCAGAAGGGGCCTCCCCTGCCAGACGCCAAGGGCCGCGGCGCTCCCCTGCTGCGCCGCGGCGCTCAGCCCAGAATGGCTAAGTCGGCCACACGAACCAGTTTTCTCCCCTGAGCTCTTTCCTCTCAAACCAGCCCTTCAAACCCTCTCTAAACTTCTTCCAAACACACAATTAAACCCCCAAATAACACCCATAGCTCACCCTCGTCAAACCCCAATCAAAAACAACATGAAAACTCCCTTTAATCTTCACTTCCCACATCAAATTCTAAGGCTGATTTCCTAAAACGAAAACAGAGCAAGCATGGAAACTAGGGGCTAAAAACTTACCTCAAGTTCAGGTTATGGTGCTCTTCCACAATGGAACACTCTCCCAAGGTACCAAGGCTTTGCTCCCAAGCTCAAACCTTCAACAAATTCACAAAACTCACAAGGAAGAAGAAGCTAGAAGATGGTACGGGAAGAGAAAGAAAGGCTTCTGTTTTTACTCTGTTTTATCCACAGCCTTCCAAGCTCAACATATATCCAAACCAAAAGACTAAAATACCCCTAGGTCTTTAAAAGTTTCTAAAGCCAACCCAAGGGCAATTTTGGTACTTTCCACCTATACCGTTAATCATAATTAACGCTTCCCAATTCCCGCTAATCTCAACATCCTCAAACACCAATAATTCACATCCCGTTACCCTTTAATCCCCGGTAACACTCTAATCATTAAAACCACCCCGAGACTCACCCCGAGCCCCGAGCTTAAGCCCGTTATGACCAAACCGATATTTAACATTCCTTGATCGTCTCATGCCAAATAGCTCGAACAAACCCACATTATAATGTGGTCTCAAATTATATCACCAACATGCGAATAAATAATCAATTTACCCTTAACGGGCCAAATTACCATCACACCCCTGTATAAAGAGATATGGACTCACATGCATGCATTTCACATCATATAATAATATAATCAACATATACATGCATTTAATCAACTAATAACATAGTTGAGCAAATATGGCCCTCCCGGCCCACTGTTCACGCCGTTAAACACAACGGAGAATTCGGGGCATTACAACTATCCCCTCCTTACTGAAATTTCGTCCCTGAAATTTACCTGAACAGCTCGGGATACTGACTCTGCATATCCGACTCCAGCTCCCAGGTCGCCTCCTCGACCTTGCTGTTCCTCCACAACACCTTAACCAAAGGTATTGTCTTATTCCTGAGGACCTTGTCCTTTCTATCAAGTATCTGAACTGGTTGTTCCTCAAAAGAGAGATCTAGCTCAAGCTCCAGATCATCATAACTCAGAATATGGCCCACATCAGACACATATCTCCGAAGAGCTGATACATGAAACACATTATGCACGGCAGACAACGCCGGAGGCAAAGCCATCTGTAAGCCACCTGACCAATCCTCTCCAGGATCTCAAATGGACCTACAAATCTAGGACTCAGCTTGCCTTTCTTCCCAAACCTTCTCACTCCTTTCCATGGTGAGACTCTGAGGAAAACATAGTCTCCTACCTGGAACTCCACGTTCCTGCGCTTGGGATCTGCATAGCTCTTCTGTCTACTCTGAGATGCAAGCATTCTAGCTCTAATCTTCTCAATAGCCTCACTGGTCCTCTGAACTGTGTCAGGACCTAAGTACCTCCTTTCCCCTGTCTCATCCTAATGGATAGGAGATCTACACTTCCTACCATATAGCATCTCATAAGGTGTTACTCCAATGGTAGACTGGTAGCTGTTGTTGTAGGAGAATTCTATCAAAGGCAGATACTTACTCCAAGAACCACCGAAATCCAGTACGCATGCTCTCAGCATGTCCTCCAAAATCTGAATCGTCCTCTCAGATTGCCCATCTGTCTGAGGATGATAAGCCGTACTGAACTTCAACTTCGTCCCCATGGCTTTCTGCAAACTTCCCCAAAACTTGGAAGTAAAAGTGGGGTCCCGATCTAACACGATCGACCTAGGTGCACCATGGAGCCGCACGATCTCTCTCACATAGAGATCTGCATACTGATCAACTATATATGTAGTCCTCACTGGCAAGAAGTGAGCTGACTTGGTATAGCGATCCACTATCACCCAAACAGAATCATGCTGACCAGTAGTCCTGGGCAAGCCCACCACAAAATCCATCGTGATGTCTTCCCACTTCCACTCAGGAATATCCAGAGGCTGTAGTGACCCTACCGGCCTCTGATGCTCAGCCTTGACCTGCTGACATGTCAAGCACTTAGCTACATACTCTACTACATCTCTCTTCATCCCCGGCCACCAATATAACGATCTCACATCCTGGTACATCTTCGTGGTGCCTGGATGCAAAGAGTAAGGTGTAGTATGAGATTCATCCAGAATCTCTCGCCTCAATGCAGTGTCTAACGGAACACATATCCGCCCTTTATATCTCAACAAGCCTACCTCTGACACTGTATAATCCCTGGATGCTCCAGCCAGAACATCCTCTCTAATCCTGATCAGTTGTGGATCACTCAACTGACCTTCTTTGATCCTCTCTAACAATGTAGACTGTAGCGTAATGTTAGCCAACTGGCCCACCAGCAACTCTATACCAGCTCTGGTCATATCATCTGCTAACTCTCTGGCTATCAGCCTCACACCATGAATCTGCCCCGGACCTTTCCGGCTCAAAACATCAGCTACCACGTTGGCTTTACCTGGGTGATACAAGATCTCACAATCATAGTCTTTCACTAACTCCAGCCAACGCCTTTGCCTCATATTCAGGTCTTTCTGGGTGAAGAAATATTTCAGGCTCTTTTGGTCTGTAAAGATCTCACATTTCTCTCCATAGAGATAGTGCCTCCATATCTTCAAAGCAAAAACCACAGCCGCCAACTCCAGATCATGAGTAGGATACCTCTTTTCATACTCCTTCAGCTGACGAGAAGCATAGGCAATAACCCTCTCTGATTGCATCAAAACACAGCCCAAACCCTGATGAGAAGCATCACAGTAAATCACAAACTTCTCCTGATCTGGCGGAAGACTCAGAATCGGAGCTGTAATCAACCTCTGCTTCAGTTCCTGGAAGCTGTTCTCACACTTATCTGACCACACAAATCTCTGGCTCTTGCGTGTCAGCTCAGTCAAAGCACTAGCAATCTTTGAGAACCCTTCCACGAACCGCCTGTAATAACCTGCCAATCCAAGGAAACTTCTAACCTCAGAAGCATTCTTTGGCCTTGGCCAATCTCTGACCGCTTCGATCTTTGCTGGATCTACCTTAATCCCCTCCTTACTGACAATATGTCCAAGAAAGGATACCTGAGACAACCAGAATTCACACTTCTTAAACTTAGCAAACAATCTATGTTCTCTCAGTCTCTGTAGAACCAACCTCAGATGCTGCTCATGTTCCAACTCAGTCTGAGAATATACCAGAATATCATCGATGAAGACGAACACAAACTGGTCTAAGTAATCCTTGAACACTCTGTTCATCATATCCATGAAAGCGGCAGGAGCATTAGTCAACCCAAATGACATAACCAGAAACTCATAATGCCCATACCTGGTATGAAAAGCAGTCTTCGGTATATCTCCCTCCTTGACCCTCAACTGATGATAACCAGAACGAAGGTCAATCTTAGAGAATACCTTCATACCTTGCAGCTGATCGAACAGATCATCTATCCTTGGCAAAGGATACTTATTCTTAATTGTCAACTTATTCAGTTCCCTGTAATCTAAACACATTCTCAGAGAACCATCTTTCTTCTTTACAAACAGAACTGGCGCACCCCAGGGTGAGAAACTAGGTCTGATGAAACCCATATCCAGCAGCTCTTGCAACTGCACTTTCAATTCTTTCAACTCAGCTGGGGCCATTCTGTACGGTGCTCTAGACACTGGCTCCGTCCCTGGTGCCAGTTCTATAACGAACTCAATCTCTCTGTGTGGTGGCAACCCTGGAAAATCCTCTGGAAACACATCCAGAAACTCACATACAAGTCTAGTATCCTCTGGTCTCACTGGCACGACCTGGGTGGTATCAACCACACTGGCTAAGAATCCAATGCATCCTCTCTGCAAAAGATCCCTGGCCCTCAACACAGAAATCATAGGTACACGAGGTCCATGCACAGTACCAACAAACACAAAAGGATCCTCACCTTCAGGCTCAAAGGTGACCATCTTCCTTCTGCAGTCAATAGTTGCCCCATACTTTGCCAACCAATCCATACCCAGTATCATATCAAAGTCAGTCATAACTAACTCTATCAAATCCACTGACAACTCTCTGCCCTCTACTGTCACTGGCAAAGATCTGACCCATCTTCTGGATACCACTATCTCCCCAGTGGGTAATAAAGTACCAAACCCCACAGCATAGAAATCACAAGGTCTACACAACCTATCAATAATGCTACTAGCAACAAAGGAATGTGTAGCACCAGAATCAATTAACACATGATAAGGGGTTCCTGCACTAAGAAGTTGACCTGTAACAACTGAGGGGGAAGCCTCAGCTTCTGCTTGAGTCAACGTGAACACTCGAGCTGGGGCCGAGCTGTCCACCTTCCTGGGTTCCTCTTTCCCCATCTGAGGGCAGTCTTTCTTAAGGTGACCCACTACTCCACACAAATAGCAGGCCTTTGCTCTACACTCCCCCAAATGGCGCCTCTTGCATCTAGGGCATTCAGGACGAGCCTTCCAGGCTTCACTGCTCCCAGGACGACCTACTGTAACACCACGAGGTCTCCTGTCAGGACCTGGACACATAGCGTTGATACTGGACACTGGACACTGGACACTGGACACTAGACACTGGTCACTGGTCACTTAGCGCTGACTTATTAGTCAAGGATGGGCTTAGCGTGGTTCACGCAAGCCAACGGAGATTAGATCTAATCGACTATTAGCATTGAATGACTCAAGGAGCATTAATGCCTGACCGACCCTGGGGGTCGATGAACAAACAGAGCTTGGAGGCTAGTGGCTTACTTAACAGCCACTCTCCCGCTAGAAAAGAGAGTTGGAGGCTAGTGGCTTACTTAACAGCCACTCTCCCGCTAAAATCATGTGTTATTCATTTACTTGAAAGCTTTACGTTCAGTGTGATTATAATGATAATCATTTGATAATGTTTATGAAAAGTGTTACGTTTTCTTGCTGGGCTTTGGCTCATGGGTGCTATGTGGTGCAGGTAAAGGGAAAGAAAAGCTCACCTAGCCTTGAGTGGAGAGCTGATGCGGTGGTGTGTACATATGCGGCCGCTTGACCGCCACGGTCATGGTGTTCTCAGAGGAACTAGGGGGTTTACCCTATTTTTGCCGCTTAGGTCGGCGGGATTGTAAATTTAAAACTGTAATGACCATTTTGTACTGAGAACCACTTGTAAATGTTTTGTTTAGCTCTGCAGAGCAGTTTGTAATAAAATCTCCATTTCCTTTTTATTGGTTTTACACCTTAACCGGTTAATTACACTTAGAGCACGTTTTTTACCAAAGGACTCGGGTAACGAGTCAAATTTCCGGTCCACCGTTCACCGTAACTGTTCTGGGGTAGCCAGGGCGTTACAATTTGATAATAAAATAAATACGCTCATGCTATCTCGGATAATAAATGATATATATATGATACTGCCTGGTCATTAATGAGTGCACAAAGAATTCCTGAATCTCCTGGGTTCCTTCAGTGTGTGTTATATCTAGGTCCTCACGAGCCGAATATCTCACATGAGCTCGTGCTTAACAACTATTTGACTCTGAGATCGAAGTAAGTTCAAAATGCCTAAAGTTGGGTCTAACCATTATGAGTCTCGAGCTCGATTATTACCTTAAGTGTTGGTCAGATAATGACTTGTATACCGTGTATGAATTGGATTGAATCTCGAGCTGCTCACATGGTTAATAACCAGATATTCTACTTGATTATTTTTGCACTTATTTACCTGCCAGCTGTACCTGAGCCGAGTAATTGAACTTGTGCTAAATTTAGGGTACAACATGTATGATCATGGCTGGTAGTAATATTTATTAAAATGGTTCCATATATTCCGCTGCGTACCTTTGATTTGATCATTTAATACTAATACAGATTGGTTCTATTCGATGCCAGACTGGGTCCATTCAATGCCAGACTAGGTCCATTCGATACAAGACTGGGTCTATTCAATGCCAGACTCGATCTATTCGATGCCATATTAGGTCCATTCTATGTCAGACTAGGTGCATTCGATGACAAACTAGGTCTTATTCGATACCTGACTGAATCTATTCGATGCCAGATTAGATTCATTCAATGCTAGACTTGGTCTATTAATACCAGACTAGTTTTATTAGATGCCTGATCGGATCCATTCGATGCGAGACTGGGTCCATTTCGATTCTAGATTAGGTGTATTCAATGCCAGACAGGGTCCATTTCGATTCCAGTTTTACTGCGAACTGTTCAAATTCGTTCCCTACAATCTTGCATACACTGTAGTTGGCGTGTAACAAAGTCCAAGAATGGGTCTTGGATATTTCTTTTATTTAATTAATTATTTAATAATTGATTTATAATTTGAATTTTGAATTTTGAATTTCAAAAATTTAATTAATTCTTTTATAAATTTATCAGATGGAAACCGTTTTTAACATAAGACTTTTGACAGAAAGAAAATAGATCGTATTATTTTCTCTATCCCTGAAAATTGTCTCAGACCTAATATTCTAATATCTCATGTGTTGAGAATATCTTGTGAATCATAAATTTTTCCCTACCATTACTCTACGTGCTCACATACGTCTTGAGGTGTAGAGATACATCCTTGAAGATCTTGGTTTGAGTATTTTGAAGTACTGCTTTGGATTGGATGTTCCTTGGAGATACAAAAAGATAGCAAGGATTCTTGATATTTCTTCAACTAGTAAATCCTCATCTGTTATTTCTCTATGATTAATGAATTGCATGTTAATGGATTCGATTATTTAAAGTTTGTTTAAATAATTTTTTTTGAAATCTCTGGGCCCAGTGTGGCGTGCTGCCCCTTTGGCACACCCACATGGGGCCATTTTGTAATGAGCATGCCTTGGTGCTCGATCATTAGTCAAGTCTTGCACCAAGCAACCTCATGGGATATGGTAGTGGCAGTTTTGTAATATTGCATATGTTTCCCAGACTAAAATCATATATGTTCCTGGGAAGACTTTATTTCCCTAGAAGGCTCCTTAGGGGGAGGTGACCTGGTGACTTAGGGAAGCACCATGGCCATCAGCAGATAGGGGCCAAAGCTGTGTACTCCCTTGCCCTATCAAGGATATATATTAATGAAATAACATTTATCCATACTTGCCCCTGTGTGCTTCCTTGTTGCTTATGTGTTACTTGTTTGTTATCTTTGTTGGGCCATTGTGTGCCACTTGCCTTGTTGTGTGCTTTGTGTTGTGTGGACGTCCCTAGGAATGACTTGCTTTGTGCTTGCTCATACTTCGTTATTTCCCGTTGCATGTCCGAGATGTGTATGTGGCTAACCGCTGAGTTTGTTTGCCTGTAGGTGTGTGTTGTAGGCTGACTTGCTAGCTTGAAAAGTCTGCAAGTGCCACACGTTCCGTTTAGTTGGAGTACCCAAATAGCCGGCCAGTGACAGTTGGTATCAGAGACAAGTTAGAAAGCTCTTGGCAAAACACACTATGGTGAGCAACACTCAGAGGATCGAAGCTCTTGAGAAGCGATTAGGAGAACTAGATGGCCTGGACGAGAGGCTCAGGGATCTTTCCTCTGCAAGTCAGGACTCGGGATCGTCTGATGCAAACAATCGCATAGTTGCATTGGAAAAGGAGAATGATGTTCTCCTATCCAGGATTATCGCGTTGGAGAAAAGAAACACTCCAACAAGTACTTATGTTTCCCCTCGGTGGGAAGAGCGCATCGCGGCAGTGGAGCGCATGCTGAAGGAACAAGAAGTTTCCATAAATGACACGACGGAAGACAACAGGGAGGCAGTTGGCGTGCTCAGAGAAGAAATGGCTGAGCTATCTGCCAAGGTAAACCTAACCATGCGAGCGGTTGGGAATGCCCCTGCAGCAGGGCCGATAGGTATGGAGTATGGCCGAGCCAAAGTACCCGAGCCGAGGCCCTACAACGGGGCCAGGGACGCAAAGGATTTGGAGAATTTCCTCTTTTACATGGAACATTACTTTAGAGTCGTGCGGGCCGATTCGAAAGATGGAAAGGTCGCCATGGCTACCATGTATTTGTCAGGGGATGCCAAGGTGTGGTGGAGGACCAAGTATGATGACATAGAGAATGGCAGGTGCACCATCACATCTTGGGCAGACCTGAAGAGAGAATTAAAGACGCAATTTTTGCCAGAAAATGTCGCTTACATAGCTCGTCGCCAGTTAAGAGAGCTCAAACAAGTCGGGACAGTCCGAGAATAAGTTAAGAGATTTTTGAGACTGATGCTCGATATAAAGGACATGTCCGAAGTGGACAGGCTCTTCTGCTTCCTCGAGGGACTGAAACCGTGGGCCAAACAAGAACTTCAAAGGCAGCGTGTGTCTGATCTGGCCACCGCTCAAACTGCTGTCGAACACTTAACAGGTTACACTTCGGAGAGCGGCCTGCTGAAAAGGGCTACTCCTCCAACCAGCTCAAGTAGTGCTGGGAGTAAGAAGTCTGGGAAGTCCTGGCCGGGTAAGAGTGGGGGAGAGAAGAGGACAGTTGAGTCCAATTCTTCCAGTGGGACAGATGCGGCTGCAGGGAAGAAGCTGCTAGCTTGTTGGCTTTGCAAAGGCCTACACAAGTCGGCAGTTTTCCCTTACAGGGGCCAAATGAATGCCCTCATTAGCCAAGAACAACAGGGCAAAGGAGAAGAGGAAGACGAAGAGTACGCGCACATGGGTGTTGTCCGCCTGTTGAATGCTCTCAAGAAGCATGGCGAGAAAGGGAAGAAGACCCTGGGGAAAGGGCTAATGTTCGTGGATGCCACTATCAATGACAAGCCTACCAAAAGCGTGATGATTGATACTGGCGCCACCCACAACTTCATCTCTGAACTTGAAGCAAAGCGACTGGGACTGAAGCTGGAGAAAGATGCAGGCCGCATGAAAGCGGTCAACTCCAAAGCCTTGGCCACATCTAGCGTGGCTAAAGGGGTAAAAGTGAGAATCGACACGTGGGAGGGGCAAACTGACTTGGTGGTTGTCCACATGGACGACTTCAATGTAGTTTTGGGAATGGACTTTCTGACCGAGAAAGGTGCCATTCCAATTCCTGCCACTAGAAGCTTACTCATAATGGGAGAGACTCCGTCAATGGTGCCTGCAAAGGTGAAACCACCCCCTGGTGTGAAGCTTCTATCAGCTTTACAGTTCAAGAAGGGTGTGAAGAAGCAGGCGCCCACTTATGTAGCTGTACCCACCGTGTTCGAAGAAGTAGTGGAAGAAATCGTTCCACTAGAAATTACGAGGGTCTTAAAGATGTATGGGGACGTGTTGCCAGATAAAATCCCCAAAGCCTTGCCACCAAAGAGGGGGATTGATCACCAGATAGAGCTGGTGCCTGGAGCGAAACCTCCAACAAAAGCGCCATACAGAATGGCACCCCCTGAGCTAGAAGAATTGAGGAAGCAATTAAAAGAGTTATTGGAGGCAGGCTTCATCAGACCGTCGAAGGTGCAATTTGGTGCACCGGTGCTATTCCAGAAGAAGCACGATGGGAGCTTGAGACTGTGCATCGACTATAGGGCTCTCAATAAGGTGACAGTTCGCAACACCTACCCCATACCTCTGATCACTGATTTGTTCGACCAGCTAAGTGGAGCCAAATACTTCACAAAGTTGGACTTGAGATCGGGCTACTATTAGGTGAGGATTGCAGATGGGGATGAACCAAAGACTACGTGTGTTACTCGATACGGAGCATTTGAGTTTCGGGTAATGCCGTTTGGGTTGACAAATGCACCTGCTACGTTCTGTACACTAATGAACCAAGTATTCCACGAGTATCTAGATAAGTTTGTGGTGGTGTACTTGGATGATATCATGGTTTATAGCGCCACGATTGAAGAGCATCAAGAACACTTGGCTCAAGTGTTTCAGAAGTTGAGAGAGAACCAGCTATATGTGAAGCGAGAGAAATGCTCATTTGCACAGGAGAGCATCAAGTTCTTAGGCACGTGGTGGAACGTGGCCGTATTCGTATGGATCTGGAGAAGGTGAGGGCAATCCAGGAATGGAAAGCCCCCACAAACGTGAAAGAACTCCGCTCCTTCTTGGGCCTAGCCAACTACTATAGACGATTTGTGGACGGCTACTCAAGAAGGGCAACACCCTTGAGCGAGCTTCTGAAAAAGGGTGTGATTTGGGCGTGGACTGACAAGTGTGCTGAAGCATTCAGGAGTTTGAAAGAAGCCGTGATGAAGGATCATGTTCTTACCTTGCCAACTATTAGCAAGCCCTTCGAAGTACAGATGGATGCATCAGATTATGCTCTGGGAGGGGTACTAGTGCAAGAAGACCACCCAGTCGCATATGAGAGCCGCAAGCTGTCTGAAGCTGAGAGGAGGTATACTACCCAGGAGAAGGAGCTCCTCGCAGTTATACATTGCTTGCGAGTGTGGAGGCATTACTTGCTGGGGTCAAAGTTCGTGGGGAAGACGGATAATGCAGCTGTGAGTCATTTCCTTACTCAGCCGAAACTAACCCCTAAGCAGGCTCGATGGCAGGAGTTTGTGGCGGAATTCGACTTTCGTTTTGAGCACAAGGCAGGACGCTTAAACCAGGCAGCTGACGCCTTGAGTCGCAAAGCGGAGTTGGCGACTCTAAAGGTCTTGGCTAGTTTGTCGGCTAGCGTGGTGAACACTCCACTCAAGGAACGCATCAAAGAAAACCTGGAGAAAGACCCAGTGGTCAGGACCATCCTGAAGCTCATAAAAGAAGGCAAGACTCGCCAGTTCTGGGTGGAGGATGATCTTCTGTGGGCTAAAGGGGGGCGCTTGTATGTTCCGAAAGCTGGAGATTTGCGAAGGACATTAATAAGCGAGTGTCATGACACCCTGTGGGCAGGTCATCCAGGGTGGCAGAGAACCCACGCACTCTTGAAGCAGGGGTACTACTGGCCACAAATGCGAGATGATGTAGTGGAGTACACCAAGACCTGTCTCATCTGTTAGTAAGACAAGGTCGATAGGAACAAGACACCGGGTTTGTTGGAGCCCTTGCGAGTCCCAAGCCGACCATGGGAAAGTGTGCCGCTTGACTTTATCACCAGTCTTCCAAAGACAGGGGATTTAAGTGGGATCTTGGTGGTCGTGGATAGATTTTCGAAGTACGCAACATTCATCCCAGTGTCGAAGTACTGTTCGGCAGAAGAGACAGCCAGACAATTTTTCAAGCATATTGTCAAATATTGGGGAGTGCCCCAGAACATTGTTAGTGACCGAGATGGAAGATTCACTGGGACCTTTTGGTCCGAACTATTCAATCTCTTGGGGTCACAACTTAACATTTCCTCGAGCTACCATCCGCAGACAGATGGGCAGACATAAAGATTCAACGGGATGTTGGAGGAGTACTTGCGCCACTTTGTCAATGCCAATCAGAAGAATTGGCCGCAACTACTCGATGTAGCTCAATTTTGCTTCAACTCTCAAAAGAGTTCTTCATCGAATAAGAGCCCTTTTGAAGTTGTTAATGGATAGCAGCCACTGCTACCCCACACAGTGGATGAATATCGCGGTCGAAACCCGCGATCCTTTCACTTCACAAAAGACTGGAAGAAAACGACAGAGATTGCCCGAGCTTATTTAGAAAAAGCATAAAAAAGAATGAAGAAGTGGGCTGATCAGAAGCGCAAACCACTGGAGTTCAAAGCAGGTGACTTAGTGTTAATCAAGCTAAGGCCCGAACAGTTGAGATTCTGAGGGGACAAAGACATCAGACTCATTCGCAAGTACGAGGGTCCGGTCTCAATCATCTCAAAAGTTGGCCTAACTTCCTACAAAGTCGACCTACCAGCCTTGATGAAGATACACCTGATCCTTCATGTCAGCAACTTGAAGCCGTATCATGAAGATCCAGCAAATCCAGCGCGCAACCAGTCAACCAGAGGAGGAGTCATCGTTCAGCCAAGGAGCAAGCGTCAACCTGAAAAATCCTGGCGGAAAGGACGGTCACCACTGACCGTAAAAAGCATAAAGAATATCTGGTAAAATGGAAGGGGCTCGCAGACGACGAGATCAGCTGGGAGAGGGCGGAAGACTTGAAGAAGCTCATGCAGAAGATTGAAGATCTACAAGCTACTTCGTCAAGGACGCCAAAGGATTGAGTGGGGGAGAGTGTGGCGTGCTGCCCCTTTGGCACACCCACATGGGGCCATTTTGTAATGAGCATGCCTTGGTGCTCGATCATTAGTCAAGTCTTGCACCAAGCAACCTCATGGGATAGGGTAGTGGCAGTTTTGTAATATTGCATATGTCTCCCAGACAAAAATCATATATGTTCCTGGGAAGACTTTATTTCCCTAGAAGGCTCCTTAGGGGGAGGTGACCTGGTGACTTAAGGAAGCACCATGGCCATCAGCAGATAGAGGTCAAAGCTGTGTACTCCCTTACCCTATCAAGGCTATATATTAATGAAATAACATTTATCCATACTTGCCCCTGTGTGCTTCCTTGTTGCTTATGTGTTACTTGTTTGTTATCTTCGTTGGGCCATTGTGTGCCACTTGCCTTGTTGTGTGCTTTGTGTTGTGTGGACGTCCCTAGGAATGACTTGCTTTGTGCTTGCTCATACTTCGTTATTGCCCGTTGCATGTCCGAGATGTGTATGTGGCTAACCGCTGAGTTTGTTTGCCTGTAGGTGTGTGTTGTAGGCTGACTTGCTAGCTTGAAGAGTCTGCAAGTGCCGCACGTTCCGTCTAGTTGGAGTACCCAAATAGCCGGCCCGTGACACCCAGCACCTCATGCTTTCTGCTGTGCACATGGTAAACCAGTTACCAACAATGTATTGCTATGATTATATGACTTGCTTGTATGCATTTTTCTGTTAGAAACGAGTTCCCTAATACGCAGCAGAATGGTGGTGGGTTGGCCCAGTGTACAACAAAAATTTTGTAACATATTTAAACTACTTTTAATTAGGCAGATCCATTAATATACATACATTAATCATAAGCAAGAAAATAATAGAAAACATACATCTTGATGCCTATCAAGTGTCCTTGCTATCTTTTCGTAAAATAAATGATCTTCCTATCCAAGCTGCTCCCAGGTACTCACACCAAGATCTTCCACAACGCTCTCTACACCACAAGAAGTGTGTTGGCACTTAGAGAATAAAGGATGGTATATTTCTGATTCAACTTGATGTACTCAACACATGAGATCAAGAGAATAGGTCTGGGATTGGTTCTGTATCTTTTTCAGGGGGAGATAGAAAAATATTGTTCTTTTCTTTAGAGCGAATAAATTATGTCTTCTTCAGTATTTTTTTTCTGATAAGTCTAACTTAAATAGAAAATATTCAAATTTAAAAAAATAAATTTGTAACTAATTTACAATTTATCTTTTAATTAATTAATTATCTCATTAATAAAAATATCAAAAACTAACTTTTGAATTTTTCATTAATTAATTAATTACATAAATAAAAGTGAAAAATCTATCCTTGATTTTTGATACTGCTCACACCACACAAAGTCCAGGGACTGTGTGTGTCATGTAGCACCCTATAAATTAGGGATATTTGATTTTTCCACAGTTATTTAGTTATTTATTCAAACTACATTATCAGATAAAATCCAACAACTTGATAATTAATTCAAATTTGAATTAATTATCTTTTTAACAAATTATCAAATATAATTAATTATTTGAATAAATATCCATCCTTTAAATTCAAATCCAATTTGAACTTATCAGATTATTATCTCCCGCTCAAATTAAGATATTTAATTAATTGACCAATTAATCTAAACCAATTTTAATTAATACTAATTTCGAAAATTAAATATTAATTTTATTATAATTTTGAAAATTATAATAATTTAATTATTTATATAATTTCAAAAATTACATAATAATTAATTTTTTTAATTATAAATAATTTGTAATTAATTAATTAATCTATATTATCACATAATTGCATATTTGGCCCGAAGAACAAATTTATTCTTAAATATGTCTTTCAACCATTTTTTTTCTTTATATCAACTCTTGCCTTGAATAATATTGATAGAGCCGATGTGGGGACTTATGGACCTATAATTCCAAGCTCCAATAAATTTGAGATTATTAATTAAACTCTTTAATTAAATAATCTTAATTTATTAATCTCATGATTACTCCACTATAAATATGAGATTGCACTCTTATAATTATAGACATTTCATTTACTGAGTAATTTATAAAATAAAGTGTCCATTGATATAATCATTACATACAAGTTGACCCTCTAATAATGGTTCATATAATTAATCGAGAATAAAATTACCATTTTACCCTTTTAATTATATCTTGTTTCCTTAAGTACCATTGACTTTACTAGTGAAGGTTAATTCATAACTAAATTATGAATTTGAGCTCAATAACCTTTTCAGTCCCAAAAGTCAACCCTTAAAAGAACCATTATTCAATCTCTTACGAGAAGGTATAGATTCCATATCTGTATACTATGTCCCCAGCCATTTACATTAATGAGTTCCCAAAATAAAAGTTTCTAGCCTGATCATTCTGACAGACCCTAACGAGTGAATCAAAGAACTCATATAACATAAATAGGAGTTCATAGTAACTTCAGGATTAAGATCTATTTGCATATGATCATCAGTTGATATATTTAATTAATACTTCGAAACGATATTTAACTAAGTATTAATAAACATATCTGGTCCAGTTCTCTATATTCTCTAATATATAAAGTACATCCACTAAAGTGTCTTACTACACTAGTAATCCGGATCCAGATCACATGTATTCATAATACTAGCGTACCGTACTTGCAGTAATTAATCTAAAGATTCCTTAACTTTATTTTACTGCGAATTATTCAAGTTCATTTATCTCAAACACAATCCTCCCGTACCAATACGTGTTTGAGATCACATATATGAACTTAGGAATTTTTATGATATTTACTTAATATTATCACAGAATAATATAGTCCATAAAATAAATGCATAACAAATTCAATTTATTTATTTATTTCTTAAAACAATGTCTACTACATATGCTTTCAGAGCACAATTCCCAACAATATTTTATGATATTCAAACCAAACATACAAATCATCACATACCTTAATGTTTTACTCCTATAACAATACTAACGTCATATGTGTACCACAACAACACTATAATAATATTATTTTAAATTTAAATAAGATATTAATTTTTTTTATTTATAACAATTTGTTCATATCTATTTTTGTAAATTTTTACGTCATATATCACCACAACAACACTATAATAATTGTTATCCAAAAAACAGACACGGATGACGTGGCAGGTGATTTCTAACACGTGGCTGACACCTGACAGAATTCTGTTCGACTATCGACCAGTAAGACATTGCAAGCACGGAGCTAAGTTTTATCACGACCAGCATGGTCGTACATTCCAGATATTTCAAAGATAATCTTATAGAGATCATCGTCATATCCGAGATTATCTCCCATGATTTACTGAATATCCGATTAATTAGGAAATAATATCTGTAACTAATTCATGGAATCTTCCTTGAGCCTATAAATAATGAGAAGATAGCTCAAGGAAAGGACTTTTGGCTTTCTAATTACTGGAGATTAGAGATTTACGAGTGAGCTAGAGCTATCACATTCGATATATTGTTTTGTTCTTCAGAGGTTGGTGAAACACATTGAACCCTAGTTCTTTGATCACTCCATTGAAATATTATATCAATAACAGCTCAAGTGGACGTAGGTTATTATCAGATTCTGGGGCCGAACCACTATAAATTCTTGTGTGCTTTACTGTTTTTGTCATTATTCTCATTTCAACATATCTGTCTACATCAAGCATTTTTGACTCCGTGTCAGTTGACCAAAATCAGGGTCAACATTCTGGTGCTTTCATTGAGAGCTTGATATAATATTGTTGAAGTATCAATGGCGAAAACAACAAAGAAGACTAGGCAGGCGACTAGCGCAGCACCATCTCAACCGCCTCCTCCTCCAAACATGACCGAAGATGAGCCACATTTGGAATTAGATGAGGAAGAACTGGATTCCGAGACGCTGAAGAATACCCTGGGGGTATTGCAAGACGAACTGGTCAATCTGAGGGCCAGCCAGGAAAGTGCTGCCGAGATTATGGCACGGCAGCAATAAGAGATTGAGCGACAGCACCTGGAACTGAGTGAAAGGCAGGCGGAGATGGACTGTTGCTAGAGGGAGGCCATGGCAGCCCTCAAAGCAGCCCTACAGCTGGCTAGGAATCAGGCTGCACCTGCATCGCAGCCTGATCAACCTTCAAATGGGCCACCCCAAAGGGGCCCTAATCCTAGCCCGTCGATCCAGCCTCGAGCCCCCAAAGACTCGACCAGCCACCAATGCCTCAGGACGATGTCCCTCTAAGGGATCCTGAAGCACAGCCTCCATCCCAGGCTGGTCGTGGCAATCCCCCGCAGTCAAGGCAGAATAGGGCCGGGCAGCAGCCCCGCAGTCCTAGACGCCATAGGGGCGAAGAGCCGAACCCACCGAGCAGAGGGCAACGTCCTTCTGGTAACAGAAGGAACTCAGAGGTAGGCTCTGCGGTCCGGGGCCCCCCACGGCATGACAATGCACGGGGACCTGCTGACCAACGCAGGCCACCCTCTAACGCTCGGGACGTTCCAGCCCGAGGAGGCAACTGAGGGAACAGTCAATTCCACCATGGCCAGTCGAGGTTCAGAGATGGCCATGGTTATAATGAGGCCGACTCAGTCAGAGGAAACGCCGGTCGGAGAAATGAAGAAAGAGGTGGGGGCAGAAGCCCGCCACCTAGGGATGACTAATCCGAAAGACGTGATGTTGGGGGGCAGCCCAGACAAAATAACGTCTTCAACCGGCTCGGAGCCAGCGAGCGACGGAGAAGAGACGAGGATTTAAGAGATGTACTCAACGATCGCAGGGAACGGCACGATGAGTACATTCCTCCAGCAGCAGAGGCCCTGGCGATTCCTGGCGCCGTGCAAGCCCAGATAGATGCCCTCAACCAGGCAGTGCAACAGATGGTCGGGGGAAGAACGTCTTATATCGATCACGATAGGAGAAAGGGCACTCCTTTCGTTCAAAAGATAGCTATGGCAGAAACTCCTATCAAGTTTAAGATGCCTACGCTTCCAAACTTTGACGGGTATGGTGATCCAGTATCTCATGTCAACAAGTTTGAGATACAAATGGACATTCATAAAGTGTCTAAAGACGCTCGGTGTAGCATCTTTCCTGCAACACTTTCTGATGCTGCACGGAAGTGGTTTTTCAAATTCCCTCTTGCAAGTATTGTTTCTTGGGAGATGTTCGTAAAGGAATTTTACGGACAATTCTATGTGGGTCTTGTGCACCCAACTGAGGCAAATCAGCTGGTCGAAATACGCCAGCAAGACGGAGAACCACTGAAGGATTACGTCCAGCGTTTTATGTGAGCAGCTGCTGGAGCCAAAACAGTGGGAGACGAAGGGAAGATGATGGCCATAACTGCAGGAGTTAAGCGCCGCACGCCTCTTTGGAACAGCCTCAGAAAGCATGGGGTCAGGACTACCCAGGAATTTTTGGATCGAGCTGATCGATACATCAAGCTCAAAGATGCCATTGCCAGTGAAGGAAAGCCCCCAGGCAAGGATAAGGGGACTGCCGAGCCTGCCAAAGCCGCCAATGGGTCAAAACCAAATGGCAACGACAAAGGAAACGGGAACGGCAATGGCAATGGCAAGAATGGGGGGAAACGGCCACATAATGAGCCTTCCACCTCTGACAATAAACGAGCCAAGGGTAATTGTTATGAACCTCAGTTCACTAACTACACTGCCCTTATTGAGTCTCGGGGAGAGGTGTATCAAGCCACTAGTTCCAGTGTGCCTTATAAAAAACCTGCTCCCATTCGAAAAGATATTTCGAAGAGAGACACTACCAAGTTCTGTCGTTATCATAACGACTACGGGCATGATACAAATGAATGCAACCAGCTAAAGGATGAAATCGAGTTCCTTATTAGACAAGGACACTTGAGAAGATATGTACGGGCCTCGAGAAATTCCCAACGAGAGGCTCCATGTGGCAACGAGCATGCGCCCACACGCCAACGCTCGCCACCTTTGCAGCCTGACCCCGTAGCTGGGACTTTACTCACCATCTGCAGAGGCCCGCACCTCGTGGGAAGCAGTGGAAAGGCGAGGGAACGATATGCTCGGACCCTACGTCACGACCAGGACATCGAGATGATGACTGTGGAGGACAGAGCATCAAAGAAGGCTCGATCAGAGGATGGTGAGATAACCTTCTCTGATAGCGATGCCCAGCATGTTCGGTTCCCACATTCCGATCCGCTGGTCGTGGACGTTCAAATCGCCAATATGATGGTGAAAAGAGTACTAGTTGATACAGGAAGTTCAGTGAACATCCTGTACAAATCTTCGTTGGAACGCATGAAGTTGTCCGTCAAGGACTTGGAGCCCTGCAACCAAACAATTTGCGGCTTCTCTAGCGAGGGACTCGCCCCAGCAGGGTCAATCAGACTTCCAGTCACAGTAGGTACAGCGCCTGCTACCAGGACATTACTTGCTACGTTTATAGTAGTCGATTGTCCTTTAGCGTACAATGCTGTTATTGGAAGTCCCATACTGGTTGATCTTCGGGCCGTCACCTTAGTATGGCACTTAACCATGAAATTCCCGACAGACGCAGAGGTAGGACGCGTGTTGGGAAATCATAGAGAAGCAAGGGAGTGTTACAACGCCTTAGTTACAAAGGCAAAGAAGGGAACGTCGAAAAGCACTCCCCCAGATAGGTTGCAGATGGCAATTGATACACAAGCCCAATTCGATGATGGAGTCACCAAATAGGGTGTTGCCCAAGTGAGGATAGGGACTTAGATCCTCGCTTTGGGAATTTTGAGGAAGATGTTGGACCCGTAGAGGACCTGGAAGAGGTCTAACTTGACGAAAAAGACCCGACCAGAGTGGTAAAGGTCGGGAAAAACTTAGAAGCAATAATGAAGTATGCACTGGTGGCATTTTTGAGAAAGAGCTAGGAAGTTTTTTTCTGGTCACACAAAGACATGGCTGGGATAGATCCTGCAGTTATCAACCATGTCTTGAACGTTGACAAGAGTTTTCCACCCGTGCAACAGAAAAGAAGGTTGCTCGATAAGGATAGATCGAAAGCCTTAAAAGAGGAAGTCGAGAGACTGAAGGAGAATGGGTTCATCAGGGTGGCATTTTATCCATCGTGGGTCTCTAATCCGGTACTGGTTCCCAAGCCTAATGGCAAATGGCGAACCTGTGTGGATTTCACAGACCTCAATAAAGCCTGCCCAAAGGATTGGTTCCCACTCCCAAGGATCGACCAGTTGGTCGATGCAACTGCAGGACATGAGATCCTCTCCTTCATAGATGCATACTCAGGGTACAATCAGATCAGTATGCATCCCCTTGACGAGGATCACACTAGCTTTCGGACCGATACAGGGTTATACTGTTATAAAGTAATGCCCTTCGGACTGAAAAATACTGGTGCGACTTACCAGGGACTGGTCAACCACATGTTTAAGGAGTTGATTGGAGTAAACATGGAGGTGTACGTGGACGACATGCTGGTAAAGTCGAAAAAAGCAGAAGGACATGTGAAGGATTTACAAGAGTGTTTCAACGTTCTAAACAAATATCAGATGAAGTTAAATCCTCTCAAATGTTCCTTCGGAGTAGGATCAAGGAAATTTTTGGGGTTTATTGTTAATTCGAGAGGAATCGAGGCCAACCCCGACAAGATAAAAGCCCTGATCGACATGAAATCGCCAATGAAAATCAAGGATGTGCAAAGTTTAACTAGAAGAATTGCCGCACTAAGTAGATTCATTTCCAAGTCGACGGATAAATGCGCCCCTTTCTTCAATCTACTTAGAGGCAACAAGAAATTCGAATGGACAGGAGACTGCGAGCAGGCTTTCCAGGACTTAAAGGCCCACATGGCACAGCCTCCTATTTTATCAAAACCCATGGACGGAGAAACTTTGTTCATTTACCTGGCAATCATCGAATTTGCTGCCAGTGCGGTGCTAGTGCGAGAGGAAGAAGGCGTACAAAAGGTGGTTTACTATGTAAGCAAGAGGTTAATCGGGGCTGAATTGAGGTATCCTCCAATCGAAAGGTTAGCCTATTGCTTGATTTTGGCCTCAAGGAAGTTACGTCCTTACTTCCAAGCCCATCCCATCATAGTCTTAACTGACCAACCCCTTCGGCAAGTTCTACAAAAGCCAGAGGCGGCTGGGCGCTTATTGAAATGGACAGTCGAACTCGGGCAGTTCGATATCACATATTCACCGCGAGCAGCAATAAAAGGACAAGTCTTGGCTGACCTTATCGATAAATTCACTGAGTTCCCAGACAACGAGCAGTGCGAAGAACCTAGTGCACCTGAACCACAAGTCAAAGCTCCTTCATGGAGGTTATTCACAAACGGATCGTCCAACGAATCTCATGCAGGAGCAGGAGTGATATTGATAACGCCAGAAGGGCATCGATTTCACTGTGCTATTAGGTTCGATTTCACCGCATCGAACAATGAGGCCGAATATGAAGCACTCCTCGCAGGACTAAGGTTAGCCAAAGACATGAATATAAAAGTGCTTGATATCTATAGTGATTCACAGCTGGTAGTGAATCAAGTCTTAGGGGAGTATCAAGCACGGGGTCTCAAAATGGTGGCCTACTTAACCAAAATTAGAGATATGTTGGTGCAATTTGAAAAGTATACCCTCCAGTAAATCCCCCGAGATCATAATTCAAACGCAGATGCCTTAGCCAAACTCGCAAGTGCGAAAGACGCTGACACTTTGAATATAGTGCCAGTAGAGAGATTATGTGAGCCGAGCATACAAACAGACGAAATTAATATGGAAATCTGGATGGAGGATACATGGATGGCACCATACTTGGAGTATCTCACAAATGGTGTACTACCAGCAGATATAAACAAAGCCAGAACCCTTCAAAGACAGGCTGCTAGGTATATACTAGTCGATGGTGTCCTTTACCGAAAAGGATACTCCATGCCACTGCTCAGATGCATTACACCGGAAAAGGCTAAAGAACTAATGAAGGAAGTACATGAAGGCTTCTGTGGAGACCACGCTGGGGGGCAAAGCTTGTCAAAAAATATTCTGAGGTAGGGTTATTTCTGGCCGACTATGAATGAGGACTCAATGGAGTTTGTGCAAAAATGCGATAAGTGTCAGAGGTTTTCCAAGATCCCACGCGCAGCTCCCAACGAGTTAAAGCAGATGCAGAGTCCTTGGCCTTTCGCAGTATGGGGTATAGACTTGATTGGTCCCTACCAACAGGGAAGGGTGGAGTAAAATATGCAGTCGTAGCAGTCGACTACTTCACCAAATGGGTCGAAGCTGAGCCGCTCGCTACCATAACGACCAAGAAAGTTCTTGACTTTGTCATCAAGAACATTTTTTGCCGATATGGTTTGCCTCAAAAAATTGTCTCAGACGACGGCACCCAGTTTGACAGCGACTTATTCACAGACTTCTGCGAAAGGCATGGAATCGTCAAAAGCTTTTCTTCAGCCGCACACCCACAAGCAAATGGGTAAGTCGAAGCAGTGAACAAAACACTTAAAGATACCCTGAAGAAAAGACTTGAAGACGCTAAAGGAGCATGGCCAGAACAGCTGCCTGAAGTATTCTGGTCGTATAGAACTTCTCATCGAACAACGACAGATCATACCCCGTTCTCCTTAGCGTACGGGTATGAAGCTATGTTGCCCGTCGAGTTAGATCCGCCCTCACATCGACGAATTACATACAACCAGGACCAGAATAGCCAATTGATGATGGATTCCCTAGACTCACTTGAAGAGAAACGGGAAAGAGCCCAACTCCGAGTAGCTGCGTACCAGCAAAAAGTCGCCCGGTATTTTAACTCAAAGGTGAAAGAAAGAAAATTCAACGTTGGAGACCTAGTACTTCGACGAGTTTTCTTAAATACCCGCGACCCAACTGCTGGAGTACTCGGACCAAACTGGGAAGAACCTTACCAGATTGAAGAAGTCCTTCATCCAGGCACCTACAAACTTGCACGCTTAAATGGAGATCTCGTTCCTCGCTACTGGAATGGAGAGCACCTGCGCAAGTATTATCAATAAACAGTCCTTTTTAAAGGACTGGCTTGTATTAATTTTTACTTTTTACAAGTTCTAAAAAAGGGTTAGCCATATTATATGGCTAATCGCTTATAAGTGTAAGATCTTTTTAAGGATCACTCGTAAAGAAATGTTTAGTCCATTTTTAATACGATAATTATAAAGGACTGTGCGCAGCCAGTCATTCTTTCCAACCTTTGTAAATTTTATTTACAAGTATTTACACTACGTGTGTTGTTTTGCTGTATTCTATATTTTACAAGTTATTCCAAGCAGCAATGTTCGAACAGGTCGTGGTCAAGGCAAGTGACCAAGGACCTAAAGCTCCTCAGTCACTTGGGGGGCATATAAGGTACATCGATAGCAAAGCATACCAAGAGGTATGTAAACACATGAACAAAATGAGTGAAAGCATGCTACGGTACTTAGAGTATTTTTCAAATTTTATATTTTGTTAAATCAAGCCAAAGTTCTATGCTAAGTTCGGTTATGCGAACAGATGTTGTAATAAAGAGAAATATTATAATATCAAAAAAGCATTCTCTTACACCGCAAGCAGTACTGCTTGGATGTAATTGTTTAAAGTAAAAGGAAAGTTTGCTGCCCATGCAGCAAAATTAAAAATAAAAATTCAATCTTTACATCACGACCCGTAGGTTGTGTAATTAAAGAAAAGAAAAAGAACAAAAAAAACTTTAAGGAGCCTAGGGGGCAGGAGGATCTGTTGGAGCAGTTTGGTCAGCTGCAGCTTCTCCTCCCTCCAAATCGGCGGCTGGCTGGATACTTGGGGAAGCAGGGACCCTTGCTCTTTCTTCTTCAGCAACTAACCGAGCAGCACAACGCGCTAGCTCGGCCTTCCTGGCCTCTGTTGGAAGGTAATTGAAATCGGCACCTTGGTTGTGTTTCCAAAAGTTGTAGAAACACCGAAGTGTCGCGTTCTTGTACCTCTCCAGATCCTTGGCGTTGGTAAGCTTAAGTTGTTCCACTTGGCTCTCAAGAACAGCTATGGTCTTGTCCTTAGCGAGGTGCTCCTCCTTAAGTCTCTTGACTTCACGATATTGGACTCCTGGTAATCGTCCCTCTGCTTCTTCAAAGCTGCCTAAGAAGCTTCATTCTCCGCCAGCTTTGCCACCAAACCATCCTTCTGCTGGGTGACCACCTCCAACTCCCCAGCATGCCTGGCTTCTGTAGCCTGAAGCTCCTCAATGGCTTTCGCCTGAAGCTCCCCAACGGCCTTTGCCCGAGCCTGCTCGATGCTAGCACTAGCGCGAGTACGAGCAGCAGTTATAGTCAGCATTTCCTGCAGTCAAGGAATAAAAGTTAGGCTATATTACAAGAAGGAAAGATAAAGGCCAAGAGAAAGAATACTTACACTAGCCACTTCGTTAAGAGCCCTGTTAAGGATCTGATCGACCCCCATGCTCTCAGCTTCAGCCATTGCCTCCCTGCAACGGTCATGCTTCAGGATATGAGCAAGGCGATCTTTAGCTGATCGCAGGGAGCGGTTCGAGAGTTTGGTCCCAAGAAGTTCTGCTTGCGGGGCCTGTTCCCTTCCGGCCACAGGCGGGGGGTTGGCAGCAGGGGCAGTCTCCTTTTCAGCAGGAGCAAGAGGATGGGCAGAAGGTTGGCCAGTACGTCCGTCCTTGGAAGGATCAGTTGTTTGACCCTTCTTGGCCGGGGGTTCTTGGCTTGATTCTCCATCATGCCTCCTAGCTGATTTCCGTCGAACCAGGGGGACCTCCTCTTCCTCCTGGGTCTGGTACATATCGAAAACGTTGGGGGAAGCCATCTCTATAGATAAAGAAAAACATGCAGGCAGTAAGACAAAAGTAGATAAAAAATCATGGCAAATCAGAAAAGAGGTCACAAAGTTTAATACCCGAGCTACAACTACTTGTCGCTATACTACTGACTCTATTAGTCATACACTCACTATCTGGCACGAAGAAGTCTGACCCTAGATTTGGAGTATACGTAAAATTGTCGTCCCCGTCAAACAAGTGACAGGGAATTGGCAAGCTATTTAAAAGCAGAATAACAGTACCGTTTTCTTCTGAAGACTCATCCAAGTCTATGACGGGCTCGCTTGCCTTTTGTTTCCCCTTCCCTTGGGGTGCAGAAGGCCTCTCTGCTGAAGGGTCGGCAGTGGGTTCCCTGATCGTAACCCCCGTTGGCTTCCTTCGGGGAGGAGACGCTGGGGGTTGCTGCTCGGGATTCCCCTCGGCAGTGGCATCTGCCACCACGGGTCCTCTTGTTTCATGGCGAGGAGCCAGGAGGCCAGATAGCCTCAGATTTTTATCAGTGACCAGGGACTTAACGCTTTTTTCAGCGTCTGCCATCCTGGCCAGTGTGTTGGACCTCAACACCATGTCTGGTGTTGGGTTTGGGCGTAACCATGGTCCTGAAAGGCACAATATACTTTAGAGAAGTGTAGAAGAGTTTGCTAAGGAAAAGTAGCGACCAGTGAAAAGTGACATTTACCTCCTCGAGCGAAGGCCAGGTTGTTTGTAGTCATGTCTGGCATAAGGAAATACTCTTGATTGTACTTCCCCACGTTGGAAATGGGAGTAGTCTCACTCAGGAACGTTCGGTTTGTTTCCTGGTGACAAAGATGAAAGAAGCCCGTCCCATATTGTTGAGGGTTGGACTTAAGGTCAAAAAGGAAGTTGACCTCGTGGGGAGTGGGCTCTGGCCATTTTTTGAGTTTATAAAGGATATAGAGTGCGTGCAGTATTCTATATCCGTTTGGGGTAATTTGAAAGGGGGCAACACCGAAGTAGTTGGCCACCCCTTGGTAGAATGGATGTAGAGGGAGGATAGCCCCCGCCTCTATGTGATACCTGGACCAAGCGCTATAGGCGTCCCCAGGCAGGTTAGCTCTTTGGTCAGCATCAAGGATTTTGAGATTAACCCCGGTAAGAGGATACTTCCTAAGATAATTGGCGAGCATCCGGGGAGTCACCTGGCTGGTAGGAGAAAGATACCACTCGACATTAGAAAGGCTATGATGCCGAGGGCGAGCCTTAACTTGGATACGGGGGTCCGAGGCAATGTTTTCTCGACCACTGGTCGAGGGAATCCTGGCCTGCGAATCAGGCTGGGCAGGTGAATTTGGATTGTTTTCAGAGTTTGGTTTTTTCTTGCCTGGAGACTTAGAATGGGCCATTTGAGGTGGTGATGGTTGAGGTCTAGAAGAAACTCTGGAAAATGGAATCTCGTGAACTCGGTAGGCTGGTTGTTCTTCGCCTTCAAGCAGTTGCGCAAGAAGATCGTCATCGATGGGCCACTTACCTCCCCACAAATATGGCATTAAAATCTGCGAACAGAAGAATGGGGAGGTGAGGATGAAGAATTTTGAAAGTTTTTAGAATAACCCTGGTTGAGTATAAAAGTTAAGCTTTTATACAGTAGCATTCTAACAAGAAACTAATTTTTCACACGAACAGTTTGAGAAACAGAACAAAAAGCGAAAGCAAAAAGTTTTTTGAAAAAGCTTTTTCAACTCCTTTTAGGGCGGGAAAAACTTGGTTTTTCAACTGGCATAAAAATCGAATTTTTACTTCGGTTTTACGTCCTAAAGTCATGATCTCAACTATCAAACTAACTCGTAACTCCTTAATGGCAGAGAAATATCATCCTATACAGTATCACCCATTAAACCCCCTACTATCATGCATCTCAACCCAGAAACAAATGAGCTCAATAGTCAATCCACAGAAGCATGCACGGCTAAAATATAGAGCATAAAAGTTCTGGACTTACCAGAAAAAAGACCGTGGAGATTTGAGAGAGTTTTCGAGCGTCGGAGAACTAGCGGACTGAATCTTGAAACGCTGGAAGACGGTCTCCAGAAGAAAATGGAAGCTCTGATTTTAGGGTTTCTTGAAAGAGTGATAGCTTGCGTAAAAAGGAAAAGAAGACTTTGAAGAGACTATATATATTTTTGCCCGTGGCATAAAAGGGGAGTAATCATCAGTTTCCTCTTTTTCGAGGCATGGGGAAGGGTGATAGCCGTCAAAAGATTACTTGGGAACCGAAAAGCCGTGATTAGACAAGGGTAGGTTACTTTTCCCAATATTGCACAAATTACTCTGACAGGTTTGGTGGGGTAGTCAAAGGGTCGTTTCCTTAAAAGTTTATTTATTACTCATAATAAATAAACTTGGGGGTCAAATGTTATCCAAAAAACAGGCACGGATGACATGGCATGTGATTTCTAACACGTGGCTGACACCTGACAGAATTTTGTTCGACTATCGACCAGTAAGACATTGCAAGCACGGAGCTGAGTTTTATCACGACCAGCATGGTCGTACATTCCAGATATTTCAAAGATAATCTTATAGAGATCATCGTCATATCCGAGATTATCTCCCATGATTTACTGAATATCCGATTAATTAGGAAATAATATCTGTAACTAATTCATGGAATCTTCCTTGAGCCTATAAATAATGAGAAGATAGCTCAAGGAAAGGACTTTTGGCTTTCTAATTACTGGAGATTAGAGATTTACGAGTGAGCTAGAGCTATCACATTCGATATTTTTTTTTGTTCTTCAGAGGTTGGTGAAACTCATTGAACCCTAGTTCTTTGATCACTCCATTGAAATGTTATATCAATAACAGCTCAAGTGGACGTTGGTTATTATCAGATTCTGGGACCGAACCACTATAAATTCTTGTGTGATTTACTGTTTTTGTCATTATTATCATTTCAACATATCTGTCTACATCAAGCATTTTTGACTCCGTGTCAGTTGACCAAAATCAAGGTCAACAATAATATTATTTTAAATTTAAATAAGATTTTAATTTTTTTATTTATAATAATATGTTCATATCTATTTTTGTAGTTTTTTTACATCATATATCACCACAACAACACTATAATAATATTATTTTAAATTTAAATAAGATATTAACTTTTTTATTTATAATAATATGTGCATATCTATTTTTGTAGATTTTTTTTTATAAAATATCGTTTTGTATATATGAATATGAATATAAATGTAAATAAGTATTAACAGATTCTTATACTTCTTACGTGTTTAATTATTAATAGATTTTTTGGTGTAAATATCTTTTTATATATGAATCATAATTTTTTAAAAGAAGAGAAAGAAGATTAAAAAAAGTGAAAATATGAGAAAATTAATTAATTTTTTATTATTATAAAAAATAAAAATAGGTTATCGTAACTATATATATTTAGAATATAAGGTCTGTTTGACATTGTTTTCTGTTTTCAAAATTGTGTTTTCAGAAATAAGAACTGAAAACAACTTTTGTAGTTTTAAAAAAACAATAGGTGTTTGGTTAATATTTTCTAAAAATAATTTTTTGTTTTATTTTTTTAAAGCATAAATAAAAAATTAATAAATATATTTACAAATAGAAAAATCATTTAAAAGTTTGTAATAAATAATGAGATAAAATAATGTGAAAGACAAAATGATGAAAAATAAGGAAAGAAAATTTGAGGAAAGAGAAATTTAGAAGAGAAAAAATTATGAAAGAAAAATGAGAGAGAAAGTGATGAGAGAAAAAATAAGGAGATAGAAAATGATGAGAGAGAAAATGAAAAGATAGAAAGGAGAAGAGAGAAAATGGCGAGAGAGTAAACAATGAGATAGAAAGTGATGTGAGAGAAAGTGAGAAGAGGGAAACTAATGAGAGAGAAAGTGATGTGAGAATAAATGATATGAGATAATAATAATAATTAAAAGTGATGTGAGAAAAAAATGGGCAAAAAAAATATTGAGAACAATAGGAAACAACTTTTTGTTGCTCTCAAAATTTTATGTTTTTTGTAACTTTTTTTTAAAAAAAAACTGTTTTATGAAAATAATGTCAAACACCCCTACTTGTTTTCAAAAAAATGTTTTTAGCTTTAAAAAACAAAATATATTTTTTTTAGTTAAGGAACCAAACACCCTCTAAATATCTCTCATTTCAATTAATAAATTAATTTAATTAACATTATATATGAATTAGATAAATATTTTTATTTTCTTAATCATAAAATAAAAATAAGTTATCGTAACTATATATATATAGATATTTAGAATATAAATATCTCTCATTTCAATTAAATAATTAATATAATTAATATTATATATGAATTAGATAAATATTTTTATTTTTTTATTATAAAATAAAAATAGATTATCGTTACTATATATATAGATATTTAGAATATAAATATCTCTCATTTCAATTAATGAATTAATTTAATTCAAATTGTATATAAATTAGATAAATATTTTTTTAATCATAAATTTTAAAAAGAAGAATAAAATAAAAGTGAAAAAAATGAGAAAATAGAAACAATGTTTTAGACCAATTTTAGAGTGTCACTTCATCTTCTTGCTGCTCTCATTTATATAAATACTAGGTAAAAGCAACATGTAATGTACGTTGGCTTAGTTTTAAAGTAATAAACTTTGTCTATAATTTTAATAAAAATTGGTTCACTGTTTTTTTAAATATATATAAAATAAAATAAATTATAGTTCTATAGTATATATAAATATTTATATAAATAATTTCTACATAAATGACATCTAAACACAATGTTGACATATATATATATATTTACATGGATACATGACATATATATAAAATTCAATAATATTTAAAAAGAAATTAATAATAGAAATAAAATAAGAATAGAAAAAGTCATAGTATAGACAGTAGTATATATGTATAAACTATTTTAGTTTCTAATATATCTCGCAATGTCCTTTGATTAATTTGATGAAGAAAAAGAGCTCCAATAACTTGATAAAAAATAAACTATCACACAAATTTATAAGATAAAACATGATATGTATGTCTTTATTATTTTTAAATAAATATGATTTAGTTATTTAAACTATCATAAAATATCATAAAAATATCATATTTTAATTAATTTATTTATTTTTGCTTAAGTTTATGTTTGTTCTAGTTTTTTAATTTGACAGTGACAACAAAAGATTGTATATTATATGTTTAATATAATATTAAGTTTAATTAAATTTGATTTGAGTTATAAAATGTATGGTTTTATTATTTTTAAATAATTATCATTGTAAAATATTTTATTTTAATTTGTTTAATTGTTTATTTATTTAAGTTTAAGTTATGTTTACAATCTACTGTTAAATATAAGAATATTCTGTTAAATATAATAATATTCTGTTAAAGTTAACGAAAAAAAATAAAAAATCGTTAAAACCAATCATTTTTATTATCTACACACTTTTTATACAGAATAGATATAGATTTAAATAAGATATTAAATTTTTTATTTATAATAATATGTTCATGTCTATTTTTGTAGATTTTTTTTTTATAAAGTATCATTTTTTATATAAATATGAATATAAATTTAAATAATTATTAACAGATTATTATACCACTTGGTGTAAATATAGTTGTTACACCCAGATTTCGAGCTATATTAAATATGACCTCGAAAGTTGGATTCGCAGATAAGTGGACTCATAAGGTTGGAAACATGCTCCAGGATTGAATGTCGAGCCTGCAGGACATAGACGACCTCGAGTATGGTGACCTCGAAGTATTCATGGTCTCGAAAAATAGCTCCGGGAACGCTCTCACCTTCGGGGACAACCTCGGATCAGGGGTCCCGAGCTCGACGCACATACGATCTCGAAAGCCATGTGGCCTCGGGAGATGTTTCTAGCTCGATAGATGACGGGAAACCTGGGAAGCTAGAGCCTTAGAGATACGCGATAACCGCCTTGAATATCTACAAGTGTTATAAATACGAGATGTAATCCTCATTTATTATTGTAAATCCCCTAGAATCGTGGGATATTATTTGGTCAGTTATACGTCTCCTGGTCTTCAGGGGACGTTTCCTTTTATATCTGATTATAGGCATTTAAAGCCATTTATTTTATTTATACAAAAAGAGTAACTACCCAAAATATGTGGGATAGTATTCTTCGATCTTCTCTATAAATAGAGAGGTCATGCACCATTGTAAAGGACCGAAATTCTGATCTTGGAGAGAAAACTCTGAAGAATTCATTCCCGAAGAATTCTCAGAGATAATCTTGAGTTTAATAACAGAAACTCGTGGACTAGGCAGATTTAACTGCTGAACCACGTAAAAATCGTGTGTTTATATTGTTTTATTTCAATTGGCCATTATCAGTTATTGTTTATGTGCTCTTCTTTCACTGTTTGATGAAAAACGGCGTCAACAATAGTTTTGTATATGAATCATAATTTTTTAAAATAAGAGAAAGAAGAATAAAAAAAGTGAAAAAATGAAAAATTGATTAATTTTTTATTATTATAAAAATAAATTATTGTAACTATATATATATATATATTTAGAATATAAATATCTCTCATCTCAATTAATGAATTAATTTAATTTAAATTATATATGAATTAGATAAATTTTTTTATTTTTTTAATTATAAAATAAAAATAGATTATATAAATATTTCTCATTTCAATTAATGAATTAATTTAATTCAAATTATATATGAATTAGATAAATATTTTTTTATTCATAAATTTTGAAAAGAAGAATAAAAAAAGTAAAAAAAAAAAAGAGAAAATAGAAAGAATGTTTTAGACCAATTTTAGAGTATCACATCATCTCCTTGGTGTTGTCATTTATATAAATATATAGATATAGATAGATTATAATGTAAAAACTATGAGACTTGAGAATAAATCAATTGTGTTAATGATCCCGTTAAAATAATTTTAATTAATTTAGATAAATATCATCATCTAATATATTGAAATAATAACAAATTTAAATATTTAATTTTATAAAATTATTTAATAATTATATTTTATAAAATTTATTTTACTTACATTTTCTTATTTTTCAAGTGTTACATTTAATTTGTAATAAAATGTCATTCATATTAATTTCAGTTATATTGTGGTGATTCATGTTGAATTTTCTTATTTCCCAACACAATTCTAGACAAGAGAATGTTTATGTCTTGTCTCATACATAGTTTGTTGATGTTGTTTCTTGAAGCATTTGGTTTATCTTGCAGGAATGGGTGATTGCATAGCTGAGGCAAACTGCATTTGGTGTTGGTTTTATTGCTGACAGAATGTTTGCAACCACCACATGTCCCATTATGTCAACAACAAATAAAATCACAGGTCTCTTGGCAAAATGACCTATTTTTTAAAGTCATTTTGCACTCTAGCGTAGTTTTAATAATTCTTTACAAAATGATCTCTTATAATTTATACAGTTAGTCGAAATTTTAGACAGGTGGTCGAAAAATTCAAACAGCCGATCGAAAATTTTAGACAGCCAATCGAGATCATTTTGCAAAGAATTATAAAAAATAAACCAGAATGCAAAATCACTTAAAAAGAAAAGTTATTTTCACCAATTTCTCATAAAACGAGTCATGTCTCAAGCCCCAAGTTTAGACTGGAGAAAAGACTAGTTAAAATTAATTAGTACAATTATCTTTTATTATTAGTAGTAGTAGTATTATTGTTTTTTAAATAAATTATTGTTTTCTTTTAATTTGTGTCTTTCCTTCAATTTACATTGAATTTGTTTATATGATAGAAAGTGAAAGTGATACTAAGATTGTCGTCATTTCCTTCGTTTCCACCATTTGGTTTCTTTTCATTAAGGTTTGTTCATTAGGACATTGCAAATTTATCATGTAAATATGCTTTTCAGGTCTAGTGATTGGCCAGGAATGCATTTTTAATAGAAGAAAAGGAGTTTACTTTATTAGAAAAAATTCATCGACATGTGTACTTCATGAATCTACTCAACGATCATTAGTCCTTTATTAAAAATATAATGATGATTAAAATTATTTCATTTTCTAAACACAATAATCGACTATTAATGTCTTAATTGAAGTATTTAACAAACTAAACTACCTATTTGTACAAGAACTTTGACTTTAGTTTAACGCAGATCAATAACATAGAAATGAAGGCCATAAGGAAAATCAAGGAGAGAAATAAGATGAAGATGAATACATTTTCAAACAAAGACTATCAGATGAATACATACAAACACAATACAGCCACTATCCTGCTCTTTCAAAACTACCAAAAAAAAATCCTTAGCCATAGCCAAAGTGGCAGGAAATATTTACCTCCCATCATGATATTTACCCTTGGTTCTCCCTCTCAAAAAGTTTAAACTAATCCTGTGCCATAGAGTGCTTCCCTGCTGCAATAGAATCATCCAAATAAAGGTACGAACCTCTTTCCACTGGATTGCCAGCAATGCACAGAAGAAAATCCATGGCAGCAGGGTAAGTGAATCAATTATATGTTGCAGACCGGGGTTTGGGAGGCAAATAAAGAGAATTTCCACAGTCAATAGGTGTGTGCAACAATGGGTTCCATCTATCAAAGATTATTCGACCCCCACGGCCAACTCTTCCTCTGAATTTACAAGGTGGTGGTGTAGAAGCTTCATCTTTTGTTGACGGATCGGATGGTACAGAAATGCCCGCAGCTGCCAACTTTTCTGGAACTAAAGGTCTCGTAAACAACAAAACTGGCTCAAGGGGATCCTGCATTAACCCGTCGTAACAAATTAGATCGAGAGTTGGAGTTGTACTTACAGCTTTACTCAGGTAATGGGATTAGAGAGAAGAAACAACAGGAAAAGTACCATTTTATGAAGCCATCCTTGTGGTACTTGACGCCGCCTAAACTCTTGCTTAATGTGTCCAGTGGGTATTAATACCATATTGGAATCTGCCAAAGGCTGATTGTGCATTGCAGAAGGCCGTATACCAGTACGGCTGTTTACAATGTCATCTGAATCAAGAAAGTCCTCTTCCCCTAAACTAAACTTATTAGCCGATGGCGGGAATCCAGGAAGAGTCAAGCTATCATCCATAAGCTCCGTTTCATGCTAAAAATCAAAGACACGTCACAAACAAGTATTAAATAAAAAGAGTTCCACATAGTGAGTAATAATAATAGTCTGATCAACTTGGGAAACATGATGGGAGCCTTGCCCAAACCATACAATCACTACTTGAATTAATCAGAAAGTATCAAATACAAAAAGAGTGTACAGAAGTTGTACACCCAAGACACCAAAAAATAAAATAAAATAAAATACAAACAAAACCATTCCTGAACATAAACAGAAGAAATTACAACCATTCCTAAACCATACAATCTTTGAGATACAAAGAAGAAAGAATTTGTAGCGTAAACAATAACAAATTGGAGTCTACCACGTATTAAATGTACACATTCAAACAAACAAATGAACCAGCACTACCTTAAAAGATTCGTAGTACTGCGTACACATAAATAGAGTTTCCTATTTTGAGTAATAACGAGTCTGATACAATAACATACGAACCTTGATATTTATACTATTTAGGAGCACTGTACTTGTTTTTGAAAAAAACAAAAAAAGGAGCATTATATTTGTTTTCACTTTTATAATAACAAGCATACCTAAAAAGAAAATAGTACATTACATGTTCTAACAATCTGATACGTATTAAGTGTCAAGTGAAGGATTAGGACGTTAGGAGTACTATGTGTTCCATCAAAGCAAACAATTATAAGCATACCTTATATTTCATTTGGATCCTCTGAAGACTAACTTCAGCTTCCATAGCTTCTCTCTTCTTCTCTTCTCTCTGAATATATATAGCCATAGTTAGTAAACTTTTATACAAAATTTTCTCAAGGGGAAAAAAAATACAACCAGGAGGAACACAAATTCTAACCTTTCAAGCAGGGAAAAGAAAGAGATGAAAAACCAAAAATACAAATATAAAATTAAGTATTTCCAACTCGCCAACAACAAAGCCATGTTCATATTTAAAATGAAGACCTGAAAAATAAATTTGATTCCCTCTCACAGTATGAAGAATAAAATCTTGACATGTTGGAAAGCTCACAGTCCTCTCAAGTAAATACCTCTACTTAAAATCTAGATGACTTTACTAAAATTACCAGGTTAAATTCCTATCCATCTTTTAAAAATGAATATAGAACAAAAAATTTGAAGAAAAAAATCCAACAGTATGTGACCACAGAGTTGAAGTAAAGATACCTTAATTAAGGCCTCAAGTAAAGTCTTCGCTTGGTCCAGGTTGCGCCTAACCTTTAAAATCAATTTTAGATAAAAGTTATTAAATGGCTACCAGGCATTGTAATGTCAGATAAATACAGCAATGAGTCAATTTTGATAGATAAAGAGAGTTCTCACTTCTCATAAAATAACTACATTAGATCTTTAACAGGCTAATTTACCTAGAAAACTCAAAATGTTCATGTCAGATTTTAAGCTTTCAGAATTTCCATGATCTTGATCTAGTATTACTGTATTACCTAATTAATGCAATTGTTGGAATGTCCACTATAAGTATGCTGGTTCCCATCATCCACCACTACCTAATTTATACACTAAAAAGTAGTAATGATGTATTCAACCTATCAATGTCTACAAAATGTAAGGGTCTGTCTGCACAATTCCCTATCAATAGATAAATTTGAGGTAACCCGCATTCAGGCCAGATTTAAGCTCACAACAAGGTCCAGGTTTATCTCTTCTGCCTTGGGTCAATTACTGCTACAACCCGACTTAGCCCAGCCCTTACTTCATCAAAGCGACAGCTCTTGGTCCCTATCCAGAAATAAACAGCCTTCAATCTTGCCTTGTCATTTTATATGCATTATGCATGTGAAACTTGGGGTTGTAAAAATAATATGGCATTACATACACGTAAGACATTTATTAGCATGCTCTCAGAACAAAAATATGAAGTTTTTCTAGTGTGTATATCAGTTTTTCAGTCAAAGTGGCACTGACCTGGCGAAGCTTTTCAAATGACTGCACATTGTTTTCCCTTCTTTGCATCTAAAAGAAAAACAATAAACAAGATACTCATCAACAAAAAATATGCACTTATTTCAGAAATTATAGTTAAACAAAGAATATATCTTCAAGAGCAATAGTATTATAAAAGAACATAAAATCTTATCACCTACCCTTCTTGTGTGCAGTCTGTGAGCCTTCTCCCTTGGCCTAAAGACATTATATGGATTAGTGTCATTAACAGGTGGAGGAGGCTGTACAAAAAATATGGTTGTGATCATTAGTTGGTGAATCAGTCTCATAATATTGGAAAATTATTCAAGGGCAAGGCAAGTGTTGTTATAAGATAGTTGGTTTTGCAGACACATACATGTTATCACATTCTCATTGTTCATTCTGTTAAAATCTTCCATGAAAGCATAATCAATAAAGGGGGAAAAATCAACAGCTAAAAGAAGAGAAAAGAGAAAGGGTGGATTATTATTATGTTTCTAAAATCTGAACAAGATTTGAAATTGACTGAAGATTTCTTCATGGTCTTTTTTTTTTAAAAAAAAACATTCACAGAATAGCAAGATGAATTTGACATTATTGACAATAATAATCATAATAACAACAGAAATAGTAGAAGCAACAACAATAATAATAATAATAGAAGTAATGACAATTGAAAAGTAAGCAGCACAGTATCAACTACAAATCCTAAGCAAAATATGTAATTAAATTACACACAAATAAATATCACTATTTTCACAAATATAAGAACAACAAGATAACTATCTAATGACATCACTTTTTTTTTAAGCAAAACTACTTGTATTATTACTCGGGAAAATACAAGTAAAGATGGCAAATTCCATAAGAACTTACAAAAAGAAATAAAAAAGAACCTTTTCAGCTCAAGAAAACAGTGTGTGAAAAAACAAATCTGAAGGATTGAAAACAAACCTGTAAACGTCGTAATACAGGCTTTTGCCATCGCTCACGCTGTGTAAAAAAGAGAGAGAGGGGAAAAAAAGGGTCATTGTCCATGAGAGGGGAAAAAAACCTAACGTTTAAGGTCATCATCAAAAGATAATGAATAGCATCAAACATTGAAAACAAAGAATTTGCACATCTTTTATCATCATAGGTTTTTGGAATATGCTATTCATCTTTGAAGCAAACACATGTTTGAGTAACACCAAATAATACAATAAACCTTTCAAATACCACAGTATGTTATTATAAAGATGAATGATGAGACACAGAATGGAGACCATAAGTTCAGAATGAGAAAAGGGTGTAAGAGGTGCGACTTTGTTTTAATCCTAATTGACTATCCCAATAAGAGTATTTAAACGTAAAAAAAAACCTTTATTTTCCTTGGAATGGAAAGATGCAAACAAAAAAGACAACTTCAATTTTGAAATTTCTGCAGCATTTTACATCACTCTTATGCTTTACCATTTTCCACAGGAAAGCATTTTTAGTAGCAGATTTTTCTTTATTTTCCAAATTCCTTTGAAAATTTCCACTGGAAAACAGTTCTTTTCGTTCTTTGTGATGGTTAAGGGCAGGAACCGAGGCAGGAGGTGCTTTAGAATAAATAATGGTTTGTTATTTATATTATTAGGTAAGAAGAGTCTATTGACACATCTCTTCTCAGCATAATCTAAAATATAAGCACTCCTTTACAAAGCAATCCTCTAAACCAACAAACAAACACACCTAACAATGGCAATTCAACAGTTCATAGTTAATTCAAACTTTGTCATGAAAGTAAAATTCCCAGTAATCACTTCCCTCACTATGGTATTTAATGCATACCTTCTCTTTCCAATAATTATAAACAGACTGGAGAACAGCATATCTGATAGAGGGAGCTTGAGCTTGTAGAGCCTATATGAAAACGATTCAAGATCAACTCGAGATCAAAACAAATGATTACACAAGGCCACGTCTCTAAAAATAAAAACAAGCGTCTGAAAATTCAAATGACAAAAGTGGCATAATGTGCTATCACACCCAAATATGATATTGGTTGGAAAATGGAGTAGCACACCTCCATAGCAGTATCCTGCTGCAGAAGAATAGGGATTGGCGAACCAAGAGTAGGTGTTATAACTCCTGCCCTTTCCCGAGCCTTGTGATCCAAAACTTCCAACTTGAACAGAAGACACTCAAACCTGCATTGGACATCTCATTACATAATTTGAATAACGCATTATATGTACGTGTACGTATATATGTGAGAATGATTACTTGTCGGGCGCAAGAATCTTGCGGTCTCTGTTAAACTCCTCAAGCCAATCCTCGTCTTCATTGTCAATGTCGTACTCCACAAACTCTCCGAGTTCAGCCCGAGCTTCAAAGTAGAAAACCCACATAAAAACATTGAATTAATGGGCAATGGGGATTGTACATACATACATATAAGCATTTATACACACACACACATATAAATATAAAATTCATGAGGAGGAATTGAAACGAACCTCCCCTAGCACGCAAGTAAGAATTGGGCTGAAAGAAAGTGCGGGAATAATCTCTCTCGTAAGTATCAACGATAACAAACTGAGGAGTGGGAATCTCAGAGGCGGCGATCCTTTTGGCAGCGGCGACGGCGGCAGGGCTGGGATGGACGTCATTGGCGGAGTCGAAGCTTGCATAGCGGAACAACTGAGAGTTGCGAGTAGAAGATGAAGTAGGGGTGTCGTCGTCCTCTAAGTCCTTGACAGACTTGACTATGGGAAGCTTCTTGTGAATGTCCAATGGCCGAGGCCTTATCGACGGCCTGCTCATTCTTCTTCTTCTTCTTTCCTTTCTCTCATCAACATCCCAAAATCGAAATTAGGGTTTCGAAATTACATACAATACATTAAACAGTACTCTAATTTCATTCTATTCACTACTATTAAGCCCTTTCGATTCAAAATTCCTTCAAATTCTTCGTCATCTTCTTCCTCTTCCCCTCTCCTTATTAGGGTTTCCTGCTCACTGTTACGTATTTGTTTGGGGACAAAACTGAAAAATATACCTTCAATAATAAGTTTCTTGCTAAATATTTAAAAAAAAGAAGCTCCATTTTGAAAATATTCAAAAGTATGTTCCTTACAAGTACTAAAATATGTCCGTATATGCATGTCTACGATAAGAATTTTTTTTTAATTAAAATTATTTTCATCAAATAGATCATTTAAAAAAAATTAATTATAAATTATGGAAAATTCTTATTTTTAAAAATGTAGTTTTATAAAGTTTAGAGTTAATTTTAATGTGGGATTTATTAGTTTTATTTTTAATAATATGGTATTTATATGAGAATTTCAACATTAGTTACACTATGTCGAAGCTCCTATCATTAGTATTGCACCAACTCCAATGACGGCAGGAGTGAAGTATTGAGCTTCGAAAGTCATGTCGTGAGGAGTCTCGAGGTGGTGGAAATATCTTATTTGAAGAGTAGGATCGAGTTGGAGAAGTTTCAAATTTGTAGTTTTTCGGTGACCACGTTCCATCCCTTTTTCGTATTCTTGGAAGTTGATCTAAGAATGCATCTTGCTTTAGTTAATGGTAAGAATTGTTGGTGAGAGTGAGATAACACCATCCTAAAATATAGAATCTATATAAAATTTGGATTGACATGCTCAAAAAATATTTAGAAAGAACATGCAAATTTAAGTAGAACAATAATGTTCTTTAACTTTGATGAAGCTTCAAACCTTAAGCAATATCACCACTTTGAGCAATACTTTAAACAATTCTTTGAGCCAACCAAACACACACCAATATTTATACATATTGTAAAACGCTATCCTAATACTCTCTTTTCCAGCCGCCATTGATACTTAAAGCCTTCTTTTGAAGAAATGAGGATTGAGATTGAACAAGTCTTCAACTCTCCAAGTCAAGTACTTTCTTGGAGAAAACCAGAGATTCTTGGAGCTAGAGAGAAAGGGTAGAGAGAGATTGGAGAGAATGATCAAGTCTCCCAAATCATTATTTTTTTACCCTTATATACAGTAGGCACCGTCATTATGTCCAGCCAATAGAATTAGTTGAAAAACACGTCATTTAGAGCATTTACAACATTTCACGTAATACATCAGGTGATGCGTCGCCTGCATGCAGGCGATGTCTCGCCTCTTGGGTGATGACGTATCACCACCCTCTTTGACTTTGGACACTTCCAAAGGTCCCAAAATTTCTCTAAATGCCACCAAACTTTTTGAAACCCTTAGATACTCTCATGTATCACTTTGGACCCAAATTTGTATTTTATAAGTGCCTACAATTGAAGCTCAAATTCACATATTCAGTATGTGAATTCTACTAAGTGTTTATACATTGCTTGTATTTTAACATTTATCATTTGTATTTAACCAATCATAACAAGAACTCATTTGTGTGGTTGGTTTTGGCAAGAGATGCCATCATCGCTAACGATTGGATAAAGAATCTTGACTAAATGACAAACGCATCGTGCGCCACCACAACATAGTTTTAACCTATGGGATCCAATGGGATAGGCTTGCATGGGCAAGAGGAGAATAGCCATGGAGCGTAATGTCACTGGTGGTCGTTAAATGGTAAAGTCACCATTGTTGGCTTGAGAAAAAAAGAAGAAGAGATAAGTGGAGAAGAAATGTTACATTTTAGTTTTCAGGCTACAAAGTGTTACCAAACTATGAGAAAATTGGAGAAAAAAGTTATATTTTAGTTTTTAGGTTATAAGGTGTTACCAATCTTTATTCAATTTTTGATTACACTTATCTTTTTCGGGTTACATGGTATTTTATTATTATTTCACAATCAGCGACATTAGTTTTTAGTTACACACTATTTTAAGAATGAAAATCAGTTGACCTAAATTTGTATTTTATAAGTGCCTACAATTGAAGCTCAAATTCACATATTCATTATGTGAATTCTACTATGTGTTTATGCCTTGCTTGTATTTTAACACTTATCATTTGTATTTAACCAATCATAACAAGAACTTATTTGTGTGGTTGGTTTTGGCAAGAGATGCCATCATCGCTGACGATTGGATAAAGAATCTTGACTAAATGACAAACGCACCGTGCGCCACCACAACATAGTTTTGACCTATGGGATCCAATGGGATAGGCTCGCATGGGCAAGAGGAGAATAGCCATGGAGCACAATGTCACCGGTGGTTGTTAAATGGTAAAGTCACCATTGTTGGCTTGAGAAACAAAAAAAGAAGAAGAGATAAACGGAGAAGAAATGTTACATTTAGTTTTCAGGCTACAAAGTGTTACCAAACTGTTGACCACGATTTTGGCCAACGAGGAGTAGACGTCAAAACTATAGTAAACCTTCAAGAGAAAAAACGACACCGATAGTTTTATAGTGGTTCAGCCCCAATTTATTGGTAATAGCCTAATCCACTTGGAGTTGTGATATATATATCCTACACTTAAGATCAGATGAACTTGAGTCAACTGACTTTCTTAAGTGTAAGTAGAAAAATACAGAGTTTCTCTCTCTAAATTCTCTCAGAAAATGCCCCAAGAATGCCCCAAGTCACAATCCCAAAGTCTCAAATCTAGAGAGTTTTTCTCAGTCTAAAAAGACCAGTCCCTAAAATGATGCCATGAGCCATTTATTTATAGGCTCATGGATCGTACATAAATATCTCCCTTTGACCGGGCCCTTGGTTCTTCTAACAGACTTTAATTAATAAAATATAAATAAATCTAAATTACAATAATATGGCTATTATTCCAGGATATCTGAGAGATTCCCGCAGCAGTTGAGAATGAACATGGTTGAAGTTGTTACTGAGGACATAAGCAAGCACCTCTCGTCGGCAAAGCACTCCTCTAGCACACTTCTGGTCTAGCACGACACATCTCTGGTCTAGCAAAACACATGACTGGTCGGCCAAAACACATGACTGGTTAGATAACACATTGTTGAAGTGACTGGTCGACCAAAATAGATGACTGGTCGAATAACACATTACTGAAGTGACTGGTCGGCCAAAACACATGACTGGTCGAATAACACATTACTGAAGTGACTGGTCGGCCAAAACACATGACTGGTCGGTCAAAACGACTGACTGGTTGGCCAAACTCCCAACTGGTTAGTCAAAAATATTCACCAGTCGGACATAAATTCTATCAGGTCGGTTCGATCACTTTATCAAAACTCCAAAGAGCCAACACATTTATTGACTATTAATGTGCCATTTACTGACCATGCAGTGCCACTTGTCACTTCTGATTGCAACGTCATCGAACTGCAATTTTGGGGATAACACAAACTATGAGAGAAAATTGGAGAAAAACAGTTATATTTTAGTTTTTAGGTTACAAGGTGTTACCAATCTTTATTCAATTTTGGATTACAATTATCTTTTTTGGGTTACATGGTATTTTATTATTATTTCACAATCAACGACATTAGTTGTGAGTTACACACTATTTTAAGAATGAAAATCAGTTGACCCAAATTTGTATTATATAAATACCTACAATTGAAGCTCAAATTCACATATTTATTATGTGAATTCTACTAAGTGATTATACCTTGTTGTATTTTAACACCCATCATTTGTATTTAACCAATCATAATAAGAACTCATTTGTGTGGTTGGTTTTGGCAAGAGATGCCATCATCGCTGACGATTGGATAAAGAATCTTGACTAAATGACAAACGCACCGTGCGCCACCATAACATAGTTTTGACCTATGGGATCCAATGGGATAAGCTCGCATGGGCAAGAGGAGAATAGCCATGCAGCGCAATGTCACTGGTGGTCGTTAAATGGTAAAGTCACCATTGTTGGCTTGAGAAAAAAAGAAGAAGAGATAAACGGAGAAGAAATGTTACATTTTAGTTTTCAGGCTACAAAGTGTTACCAAACTATGAGAGAAAATTGGAGAAAAAAAGTTATATTTTAGTTTTTAGGTTACAAGGTGTTACCAATCTTTATTCAATTTTGGATCACACTTATCTTTTTTGGGTTACATGGTATTTTATTATTATTTCACAATCAGCGACATTAGTTGTGAGTTACACACTATTTTAAGAATGAAAATCAGTTGACCCAAATTTGTATTTTATAAGTGCCTACAATTGAAGCTCAAATTCACATATTCATTATGTGAATTCTACTATGTGTTTATACCTTGCTTGTATTTTAATACTTATCATTTGTATTTAACCAATCATAACAAGAACTCATTTATGTGGTTGGTTTTGGCAAGAGATGCCATCATCGCTGATGATTGGATAAAGAATCTTAACTAAATGACAAACGCACCGTGCGCCACCACAACATAGTTTTGACCTATGGGATAGGCTCGCATGGGCAAGAGGAGAATAGCCATGGAGCGCAATGTTACTGGTGGTCGTTAAATGGTAAAGTCACCATTGTTGGCTTGAGAAAAAAAGAAGAAGAGATAAACGGAGAAGAAATGTTACATTTTAGTTTTCAGGCTACAAAGTGTTACCAAACTACGAGAGAAAATTGGAGAAAAAAACTTATATTTTAGTTTTTAGGTTATAAGGTGTTACCAATCTTTATTCAATTTTGGATTGCAATTATCTTTTTTGGGTTACATGGTATTTTATTATTATTTCACAATCAGCGACATTAGTTTTGAGTTACACACTATTTTAAGAATGAAAATCAGTTGACCCAAATTTGTATTTTATAAGTGCCTACAATTGAAGCTCAAATTCACATATTCATTATGTGAATTCTACTAAGTGTTTATACCTTGCTTGTATTTTAACACTTATCATTTGTATTTAACTATTGGTGCCGTTTTTCGTCAACAGTGAATAAAGAGCACGAAAACAATAAATGGTTATGGCCAGAAAAATACAATAAGACAAACAGGATTTTTTACGTGGTTCAGCAATTAACTCTGCCTAGTCCACGAGTCTTTGTTATTAGAACTTAAGATGATTTCTGGAAATTCTTCAAGAATGAATTCTCCAGAGTTTCTCTCAAGATCACAAAATTTCCATCATTTACAATGGTGCATGACTTCTCTATTTATAGAGGAGATTTCAGAATACTATCCCACACATTTCGGGAAGTTATTCTATATATGTAAATAATTTTAATGGCATTAAAAGCCTGTAACTCCTATATACAAGGAAACGTCCCCTGAAGATCAGGGGGCGTATAACTGAATAATAAATATCCCTTTATTATAGGGGATTTACAACAATGAATGTAGACCGCGTCTCTCCAAAATGACTCACTAAGATATTCAAGTTATCAATCTACATCGTCAGTGCCGTGTCCACCCAGGTCTCTTAATGACTTTCGAGCTGTAGCATTTTCCCCGAGATCATGTGGCTTTGAGCTCATACTTATGTCAGGCTTGGAGCCCCTAATCCAAGGTCATCTGAGAACAGATGTACTTCGATGTCTGCCTTTCGAGCTTGTGAGGATTTCGAGGCTACCATCTTCGAGGTTGCCCCTGCTTTGTAGGTTCGGTGCCTAGGTGGCGGACACGTGTTCCAGACATTACAAGCCCATTCCTGACGAATCCAGCTTTCGAGATCACAATTCTTAAGGCTCGAAATCTGGGTGTAACATTAACCAATCATAACAAGAACTCATTTGTGTGGTTGGTTTTGGCAAGAGATGCCATCATTGCTGACGATTGGATAAAGAATCTTGACTAAATGGCAAACGCACCATGCGCCACCACAACATATTTTTGACCTATGGGATCCAATGGGATAAGCTCGCATGGGCAAGAGGAGAATAGCCATGGAGAGCAATGTAACTGGTGGTCGTTAAATGGTAAAGTCACCATTGTTGGCTTGAGAAAAAAAAAGAAGAGATAAACGGAGAAGAAATGTTACATTTGAGTTTTCAGGCTACAAAGTGTTACCAAACTATGAGAGAAAATTGGAGAAAAAAAGTTATATTTTAGTTTTTAGGTTACAAGGTGTTACCAATCTTTATTCAATTTTGGATTACTTATCTTTTTTGGGTTACATGGTATTTTATTATTATTTCACAATCAGCGATATTAGTTGTGAGTTACACACTATTTTAAGAATGAAAATCAGTTGACCCAAATTTGTATTTTATAAGTGTCTACAATTGAAGCTCAAATTCACATATTCATTATGTGAATTCTACTATGTGTTTATACCTTGCTTGTATTTTAATACTTATCATTTGTATTTAACAAATCATAACAAGAACTCATTTGTGTGGTTGGTTTTGGCAAGAGATGCCATCATCGCTGATGATTGGATAAAGAATCTTAACTAAATGACAAACGCACTGTGCGCCACCACAACATAGTTTTGACCTATGGGATCCAATGGGATAGGCTCGCATGGGCAAGAGGAGAATAGCCATGGAGCGCAATGTCACTGGTGGTCATTAAATGGTAAAGTAACCATTGTTGGCTTGAGAAAAAAAAAAAAAAGAGATAAACGGAGAAGAAATGTTACATTTTACATTTTAGTTTTCAGGCTACAAAGTGTTACCAAACCATGAGAGAAAATTGGAGAAAAACAGTTATATTTTAGTTTTTAGGTTACAAGGTGTTACCAATCTTTATTCAATTTTGGATTACAATTATCTTTTTTGGGTTACATGGTATTTTATTATTATTTCACAATCAGCGACATTAGTTGTGAGTTACACACTATTTTAAGAATGAAAATCAGTTTACCCAAATTTGTATTTTATAAGTGCCTACAATTGAAGCTCAAATTCACATATTCATTATGTGAATTCTACTATGTGTTTATACCTTGCTTGTATTTTAACACTTATCATTTGTATTTAACCAATCATAACAAGAACTCATTTGTGTGGTTGGTTTTGGCAAGAGATGCCATCATCGCTGACGATTGGATAAAGAATCTTGACTAAATGACAAAGGCACCGTGCGCCACCACAACATAGTTTTGACCTATGGGATCCAATGGGATAAGCTCGCATGGGCAAGAGGAGAATAGCCATGGAGCGCCATGTCACTGGTGGTTGTTAAATGGTAAAGTCACCATTGTTGGCTTGAGAAGAAAAAAGAAGAGATAAACGGAGAAGAAATGTTACATTTTAGTTTTCAGGCTACAAAGTGTTACCAAACTATGAGAGAAAATTGGAGAAAAAAAGTTATATTTTAGTTTTTAGGTTATAAGGTGTTACCAATCTTTATTCAATTTTGGATTACACTTATCTTTTTTGGGTTACATAGTATTTTATTATTATTTCACAATCAGCGACATTAGTTATGAGTTACACACTATTTTAAGAATGAAAATCAGTTGAAAAAAACGTTACAAGTTACTAATTGGGCTTTTTATTGAAGTTTGGCTCAAACTTTACAGTGGTGTACTAGGTAGTTAGTGACAGCATAATTAACCACATCTTTGAACAACCATATCGAGTTGAAAAAGTTTCAAATTTTGTAATTTTTTTGCTATTATGTTTCACCTTCTCCAACAATGTTTGAACTTGATCCTGGGATGGATTGTGACAACAACACTGTTTGGCCAAAGTCGCCATTGTCATCGATGAGTGGATGAAGAAGCTCGATCAAAAAGCACCACATGCGATCACGATTAAATTTCGACCTGCAAAATCCAAAGAGTTAGGTTTGTGTGGACAAAAGGAGCACGATCATGGAGCCTGTGTTGTTGACAGTAATTTTACTATGGTTCCACCATTGTTGGCTATGAGAGAAAAAGAAAGAAGAATGGTCGTGACTCATGAAGGAGGAAGAAGAAAAAATACCATATTTTTGGAATAAATCTAATTGCCATATTTTTCTTATATTTTTTTATACAAATAAACCATTATTTAAAAAAATAAAATAAACAAAAGTGTACAGTATATATTTAGTGTCAGCATAAGATTTTAAAATAATATCAATTGCTTTATGAAAAAATTGGTAAAAAATAAATTATTTATTGGGAATCATAATTATCTTTAAACTAGAAAATATAGTCGCGCTTCGCCCAGTTTTTTGTAATGATTAAAATATATATATTTAAATATTTTTTGGGAGATTGTGTGTAAGAGATTCATTTTCACTCTAGTCGTACAACATGGTATTTATATGGATACGTAAGGACATCTTGACCGTAATTATTTTTATAATAATGTTCATTATATAGTGAGCCTCCTATGGGTTTTCAAGAAATTCTGAATAATTAAAGTGTCAAAAATAAAATCAAACTACTTGTTATACGTGTGCTTTTATTTAATATTAGTATTATTTTATACGCGTTGCGTTATTTTTTTGTTTATTATATAATTTTTTTAAAATTTTTATATTTTTAGAGTAGAAAATTTATAAATCATGACCTTTTGCACAATCATTCATTTTTTAAATATATATTTTTATTAATTTAATTAATAATGTTCTTAATCAAATTAATATCACGTGTATACATGTTGATATTTTTAATTGTTAAGATATTTTAGTTTTAAAATTGAAATATTAAAACAATAAATCTTGAAGATAAATTTCAATTTATGTATGATTCATTTATTATTATAATTATTAAAAAATTAGCGATTCCTAAATATTTTATTTAAATATAAATAAAAATATTTTTATTTTAAATTTAAAATGTCAAAACAATAAAAAGATAAATACATATGGAAAATTTTGAAATCAATGTCAATTATATATGATTATTTATTATTATAATTATTAAAAAATTAGTTATTTATAAATAAATTAAGATATTTTAAATTTTGAATTTGAAATATGAAACAATAAAAAGATTATCATAAATTGGAAAATCTTCAAGATAAATGTGAATTTATATATGGTTGATTTATTATAATAATTATTAGAAATTAGTTATTAATAAATATTAAAAAAAGAGTTACGGAAGAGGCATTGCCGTTATTGATGATTTTAGATATTTTATTTTTTTTAATTATTTAATAATCATAAATTAAATAAAATAGAATAAAAAGTGTAGAAAAATTAGAAATAAATTAGAGATTTTGACTTGAATTCTCATTTTATTTAAAAAAAAAAAACCTTGTGACATTTTTCAATTTTGACAGTGTCATTTAAAATATATTTGACGATGAACTTTATAGGTATTATTTATGTTTTTGCCAAATAAAATTGCTTCAATTGACTTATCACATTGTTATCAAGGCAATGACAGTATCCTAGATTTTGATTTATTGATTATTTGAGCTTAGAAACAAATGGAACTTGAGTAGCTTAATTCTATAAAGCCAAGTTTTAAGGATTTTTTGCTTCCTATTATTAAGTTCGTTTAAAGACCGTTTACTTCATTTAGATTTGATGAATTAGATTTCTGGACATGATTATTGTTTACCTTGTATGGTAACTTCCTAAATGTGTGAATATGTTATCGATCAATGACATTATTCATATTTGTTAGTTTTAGAAGTCAGCAGATGTGATAAGTTATTATATTATTGATACTAAAAGATATTACAATACATATACATATATTAAATTTTTTATGTAGCAGCATATTTTGATAGGATGATAAATTTAGATTTTTTCGATTCTATTTACTTGTATCTCTTTCAAAAAAAGTGAATGATTATTGAAATAGATTATAGGCTTTTGTGTCATAATTATAAGATTCAATTCAAATTGTACCAAAACTTTACATATAATAATAATATCCATTGAGAATAATATTTAATTAATATAAACAATAATTATTTAAATTTATATTCATATACAAAAGGATATTTTTTTATAAAATATCTTTAATTTAAAAAAAAAGTCTACAAAAATAGATATGAACATATTATTATAAATAAAAATAATAATATCTTATTTAAATTTAAAATAATAATAGTTAATTAATTAACCACAAATAAGCAAAAAAAAAATGGTTATATCAATTTTATTATTTTTTCTATTTTTTATTCATTTTAAATAATAATAATAAATAAATAAAATATAGATGTATTAGAACTCGCAATAGCTTCCACACCATTGAAGATGGTGGAAAATCTTTCAATTAATGATGCTACATAATTTATTTGAAGATTTATTGATTAACTTATACTTACTAATTTGTTAAAACTTTGATGTCTTTTTTTTCCCAATCACCTCCAACAATCTCAATATCACCCACACAACATAAACATTCGATAACATCTAAAACATGATAGAAAAATAAGATGAAGATGTTAGAATATCAAGATCAATAATTTAAAATAAAAACTTTAAAGATTAACAAACACTAATAATTGAATAAATACTCAAACTTTAAAGATTAACAAACATTAATAATTGAATAAATACATGAGAGGATTGTGTTATCATTAACATGTAAATTAATCAAATTTAGAGATATGAATTGGAATTTATTAAAAATTGAAATTGAAAGAATTTAGAGAGAATAAGAGAAAAAAGAAAAAAAATTAGAGTTGAGGAAAAAAATGAGATTAATAGAGAATGTTTAGAATATGTATAGATTCGCAAAGAGATATTTATCTATAATATCTTATAAATATCTCATTTAAATTTTAAAAATGACATTTATTATTATTATAATCTATAAAATGAATAAAAAAAATTAGATTGAAGGAGAAAATAAATATAGTGATTTGAAGAGTTTTTAGAGTGCCACATCATCTCATTGTTACTCTTATATATATATATAGAATAATAATAATATATTTAATAATATCCATCGAGAATAATATTTAATTAATTTAAAAATAATTATTTGAATTTATATTTATATTCATATACAAAATGATATTTTTTTTTATAAAATATCTTTAATTTTAAAAAATATATACAAAAATAGATATGAACATATTATTATAAATAAAAAATTAATATCTTATTTAAATTTAAAATAATAGTAGTAAATTAATTAACCACAAATAAGTAGATAAAAAATAAGATGGTTATATCCATTTATTATTTTTTATATTTTTTTATTCATTCTAAATAATAATAGTGATTAAATATAATATAGAAATATTAGAACTCGCAATAGTTTCCACACCATTGGAGATGGTTGAAAATCTTTCGATTAATGATGCTACATAATCTATTTGAAGATTTATTGATTAACTTATACTTACTAATTTGTTAAAACTTTGATGTCTCTTTTTTCCCAACTACCTCCAACAATCTCAATATCACCCACATAACATAAACATTCGATAACATCTAAAACATGATAGAAAAATAAGATGAAGATGTTAGAATATCAAGATCAATAATTTAAAATAAAAACTTTAAAGATTAACAAACATTAATAATTGAATAAATACTCAAACTTTAAATATTAACAAACATTAATAATTTAATAAATACCCGAGAGGATTGTGTTATCATTAACACGTAAAACAATTAAATTTGGAGATATGAATTTGAATTCATTGAAAACTGAAATTGAAAGAATTTAGAGAGAAGAAGAGGAAAAAAAAAATTAGAGTAGAGGAAAATATGATATTAATAAAGAATGTTTAGAATATATATATATATATATATTCACAAAAATATATTTATCTATATTTAATTAATAATATCTTATAAATATCTCATTTAAATTTAAAAAATTATATTTATATTTATTATTATTATAATCTATAAAATGAATAAAAAATTAGAATAAAGGAGAAGATAGATACAGTAGTTTGAAGAGCTTTTAGATTGACACATCATCTTCTTGATGCTCTCCTTTATATATATAGAATAATAATGATAATAATAATAATAATAATATATTTAATAATACCCATCGAGAATAATATTTATGTTGACGCCGTTTTTCGTCAACGGTGAAACAAGAGCACGAAAACAATAATTGGTTATGGCCAAAAGAAATATGATAACACAAATGAGATTTTTATGTGGTTCAGCAATTAACTCTGCCTAGTCCACGAGTCTTTGTTATTAAACTCAAGATGATCTCTGAAAATTCTTCAAGAATGAATTCTCCAGAGTTTTCTCTTAAGATCACAAAAATTCGGTCATTTACAATGGTGCATAACCTCTCTATTTATAGAGGAGGTTTTAGAATACTATCCCACATATTTCGGGAAGTTATTCTTTATATGCAAATAAATTTAATGGCATTAAAAGTCTGTAATCCTATATACAAGGAAACGTCCCCTGAAGATCAGGGGGCGTATAACTGAACAATTAATATCCCTTGATTATAGGGGATTTATAACAATCAATGTAGACCGCGTCTCTCATTGATGATTCACTAAGATATTCAAAGTTATTATCTTATATCGCCAATGCCATATTCACCCAGGTCTCTTATTGACTTTCGAGCTATAGCATCTTCCCGAGATCATGTGACTTCGAGCTTATACCTGTGTCAGGCTCGGAGTCCCTGATCCGAGGCCATCCCGAGAACAGACGTACTTCGACGTCAGTCCTTCGTGCTTGTGAGGATCTCGAGGCTACCATCTTCAAAGTCGTCTCTGCTTCGCAGGCTCGGTGCCTGGGTTGCGGACACGTTCCAGACATTACGAGTCCATTCATTACGAATCCAATTTTCGAGATCACAATTCTTATGGCTCGAAATCTGGGTGTAACAATTTAATTAATTTAAAAATAATTATTTAAATTTAAATTTATATTCATATTCAAAAGGATATTTTTTTATAAAATATCTTTAATTTAAAAAAAAGTATACAAAAATAGACATGAACATATTATTATAAATAAAAAATCAATATCTTATTTAAATTTAAAATAATAATAGTAAATTAATTAACCACAAATAAACAAACAAAAAATAAGATGGTTATATCAATTTTATTATTTTTTCTATTTTTTATTCATTATAAATAATAATAGTGATTAAATAAAATATAGATATATTAGAACTCACAATAGTTTCCACACCATTGGAGATGGTGGAAATTCTTTCGATTAATGATGCTACATAATCTATTTGAAGATTTATCGATTAACTTATACTTACTAATTTGTTAAAACTTTGATGTCTCTTTTTTCCCAGCCACCTCCAACAATCTCAATATCGCCCACACAACATAAACATCTGATAACATCTAAAACATAATAGAAAATAAGATAAAGATGTTAGAATATCAAGATCAATAATTTAAAATAAAAACTTTAAAGATTAACAAACATTAATAATTGAATAAATACTCAGACTTTAAAAATTAACAAACATTAATAATTGAATAAATACCCGAGAGGATTGTGTTATCATTAACACGTAAAATAATCAAATTTTGAGATATGAATTCGAATTCATTGAAAATTGAAATTGAAAGAATTTAGAGAGAATAAGAGGAAAATAAATAAATTAGAGTATAGGTGTTGTACCCTGATTTTAGCACGAGTTTACTCACTCAGCTAAGGTACAGCTGGTAGGTAAATACGTGAAAAGATAGCCAAGTAGAATATATGATTATTAACAATGTGAGCAACTCGAGATTCATAATGGCCAGACCTAATATTAGGCATCCATAATTCATTATGAGCTAAGAGTAAGATAGCTGTCAAACACGAGCTCGGAGTCAGATAGCTGTCAAAGCAAGAGCTCGGGTGAGATATGCAGCTCGTGATGACTTATACATAACACATACTGAAGGATCCCAAGAGTCGGGGATACTTTATACGCTCATTAATGACCAGGTTGTATCGTATTTATGTAATTTATTACCCGAGATAGCAGGGACGTATTTATTATGTTATCAAATCATATCCCAATGTAAATGAGAATAATCTATATTAATTATACACCATATGTATAATTACGTGGTTTGTTTACACGGTTACCAAAACCTGTCCATGGAATTCCCCAATAAATACTGGGAATATTGGACAGGAAATGGGACCATTATTCTGTATTACCGAAACTCTGCCAAAGTAGAGAGAGAAAGAGTAATAATATTGACTCGTGGACTAGGTGAATTTTAACCACTGAACCACGTAAAAGTTCTGTGTTTTTGAGTGAGTTCTTGTTATTTCATTAGGGTTTAATATTAAGCACTAATCTACCCTTTTTATTTCTTAATATCTCGTTGGTGAAAAACTGTGTCAACAGTTTGGTGCTTTCATTGAGAGTAAATTAGTGCTTCACAAGTTCCAGTCAATTTTCATCATAGTGGTCACTTGTTCGATTCACGATAATGAGGCAGAACAGCCTGGTGGGCAGGAGGCCCATTAAACTGTTGTTCCCAATGAAAGGGGTCTGGATGTTCAACAACGTCCGGGAAAATAACCGGCGGGTCAGGGCGATACTGGGAGTTTGGCATCATTACCGTCGAACCCAAACCCAGGCTATCTAACTGCCATCGAGATGGAAAACATGCAGTTGAGGAGCCATCTCGCTAGAGAAAAAAAGCAGATTGAGGAGGTTTTGGCTCAGTTACCCCCTCTTGCAACTAACGTTAATGTCGGAAAGAGGAAAAGCGGGTCTCATAAGTCCCACAGGAATAACCGATCTAAATCGAGTCGACACTACCAAGTTTTGTGCCTTTAGGGTGACACTACCAAAATGTTCAGCCCACTGACCATCACAGGGGTCATCAGCATGTCAGTCGATCTGTTAGGACTTCGACCCTAAGTTCGGTGCCTTCTTCACAGATCCCCAGAAATGCCCATGACAATCCACGAGGAGGGGCTGGGACAGGCTCACGAAGGCACAATGCTCTAACAAATCCCTCTGTGCCACGATCGGAGCACCAGGCATAGAGACCTAGGGATGTTGGAGTAGAACAGAGGCGGGCTAATTTAGTCTGTCCTAATGGAACGAGGATAGCCTCACCAATAAGGCATCCTCCGTCACTTGTAAGACATCCGACACCACCTCGTCCTCAACGAGATATTCCAACTTATGGGGACAGCAGGAGAAATCCTCCCTCATCTGTGAATACTTCCGCCCCACAAACGCGTGTTGCGAATCCAGGCCCTTGATCTCAACCGCGAGTTGTAAGCTTTCCAAATGGAAGTTATTGGACAGAAATCCATCGTGGTGGCAGGCCCGAAAATGACCTAGGACATCATTTGAGTTCAGCACAGAGTCCTCGGTATAATCCACAGCCTGGCTTGCGTGATCATCTGAACTCACAGAGAAGGTATCCAGCCTGGGATGAAGATATTAGCTATACTCGACACGAGGGAGGTCCGTCCATAGTACGCGACAACGAGAATGCCCCACCTAACCACGCTCGAGCTTATAGGGACAATAACCCGTCAAACACGTATGATACGATGAGAGCTGTTGAACAACCCCCAGCTAACCTAGGGACTAGGGACCAAACCCTTGAGAGACTAGCTCTAATGGAAGAACAAATGAAGAGACTCTTGTCCGGGAAGGAAAAGGATGATTGCGACTCAGATGAGGAGCTCGAGCCTTTCACTCCAAACATTGTGGTGGCAACATATCCTGTAGGTTTTAGGATGCCACACATGTTAAAGTTTGATGGAGATGGACATCCGTTCGATCACCTCGGAATGTTTAACACCGTGATGATGACCCACAATGTCAGGCTCGATCTAAGGTGTATCGTGTTCCCTGCAACTATGGTTGGGCCTGCCATGCAGTGGTTTAAACAATACAAGAGGCATTCCATAAGCTCGTGGAAGAAATTTTCTTCCGATTTCAAAAAAGCATTTCGAGCTTCATAGGCAGCTCGAGTTGAGGCTGATTCTTTGGCCAATGTGAAGTAGCAACCTGGCGAGACGCTGAAGGCATATCTAAGCAGATGTGTCAATGTTTTTGCACGAGCTAGGGATGCTGATGACATCTCTAAGCTGATGGCGATGAGGACGGGAATCCTCGTCGGGGGCGACCTATGGCAGGAACTCTAAAGAAAGGAGTTAAGAGCGTAGACAAATTCTTGGCCCGAGCTCAAGAGTGGATAAACCTGGAGGAGGCGTGAGCTTCTGTCACAGGAACAAGCCAGACCCCTGTCCAACCCGTTGGAGCGGCAACGGATGTTGCAGCTATGACTCAAAACATTGCCTAGAATAACCAAGGGAGGAATAACAAAAGGAAGGGGAGTGGTGAGGGCAACCAGAGCGGGTCGAAGAGAAACAAGTCTGTGGAGAAGTTCAAACCTACCCACACTACATATACTGACCTAACAGACACCCGGGAGCACATTATTCTGGCAAATTCTAATCGCCTTCCATGGAAGAAGCCAGAACCATTGAGGAACCAGAGGGTGAAGAGAGATCCCTCAAAATTCTGCCGATTCCATAATGACATCAATCATAACACTGATGATTGTCTGCAGCTAAAGGATGAAATTGAAACTCTCATCAGAGTCGGACCGTTGTCCCAGTACGCCCGAAATCGGGTGATTCCTAATCAGCCCGCCGGGCAGAATCCTCAATCATTCCTTGAATCTCTGATAGGCCAATCCGGAGTTGAGGCAAATTAGGTTGAACGATATAACCACTATTGCGAGATGACCTCATTTGATGGGAACAAGCAGCAGGGCCCAAAAGAGGTACATTAACGAGTTAAAGGCTCATAATGGGGTAGAGTTTGTCCCAGAGCAACGATTATCGAAACAGCAGCGCTTGGAAAAGCGACCAACATTTTCATGGAAGAGGATGCTAGCCACGTCCAATTCCCACATAATGATCTGCTGGTAGTAACCATTCAGCTCGCCAACCGAAGGGTCTGAAAAACACTAGTGGATAACAAAAGCTCTGTAAATCTACTTTTCAGGTCCATCCTAGGAAAAATGGGGTTATCCGTAACCGATTTGAAGGCGACCTCGATGTCTTTGTATGGGTTTTCGGGTGAAGGGTCAATGGCCATCGGGACAATCAGACTGGTGGTGACATTGGGAGAAGAGTCACGAACTGTTTCCAAAGTGCTCGAGTTCGTGGTAATCGATTGTCCGACCGTATACAATGCAATTTTGGGCAGACCTGCGCAGATGGCATTTGAAGCCATAACCTCTATCCACCACCTGGCAATGAAATTTCCGTCAGCTACGGGGATATGCACAGTCAGAGGTGATCAGCTCGCTGCCAGGGAATGCTATAGCATTTCTATGAAGGGAAAATCACAACCCGGGCAGCAAGCGATGGTCATAAATGATGGAGGTCGCCCAATGCGACAACATTGACATGCGGGTAGGCGAAGACAGATCAGAGCTGAAAGCCATATAAAAGCTCGAGGAAGTAAACATCGATCCCAAGGAAGCTTCAAAAGTCACAAAGATTGGAAAGAATCTTAACGACAAAATAAAGACGGAGATGGTCGATTTTTTTACAGAAAAACTTGGACGTCTTTGCTTGGTCGCATGAGGATATGGTGGGAATCAGTCCGAATATAATAATGCACACTTTAAATTTGGACAAGAATGTGCCTGCAAAATCCCAAAAACAGAGACTTTTGGGAACGGTATGAGCTGAATCCCTTGAGGAAGAAGTAACTCAGTTACTAAAATGTAGGCTTATTTGGGAGGAAAAATACCCGATCTGGGTGGCCAATCCCGTGCTGGTCCCGAAGCTGAACGGGAAGTGGAGAACTTGTATCGACTTCTCCGACCTAAACAAAGCTTGTCCCAAGGACTGTTTCCCACTGCCTAGGATTGACTAGTTGGTAGATGCCACGGTAGGTCATGAACTCATGTCTTTCATGGAAGCGTACTCTGGATATAACCAGATCGCGATGAACCCTACGGACCAGGAGCATACTAGTTTCATGACCGAGCATAACGTATGTTGTTACAAAGTTATGCCATTCGGATTGAAGAATGTCAGGGCTACATACCAACGCTTGGTCAACAAAATGTTCGCTAACCAGATCGGGAGAAATATGGAGATGTATGTTGATGACATGCATGTCAAGTCGAAGACTGCCAATAACCATGTATTCGATCTAGAAGAATGTTTTGGAATATTAAGGAGATATGACATTAAGCTGAATCCCCAGAAATGCACTTTCGGGATGAGATCTGGAAAGTTTCTGGGTTTCATAGTCAACACGAGCGGAATAGAGGCAAATCCTGAAAAAATCAGATCATTGTTAGAAATGCTTTCACCCAGGTCGTGAAAAGAAGTTCAAAGCCTAATTGGAAGGGTGGCGGCTTTGAATCGCTTCATTTTGAAATCCACTGACAAGTGTCTACCATTTTACAACTTGCTCAGAGGAAACAAGAAATTTGAGTGGACCGAGGAGTGCGAACAGGCATTCCACGACCTAAAAACGCATCTGGCCGAGCCCTCAGTATTATCTAAACCAATACTTGGACAGTCTTTATTCCTTTATCTGGTCGTGACAGAGAATGCAGTCAGTGCCATGTTAGTTCGAGAATAAGATCGTGCTAAAAAACCAGTGTATTATGTAAGCAAGAGGCTTCTCGAATATCTGGAATTGGTTTATAAAAGGATTTTTTTTATAAAATATCTTTAATTTTAAAAAGAGTATAAAAAAATAGATATGAACATATTATTATAAATAAATAAATTAATATATTATTTAAATTTAAAATAAAAATAGTAAATTAACTAACCACAAATAAGTAGAGAAAAAAATAAGATGGTTGTATCAATTTTATTATTTTTTCTATTTTTATTCATTTTAAATAATAATAGTAATTAAATAAAATATAAATATATTAGAATTCGCAATAGCTTCCACACCATTGGAGATGGTGGAAAATCTTTTGATTTGTGATGCTATAGAATCTATTTGAAGAATTATCGATTAACTTATACTTACTAATTTGTTAAAACTTTGATGTCTCTTTTTTCCCAACCACCTCCAACAATTTCAATATCACACACACAACATAAACATTCGATAACATCTAAAACATGATAGAGAAATAAGATGAAGATGTTAAAATATATCGAGATCAATCATTTGAAATAAAAACTTTAAAGATTAACAAACATTAATAATTGAACAAATACCCGAGAGGATTGTGTTATCATTAACACGTAAAACAATCAAATTTGGATATATGAATTAGAATTCATTGAAAATTGAAATTGAAAGAATTTAGAGAGAAAAAGAGAAAAAAATAAATTAGAGTAGAGGAAATTATGAGATTAATAGAGAATGTTTTGAATATATATAGATTCACAAAGAGATGTTTATCTAAATTTAAATAATAATATATTATAAATATCTCATTTAAATTAAAAAAATTACTTTGATTATTATAATCTATAAAATGAATAAAAAATTATATATAGTGGTTGAGAAAATAGATATAGTGGTTTGAAGAGTTTTTAGAGTGTCACATCATCTCCTTGGTGCTCTCTTTTAAAATTATTATAATCTATAAAATGAATAAAAAATTAGATTAAAGGAGAAAATAGATACAGTGGTTTGGAGAGTTTTTGATTGTCACATCTTCGCAGTGGTGTTTTCCTTTATACATATATAAATATATTGAAATTGAAAGAATTTAGAGAGAATGAAGAGAAAAAAAATTAGAAATATAAGAAAATATGAGATTAATAGAGAATATTTAAAATATATATAGATTCATAATGAGATATTTATCTATATTTAAATAATAATATCTTATAAATATCTCATTTAAATTTAAAAAATTACATTTATTATTATTATAATCTATAAAATTGATAAAAAATTAGATTAAAGGAGAAAATAGATACAATAGTTTGAAGAGTTTTTAGAGTGTCACATCATTTCCTTGGTGTTCTCATATATATATACTAGGTAGAAGTAACGTGCTATGCACATTGTAGTGCTAAAAAATTGCACCATGCCCGAATCAATCATGTCATCAGCCCACAACCCATTAAACATTAAAAAGCCTGTCACGTCCAGTCAGTAAAAAACTACTTTGAACAACTAGGCCCAATCTCAGCACCAAACAAACTTGAGCCCACATGTCAAGAATAACGTTGAGCCTTGACCACGCCCTAAGCCCAAAAATACTATTCAAACATACCCCCAAAACATATCAAACATGTGGGAGAAATGCTATCAGCTGAAGCAATCCCTAACTCGCCCAAAAGAATCGGTCTTCCACCTAAAAAGGAGGAAAATCACTTCTTACGTCCATCCTTCAGGAGCTAGGCAACTGACCACGAAGGCATCTATCAATACAAAGGACGAATTGACTCACGGGATCCGAGGAAGCATTGACTCAAAAAGCTCTCAATCTCTCTAATACTATCAGACCGATCGCTTAGATCATCCCCTCGTCGCCACTCTACAATGGAGTTATTTACTTTCTTTACATTTCTTTATTCTATACTCGAGTCCCTTCGGCTCGCAGCGCCCCGGTGTCCCAAGGCTTTCACGGTCTTTCTTCCTTTGTTCTACAGGTTGTCAGTGCCCGTGATCCATTCTTTCCGATTATTGTAGATTTCAACCTCTACACACATTTGCTTAGTTTTAAAGTTGTAAACATTCTCAATAATTTTAATAAAAATTGGTTCACTGTTTTTTTTAAATATATATATATAATAGAATGAATTATAGTTCTATAGTATATATAAATATTTATATCGATAATCTATACATATATGACATCTAAACACAACGCTGACATGAATATATATTTACATGACTACATGACATATATATAAAATATAATAATATTTAAAAAGAAATTATTTATAGAAATAAAATAAGAATAGAAAAAGTCATAGTGTAGACAATAATATACATGCATCAACCATTTTTAGTTCTAATGTATTTCACAATGTCCTTTGATGACTTTAATGAAAAAAAAAGCTCCAATCACTTGATAAAAAATAAAATATCACACAAATTTATAAGATAAAAAAATGATATGTATGTCTTTATTATTTTTAAATAAATATGATTTAATTATTTAAATTATCATAAAATATCATAATTGAATTAATTAATTAATTTATTTTTCTTTAAGTTTATATTTGTTATAATTTTTTAATTTAGTAGTGACAACAAAATATTATATATTATATGTTTAATATAATATTAAGTTTAAATTTAATTAAATTTTATTTAAGTTATAAAATGTATGATTTATTATTTTTAAATAATTATCATCGTAAAATATCTTATTTTAATTTGTTTAATTATTTAATTTTATTTAAGTTTAAGTTATGTTTACAATCTGCCGTTAAATATAAGAATATACTGTTAATTATAAGAATATTCCGTTAAAGTTAACAAAAAAAAATTAGAAACTTTTAAAATAATTTTTTTTCGTTATCTACACATTTTTTATATAGAAGATATATATATATATATATGTTATACCCAGATTTCGAGCCATGTTAAATGTGACCTCGAAAGCTGGATTCGCAGCGAATGAACTCGTAAAGTCTGAAGTATGTTTCAAGACTAGACATCGAGCCTGCAAAGCTGAGACGACTTCGAATATATTGGCCTCGAAATCCACACGATCTCGCGGGGTAGCTCCCGAGATGCATCTATCCTCAGGGATGTCCTCGGGTCAGGGGTTCCGAGCCTGACACGCATATAATCTCGAAAGCCATGTGACCTCGGGAGATGTTATTAGCTTGAAAGTTGATGTGAGATCTGGGAGAATAAGGCCTTGGTGATACATGATAATAACCTTGGATATCTTAGAGTGTTATCTATAAGGAACGCGGTCTACATTTATTAATGTAAATCCCTTGAAATCGTGGGATATTATTTGATTAGTTATACGCCCCCTGGTCTTCAGGGGACGTTTCCTTTTATATCGAGTTACAGGCATTTAAAGCCATTTGATTTATTTGCACAAAAAGAGTAACTACCCAAAATATGTGGGATAGTATTCTGCATTTTTCTCTATAAATAGAGAGGTCATGCACCATTATAAATGACCGAATTTCTGAATCTTGAGAGAAAACTCTGAAGAATTCATCCTTGAAGAATTTTCAGAGATCATCTTGAGCTTAATAAAAAAGACTCGTGGACTAGGCAGATTTAACAGCTGAACCACGTAAAAATCGTGTTTTGTATTATCACATTTTTATTGGCCATTACTAGTTATTGTTTACGTGCTCTTCTTTCACTGTTGACGAAAAACGGCGTCAACAGTTTGGTGCTTTCATTGAGAGCCTTAAGCATTCATTCCTGAAAAAGTCATGGCCACTAATAATCAGAACACACCTGAAGAAAATTACCCAAGACGTCTTGGGAAACTGCCAATGGAAAACCCAGATGTCGAAGAAAGAAGTGGATCTTCCGATTCCCGGGGACCACCTGCTCCCCCAAGGGATGAGGATATGTATTACAATCCTGAGCGGTATGTTCCCATTGTGGAACTTGAAAACCGGCAACTGAAGCAGCAGTTGGCAGAGGCCAACAAACGGAATGAGGAGCTGATAAGGATAGCCGCAGAGGCGCAGGTGGCTCAGCCCCCGCCTCCGCGCGAAAACCAAGTCCCTCCTCCGAGGGACGTACACGTTCCTCCCCGTAGACCTCGTGGGCGTCCACGAAAAGATGCTGCCACAAGGAGGCCGTCTCAACCTCCAGCACCAACAGAGCCATCTGCTCCACCTAGGCCCCAGAGGAGTACTCGGGCTCGGGCCCTGGCTAACCCACCTGTGGAAGTACCTGCAGGAACTGAGAACAACCGAACCCCTGTAGAGGCTCGGACTCAAATACCTGGGAGCGCACCAAATGCGACCAACCCATCTCGGGCAAATTCTGGACCATCTAGGCCGCGACATGGATGGCAGCCACCGTATACGGTTTCCTCCGTCACCTATAAGATATCCTTCGATTCCCCGCAGGAATGCTCAACCCGTTCGAGATCAGGGCGAAGAGCGTGCGGGAGGAAGACAAGGAAACGGGGAGGCTTTCCAGGAGCGGAGAGGCGCCCCATCTGAAAAAAGTCAAACATCTCGGTCTCGCACGGCGGAGGCGAGGCGACATAGAAAGAATCCATCACGAAATAACCAGGCGACGAGTTTTACCAGTGATGAATATGGAGATACCAGGTCGGTCAGCAAGCATGACCGAGGTCGTAAGAATACTGGAAACCGCAGAAATCGTCCCGACCTGCGAGAGCACCTAAACCAAAGTCGAGGTAATAATGACCCAATAAATCCGGACCTGAGGGATCGCTTGAATAGGCGTAGAGATCCCTTGCGGAGATGCGAGCCTGGGATTATGATCGATGACAACCGATTCCAGACAGTGCCTCTTGCAGACCCAATCCAAGAAAGAATCGACCAGCTTGAAAAGGCTTTTAGGCTTTTGAAAAACGAGCAAAGGAATGATCGATATGAAGACTCTGACGAGGAGCTCGAACCGTTTTCTCCCCATATTTCCAATACTCCATTTCCTCAAGGGTTTCAGATCTCTCATGTCCCGACGTTTGAAGGAAAGACCGACTTGTGTAGTCATCTGAGCACGTTCAACACCATAATGAGAGCCAGTAACGTGGGTTACGAGCTCAAATGCATGTTGTTTCCGGCATCATTGACAGGACCTGCCAAAAGTTGGTTCGAAAAATATAAGAGACACTCAATAACCTCTTGGGAGCAGTTGTCTAAAGACTTTAAGAAGCAGTTCAGAGCAATGATGGGGGTCAGACCAGAGGCATCAACCTTAACTAACGTTCGACAACAGCCGGGCGAAACACTAAAAAGTTACTTAACAAGGTTTAATCTGGAAGTCGCCCGAGCTCAGGACGTGGATGACAATGGGCACCTAATGGCTGTCCGAGCCGGCGTAATGCCGGGAAGCGCCCTTTGGGACGACATGCAAAGAAAACCAGTAAGGTCCATAACCGAGTTTAACAGACTAGCGCAGAGGCTTGTCAATGTAGAGGAAGCGAGGTCGACACTTTATGCGACTTCCCAGCCCGAAACTACAACGATAAACGTCAACTCTGCCTCAACCTCGGCGGACCCAGCAGCTCCAAAGCCTGTCGCGAAAAACCCCTCCAAGAGGAAAAAGAACGAAGGGAGTAACCCCGAAGCCGAGGGAGGAAAGAAAAATAAGGGGGAGAGATATTTCTCCGTGTATAGAGTATACACCGAGCTCAATGAGTCTCGGGAGAACATATACCTGGCTAATGAAAACCAGGTCCCCTTTAGGCGTCCGGACCCGATGAGAAATCAAAAATCCAAAAGGGACTCCAGTAAGTATTGTCGATTTCACAGAGACACCGGGCATACAACCGATGAATGTCGACAACTGAAGGACGAGATCGAAGGATTGATCTCGAGAGGTTACTTCTGGCAATATGTCAAAAACCAGAGTACTAGTCAGGCAGCCGCGAGTCAGAGAGTAGCCGCGCCTTCGACGGCACAAAACAATAATTCCTGAGCTCGGGAAGACAGGCCCCCGCCGATAGATGGAGAGGATGTAATAACCATCTCGGGAGGGCCTCATCTCGCAGGAGTGGGCAGGAATGCCCAAAAGAGATACGTTAATGAGCTGAAGACTAGGGATGGGTCTCCTTATGAACTCGAACTTGGGCTCCAAAAAGCCAGAAGATTGAAACACAACCAATAACCTTCACTGAGGAAGATGCATCCCATGTCCAATTTCCTCACCATGACCTTCATTACTCTTCAGCTGGCCAATAAAAGGGTTCACCGAGTTCTCATAGATAATGGGAGCTCAGTCAACATTCTTTATAAAGCAACCCTCGAGAAGATGAGACTCTCCCTTTGCGACCTGAAAGCGTGTGCAACTACTTTGTACAGCTTTTCAGGAAAAGGGACCGCCTGCATGGGATCCAGCGAGCTCCCCGTGACCTTGGGAGACTACCCAGTCTCGGCAACCAAGATGATGGAGTTCGTGGTAGTAGACTTACCATCAGCCTACAATGTGTTGCCCGGGAGACCCGCCCTGGTCAGGCTGGGGGCATTTTCATCAGTAAGGCATCTGGCCCTTAAGTTCCCGACCCCTAGCGGAGTCGGAACATTGAAGGGAGACCAATTAGCAGGGAGGGAATGCTACATCATCTCCTTGAGAGGAAAGAAACAGACGAGCGCACAAGCACTCGCCATCATTCAAAACAAAGACGGAACGGTCTTAGAGATTGACGAAGAGATTGATCCAAGGATTGAGGAGAAAGTTGATCTCGAACCTTTAGAGGAGCTCGAAGAAATTCAGCTCGAGGAGGCCGATCCCTCGAAAAAGGTGAAGGTCGGAAAACACCTCCAAGAAGAGACAAAATAGCAATTAATTTGCTTTTTGAAGAAAAACCAGGATGTCTTCGCGTGGTCACACTAGGACATGGTGGGGATAAGCCCGAATATAGCAAGCCACACACTGAATATAGACAAAAGCTTCCCCCCAAAGCAACAAAAATGAAGACAGCTGGACGAAGATAGAAAGAAAGCACTAAAGGAGGAGGTTGACAGGTTAAAGGCAAATCGATTCATTAGGGATGCCTTTTATCCTGACTGGGTAGCCAATACGGTGTTGGTCCCAAAGCCCAATGGGACGTGGCGAACCTGTATTGACTACTCAGATCTCAACAAAGCTTGCCCAAAAGACTGTTTTCCATTGCCAAGGATTGACCAGCTCGTGGATGCCACGGCAGGGCATGGCCTGATGTCCTTCATGGATGCTTATTCTGGATATAACCAGATTCCCATGCATGCCCCTGACCAAGAACATACGAGCTTCATCACGGATAAGGGGCTATACTGCTATAATGTCATTCCATTCGGGCTCAAGAATGCTGGGGCCACATACCAGCGGCTCGTGAACATGATGTTTTCAGAACAAATAGGGAACAACATGGAGGTTTATGTTGATGACATGCTTGTCAAGTCTCAACTCAACAAGAACCATGTTGATGACCTCGAAGAGTGCTTCGGCGTGCTCCGAAAGTTTAACATGAAGCTAAATCCTCAGAAGTGCACTTTTGGGGTATCTTCAGGAAAATTTCTGAGCTTTATTGTGAACTCTCGTGGAATCGAGGCTAACCCTGACAAGATCAAGGCCCTGATTGACATGCCCTCACCTCGAAGGCACAAAGATGTCCAAAGTTTGACTGGCAGGATGGCAGCCCTAAGCAGATTCATCTTGAAATCTACGGACCGTGGTTTTCCATTTTTCAACTTATTGAGAGGAGGTAAGAAATTCGAATGGACGGAGGAATGCGAGCTGGCCTTTCAGGAGCTCAAAAAGCACCTTGCAGAACCACCCATCCTGTCAAAACCTGAAACGGGAGAAATACTGTACCTATACCTTTCAACCACCGAATACGCAATAAGCGCAGTGCTCGTTCGAGAAGAAGAGAAGGTGCAAAGACCCGTTTATTACATCAGTAAAAGATTACTGGGGGCAGAGTCAAGATACCCATTGATGGAGAAACTCGCGCTTAGTTTAATTCATTCGTCTCGAAAACTCCGCCCCTACTTTCAGGCGCATCCCATCCATGTGCTGACTGATCAACCACTTAGGCAAGTCTTGTTTAAACTAGAAGCTTCAGGTCGACTTCTTAAATGGGTTGTTGAGCTCGGACAGTTCGAGATCACCTACCACCTGAGAATAACCATTAAGGCACAGGCGTTGGCAGACTTTATAGTGGAATGTACTGGCATAGCCGACGACGAGGTAATAACCCCGGCCCACGAGCTGTGGAAACTTTACGTCGACGGCTCATCAAATGAAAATGGAGCGGGGGCAGGGATCATTTTGGTTACCCCCGCAGGGAGCAAATTTCATTCTGCCTTAAGATTTGGCTTCAAAGCGTTGAATAATGAGGCCGAATACGAGGCTTTACTCGCGGGACTTCGTATAGCAAAGGAACTTAAAGCTAGAGCTATACATTGCTACAGTGACTCCCAGCTCGTGGTTAATCAAATCTTGGGAGAATACCAGGCTCGCGGTACGAGAATAGCAGCTTATTTGGAGAAGGCAAAATCCGCATTGGAGTGTTTCGAATTTTATACAATCGAACAGGTTCCCCGTGAGCGGAACTCAAATGCAGATGCCTTAGCTCGGCTCGCCACATCCGCTGAAAATGAAGAACTGAATGTCGTGCCCATAGAACACCTTTCAACACCTAGCATTAATGATCCAGAAGAGGAAGATGTGTGTATGATCGAAACAGAATCTACCTGGATGACCTCAATAATTGAATATCTCGAGAACGGAATCCTTCCAAGAGACCGAAACCAGGCTCAAAAGTTGATGTATCAACTTCCCCGCTACACCATTTTAGATGGGAAGCTGTACAGGAGGGGATATTCCATGCCGTTACTTAGGTACGTAATCCCTCCCGAAGCTAAGAAGATCCTTGAAGAAATTCATGAAGGGTTCTGCGGAGATCACACCGGGGGGCATAGCCTGTCCAAAAAGATCATACGCCAAGGATATTTCTGGCCAACCATTAAAACAGATTCTTTCGAGTACGTGAAGAAATGCGACAAATGCCAAAGATTCGCCACGATACCTCGAGCTCCACCATCCGAGCTGACCATGTTGACTTCCCCATGGCCTTTCACGGTATGGGGCATCGACCTCATAGGCTCTCTCCCGACTGGCAAAGGCGGAGTAAAATATGCTGTAGTCGTCGTGGATTACTTCACGAAATGGACGGAGGCTGAACCATTGGCAACTATAACTTCAAAAAAGATCCTTGATTTTGTAGTAAAAAGCATCGTGTGCCAATATGGGGTGCCGAGGAAGATCGTATCCGACAACTGAACCCAGTTTGATTGTGACTTGTTCACCAACTTTTGTGAAAAGAACGACATAATAAAGAGTTTTTCATCAGTAGCTCACCCTCAAGCGAATGGCCAGGTCGAAGCTGTGAACAAAACTCTCAAAAGTTCTCTGAAGAAAAAGTTGGAGGAGGCGAAGGGACGGTGGCCCGAAGAATTGCCCCAAGTCCTATGGGGATATAGGACCACAGCTCGAACGTCAACAGGACATACCCCATTCTCTCTAGCATATGGTTGCGAGGCAATGTTGCCCATTGAGGTCGAAATCCCAACGATCCGAACTCAGATTTACGATCAAAGTTCAAATCACACTCAGCTCGAGGAAACCTTAGACTTGATTGAAGAAAAGAGGGAAGAGGCTCAGCTGAGAAACGCTGCTTACCAGCAACGAACTACTAGGTATTTCAACAAGAGGGCTCGAGATCGAAAGTTCGGAATGGGAGATATGGTGTTGAGACGCGTATTTTTGGCAACACGAGATCCAGCAGCTGGAGTGCTTGGGCCGAATTGGGAAGGACCGTACCAGATAGAATCAGTCATCCGTCCCAGTGTGTACAAACTTGCGAGACTGGATGGGAGCCTGGTACCACGAGCATGGAATGGCGAGCACCTTAGACCTTACTACCAGTAGTGTAGGAAAAGTGTTGCCTGTAACCATGACTTTCTATCTGTATTAGTTTGTTTGCTTTTGAATTCCATCAAATAAAGATCTATTTCGTTCAATATATTATCCCTTTTTTATTTTTGTAATCTCTCTTAATTTAATAACCTATGGTCACACTCATAGGATATTAAGGGGGCATCATCGGTATATATACCATTGATTTAAAAAATAAAACATAAAGTATTTGGATGTAACCAGATACGCGAGCTTAGATAGTTTGGACAACCGAATTATCAAAAACATAAAGTGTGTGGATGTAACCAGATACGCGAGCTTAGATAGTTTGGACATAACCGAATTATCAAAAACATAAAGTATTTGGATGTAACCAGATACGCGAGCTTAGATAGTTTGGACAACCGAATTATCAAAAACATAAAGTATTTGGATGTAACCAGATACGCGAGCTTAGATAGTTTGGACATAACCGAATTATCAAAAAATATAAGTATTTGGATTTAACCAGATACGCGAGCTTAGATAGTTTGGACACAACCGAACTATCAAAAGATAATAACGTTTGGATTTAACCAGATGTGCAAACTTAATAGGTTTGGAGCAAACCAGCCAAAAAACTAATCGACGATAAGTAGGAACCTAAACCTACTTCGAGATAAGTCGAGATCGAGGCTGGGATATCTTAAAGAAAAATAGTTTCGAAGTCATAACCTCGGAGTAAAAACCGAGGACGAGAAAAAGTAACTAAGCAAAAAGATATAACTAAACCATTCACATTACATACCATATAAGTACTTTCGGGTTCATGGTTAAAGTAATATCCGACCTTAATAAATAACGAGATTGGAAGCGAATAATTCGAGCAAGCGATGCATGAATGCATCGAGTCTCGAGCCTAAATCCTCACTATGTTTGTATGAATAAATAAACATAAATGATTCATCAATATAAAATGTGCAAAATATTTCGAGCCAAGAAGTGTAAAGCATATATGAATCAATATAAAAAGAAATTGTATCAGCCCTGTGGGCATAAATTAAAATAATTACAAAAAAATGAGGGGACGCAGCCCCAAAATAAGATTTCCTCGAGATCAGATTCAAGAAGGAGGAGTCTCCTTGGCCTTCTCGGCATCAGCAGCACCGGACCCCTCAGGACGAATAGCATGACTATCCTTCTGGGCTCCCTCCGAAACGGCCTCCCGAGCAGCCTCTTCCGCCTCAAGTCGAGCATTCCACCTGTCAAGAAGCTTCGCCTCGAGAGGACCTAAGAAGCTGATATCCAGGTCTTCGTTGTTGGCCCACATTCTGTACATGGCCGAATCAACCGCCTGGTCCTTCTTCTCTTTATACTCAGCAAGGAGTCGAGCCTTTTCACCCTCAATAATATCGAAGGTGGCGGCCTTATCTTCTTTGAGCTTTTTGTTGGCCTTCTCAAGCTCCTCGACCCTAGCTTTCAGCTTCCCAAGCTCGGATGCCTTGGCCTCAAGCTCCTTAGCTCCTGCCTCAAGATTTGCATTTGCTGCCTTCAGATCATCACTCGCTTTGAGGTGGAGATCCTTCGCCTCCTGAGCATAAGACTTGCTCGAATGGATCTCATTGTTCAACTCATAGTTGAGCTGGGTAGTAAAGGCAAGAGACTGACAAAAGAAGAAATCGTCATTAGCGATAGGACTGTGTGATTATAATTAAGAAGTAGAAGGAAACTTACCGCAGCAGCGTGCTCGATACTCTTCTCGTAGAGGGCAGTGCAGTCTCGGGTATTGTTCAAGTATTGCCACTGAGGAGCTTCGAGACTGGTAAAGCTCTGTCCGATTCGGGACATAACATCCGAGCCCAGCGTAGACCCATGGGACCCAGCTGCATTGTCAATTACATACTCCTCCATGTGAGTAGAAACTGACAGCTTCTGAGTTCGAGAAGCAGAAGGCTTTCTAGGAAGTGGACCGAGTATAGGCCGAACCACGATAGGAAGTTGGGGCCCGGTCATGATAGAGGCATCGACCTGCGAAGTCGGTGCCACGGTTGAGGCACCGACTTGCGAAGACGGCGCCGTGATGGAACCGGAAACAGGCGAAGCTGGGGGGGGGGGAGGTGTCTTCTCGGTCCTCTTGGGGACTTTAGTAGGCCGGTCCACCTTTCGCGACCCTGCCTTGGGACGCTTGCTACTTTGTGCGGCACCACTCTCGATGATATTGTCGAGGTTGGAATCCATGGCACCTGCACAGTTCCCATCAGGGTTAGACATGATGATAATAAGCTTGGAAAATAAAAAAGAGAAAAAAAAACCAAGTAAAGAAAATACCTAACTGGAACTCTCCCCCAAACTAGAGCTCGGGGACCATGAAATTCCCCCATCTTCAGAAGAGGCGGGGGGAGTACCTTCCCTATAGGTGGACGTCAACCTCGAAAGGTCCCTATAATCGTTGGTCCCATATTGGACAGCTATCCCGTTCCACACCTCGTCCGAAGTATACATGGTGTCATACTTCCCGAGCCAACTATCAAACCTATGAACACAATCGTCTACCCAACTCCATATGTAGAAGTGGTATCTATCATACGGGCATGAAACTAACTTATAGGGTTTATGCTTTAGTAAGGTGGGGGACCACATTCTCGAGGTAAGGATGGCTTTACCTTCATCCGAGTCTGAACTCGAGGCTTCATCATTAGCCTCATTCCCCGATGGCGGACTCCTTCTGCGAACTGGAAGTGGGGGCCTCACCTCTCTCCTCGAAGGGAGGACGCCTGTGGGAAAAGGCACCTGCTCCCAATGTTCATACTTTGTATTGGACCAGTCAAAGGTGGACTGGCCCTCTCCCAAAAGTCTGCATTTTCGGAGCTTATCCTCATGTAAAAGGTACAAGAGGGACCTCCTGCCATGAGGGAGTTGGAGCAGGGTTTCTCTATGCCCCTTCATTGCCTCGTCAGGAGTAGGACGCTGAAAATTCGCTGGAAAGCAAGACACATTTCAACTAAGTACGGGTCTTACAGCTAAAATCCCGAGCATAGAGATAAAGAAAATTAGAATACTTACGAATCCACCTGAACGAGTAGTGTCGAGACGGGGACAGGCCATCTGTCCAGAAGAAGGCTTTTTTGAAATTAGGTGGGTGATTAGGGAGATCTTCAAAAACCTTCTTCTCTTTGGGATAGCTCGAAAGGTAGTAAAAGCCATCTCCTCCCCGAGCTCGGGAGGGGTTGCTTTTCAGACAAAAGAGATATAAAATCTCCTGAGGTGAAGGCCCTTCCCACTCCAGCTCGTGGTATAGCGACCTCAGGGCAGACAGAACCCTGTAAGAATTGGTGTTGAGCTGGAACGGAGCCAATCCAACAAAATCCGTGAAGTCCTTGAAGAAAGACTTCAATGGCAGCAGAGCTCCTGCCTTCATGTGTTCCTGGCTCCATGCCGCGTATCTCAGCCTGTTGTCACGGTCCCCGGGGGCGTAACAGCTTCGTTCGTGAGCGGCCGGAGCTCGACACTTCAAGGAACTTGACAACCTGAGGCCATGGAGGGTTGGAATGTCAGTTATCTGACTTGTCGAGGTAACCGAGCTCCAATAGTGCTCGGCCTCGAAGATTTCTTTCCTCGGCTGCGATGAAGAAGGCTCCCCCATCAATGAAAATTGAAGTTCTCCTGGACTAAACGCGACGGTGACCTTTAATGCGGGGTCGAGGGGAATCGGCCTAGGCCCTGAATTGGACTCTGGATAAAGGGCCTCCCGAAGAGTTCTCTTCTTCTTCTCTATGACCTCGTCAATTTGGCGGCGATAATGAGCTCGAATATCCTCCTGCTCGCGCGCAAGCTCGTACTCACGAATTCGACATTGATTCCGAGCGAACAGCGACTCCGGGCTCGGGGTTTTTGGCGAGTAAGGGATTGCCAGCAATGACCCCCACCGTCTTTCCAGATTCTGTGACATCTAGCGAGAAAGATAAAATGGTGAGGGCCATGCATGGAAGAATTATGAGCTCGATAGGACAGTTCGGAGTTTAGGAACAAAACAAGCTCGATATTAAGACCCTTTTTAAAGAGTCAGAACGTGCGTTCCAAGAGAAAGGGAGGAGAGTAGACAATTTTTTTTTGAGAATCCCAAAAATTAGGGGAAAAAGAGTGGCGGATAACCAGAAAAGGTAACCTTGGGTATCGTGCATTTGTCAAAGCCAAGGTTTTATACCCGATATCTTGGTGTACAAGAAACGTCTTTTAAAATTTTAAAAACCCAGAAAACAGGAATCCTGTTCAAACATCAAAACTGGATATGAACCAGTGATGTAAACCCAATATGGAAACTTAAAACATAAAAGCCTATCGGACAAAAATTCCCTAATGTATTGTACTATGAAAACAAACTAGTACATTCACAGAAATAACAAGAACAATATGAACAGAAACGGGTATGAGGGAAAAAAAAAAAAAGATTGGACACTTACACAATAATGGCGATTGCAGAGAAATTGCTGACTGAAGGAGAGGCTGCAAATATGAGCTCACGGACTCGAACAAACCAGAAGTCCTTTGTTTTTTCGGCTGAGAGAACATGCACAAGAAAGAAGTTTTCTGGGATGGCCACTGGTTTCGTCCTTTCTTCTTTTTTGTTTCTGATGCGTATAAAATAAGAGGAAGAAGAAGACCTTGAATATATAAAGGGAGAAAAGTAAAAAAAAGAAGGGATTAATCTGGGCCATTGGCCAGAATCCTCATGAAATCCAACGGTTAGGGGTCGATGACATGATGGTACCGAAAAGGTGGCAGACGAATGATCGTGGACAGGTTTCCAAGGTACTCAAGTACCATAAATGAGCAATACCCAAATGACGCGTGTCCATTTTCAAGTATATGACGGTACGGTTCCCGAAGAAAGTAGTTCAAAAGTCTCCTTCTCTTAGGATTCGAACAAATAATTTTGAGGGGGCAAGATGTTATACCCAGATTTCGAGCCATGTTAAATGTGACCTCGAAAGCTGGATTCGCAGCGAATGAACTCGTAAAGTCTGAAGTATGTTTCAAGACTAGACATCGAGCCTGCAAAGCTGAGACGACTTCGAATATATTGGCCTCGAAATCCACACGATCTCGTGGGGTAGCTCCCGAGATGCATCTGTCCTCAGGGATGACCTCGGGTCAGGGGTTCCGAGCTTGACACGCATATAATCTCGAAAGCCATGTGACCTCGGGAGATGTTATTAGCTCGAAAGTTGATGTGAGATCTGGGAGAATAAGGCCTTGGTGATACATGATAATAACCTTGGATATCTTAGAGTGTTATCTATAAGGAACGCAGTCTACATTTATTAATGTAAATCCCCTGAAATCGTGGGATATTATTTGATTAGTTATACGCCCCCTGGTCTTCAGGGGACGTTTCCTTTTATATCGGGTTACAGGCATTTAAAGCCATTTGATTTATTTGCACAAAAAGAGTAACTACCCAAAATATGTGGGATAGTATTCTGCATTTTTCTCTATAAATAGAGAGGTCATGCACCATTGTAAAGGACCGAATATCTGAATCTTGAGAGAAAACTCTGAAGAATTCATCCTTGAAGAATTTTCAGAGATCATCTTGAGCTTAATAAAAAAGACTCGTGGACTAGGCAGATTTAACTGCTGAACCACGTAAAAATCGTGTTTTGTATTATCACATTTTTATTGGCCATTACTAGTTATTGTTTACGTGCTCTTCTTTCACTGTTGACGAAAAACGGCGTCAACAATATATATATATATATAGATATAGATTTCACTTGAAGAGTTTGAATTTAATCTCAGAAAATAACCAAATTTCATCATCAATTTGTAGAATTCAATATATTAAGTATCTTCAACTATTTCTCAACAAAATTAGAAAGAAAGAAAAAACACCAGTCATACAATATTGTTTATAAAATTTCAGAATGTGAGTTTACCTATTTTTTTTTTTCAATTAGTTGTAGTCCATATTTCTTTCTTGATTCTTTTAATATGTTTGTTTCAATTCATCAAATAATAATAATAAATTGGTGATTTTTCGATCTTTTGAGAATTAATTTTTCTTTTTAATATGTGAAAATTATATGTTATATGAGATTTTTAATAGATTGTGCAAAAATATGGTTTTTTTTCAAGAAAAGTTAATCTATGGCTTTTTTTTTTTTTTTTTTTTAAAATTTCACTTTTATAGGATTAGTTTCCCATATTTTTGTATAAAAGTTTGTTTATGCCATATTTTTACTCTTAATCAAGTTTTATTAATTTGGAAGGGTATGTTTGTAATTTGATTTTAGAGAGGGAAAAAGAAAAATTCAAAAAGTGGACAATAAAAAAAACCACATAAATATGAAGAGAGAAAAAATTGTCCCGTACATTTGATTTGATCTATTATTATTTAGGGTAGTTGCCCATTTGGTACCCTGTGTTTTGTCAAAGTATTGTTTTGGTACCCTTTAATATGAATAATTCATTTTTAGTACCCCATTATTAAAAATTAGTTGAAACTGGTACCTCATGCTTGGATTTGGTCAATAAATTTTTTGGTAATGACCAAATTACCCTCCATATTTTATTTTAATTTGTTTCCGTTATTTCTAAATGAATTAAAATTTATTTTTATAAAATTAGACTTGGGTGTTGATAAAGATATATCTTAGCTTCTCTTTTACGCCAAGCGACTGAATGAAACGAGGGCCACCGTGAACGGAGAAGACGAAGACAGTCAGAGAAGACGATCAAAGTGAAGATTGCAGAGCCGTGTAGAGACCGCCATTGTTGCTTTTGGTATACCTCACAAGGTTAGTCAGTTGTATTTTTTTTCTTCTTCTTTATGGGTTTTATTGGGTATTTATATTTGCTTACTTTTGTAATTTTTTTATGAGTTTTAATTTTTAGTATCAATCTGTAGTTAGTGTCGTTGTTTTGTGGGTTTTATTGGGGATTTATATTAGGGTTTGTATGTGTTTTATTTGTATATGTCCAAAGTTTAAGCTCATTATTTTTTGATCTTTTTATTGGAAAGGTATTTTATGTTAGGCTTTTGAAATTTCTTAGTTATTTGGTCTAATGAGTGGGGGTTTTACTCGTGCAATGGTGTAGGGAAACATGACTGTGCATACCTTGCAAGTGTTGCATGATGGGCGTGCATTGAAACCATTTCGTGTTGATTCTAAACATTACAACATGATGGATTTACAAAAGGTCTTGATTGAAGACATTATTGGGGATATAAGCAATGTCAAAGGTAAAAAAATTAATTTTAAGATTATGGCTCTGATTGGAGATGGACATATTGAGATGGAGGTACATGATGATGAGTCACTGATGTTCATATTTTCTGTCAATGAAGATGAGAAAAAAATCATCAATCTAAATGTTGATATGATAGAGGTAAAGGTAGTAAGTGTTGTATTTCGAAAAGCTTCTAATCCTAATGATGTTGTTGAAATTGTGGAATCTGATGAAGACAGTGGTCCACCACTAGCACCAAGTCCACCAAGAACTCCAAAAGCTTCGTCAAGTGCAGTGGAAGAAGCTTTTGATCGACCAAAACCAACTGAGGTTGAATCTCCTCCAGGTCATCGTATGAAATCATGTGCACGTAAGAGAGTTTGTCCAATGCCGAAATCATTTCATTTTGAAGCTCTTGCTACACCATTTGAAGATGCAACTGCTAACTCACGTCAAGAACCACTTGCTGAAGAACCACAAGTTCAACAACCATGTGAACCAAATCCAGAAACTACAGTGCCACATTTTGAAGATGCTGAAGCACATAATCCAGAATTGGGAGATACTGAAGGTCATATTCCAGAATACCAACAAAAGGACCAAGAGTTACCCGTATCCCCAAATGATCAAGAGTTACCTGATGCATCCCCAAATGACCATACATTACCAAATATAATTCTACCTAGAGAGTTTTAGACACCTGTTAATTTCAACTTAGAATTTGAACATGGTAATTTGGTATTATTGAATCATTTATTAAACTAGAAATATAATTCTTGTGTGTTGTTATTTATTCTGTCTTATTAATTTTTGTCATGTTATAATTTGTATCAGGTGCACCGTCTACAAGGTGTAGGATGAGGAGGCACAAATATGCTACCCGAAGGGCTTCTAAAATTCCAAATGACCCTATTGATTCCAATACTGAGTATCTGTCAAGTCCAACATATGATAGTGACTTGGACATGGAGTGGAGAAAAGGAAGTCTTGACAGTTCGACAGAAGAAGAAGAAGCACATCTGATAGTGACTTGGACATGGAGTGCGATGAAGCTGACAAAGATGACTTATATTATAGTGATGAGGATGGTCATATTGGTTGCAAAAGAGCGCAATGTTAAAAAAAAGAGGTTGATCCAAACTCTAAAATGCCAGTACCAGAGGTTGAGGATACTTACGAGAATGGGAAGATAGTGCTTAGGTTGTGGAAAAAAATTTAGGGACCACAAGCACTTTTGGGATGTGTTGAAAGATTTTGCTATTTAGGAAGGTTTTGAGTTACGAAAAGTGAAGCATGCTAGAACCAGAGTGACTTCAACTTGTCGAGTAGTAGGATGCTCATGGAGGATCCATGCATCCTTATCGCCTGATGAAAGACAATTTATCATCAAAACATATAATCCAGAGCACAAATGCCAATGTGTAGTGAAGAATGGGATAGCAACATCAGGCTGGATTGCAAAGAAGCTTCTGAAGAGTTTTGCTAGAACACCTGATTTGAGTTTGCAAAAAATGAGGGATGAGTTGAAAGACAATTTTGGCATTGAAGCCACTAATAAACAACTATGGAAAGCTAGACAGAAAGCAAGAGGAGATGTGGGAGGTGGTTATGACCACTCTTATGCAAATTTAAGACGATATGCTGTTATGGTTCATAACACTAATCCAGAAGTGCTGCTATTGTACAGAGCCAACTGGTGTCAATCATGAGTGAGGAAGAAGGAAGAATGCAGCCACAGTTCAAGCGTATTTTCATAATGAAGGGGTCAAAAGTGGGTTCTTAGCTGGATGCCGACCATTTTTTGGCTTAGATGGTTGCCATTTGAAAGGGCCATACAAGGGCATCTTCTTGGCTGCTGTAGGGGTTGATGCAAACCTCCACTTTTACCCTCTTGCTTATGCAATTGTGGAAGCTAGAAATACAGAAAGTTGGCGTTGGTTTTTAGAGCAATTAATCAGAGAAATTGGGGAAACGGCCAATGGTCAGCCATGGTGTATCATGAGTGATAGACAAAAGGTTAGTGTAATATCTTCAGCTATATTTGGATTTACATTCACACACTTCAAAGTTGATTTTTGTGCTTATTTCAAAGTTTATTTTTGTTGTTTGTAGGGTTTGATTGAGGCTGTGGCAACCATCCCAAATGCAGAACATCGTTATTGTTGTTTTCATATCGAGAACACATGATAAAAAAGTTTGGCACATCACAACTTAGAGGCATGTTTTGGGCAGCAGCTGAGATAGCGAATTTTGACAATTTTAAGCATATAATGGTCATGATAAAGCAATTCAATATAGAGGCACATGAGTGGTTGTCAAATATAGACTTTGGCCATTGGACTTTGAGCAAGTTTGACACAAGAGCAAAGGTTGAACACCTCACAAACAATTTTTTTGAGTCGTTTAATGATTGGATAGAGGAGCATCGCTACAAGTCTCCCATTGAATTGTTGGAAGAGTTAAGAATACAACATGCATAAATGTTGCTCACTCCAAGGGTCCTTCTAAAGGTAAATGAATTGCTCAAGAAAGGTCGACTAGCACATGTAACCAGGGTTGGTCAAGAAGAATTTCAGGTGGATTATGAAAAGAAAAGGTGTATTGTTAAATTAAATGAGTGGTATTGCATTTTTGGCCAATGGCAAGTGAGAGGAATACCTTGTATTCACGCGGCTGCTTATATAAACAAAATGAGGGCCAACATAGAAGATTATTGCTCGCCATACTTCACCACTGAAATGTGGAGGAAGAGTCTGCATGGTGTTATTCATCCCATACCTGATGAATCTATGTGGCCACAGTTTGATGATGAAGATTTATTGCCACCTGTCATAAAGGTACAACCAGGAAGACCCAAAAAAACATCACAGAAGAAGAGTTCCTGGAGAGGAAAGACCATTGCCACCTATGCCAGAAAACCAGACACAAAAAAAGTGTGTTTCTAGCACCAAAAAATGCAAGAATTGTAATGAGTTTGGCAATAATAGGAGGTCCTACAAGAAACCCCCAACTTCATCGCAAAAACAACCATTTGAAGGCTCCTCTCAAGCACAAGTACCACCACCAACAGGCAGAGGTATGAGTAGAGGAAAGGCTAGTGGTCGAGGCAAAGGAGTTGCACCAACAACAACAACAACCAAGGGCAGAGGTCAAGGGAAAGGTCAAGGGATAGGAAGGGGCAAAAGAAATGCTCCAACACCAACAAGCAGGGGCACCACATCTTCTGAGGTACACAATTTAAACTTAAGATTATTGATTTCTAATTTTTAACCTGATGAATCTAAGGTGGTCATGGATTTAAACTGCAATGTCTCAGGTTCCATTTGGGAGCTTAGAGCAATCTGCTGAAGAGATGCACTTAACTGGCACACAAGTAGATCTATTCTCAACCCAGGATACTCAGTAGAACCACAACCACAACAACAACTTTTGAAGAACAAGTTTACTTTGTTTTAGGTTATATGTCACTTCTGTTGTTCATTTTGTATAGCAAAAACCATATATGGTTGCTATTTATTTTGATGTGATGTTGCTGGCTTTATTTTGTAAAGCAATGACAAGCTTAGCTTCTTTTTAGGTTTCTTATTTTGATGTAGTGCAACCAGATTATGGATGTTGGTTTGCTTGTTTATTTTGAAACATTGACTTCATATTAGGTTGTGGTCTTATGATGAAACAAGAAATGAATTTCATTTTGCAAATCATTTTGATACTCTACCAAATTTTAGAATATGAAATTTTGTTTCGAAAGCTTAAAAAATGAAACTTTTTTCACTCAATCAAATTCATATACCAAAACATAATTACATTGGATAACTAGAAACATAAATTGCATTGGATAATTAGAAACATAAATTACATTGCAACAAATTTGGACCCATAGCCTCAATTACATCTTCCAGATTATACAAATAACAAAAATCATCATAAACATACAAAACACACATAAACTCTTTATCAGAAACTTTCCAATGCCTAATTTTCTCTCTAAGCTTTGTACACGTTCAATCATCTTTGACTCCTATGGGCTTGAAGTTTCTTCTTCCTCCCAATATCCTTCATCATTACTTTCGTTCCAATGTTCTTCGTCCCACCAAGTGAAGTAGTTACATCATTTTGCCCCATATGGACATCGATAGAAAAGTCTATTTGGATTTCTCTTTGTCTCACTGATTTTCAAAACACATTTTCTTCCACACCCACATTTTATATTTTTAAACCTTACACCATTGCTGCTAACTGAGTTGCTATTGTATGAAGCCATCACCGACATAATATAGAAGAATAATGGAGCCAGAAGAAGAACTGAGACAATAAACCAACCTTTAGATCTAGGGCATGGAGAAGAATATTGGAGAGAGCATACCTTCACAACTACGCCATGAAGAAGAAGAAGGCAACGAGATTCAGACCTAGGGCATGGAGAAGAAGGCAAAGAGATTCATACGTACGGCGACCTACGCTGTGAAGAAGAAGAAGGCAACGATTAAACCATATTTTTTATTTTCCCTTCCCTTTATTTTATAAAGATACAATTTTTAATTTAAGTTTTTTTTATAAAAATAAAATTTAATTCATTTGGAAATAACAAAAAAAAAATCCAAATCAACTATGGAGGGCAATATGGTCATTATGAAAAATATGTTGACCAAATACGACTGGGAGGTACCATTTTTAACTGATTTTCAAATTTGGGGTACCAAGTGAGAATTATTTATATTAGATGATACCAAAGCGATACTTTAAAAAAAACATAGGGTACCAAATGATCAATTTCCGTATTATTTATTAACAAAAGGCAGTACATGACATAAGAAAAATAATGAAATACATGTAATAATAGGAAAAAGGAAATATATGTAATAGGATAATTATGTATGTTAAGTAATATATTTATAAAAAAAAAAGGTTATAAAGTAGTATAAAAAGTCAATTGGAAAAAAAAAGAGTACAAAAAGTAGTGTAATTTTCTATAAAAACAAACTCCATATTGTATAAAATATATGTTATTTACGTCCCAGATCCCCGAGCATCGCATGAATTCAAAACTGCTTAGAAATTATTCACGTCTACACATTTACAACGTTGACAACCAAAATTTTCTAGCATTCTTAATAAATGGTTACAGCTAAATAGTATGCAATTGCATACGTATATATACACATCAATAATCACACTAAATCAGTAATCTCTACTGCTCTCTTACTCGACATCTTTCTTTGGTTTGGGACCAGCTGGGCTATTCGGAGTGACCAAATTTCCTTCAATACTGGGGAAGATTTGGTCCTTTGGATTCTGAATCCTCCGTTCATCGAAGGAGGAAATTTGGATTAGCATAATCTCTTCTCTTTAGCTGCGGGGATGACATGCTTTCACCTTTGATCGGTTCGGAATGCAGCCTTTCATGATGATTGTCTGTGGAGGTTCAAGAATTTAGGAATGCTTCCACTGCTGGTAGGGAAGCTTTGGTGGTTGAAAATTCTCTGCCTGAAGAACTGCTTCCTGTCCATGGACGTTATGGAATTATCGTTGATGTTGCAGTTCGGGGGCTAATAGCTTATGCAGGTATCATCTGCAGAAATGGAGAAGGTCAGGTTCAGTTAATGTTCTCTTCAAAGTTTCATGCTTCTTCTCCCATTGAGGCTGAGACTAGGGGCTTTATTGAAGCTATAAAGATTTGTCATAGATTTGGATGGACTAACGTAGTGTTCTTCTCTGACTGTAAGAATCTTATTCAATCCATCTCCTCAAGAGTAGTCCTTGTTTGGAGTCTCTAGTCTTCTTTTTCAGAAATTTTTAATTTAGCTACTGCTTTCTTTTGGATTTTGTAGAAATCGTAATGTTGCATCTCATTCATTTGCAGCGTGAGTAGCTTCAGTTAACATTGTTGGTGCTATTTCCTTTAGTGAGGTAATCCCCTTACCAAAATATTTTCTGAGTTCTAATAAACTCTTCTAGTTCGTAGCCAAAAAAAAAAAAATCATTGCGTTGATATGAGTTTCGGTTCTCTGGCTCAGGCACCATGACCCTCGATAGCAACGTGGTTGCCAGGCTTCTTCCTTTTGGCTCTTGAAGGAACTTATTGTCTTCTATGTAGGACTGAATCTCTCCAATGACTGAATTCAACACCGGATCTTTCCGAGTTCTTAGAGCACTCCCAATGGACGCTCTACTTCATCCTTTAAAATACCTCCAAAAGCCACACATTTATCTATTTTACCTCTAAGTTTTACATTATACCATACATCATTAGATTTTCTATATATTTCTATACATCATTTAAATATTATATCTTTAAACATATTTTATTAATTAAAGTAAAATAAAATAATTAAAAAAGAAAAATAAATAATAAATATATATACTAAATGGGAGAGAGAAAGATTATAAAGAAAAATAATAATATTAAAATATTATATAAAAGATATGTAAATGTTATGTAAATGTAGATATGGATTAATTGGAGTTTGTGCACAGCTATTATAAATATATGTATAAAGGAGCTGATGAAATGTATTTTTGTGAGTTTAAGCTAAATATTATAGAGAAAGTGTATTACAAAATACATCACAAAAACATATTTTTTTTATAATTTACCTCAAACTTTTACATTATATCATATATCAACTTCTTTATTTTTTTTCTACATCATTTAAATATTATATTTTTTAAAAATATTTTATTCATTTTAAGAAATAAAATAATTAAATATAATAGTATCACACTCATATATTATAAAAAAATAATAAAATATTTATAGCTTGATGAATAGTATTTCACTACATATAAAGAAATACTATTCATTTAGGTAAAAAAATATAATTTTAGCTCACTCGTTGGAAGACTATTTAAATTTTTTTTCTCTATATTATAAAGAATTAGATATTTTACCACATCTATTGGGGTGCACTTAGAGCATTCAAAAAGTTGTGAGAGATGATGCTCAAAATCTTTCTGAACTGGGATTTGTATCTTTTGAAGAGAGCATATCCTGCCATCTGTTCAAGTTGCAATATTTCAGAGGGCGTTGCTATGTATTGTTTGTTTCAGAGTAAAATAAACAAACAGAAAACAAAAATGTATTTAGATTTGGATGACTCACATGCAGGAATGCACTTAGTGCAACGGCAGTATATCTATTAGCTGGGATAGTGTTTAAGAATCTTGCAATCCAAGCCCAACCTTCTTTCAAGCCATGTGAGTTTTGAAACCCGTTAATTTCAGTCTGAACCAGAGCCCCGTACAATTTCTTGTAAGATTCCACTCGTTTCAAATAGTCCTCAACATCCTCAATCTTTCCTTGGTCGTCTTCTCGAAATCCAAGAGTCTTGCAATATGCCTCCTTTGATTCAAATAATGACTGCAGTATTAAATAATCTTTAATGATTAGGGAACAAATTATTAATTGAAGCAAAACAATAAAGATCCCATACTACCCAAACGAAGAAAAACAATTAGCAAAATGATGGCAATTGATGATCACCTGTGAGTATATTAAGTGCTTTGGAACTGTATAGAAGCAAGCTTTATGTAGCTCAGCAAGAACAAGATCCATAAGATGTGGAACCTGAAACACATAAAGCATCATCCACATATAGTCTTAATTTCTTATGATATATTATAAGGTATGAAAAAGGTACACAATGTTACACTTGTTCGCCTATTGAGAGCATATACAATTTAAAATCCACTAGAAAAATACTCAATAGAAGAATAAAGAGTATGGTGCCAAAATTAATTGAAATGCAAATGAAGGGCCATTATAGAAAAATTTTGTTTTTCTTATTTCTTTGCTTTAACATTTCAAGTCAGTTGCAACCTGACTTGTAGCAGAAACAATATACAAGACCACCTGAGAGGAAGATACAAGGATGCAATGACGAATGCTCATCTATTTCAATTCATGAACTTCTTATTTCTCGTAAATGAGAGTTATTTTGTACCTCCGATGTGACAAGAACAATGACATAACCACATGCAAAAGCAGCGCATCCAGGGCCTTCACAATATGAGAAAACCTGCAATATCAAAACTTTGTTTCAGTATATGAATCTGGTGGCACCTATCCACCCCGTGCAAGTATATAATAGCATAATAACTACAGTGGCCATATTTAAAGACATCACATAGAATGATTAGCGCTTTCCACAATGGATGTCATTTTATACAACAATGCATTATATGAAATGAACAATATAGGTGATGTTTGGTAACCATTAAAAAAAATAATTTTTTATTTAATTAATTAAAAATTTGACAATTAAACATAAAATAGCGTTTGTTAACTTTATTTTTATTTTTTATTTTTTTAAATTTTAAACAAAATTTATTAAATTTTGAAAATAGAAAATTTTCACTTTCAAATTTTTTTTAAATTGTTTTCAACTTTTAGTTTTTTTTCTTATCTTCTTCAAATCACCACCTCATTTTATATTGCTAAACAAAATATAAAAATAAAAGTTATCAAACGCATTTATTATTTTTTATTTTTAAAAACAAAAAACAAAAATAGTTATAAAACATATTTTTATTTTTAAAAAATAAAAATAATATTTCCATTTTTGTGTTTAAAAAATTCAAAAACAAAAATTTTACCAAATACAATAATATTCTACATAATGCCGTCAAAATGCGATACAACCACTATGTCAAAATGTAACCACTGTTTCCAACTCGATTTCATTTTCAATTGCTCAAAGTGAAAGTCAATAAACTAAAGTGGATGAATATTATAAGATTCACACAATATTATACTTCAGATTATCCTTGATATGGAGAAGCAAATTTGATACCATACTTATATGTAAGTGTGAAAAGAGACATATTCTCAAATTTTGTTTCCACTCTCACTATCACCAAATAAAGCAAAGAGAGAAGATGCAGATCAAAAGGTTAAAAAAAATTAAAAGTACCTTTCTAACAAATGCTCCAGCGCTGATAGATTGAGGATAAGCAGGACTTTTAAGAATCCTGACAAGTTCTATTGCATTTTGTCTAGTTATGGATTTCGTGACGGGTTTGCCATCAACGAATAAGCAACATGATTCGGCTTGGATAGTAATAGATAGACTAACCAAGTCCGCTCATTTCCTACCTGTTAAGACTTCATACACAGCGGATCAATACGCAGACATCTATGTCCAAGAAATAGTACGGTTGCATGGAATCCCTAAGACAATAGTATCCGATAGAGGATCGATGTTTACATCGAGATTTTGGGGAAGCTTACATCAAGCCATGGGTACTAAGTTAAGTCTTAGTACGACATTTCATCCTCAGACAGACGGTCAGTCCGAGCGCACCATACAGATTTTAGAAGATATGTTGTGCGCTTGTGTACTTGATTTCGGAGAATCGTGGAATAAGTACTTATCGCTGATAGAATTCTCCTACAACAATAGCTACCAGTCAACGATCGGGATGACACCTTATGAGTTACTTTATGGAAGAAGGTGCCAATCACCGCTACATTGGGATGAGGTAGGAGAAAGGCAGCTTCTTGGTCCCGAAGCTGTTAGAAAAGCTCAAGAAGGAGTAGCGCTGATTAGAAAGCGTATGCTCACTCCTCAAAGCCATCAAAAAAGTTATGCGGATGCCAAGCGGCGGGATGTGGAATTCAAAGTCGGAGATCAAGTCTTCCTAAAGATATCTCCTATGAAAGGTGTGAAGCGATTTGGGAAGAAAGGCAAGCTTAGTCCCCATTTTATAGGTCCTTTTGAGATGTTGGACAAAGTGGGAGCAGTTTCATATAGATTAGCCCTACTGCCAGCTCTAGCAGATAGCCACAATGTGTTCCACATCTCGATGCTGCGTAGATATGTGTCAAACCCATCTCATGTCCTCAAGTACGATACGATAGCACTCCAGAAAGACTTGAGTTACGAGGAACGACCGGTTAGCATCCTAGATAGAGGGATGAATCAGTTAAGGTCTAAAAGTATTCCGATAGTCAAAGTCCTATGGAGTAATAGTTCTGAACGGGAGGCAACGTGAGAGTTGGAGGAGGACATGCAAGATCGGTATCCGGAATTGTTTGGTAAGTGAATTTCGGGGACGAAATTCTTTGTAGTAGGGGAGAATTGTAGAGTCCCAGACTTTACTTAGCTAGTTATATAGTAGTAGTAGTAGTAATAGCTAGTAGTAGTTATAGTATGTTTATTACTGTGGATTTTGGTTCAAGTCGGGACTTAGTTGAACACTCGTAGCAACACTTATAGATTTTATAAGTTTAACCTATAGTTTAAGAATATTAATTATAACATAAGGTTTGATTAATATAGCTGATTATAAGGATGTTATTTATTATACTATAAGGTTTAGATAGAACTAATAAGATCATGACATGTGTCGTGTGCATGTTTATTGAGAAATTAAGCATTTTTGATGAATAGTTTTATAAGAGAAATATTTAAAAACCCTAGAACCTGTTAGCAGCTTTAAAAACGTTATATGACTCAGTCAAAGCTGTTTACCCAATTCAAATTAAGCTGAAAAGGGTGCAATTACGTGTATAATATTTCAGCATATGCCGATATATCGCAGTTATAGGGGCGATATATCACCACACGAGGGATACGAAAACACGTGAACTTCGCACAAATGCATCGACGAACACTCGGGGCATAAGCCCAGGCGATATATCGCCTACAATGGGCGATATATCGGCCAAGGGCATGTTTTTCAAACGTTTTTAAACTGAGCACATTTTATTCCTTAACCTCTGAACATTTTGACCAAGTCTTGAGCCTTTGCTGAATGAATATTCAAATGTTTTTCAAGTAATATTCATTATTTTTATTCAAGCTAAAAGAAGATATTTTCACTCCTTGAACTCTATAAATAGGACCTAGTACCCAACCATTTCTCTCATTATTCAAGCTATGTTCAGAGCCTTCAAGCTGCTAGGTTTACTATTGAGTGATAAACACTTGGGTTGGGTTATAAGCTTTATCAATTTAAGCTCTATAAACACTTGGGAAGTAAGATAAATAATGTGTTTTTCTATATCGAGGTGTCGTTCGGAACTAGTATATCCAAAGGTATTCCTAATCTTATGTTCATTTCTGTATGACTCTTTAGTTTCCATTAGTTTTCTTTACTCAAATCCTAACTCGTTGTTTTCCACTGTTGGTTAGGTATTTAAGTTCTTTGAACTTAATGTTTTTTTTGGTAAGTTTCATCTTGGTGGATTAGTTCATTTCTTGATAATCTCTCTCATTAGAAATACTCACATTTTTATTGTTGGTTTTAGGAGTGTTCCAAATCCCGTCCTTGTTCTCACATCCCGGTTTTGGTAAGGAAAATAGGATAGAATTTTGTATGCTTATATGATATGTTATGCTATCTTATGTTATGTTATCTTATGTATTGTATGTTACATTATGTATAGTGTGTTTATAGACCTTGGGCATATGACTTGTATAGCTACAAGCCCCAGTAAACTATGGGCATATGACTTGCATAGTTAGCAAGCCCCACCAATCTATTGGGCATATGACTTGTTTAGTTTACAAGCCCCAAGTAGTATAATGGCCATTGTAGTAGTATATGACATATGTTATAGTATATATTTATGATAACGTTTATGTATATGTTTTATGTTATTAGTAGATTTTCCTTGTTGGGAATTAGGCTCATTCCTTTATTTTTATGTATGCAGGAAAATAGTTATGGCGGCGGAAGAATTCTTGGCAGCTTGGGGTTGTGTATTGAGGAATAATTGATTCATTGGACTGCATGAACGATTCGAGGACGACGTTATTTTCAGTCTTTTTATTATGTTTCTATGTATTTTCCACACCTGGTTTTGTAAACAATTTTAATTAAGTTAAAAGTTATGTTTTATTTTTCAAACAATGGGATCCCATACCCCGAATTTATGAATTTCAACATTTACCTTATAGTTTTTAATAAAGTTATGAATGTTTCGTATGTATGTTTTCTTAAGAATATTGTCTATGTATAGTAGTTTTAATGGTCCAAAGTCTTAGAATTAGTTGAGTCATTACAGTTGGTATCAGAGCAACGATTCATTCGCATGAAGTTCTCCTTGATACACACGCTCAAGCTCCGAATCTAACCGCCAAGTAAGTGTTTATGTTATAGTTATTATGTTTATATGTATAGCTAATGATTTTAGCCTTAATGTTTTCAGTTAAGAATGAACGGAGCATTAACTTATGAGGATATTTGAGCCATTAAGGCATTAAAAAGGATTAGAGAACCAACAAACACCATAGGAGCTCTAGAAAGAATCACTCGAAGACTACTTTTATTCCACACGGAGATAGGTCACCTCCAAGAAACTAAGCAGATTATGATGAGATCAACGGAGCAATACGTTTTAGTGATTAGACTTTATAAAGACTATCCAACTGTGATTGCAGCTTTAGAAGATATATGTGAGATGATAGATGATGAAGATGAGTTACCGGTAGCTATGCGATACTATTTTCTCATACTTAGGTTCACCTCTAGGATGGAGTTCCAATTTACAAATAAGCAAAAACATAGAATTTTTACGAATCTTTCTCGGGGGCATTTTGAGGCTCAAGATAATGATGACTATGAAGAAATCGATGATGATATGTTAGATGAAGGATCGGTTGTAGAAGATCCCGATTTTTAGAATACATTAGTTTCCTTATTTATTTTATTTATTTGCATTTGTGATTGTAAATAGTGAAAACATTTTACAATCACCTTTAAGATGAGTTACCGGTAGCTATGAGATATTATTTTCTCATACTTAGGTTCACCTCTAAGATGGAGTTCCAATTTACAAATGAGCGAAAACATAGAATTTTTATGAATCTTCCTCGGGGGCATTTTGAGGCTCAAGATAATGATGACTATGAAGAAATCGACAATGATATGTTAGATGAAGGATCAGATGTAGAAGATCCCAATTTTTAGAATAGATTAGTTTCCTTGTTTATTTGATTTATTTGCATTTGTGATTGTAAATAGTGAAAACTTTTTTTTTTTCCAAATTAATATCAATGTTATTTTGATGACATGTATGAGTTTGATTTTCTTTTGCAATCATAATAAATAATAAATTTAATAAATAATGACTAAGTTCGGTGAGGGTGGATACAAATCAATGAACCGGGTTCTCTATATTGAGAGTTAGGGGGCCATAGTAGTGGGAACAATTTTACTGATCCCAGCCCTCCCTCAATATGGTTAACTTTGGAACAATGATGAGTTTCGAGCTTGAGAATTAAGTCATATAGGATGATTAGAAACATACTTAGAAAATAATAAAAATGGCTTATTTTTCTAAGTATAGAAACCCACTCTAATGATAAAGAAGGCTTATATAAATTTCATAAGAAATCATAATTTATAAGTCTGAGTTATGTTTGTTTAGATTAAGTTTTTGCCTTAGAGCCTATTAGGATAAAGTTCTAACATGTTTTTCTCAACTATTAGGGTAAAGTTCTAACATGTTTTTCTCAACTATTAGAACTCCACCGAAGATGTCACTTTGAAGCTACTACTACTACTACTACTACTACTGCTGCTACCACTACCACTCAGGATTGAGATTGAATTGACCTATGGTCAACTATATGATATGACTTGAATAAATAATAACAGTATGTTTACTTATCCTATCTATTGTCAATATCGGTCCAGTCCGATGTAATAAATACTGCTGCTGCTGCTACCACTACCACTCAGGATTGAGATTGAATTGACCTATGGTCAACTATATGTTTTTCTCAACTATTAGAACTCCACCGAAGATGTCACTTTGAAGCTACTACTACTACTACTACTGCTGCTGCTGCTACCACTACCACTGAGGATTGAGATTGAATTGACCTATGGTCAACTATATGATATGACTTGAATAAATAATAACAGTATGTTTACTTATCCTATCTATTGTCAATATCGGTCCAGTCCGATGTAATAAATACTGCTGCTGCTGCTGCTGCTACGACTACCACTACCACTACCACTACTACCACTACCACTACTACTACCACTACCACTCAGAATTGAGATTGAATTGACCTATGGTCAACTATATGATATGACTTGAATAAATAATAACAGTATGTTTACTTATCCTATCTATTGTCAATATCGGTCCAGTCCGATGTAATAAATACATTCGATCTTATCTACCTTGCTAATGTTTTGGAAAGAACATAACACCACAATGTGTAAGTAGATTATATCGTAGATTAGAAAGTCAGTGTAAATCCTGTGCACTGACTAATCTTAGGACTAACTTATTTTTGAACATATAATCATATTTATATTCCACTATGATTACGTCACTATAAATATGATTAGCTATATGCTCGGGATTTAATATAAGTTTATATTAAACAAATAATCATGAAAATAAAACATGTGAGCAAATTGACCAAGTCAAAGATGATTTATATTCTTTTATTGATAATAAAACGATATTACAAAGAAATTGGGTTTAATTAGGGTATAAAACCCCAACAAATTCCCACTTACACTAATTGAAACTAATGCCATAATTCCTTAATCCCATTTCCTTGTTATTCTTATCAGATGTAGCTTCTAGTAGTGTCTTTGTAAACTGATCCGAAAGATTGTCTTTAGATGAAATCTTCATAACCTTCACATCTCCCCTGGCCACATATTCTTGAATTATGTGATACTTCCTTATTATATGCTTACTCCTCTTGTGACTTCAAGGTTCTTTCGAGTTGGCTATCGCTCCTGTGTTATCACAAAACAACACAAGCGGTTTATCCATATTTGGAATAACACCAAGATCTGAATAAAACTTCTTTAGCCAAACTATTTCCTTAGTTGCTTCAGACGCGTCTATGTACTCAGCCTCCATGGTGGAATTTGAGATCGCAAACTATTTTACGCTTCTCCATATTACAACTTATTTGATTTGCCTTTAGTTGGTAAACACAAGACTCGTAAATATTTTTTTCAAAGCCATAAGTTTTTTCATCAAACCTAAGGTTCCAAAAACGAGACGTTTGCTTAAGTCCATAAATGAACCTATTCAACTTGTAAACTTTTCCTTCTTATCCAGCTACTTTAAATCCTTCTGGCTGATCCATATAAATGAATTCATCAAGCTTCACATTAAGAAAAGCTTTCTTGATGTCCATTTGCCAGATCTCATAGTCGAGAGTTGCTGCTATGGACAGGAGGATATGAATGGACTTGAGCATGGCTACCAAACTAAAAATTTTCTCATAGTCCACACCTTTTATTTGGGTATAACCCTTTGCCACTAATTAAGCTTTATGAGTTTTGATCTTTCCATCAACACCTCGTTCCTTCTTGTAGATCCACTTGTACCCAATGGCCCTAAAGTCACTAGGTGCTTACACAAGATCCCAGACGAAGTTTTGAGTACATGGACTCCATTTCCTGTTTCATGGCTTCGAGCCATAGTTCATTTTTAGGGCTAGCCATTACCCGTTTGAAAGACAATGGATCATCTTCACTAGTGCCACAAACAACCATATTGGTTTCACCATCCAAAGCATAACGAACTGGGTTCCTAGAGACCCTCCCACTACGACGAGGCTCCATGAATGTTTGCTCAGGAACAATGGTACTTTCTTCATTTGAATCAACTTGCATCAGTTGGACATGAAGAGTGGAAATTTCATCATCAACTTTCGTTGATGACAATGGAACATTGGTTGGAGTCAATTCTTCAACCATCTCTTCTTAAACTACTTTGTTGCGCGGTTTGAAGTTTTGGACATAGTCATTCTTCAGAAAAGTAGAATTCCTAGAAGTAAACACTTTCTTTTCTGAATGACTGTAGAAAATTCCACCCCCGAGTGCCTTCAGGATAGCCAACAAACATGAAAACTTCAGTTCACAATTCTTGCTTTCCTTCATTTTTCCTCAGGACATGGGCAGATGTAACGCCTTGGTGAGCCAAGACCGTCACACTGTGTATTTTGAATAATGCTTAACCCTGCTAAACGGGTCTTTAGGCCATAAACGTGCATCTAAATGTGATTAATGAGACAAAACATGCATCTAAATGTGATTAATGAGACAAGGTTAAAATCTCGGTAAAAAGGAACAGATATTTTATTAAAAACGTTAAACTATACATGGGATCCCATAATAACGTTTACAAAATATTTTACAGTCCAAAATGGTCATTACAACTCAAAAGTTACAATCTACCAGCCTAAGCGGCAAAATGGGGTTAAACCCTAGTTCCTCTGAGAAACCTTGGCCGTGGTGGTCAAGCAGCCCCATATGTTCACGTCACCACCTAAGCTCTCCACTCATGGCTGGGTAAGCTTTTGTTTTCCTTTACCTGTACCACATAGCACCCGTGAGCCAAGGCTCAGCAAGAAAACTTATTACTACATGCACACAAGTACAAGTAAATGATTATAGAATCATTTTGGGGCCTGCAACCCTAATCAGATGACCATAGAGTCAACATGGGGTCCTTTGCCCTGAATAAATGACCATGGAGTCATCCTGGAGTCCTTTTCCCTAGCCATGTGACAATAAAGTCACCCTAGGCCTTTTGCCCTAGCTCTGAGTAACTAGCCATAGAACTAGTCAAGCGCTTTATTTTTCTACGACCATTGGGTCAGACGAGCTTGTAACGCTCTCTTGATTAGAACTAATCATATTGACCAGTTCCTAATGCACTATTTTTGCTCTTGACTCATAAGTCAATGCTTTACAACCAACGCTCAACACTATTGCCATTCTTGACTGATAAGTCAGTGCTTTACGACTAGTGCTATTGTCGTCCTTAACTGATAAGTCAATGCCTTTCTCAAGTAAACAATGCAACCAAGCATTCAAAATGCAACATATATCCATATATAGAGCACTCAACATGCTTCATCAATAGTCATGTATGTCACATAATGGATGCAATTTTCTTACCTCAGGCTTGAGCGTAAAATAAATTAAGAACGACCCTTGAGCACGATCCTGACCTTGAGCCCTTAGCGGTAATCTAATCATAACCCAATATGAAATCCCTTCAATAATGAGCAATTAAAGGTTCCTGGACCAAAACCTAGCCTCGGGACCTCAAATTCTACCAAACCAAATAGTAGATTCGATCTCGAGCCTTAAGGTTTGAAACCCCGACCTTAAAACCTATGTTGGCTTAAAAGAACTAGGTGGGTCGCGACCTGCCCCAAAGGGCCGCAACGCGCCTCCTAGACAGAAAGCCCCATGTCTCGGTGCTAGGGGTTGGCTGTGACTTGCCCTTGAGGGTCGCAGTGCGCTATCAAGACATTGCCCTTCCTAGGCCCTGGGGTTCGCACAGGTCGCGGCGCCCAAGAACACAGCCACGACTTGACCCTACGAACCCAGCACCCCTGTTTTACTCAGCTCAAAACTCACCACAAAACACTTCCAAATAATCCCAAAATTAAAACTCAAACTTAATACAACATTATCACCAAACCAACAATAAAACCCAAGCTTTAAAACACTCAAAACATTACAAAAAATACAATCCCATAACCAAGCTTTCAAGCTTAAGAACATCATAAAAACAAAGAAATAACTTCAAAATTCAAGCTTAGAATCATTACCTCAACCACTGAGTTATCCCTTAGCTTTACCCAATAAAGAACCTAGCTCAAACTTAGCTTCAATTCTCTTAAACTCCATGCCTTCCTCAAGAAAAACAAAGAGGAAATGAGAGAGAGAGAGAGTCTGAGAGAGAGAGAAAAAAGAGTGCCATGTTCTGTTGCTTCCTTTGGTTCATTCTACAGCCTTCCCTTGGCTAAGTATATCTAACCTTTAAGGGGAAATGACCAATATACCCCTAGGGCCAACCTTCTATCTCAAAGCCCCTCAAGAGCAGTTTTGTCATTTGCCACATACCCCGTTAATCATAATTAACATCTCGCAATTCCTGTACTCCCAATGTCCTCAAATAATTACCAAATCATTTCCCATTACCCGCTCAATCCCCGTAATGTACTAAGTACCAAATTACCCCTAGGCTCACCCTGAGCCTGGTATTTGACCCCATTATGACTAAACCGCTAACTTGCTTCCTAGGATCGCCTCATGCCGAGTAACTCAAATATATCCACATAATAATGTGGTCTCACCCATATATCACATACATGCACATAAATATACAAATACTCCCTCAATGGGCCAAAATTACGAAAATGTCTTTCTTATAAGAAACGGCCTCATATATATGCAAATAGAGCCATATAATAATACAACCCACATAATCATGCATATAATCATATAATAACACATTAAACCAATTATTGCCCTCCTGGCCCCCTAATCCAAGTACTAAGCCATATTAGGGAATTTGGGACGTTACAATGGGACACCCCCAGATTCTATAATGACGTAAACTAGGTTCATGACTATTCCATCGTTCTTAAGGTGTTTTGTGGATTGATTTGGATGGTACGACATTTAGAATGTCGCTCGCAGTTTCAATTGCATGTCCCCAGAATGAAGTTGGCAGAGTTGAGTAACTAAGCATGCATCTAACCATTTCCAATAAAGTTATGTTCCGGCGTTCTGCTACACCATTTTTTTTGCGGAGTTCCCAAGGCAGTGAGCTCGAACTGCCCATACCATGGACCAACTCAAGTTAGCTATATTAATTATGCACAGACACGATTTTCCCATTTATTGTAATAATTAATATTTATGAGTGTAAACTATGATTATAGTGATGCAGCTTGTATGGTTAATTTTTAACCAATAAGACACGATTTTTGTCTATTTTTACAAGCCTTACTTTTACAATGGTTACTCTTACTAACTAGTGATTTATTTCACGGATTGTCGGCAGTTTATGAAACCTATATAGGTTTTAGAAAACCCAAGTGGTCCCAAGAAAGTTATTATGAGCAACTCTGGTCAGTTAGCTAATGACCAACAGGATAACCCAAGAGTTATGAATCCTGCTCGGTCACTTGGGGGGCACCATAGTCATACATGGACAAACAAAGGAAAAAGTGCGTAATTAAAAGGACTTAAAAACGTTAATTTTTATTAATGTTAAAGTGCTTGCGCGCTGCTCGGTATGTACCAAGCAACAAAAAGAGCCATAAAACAATTTCTACAGATGGGGTTGAACAATTTTTGTTTACGGGGGAATCCTTAGAATTACCACTGCTTAGCTTTCAATTCGCCTCTGACCATCAAATGAAATGTGAATAACCCGTCCTCAACTCATTCGAAAAATTGAACAGCTCCGACAAATAGAGTCGCATAGCTTTAGAAAATAGTATGTCGAGCAGTAATATAAAATAAGGTACGAGCAGATATACAGTCAAATTGAGAAGCATTTCATAGATAAGTGTTAAGATTGCTCGAGATTAAAGGCTACTCAGCTCAACCATGTTGTCTTTACAAAAATAAAAGATTGCTCAAGATTAAAGGCTGCTCGACTAAGCCATTTTTGTCTTTCCAAAAATAAAAGAAAAGTTAAAGATGTTAGGTACTTCAATGGTCTTGAGGCTGGTCAGTTGGTTGGTCTTGGGGCTAGACAACAAGTTGGTCTTGGGGCTGGACGGGAGGCAGGTCTTGAGACTGGTTGGCAGGGATAGAGGTGTCAGCTGAAGCATTCAGAATGGAGGGCAGAGCAGAATCCTCAGGGGCTGGTGTATTAACATGCTCCCTCGCATTATCTTGTTCGACGACAAAGAAGGCCAGATCCTGAACAACTAGAATCTGTTCGGTTGACATAGTCTAGGCCTTGACTTGTTCTTGCTTAGCACAATATTGAATAAGCTCGTCAAAAGCCTCCCCCAAATAGTTGTAGTCGATCCCCTTATTGTGCACCCAGAAGTCATAGAAGGTACTCATGCCAAAAGCCTTGTAGGCCACAACATCGGCGACCCTTACAACTTTCTCAACATTTAAGGCCTCTTCCAAGTCTTATTTTTCCTTCTGGACAACCCTACCCTCTGCATCGTTGTTTAAGGCTATTTGCTTGAGTTTCTCCACCCTTGTCTCCAACCGGTTGACATATAACTCCCTTTGCTTAGTGGCAATTTTGAGATCCTTATTCTCTGTCGAAAACCGCTCCGCAGTCTTTTTCAGCTCCTGGATCTGTTGGGAGGTGCCTTCAACATCTTTGGTCAACTGTTCAATCTAGGCTTTCAGAGAGGCATTCTCTTCAGATTCCTTCAGCAAACTGCCCACATGCTTGTTCAATATCTTGACCCGATGGTGAGCATAGCTAAGCGCCAAGAAGCCCTGCAACATTAAATGAAGGAAGTTAGAAAAATTAACAAAGAGGAGAAATTGACAAAGCACTGAGCAGATAAAGGACTTACCCTGACGACATCCTGAAGACCATTGCTGGTAATGTTCTCTAGAGATCTTGAACCCAGGGCGGCCATGAGTTTGCTCTGAGCAGTGGATACCTTCTTCACGTGCGCTTGATGGATTGCCAGGGCTTTCTTCAGGGGTTCACTGGGCTACTTTGCAGGATTTTCAACGTCACCCTCTTGAGCCTGACTCGGGGCAAAAGGCTCTTTTGAAGAAGCAACAGGGACAAGCTCCTCGGTATAGGCTGCTTTGCCTTTGCCCTGACTAGTTTTGCTTGAAGAAATCTATTCTCCTGCCTTTTCCAGAAGGGTGTGCAGCTTCTTAGGGGCGGGGGTCTTCTCGGGGGCCTTTTCTGCATGCTCGGTGGTTTTGGCAAGGGGATCAATTTTTCAGCGCTTAGCTAAAGGAGTCTCTCCACTAGAATTACTAGTTTGTCTTTGAGCAAACTTCTTAAAGAAAGTGGATGACATATTTGTAAAACAAAAACAAGAGGTTAGAAAGTAGAACGAGTAAGGTTGAAATATGCAGAAATAAACAAGCATACTATAAATAAGTGCAAATAGACAGTGTCAGATCAGCCTTTATCGCTCCTTCTGAGCAGCCAGTGGCCTCAAGTGGGATACCCTCATTGCTATCTCACAAGTCAAGATACATACACTCAACCAGGATCTCTTTCCCCTTTCTGTGTTGGGGGCAGTATCAACTTGAGGGTCACTCTGCTCAGTGTTCTCTTTGATAGAAATGTCAGCCGAAATATGGGTGCGATGTGCAACGCAGGGTGTGGCAGGAGGTACAATGGTGTTTTTTTTGTTTCTTGTTGGGCGGCATTTGGCTGGGCAATTGCTTTCTTGGCGGTTGTTTGTTGGGCGACTGTTTGCTGGGTGTACTGCCTTTACCCTTTGCCTTAGGGTTAGGATAGAGTCCAACACCTACAAGCTTATCCTCAACAGTCAAGGTGGCCAGGTCTTTGCGGCTCGGTTCCATAGCGGCCAGCTTCTGAGCTCGTTTCTCCATTTCTTTAGTAGGCACCGGGCAGCTAAAAGGATCGTTGCGCTAAAAGGAAAGATGGTTGGCTGCAATGTCTGTGGTGACAAAGTACTGGCTGGCATAATCCCCAACCATAGAAATGGCTTCAGTATTGGCCAGATAAACGTCTGTATCCTTATGGCTAAAATAGAAATACCCCGAGCGGCCCTGGCGGGGGTTCGACTTGAGGTCAAACAGATAGTTTACTTCATGCACAAAGGGCACCGGCTAGCCCTCAGATTTGTATAGGACGTACAAGGCAGACATAAACCTAATACCTTTAGGACTAATTTGGGTAGGGCAAATCGTAAAATAATCTGCCACACTCTGAAAGTATGGAAGTAGGGGCAGGGTGGCACCAGCAGTAATATGGTACGTGCTCTAGGCGCAAAACCTGGATCCAAGATTCTCTTCCCTCTGCTGGGCGGTGGGCTTGAGAATGGTGGCACTCCCAAGTTTGAAATGCTCTTTGACGTTCTTTAGTTGCTTGTCAGAAATGGTCTTAGTGGGAGCCGAGTGTAGGGGGGCTCTTTCGCCTCCTGAGACGGGTTTAAAATAGCTTCAGTATAAATCTCCATGGCATATTCAAGCTTGGAGCCTTCCTCCTGGCCAGATTTGATTGGCCCTTCATTAGTTGGCGGTGCCTCTTGATTTCCAGTGACGGTGGCACATCGGGCCACGTGGGGATTTCGTGCATTGTCCGCATAAGCAGTATTCTTTTTCTGGGCCATAATCGTTGGCTGGAAAAAGGGACTTTTTAGGCTGGTAAGTACCTCTGCACGGTGATTGTGGCGACAAGTTGATATCAGCTCGGTGATCACCTCCCCAGCGGTCTGCGCATACAATAAAAAGGGGGAAAGAAAGAGGTGAGAGCACCGAACAACGTTGATCGGTGTATACGTTTTGTATTATACCGACCAGTATAAAATGACGAATAGTGAGAAGCACCGACTAGAAAATAAAGAAAATCAAAGGACAAGAAGTGCCAAGGAAATGAAAAAATTTCAAAAAAATTTCAAGAACTGTTCTTCGTGTTCTTTGAGAACACCAAACAAAAATTAGTCAGAAAAAGGCACCGTGAGGGGGATTTTCACGAAATCAAAGGCAAATATGAGCAAACCATTCCTAGAACTACCCAAAACATTCATTCAAACCTAGATTCAAGCAACATGAAAATACCACCCACGACTACAGTAAAGAACGCAGGCAGAGAAAAAAAAATTTCTCACACACAATGCCAAGTTAAATAGAGAAGTTTGGAAAACTTACTTACTGCAGGAGTATGGCGCCAAAAACTTGTTTGTGGTGTGAAGGTGGTGAGATGCAGAAGTTAGGGCACGAACTATCTCTCAAACAGATTGGGAGGAGAAGGTTTAGGGTTTTTGGGTTGGCTCTGGTTTGCGTAAAGTAAAGAAGAAGGTGAAAAGAGAAGAAAAGGGTTGGACACCCCTTTTATAGAAAAAAAAGGAGCTTCGCCCTGCCAAAATTTAATGCATTCATCCACTCAGGAGTCTCTTCAGCTGCTGCCAGTCCACCTCTCTCACCAATCACGTCTCCTCAACTGCCTCACACATCAGCCCACTCTTCGGTAACTACACAACCATCGGTACAGTTTTTAAGAGAGGCCATCATGATGCTTTATGGTTCCAAAAAGAGGCAGGAAAGATTGAAAAGTCATTTCTTGGAAACTTGAAGAAATGCAAAGGCTATTAATTGTATCAGATGCTATGCCACATAGCAAGGAGCATATACCCTTGACCAGGCTGGATGGGGTGGTCCCCAGAAAAAGTTTCCATGCTGCTTAACACCATTGCAAACATGGGGGGCAAGTATTATCCCAAAAATTGACATATCTGACGTGACACTAAGCTTGGACACGTAGAGTAGACTGGGTAGACGGGGGTTGGTCGATGTATATCTGTAGGGTATACAACGAGTTACTGCTCGGAAGAATATCACCAGAGGCTCAATTGCTCTGTATGGTGGATAGACAAACCTGGTCAGTGAGAAGAGGTTACACTCATCGTTAGGAGTTCGCAAGAATTGCCCGACCACCCTCAAAGGGCACCTAACAACCTTGAAGACTCGGCCAAGCCTCCTAACAAATAGGACTGTAACTACCTGCAAGAATAATGCCATATTTCCACCATCAGTTATGTCGTGTGTTGCCCATGGGCCAACAGAACATTATAAATACAAACCCTCCACCAAAGTGGAGGGGGTTCACGAAATCGCCTACCGACCAAGGTTTAGAAAGATATGGGACAACCTAGTTTTATACCTAGAAGTGATTTTGGCATATTGTATTGTCTTTTACACATAAAAATCCACTTGTAAAACCTTGTGATCTTGTGTAAACCTTCAAGATTAATACAAATCTAAGAGGAAGTAGGTCATTACCCATCCTTGAGGCCAAACCTCTATAAATTTTGGTGTTCTTTATTATTTATTGCTCATTATTACTAGGTTCTTGGCTCATTATGGTTCATTGATTGTCTAATTGAAAGCTCTCCCATTAATTATTTTGACTCCCCGTCAGTTGGCTGAAAAACCAGTCAGCAATAATTATATCTTTTTCATTTTCCCTATGAACCTCGAAAATTATTTCATCCAACTCTTTTGTTTCATTTGGTGGTTGGATGCCTATTACAAGTTCTTCAACAACTTTATTCTCCATCCCACCTTCAATTTGACTATTTGGATTGGGAATGGGTTGGTTGGGATGAACTTGTTTTTCCAACTCTATCATAACAGTTACAAGTTGCCCTATTATTGTCTCAGTTTTTGAGATTGACTGAGACTGGAATTGTAGGATTTGGTGGGTTAATTGCATGAATTGTTGTAGGGTATCCTCTAAAGATGAGCTCATTTCTTGTTGGATGAGATATGATAGGTTGAATTGGACATGACTTTGATTAGGCAAGTTGAACTCATGCCCTTGATTCATTGGAGATTGGGTATGACTCCAGGAAAATTTTGGATTATAGGCTGGAGCAAATGGGATATCCAAGGATTCCCCATAGGCATACATATCATTGGTTTCTCCATAGTTTAAATTTAATTGTGCACAATAGTTGTACTCAGAATTCCAACTATAATCAATGGGATCCATGTGGTAAAAAAAACTCAATGACAACCTCAAAAAACCTTACAACAATTACGGTAAAAAGAAAGTAAAATTAAGAGAATCATAAATAATAGTAGGATATTAAAACAAAAGCTAGGAGGCACAAGTGCCATCAATTAATAAAAATATAACAAAAAATAAAAATAAAAAGTTAGGAGGGACAAATGCCATCAACTATAAAAATACTAACAACACATAAGTTAGGAGGTACAAGTGCCATCAACTAAAATAATACAACAAAAGAGAAAGACAGGGAAGAGAATAGGAGACACAAGTGTCGTCGACTATAAAAAAAATGATGGTTAGGAGGTACAAGTGTTGTCAACTAACAAAAATGTAACAAAATAATAATTATACATATATAATTTTTTTGGATATATATATATATATTTTTTGTTTTTTTATATAACTAGTAGAAGAATTTTACTCACCTTGATAAAAAATTTGTTTCTCTTCTTGCAACTCCCCAACAACGGCGCCAAAAACTTGATGGACCCAAAAGTGGGTATGTTTTAAATATTTATAACTCACAAGCGCACAAATCGTATGTATAGTATAGCTTTGTGTAAGTGCAAGGTCGAATCCAAAGGAGTTGTCAAAAATTGAAAATAAAAATATTTAAACCAAAGTTAATATAATCATAATCTAGTTCCAAAGATTGATATGGTTTTGTTTTAAAATTAAGAAATGAAATCCTAAAAATAAACTAAACTAAAAAGAATTATTTTTAATAGTTATTTATAAAATTATTAAGATTTTGGAATCCACAAAATATAATTAATAATATTTATAAATATGTTTGTTATCCCAAAAATCAGAAGTGAATGACATGGCAGGAATTAATTGCACGCGGCTGACATCTAGCAAAACCCGTGTTCGACTATCGACCAGGAAGATGTTCGGAGTTGAGCAATCAGTTTCTCCATACGACCAGTCTGGTCGTAGGCACGTAACACGCGGAGGAAATCTTAGGCAGTTATGATGGAATCCGAAATTCTCTCCCATGATTTCCTGAGTATCCGATTATTTAGGAAATAATATCTGTAGCAAATCAATGTAAATCTTCCTTGAGCTTATAAATAGTAGAAGAGGGCTCAGGGAAGCGGATCCGATCTTTTTCTCTTTTTCTGACTTCTAAATTACTGGAGTCTAGAGTAATCATATCAATCATATTGTATTGTATTGTTCTTGAGAGACGAGTGAAACTCATTAAATTCTAGTTCTTTGATCACTACTTTGCACCCCATATCAATAACAATCTAAGTGGATGTAGGTTATTACCAGATTCTGGGGCCGAACCACTATAAAATATCGTGTTCTTATTGTTTTCACTATTACGTTCTTTTCAACGCATTCATCCACATCAAGCATATTTTGACTCCGTGTCAGTTGCCCAAAATCAGGGTCAACAATGTTGACTTCCTAATTTTTAGTGATAGTTGAAACCAATCAAACTATCTTTTACAAAAAATTGTATTTTCTTTAAGCTTTCTTTTATTAAAAAATATAGATTTTCCTTCACTTCAATAGTATAGCTTCAAAGCATTAATTGTGAATCAATTAAATGAAACAACAAAAAATCAAATAATGTTATATCATAAGTCAAATATAAGACTTGTGTTCTAAGAGTTAGATGCGAACAATTTAATGAACAACACTTTCAAAGAATATTATATTTTAACAAAATTAAGAGCCGAGTAAAATATATACTAACAATCGAAAATAAATGATATTATAGACGAAAGAAATATTTAAAAGAAGAGAAATCATAAACTTTTCATTGCTCATTTTTGGGAGATCAACATAAAATAAATATTATTTAGTTATATCATATTTCATCCTCCACCTTAATAATCTTAAGGGGATTAGAAACCCATAACTATTAAAAATAAAATAAAAATTACAACATAAATAGGCAAATTTGGAGGCAAGGTGTGTGTTTTTGAAATGGTTGACGAGGGGTCCTATTTATAGGAAGAAGATGAGGACTAGAATGCAAAAGAAAATTACATTGAGGATTTAGAATTGAAATAAAATTTCCCAAAA